>NW_026522002.1:2987500-3647066 GCF_021234435.1 Artibeus jamaicensis | reverse complement strand
TGGGGAGCAAGGGGCAGGGGAGGCTGGGATGGGAAAAATAGACAAAAAACTGTACTTGAAAAATAACTAAATAAAATTAAAAAAAAATGCATACTCCAGATGAAAAATCAGGACAAAACTCAAAAAAATAATCTAATTAAATGAAGGCAAGCAATCTACCAAATGCAGAGTTGAAGACACTGCTCATAAACATGCTCAAATTTATGCTCAAGTCTAGTGAGAATTTGAACAAAGAAATAGTAAGCATAAAAAAGGACATGGAAACAATAAAAAGGAGTAAGTCAGAAATGAAGAACACACTAGAGAAAATTTATAGGAGATTAAATGAAGTAGAGGACTGAATCATCCATTTGGAAGACAAGGTAACACAAAACATCCAAAAAAAGAAAAAAGAATTTTATAAAGTGAGGATACTTTAACAATATACGCAGTATAAGGCTACCACAAGCTGGAGAGAAAACAAGGGAATAATAACCCATTGTAAGAAATAATGACGACAAAATTGCCTAATCTGGCAAAGAAATTAGACATATACATCCAGAAAGTGCAGAGTTCCAAATGAGATGAACACAAAGAAGCTCAAACCAAGACATATCAAAACTAAAACGCCAAATTTCAAATACAAAGAGAAAATATTTTAAATTACAGTTTACATTCAACATTACTTTATATTAGTTTCACATATACCGCAATTATATACTTTACAAAGTGTTTCCCTTCATATTTCTAGTACCTAGTTGTCATCATATATAGTTATTAAAAAATTATTGACTATATTTCCTAAGCTGTACTTTATAACCCCATGACTATTTTATAACTACCAATCTATACTTCAAAAAGAAAAATTTAAAAGCAAAAAGGAAAAGGCAGTTACCTCCAAATGAGTTTTCATAAGACTGTCAGCTGATTACTCACCAGAAACCTTGCAGGCCAGAAGAGATTGGCACAAAATACTAAAAGTGATGAACAGCAAGGATCAACAATCAAAATTACTCTACCAACAGGCTATCAGTTAAAATTAAAGAAGAGATACATGGCTTTCCAGACAAGAAAAACCTAAAGAAGTTCATCACCACAAAACTAGTATTATAAGAAATGTTAAAGGAGATTATTTAAAAAGAAGAAAAAAATATAAATGTCAATAATAAAATGGTAATAACTACTACCTCTCAACAATTACTTTAAATACAAACAGATTAAATGTTCCAATCAAAAGACAGAGGGCAAGTGAATGAATAAGAAAATAAGAAAAATGAAAAATAAACAACCTAAACTTATGTATAAAGTAACTAAAAAGAAAAAGAAAACAAAACTGAGTAGAAGGAAAGAAATTATAATGACCAGAGCAAAAATAAACAAAGTAGAGTATAAAAACATACAAAAGAAAAATGAAAACAAGAGCTGGTTCTTTTAAGAGAGAAATGAAATTGATAAAGATGAGCCAGACTCATTGAGAAAACAGAAATCAAAATAAATAAAATAAGAAATTATAAAGGCCATATAAAAGAAACCTATAGCCTATATCAACATCAATCATTCCTCAGCCTCCTGCAGCCAGAGAAATTAGAAAAACCAGTTTGGCCAGTTTGAAACCAACAGGAGATGTTTTTCTGTTTTTTTTTTAAGTAATCTTTTATTTTTTTTAACTTTATTATTGTTTTATGTTTTGATACCTTTTTCTTCTCTTTTCTTCTTTCTTCTATTATTCCCTCTTCCTTTCTTTCCAAACTTATGTTGTCTTCCTCCCTTCTCCTGCCTTTTTTCCCCCTTTTGCCCACAAGTGAGAAAAACAACTTGGAATTGTGAAAAGACCAAAGTTGGCCCCAAAGAGGGGGCATCCCAACAGTAGAGACAGAGAGACAAATTTCACTTTGCTATAGCAGAGAAGCCACAAGTTGCTATATTATTATTTCATTGTTCTCACATCTTTTATATTTTAATAGTATCTTTGTATTCCTCCTCTTTTTGTATAGGCTTCTTTGCCTTGGCTGGTTATATTGTATCATTTCACAGGTTTCCCCTGTTCTCTCCTCCACAGTATATTGCTAATTTTCTATGCTTCACATCACTTGTGTTCCTTTAGCACACTATTCAAAGTTCTATACCCCCTATTCATGTTATTCAGATCACATAGATTCTGTCATATGATTGTTGCTCTAACATTATTGTAAATAATAGCTGTTCTATACAACTGTAAATACTTCACAACACCCCTCCCAGATCTTAGCCCACTTCACAGTTTCCTGAACTCTATTACTGTAGTGGTTAACTCTATTTGCTCACACACTACATCTATTTACTATCATTTACTCTTACCTTACCTCAGAATCTGACCTCCCACAACCTCACAGCTTTCTAGATCCAACTCACAAGCCTTTCCTCCCCAACAAGAGTCTTATCTCCCATCCATCTTTTCTTAAAAGTGGCTAGTTCTGTTGACACTATACAAAGCCTAAAGATCTCCTATCTCTTCTCTACCAGATGCTACTGTAAATATCATAAAATACTCTTCCGCTGTCATAAATCATTTTGCCTCCCCCTCCAACTGATCACAAAAAAAAGAGTAGGTGGAAACAGTGAACACCAAAATACCCACTGGAAGAGGAATCCCAACAACAAAGGAACCACCAACAGGTAACAACAGAAGAAGGTGAAGGAGGGAGTAGAAATCACACAAAACTCAATCCAAGACCTATCTGGAAATACAACTAAATAGTGGAGAAACCTACTCAGTACAAACAACTGAACAAGAGCAAAAGATAATCTTCAAAACCTTATACACATGGAAGAACTAGCTTCAACAGAACCTGCCCTCACCAGTACAACAAATTAGAACAGGTGGTGGACAGAGGGACCATCAGTTAACCAGCTGGTATGAAGGACCCACAAAAGAAAGACCCCAAAACAACCAAAACCCACAGACAAACACAGAGGCAACGTAAAGGACAGCCCAAGACCAGTGAGCTAGGGAGATCAGTGAGACTACACCACCAAATCTCACAGGTATTATACCACAGAATTTCACACCATAAACCCCAAAACCAGAACAAATCAATTTAGAAGCTGAAAATAACAAGAAGAGTCACACAAACAATGGGAAGACAAAGAAACAATCTCCAAATGAAAGGAAAGGAGGAAGCCTCAGAAAAAATGCTAGATAAAATAGAGGCAAAAAAGCTATCAGATATGGAATTCAAAGCACTGGTATTCAGGAAGTTCAAAGAGTTCACAATGAGCTACCAGAAACTACAGGGGAACTACAATAAACTCACTGCAAGCTATATCAAAATGAAAAAGGAAATAGAAACTATCAGTAAGGGCCAAGAGGAAATGAAGAATACAATATCTGAACTGAAGAACACAGTAGAAGGAATCAAAAGCAGGCTCAATGAAGCAGAAGATTGGATCAGTGAGTTGGAGGACAAAGTACAAAAACATACCCAGAAAGAGCAAGAAAAGAGAAAGAGGCTCAGAAAGGATAAAAGGGGGTTAAGAGAAATGTAAGTTTATATGAAACGTAATAATATCCGAATAATAGGGATACCATAAGGAGAAGAAGAAGAGCAAGGGATAGAAAACCTATTTTAAAAAGTAATGATGGAAAATTTCCCTAATTTGAGGAGAAAAAAACTCAAACAAATCCAAGGAACACAGAGAGTCCCAATCAAGAAGAACCCAAAAAGGCCCACTTCAAGAAACATCATTAAAATGCCAAAATTCCAATACAAAGTGAGCATCTTAAAGGCAGCAAGGGAGAAGAACGAAGTAACATATAAGGGAGCCCCAATAGGTTAGTTGCTGACTTCTCAATGGAAACTCTCCAAGCAGGAAAAAAATGGTAAGAAATATTCCAAGTAATGAGAACCAGAGGCCTACGACCAAGGCTACTTTACCCATCAAGACTCTCAGTCAAGATAGAAGGCCAAATAAAGAGCTTCCAAGACAAAAGAAGTCTAAAAGAATGTGCCTCCACTAAACCAGTTCTGCAAGAGATACTAAAAGGACTGCTTTAAAGAAACAGAGAAAAAGAGAGAGACAGAGAAGAACACAGATACAAAAATGGCAATGAATTAGTGCCTATCAATAATAACCTTAAATGTAAATGGATTAAATGCTCCAATCAAAAGACATAGAAAAGTTGAATGGATAAGAAAGCATGATTCACACATATGATGCCGACAAGAGACACACCTCAGGACAAAAGACCTACACAGACTAAAAGTGAAGGGCTGGAAACAAATTTTCCAAGCATACAAACTGGAAAAAAAAAAAACCTGGGGTAGCAATAATCATATCAGACAAAATAGACTTCAAAAAAAGGGCCATAAAGAGAGACCCAGAAGGTCACTTCATAATACTCAAGGGAAGAATCCACCAAGAAGACACAAACATCCTAAATATATATGCACCCAACATAGGAGCACCCAAATATATAAAGAATATCTTAGAGGACTTCAAGAAAGATATTGACAGCAACACAATCATAGTAGGGGATTTTAACACTCCACTCTCAAATATGGACAGATCTTCCAAACAAAATATCAACAAAGATATGGTGGCAATGAACAGCGCCCTAGATGAAATGGACTTAACTGATATATATAGAGCCCTTCATCCTGAAGAAGCTAAATGCACATTCTTTTCAAATGCACATGGAACATTTTCAAAGATAGACTGCATGATTGGACAAAAAACAAGCCTAGACAAATTCAAGAAAATTGAAATCATATCAAGCATTTTCTCCAACCACATGGAACTGAAACTTGAACCCAACCACAAAGAAGAAAAATCCCAAACACCCCAAATCATGGAGATTGAATAGCATGCTATCAAACAATGAATGGGTAAAGAATGAAATTAGGGAAGAAATCAAAAAGTTTCTGGAAACAAATGAAAACAAACCCACAACAACTCAAAACTTATGGGACACAGCAAAGGCAGTCCTGAGAGGGACATTCATAGCAATATGGGCCTAGATAAAAAAGATAGAAACATTTCAAACAAATAAGTTAACCCTATGCCTACAAGAACTCAAGGAACAATGACAAAAACAACCCAGAGGAAGTAGAAGGAAGGAAATAACCAAGATCAGAGCAGAATTAAATGACATAGAGACTAAAAGCACAATTCTAAGGATCAATGAATCCAGGAGCTGGTTTTTTGAAAAGACAAACAAAATCGACAAGCCTTTAATCAGGCTCATCAAGAAAAGAGGAGAGAGGACCCAAATAAACACAATCAGAAATGAAAGAGAAGAAATTACAACTGAAACCACAGAAATACAAAGGATTATAAGAAATTACTATGAAGAATGTATGGCAAAAAAAAATTGAAAACCTAGGTGAAATGGACAAATTTCTAGAAAAATATAACCTTCCAAAACTCAGTGAAAAGAAGCAGAAAGCCTGAATAAACCAATAACAGCAGAAGAAATTGAAGCAGTAATAAAAAAAACTCCTGTCACAAAGGTGGCAGTAACATAAAATAGAGTAAAAATAGCCTCTTAAACAAATGGTGTTGAGTGAACTGGAAAAAAAATGAAACTCAAGCACCAACTTACACCATCCACCAAAATAAATTCAAGGTGGATAAAAGACTTAAATATAAGCCGTGACACCTTTAAAGTCCTAGAAGAGAACATTGGCAGGAAAATCTCAGATATTTCATGCAGCAACATTTTTGCTGATATGTCCCCTAGAGCAAGGGACATAAAGGAAAGAACAAATAGGATCTCATCAAAATAAAAAGCTTCTGCATGGCTAAAGAAAACAGTATTAAAATAAAAAGACAACCAACTGTATGGGAAAACATATTGGCCAATGATACCTCAGACAAGGGTTTAATCTCTAAAATATACAAAGAACTTACAAGACTCCGCTCTAAGAAGACAAGCAACCCAGTTAAAAAGTGGGCAAAGGACTTGAACAGGCACTTCTCCAAGGAGGACATACAGAGGATTCAGAGACACATGAAAAGATGTTCAATATCACCAGCTATTAGAGATATGCAAATTAAAACCATAATGAAATACCACTTTACACCAGTCAGAATGGCCATCATAAAGCAACAAACAAGTGTTGGAGAGGTTGTGGAGAAAAGGGAAGCTTAATCCATTGTTGGTGGGATTGCAGATTGGTACAACCACTATAGAAAACAATATGGAATTTTCTAACAAAACTAAAAATGGATCTGCCTTTGACCCAGCAATTTCATTGCTAGGATTATATTCTAAGAACTCTGAAACACCAATCCAAAAGAGCCTATGCATTTCAATGTTCATAGAAGCACAATTTACAGTAGCCAAGAGTTGGAAGCAACCTAGGTTTCCAGCACTAAATGAATGGATCAAAAACTATGGTACATTTACACAATGGAATTCTATGCAGCAGAAAGAAAGAAGGAGATTCTACCCTTTGCAATAGCATGGATGGAACTGGAAAGCATTATGTTAAGTGAAATAAGCCAGGTGGTAAAAGACAAATACCATATGATCTCACCTTTAACAGGAAGCTAAACAACAAAACAAACAAGCAAGCAAAATATAACCAAAGACACTGAAAAAGAGAACAGGCTGACAGGTACCAGAGGGGAGAGGGGAGGGAATTTTAGGGGGAGAAGGGGAAAAAATTCACAGGAACAAATATAAAGGACACATGGACAAAAACTAAGGGAGGTGGAAATGGGAGGGAGGTGGGGAAAACTGGGGGGTGGGCTGGGAAGGGTATAAAAGACAGAAAACTGTACTTGCACAATAATTAAATTAAAAAATAGAAACCTACAGCCTATATCCTATTCAACTGGCAAAAACTAAAATCTTTCCCACTAAGATCAGGAACAAAACAAGGATATACACTTTCACCACTTGTATTCAACAAAGTATTGGAAGTCCTAGCCACAGCAATCACACAAGAAAATAAAATAAAAGGCACCTCCCAAAAAGGAGGAAGCAAAACGGTCATCATCTGCAGAATGCATGATATGATTAGAAAATCCTAAAGAATCCATCAATAAATTACTTGACCTAATAATTGAATTTGGCAAAACAGCAGGATACAAAGCCAATATTCAGAAATCAAAGGCATTATTGTACACCAACAATGAAAATATCAGAAATTAAAATCAGAAAAAAAATCCATTTGATATAGCCACAAGAAAAATAAAGTACCTAGGAATAAACCTAACCAAGCAAGTAAAAGACTTGTCCTCAGAAAACTACACAACCCTGAAGAAAGAAATTAAGGAAGACACAAACATATAGAAGCATATACCATGTTCATGGATTGGAAGAACTAACATCATCAAAATGTCCATACTACCCAAAGTAATCTATAGATTCAATGCAATCCATATTAAAGTACCAAAGACATATTTCACAGATATAGAACCACATTTCAGAAATTTATACAAAACCATAAACGACCCTGAAATCCCACAGACATTTTGAGAAAGAAGAGCCAAATAGGAGGGAACACAATACCTGACATCAAGCTATATTATAAGGCCACAGTAATCAAAACAGTCTTGTACTGGCATAAGAGCAAACACATAAATCAATGGAACAGAATAGAGAGCTGAAAAATAAACCCAAGTCTCTATGCTGAATTCATATTCATCAAAGTGGGCAGGAGCATAAAATGGAGTAAAAATAGCCTCTGCAACAAATGGTGTTGGGACAGCTGGACAGCTACATACAAAAAAAACAAAAAAACAAACAAAAAAAACCGAAACTCAATCACCAACTTACACCATATTCAAAAATATATTCAAAGTTGATAAAAGACTTAAATATAAGTTGTGACACCATAAAAGTTCTACAGGAGAACATAGGCAGGAAAATCTCAGATATTTCATGCAGCAACATTTTCACTGATATGACCCCTATACCAAGAGACATAAAGGAAAGGATAGACAAATGGGATCTCATCAAAATAAAAAGCTTCTGCATGGCTAAAGAAAACAGCAGTCAAATGAAAAAAGAACCAACTGTGTGGGAAAATGTATTTGCTAATGATACCTCAGACAAGCATTTCATCTCCAAAATATATAAAGAACTCACATGACTCCACTCTAAGACAAACAGCCCAATTAAAAAATAAGCAAAGAACTTGAACAGATACTTCTCCAAGGGGGACATATAGAGGGCCCAGAGACATATGAAAAGATGCCCAGCATCCCTGGTCATGAGAGATGCAAACTAAAACCATAGTGAGATACCACTTCACACCAGTCAGAATGTCCATCATAACCAGATCAAGAAAACTACAAGTACTGGAGAGGTTGTGGAGAAAAAGCAACACTAGTACACTGTTGGTGGGAATGCAGACTGGTGCAGCCACTGTGGAAAACAGTATGGAATTTCTTCAAAAAACTAAAAATTCAACTGGCTTTGACCCAGCAATACCACTGGTGGGATTATACCCTAAGAATCCTGAAACACTAATTCAAAAAGACTCCTCATGCACCCTAATGTTCACAGCTGCACAGTTTACAACAGCCAAGAGTTGGAAGGAACCCACCAGTAAATGAGTGCATCAAAAAACTATGGTGCATTTACACAATGGAATACTATGCAGCAGAAAGAAAGATGGAGGTCCTACCCTTTTAAAACAGCATGGAAGGAACTGGAGAGCATTATGCTAAGTGAAATAAGCCAGGTGTTGAAGACCAACACCATATGATCTCACCTATAAGTGGAACCTAATCAATAAAACAAAGAAGAAGCAAAATATAACCAGAAACATTGAAATAAAGAACAAACTGAAAGTAACTAGAAGGAAGTGGGGGAGGGTTAATGGGAGAAAATAGGGGAAGGTCCATCAAGGAACATGTAAGGACACATGGACAAAGCAAAAGCAGGTGGGTCTGAGGATGGGAGGCAGAGATGTGTGGGGTGAGGCACATGGTGGGGTGAAAATGGAGACAAATGTACTTGAACAACAATAAAAAGATATCTAAAAAATAAAATATAATAAAAAATTAAAGAACAAGTATGAAAGACACAGGGATGAGGTCTGTGGGGGGGGATGGGAGGGAGGTGAGAAGACGGGGCGGGGGGGGTTGGGATGGGAGAAATTGACTAAAGAAAACTGTACTTGAAAAATAACTCAATAAATTAAAAAAAAGAAGTATAATAAAAATAAAATATAATAAAAAATTAAAGAGAAGACAACACAAAAATATGAAAGATTATAAAAATATAGAACAAACAGTTACTCGCCCACCATTTGGACTACCGGGAAGAAGGGAAAATTTACAAAAGCATACAATTTTTCAAGACTGAGTCACAAGAAACAGAAAATTTGAACAGACTGATTAATACTAATGAAATCAAATCAGTAATAAAAAATTCCTAGCAATCAAAAGTTCTTAACCAGATGGCTTCACAGTTGAATTTACCAGTCATATAAAATTAACCCCTATTTTTTTCATACTATTCCAAAAAATTAAAGAGAAGGTTCCTGAGCTTAATTTATGAGGGCAGCATTATCCTGATTTCAAAACTAGACAAAAATATTACAAAAATAAATTATATATCAATCTCTTTGATGAACAAGATGCCCAGTTACTGAACAAAAAATTAGCTAACTGAATTATCAATGCATTAAAAAGATCATACACCATGATCAAGTGGGATTTATTTCTGGAATGCAAGGTTGGCCCAATATCTGTAAATGAAATAACATAATATGCCACATAAACAAAATAAATGATAAAATCTGGTGATTATATCAATAGCTACAGAAAAGCATTTGACAAAATTCAGCATCCATTTATGATGAAAAATTAGCACAGTGGAAGTAGAGTGAACCTACTTCAGTACAATACAAGCCACATGTGAGAAACTCACAACTAACATTATACTTAATAGTAAAAAGAATAGGCATTTTGGGGAGGAATTCTGGCCAAGACGAAGGTGTAGGCAGATTTAAGAAAAAAAAGGACAACAACGAATTTAAAGAAAACTGACAGAAAATTCAACTGTATGGAAGTCCAACAACCAAGGAGTTAAAAGAAAAAACATTCATCCAGACTGATAGGATGGATGGAAACAGGCAATCAGGATGGAGAGGGCTTGCAGCAAGGTGGTGGCTGGCAGAGCAAGAGAGATGGCAGCTGGCAGAGTAGGCATTCCAACATTCAAATAAACTTGGAGGAACAACTGGGGAGTGAGATAGACCACACAACCCATGGTTCCAGTGCAGTGATATAAAGTCTCAAAACCCCTAACTGAAAAAACCTGTGGGAGTTGAGGTGGCAGGAGAAACTCTCGGCCTTATAGGAAAGTTCATTGAAGAGACCCACAGAGTCCTGGAACATACACAAACCCACTCACCTGGGAATCAGCACTAGAAGGTCCCAATTTTCTTGTGGGTAGAAGAGGTAGTGATTGAAATTGGGTGGAGAACTGAGCAAGTGGCATTGTTTCCTCTGGGGGACAAGGCCCTACACACAGAACTACAACATGGGGACATGGGTTGCCCTGCCCTGGCGCATACCTAAGGCTCTGCCCCTTCCTATTTAACAGGTGTGACGAGACAAAAGAAAAGTCCAAATGAAAGAACAGATCAAAGCTCCAGAGAAAATACAACTAAGCAGCAAAGAGATAGCCAACCTATCAGATGCATAGTTCAAAACATTGGCAATCAGGATGCTCTACAGAATTGGTTGAGTATGGTCTTGAAAAAATAAAGGCTATGGAAAGGAAATAAAGGAAAATATACAAGGAACCAACAGTGATGGGAAGAAAACCAGGACTCAGATCAACAGTTTGGAGCAGAAGGAAGAAATAAACATTCAACAAAAACAGAATGAATAAACAAGAATTCAAAAGAGTGAGGAGAGACTTAGGAACCTCCAGGAAAAATTTAAATATTCCAACTTCTGAATCATAGGGGTGCCTTAAGGAGAAAAGGAAGAGGAAGAAATTGAAAACTTATTTGGAAAAATAATGAAGGCGAACTGGCAAAGGAAATACACTTCCAGAAAGTCCAGGAAGCTCAGAGGGTCCCAAAGAAGTTGGACCCAAAGAAGCACACACCAAAGCACATTATAAGTACATTACTCAAGATTAAAGATAAGGAAAAAATCTTAAAAGCAGCATGAGAAAAGGAAGAGTTACCTACAAGGGAGCTCCCATAAGATCATCAGCTGATTTCTCAAAAGAAAACTTGCAAGCAAGAAAAGGCTGGAAAAAATATTCAAAGTCATGAAAGGAAAGGACCTACATCCAAGATTACTCTATCCAGCAAAGCTGTAATTTAGAATGGAAGAGCAGACAATGCACTTCTCAGATAAGGTCAAGTTGAAGGAGTTCATCATCACCAAGCCCGTATTTTATGAAATGTTAAAGAGACTTATCTAATAAAAAGAAGAAGATCAAAAACATGAACAGTAAAATAATAACAAATTCACAACTATCAAAAAACAAACCTAAGAAAAAAAAAAGACAAAGACAAGGTAACTAAACGAGTAGAACAGGAACAGAATCACAGAAATGGAGATCACATGTAGGGGTATCAACAGGGATGGGGAAGAGGTAAAAGGTACCAGGAAGAAGAAGCATAAATGGTATGTACAAAATAGATAGAGGGAGGTTAAGAATAGTATAGAAAATGTAGAAGCCAAAGAACTTATATGTATGACACATGGACATTAACTAATGGGGGGTGTTGTGGATGAAGATGGGAGTGGGTGTGCAGGGCAGATAGGAATAAAGGGAGGAAAATGGAACAACTGTAATATCATAATTAATAAAATAAAATTTAAAATGAGGGAAAAAGAATATGCATTTTGCTTAAGAGCAGAAACTAGAGAAGAATGTCCATTTTCACCATTTCCATTTAATATAGTATCAAAGTCCTAGCCACATCAATCAGACAAGAGAAATAAATAAAAGACATCCAAATTGGAAACAAAGAAGTAAAGCCGTCATTATTTTCAAATGACATGACATTATATAGAGAGAACCCTAAAGATTTCAACAAAAATCCTATTAGAACTGATAAATTAATTCAGTAAAATAGTGAGATACAAAATTAATACTCAGAAATTTATTAAATTTTATATGCCAATAACAATTTCTCTTAAAACTATATTAAGAAAATTCCATTTATAGTTGCATTAAAAAATCTCTAGTAATACATTTAACCAAGGATGTAAAAGAGTTATACTTGGAAAATCACAAGATATTTAAGAAATAAATTGATTATAGAAATAAATAGAACTGTATAATTTGCTCATGGACAGGAAGAATTAATTTCATTAAAATGGCCATACTACTCAAAGCAATCTATAGATTTACTGCAATCCTATCAGATTTGATCCCTATCAAAATGCAAATGATATTTTTCACAGAACTAAAACAAAATTTCTAAAATTTGTATGGAAACACAAAGACCCTGAACTGCCACAGTAATCTTTACAAAGAACAAAGTTGGAGGTATCATGACACCTGATACCAAGTTGTACTACATGGCTATAGTAATCAAAAGAGGATGGTACTGGCATAAAAAGATACATATACCAATGGAAAAGAATAAAAAGCCCAGACATAAACCCACATCTACATGGTCAATTAATATTTGTCAAGGAGCCAAGAACATACAATTGGATAAAGACAGTCTATTCAGTAAATGGTGTTGTAAAAACTGTACAGATATGTGCAAAAAAAAAAGAAATAGACTATATTCTTATACCATATACAATAGTGAAGTCAAAATGAACTAAAGACTCAAATGTAAGACTCAAAATCATAAGGCTCTTAGAAGAGTACCTAGGCGGTAAGCTCTCTGACATTTATCTTAGTAATATTTTTGATATATCTCCTTGGGCAAAAGAAACAAAAAAATAAGCAAATGGGACTACATCAAACTAAAAAGTTTTGGTACAACAAAGGAAACCATCAACCAAACCCAAAGACAACATACAGATTGGTAGAAATATTTGCTGATCATTTACCTAATAAGGGGTTAATATTCAAAATATATAAAGAACTCATAAAACTTACCTTGTAATAAAAATAAAACAATTCAATTAAGAAATGGGCAGAGGACCTGACTAGACATTTCTCTAAAGAGGACATACAAATAATCCATAAACATATAAAAACTTCTCAATGTCACAAATCAATCAGCAAATTAAAACCATAGTGAGATAGAACCTCATACCTGTCAGATTGGCTAAAATCAATAATGCACAAATGGTAAATTTTGGAAAAGCATATAGAGAAAAGGGAACCCTCATGAACTGTTGGTGGGAATGCATATTGGTGCCACCACTATGCAAAACATTATGGAGGATCTTCAAATAATTAAAAATGGAACTGCCTTATGACTCATTGGTTCTACTGTGTATTTATCCAAAGAAATTCAAGACACTAATTTGAAAGACTATATGCACACTGATATTTTTTGCAGCCTTATTTAGAGTAGCCAATCTATGGAAGCAACTTTTATCTATTCATAGAAGATTGGATAAAGAAGAAGTGAATACACATATGATTCACTTATATGTGCAATCTAAAGAACAAAATAAAAATAGACCCATAAATAGAGACATACTGACAATTGCCAGAGGGGAGAGGTTCAGGGGGCTGGGTGAAAAAGGTGAAGAGATTTAGAAGTACAAATTAATAGTTACAAAATAGTCACAGGGATGAAAAGTATAGTGTAGGGGATACAGTCAATAATATTGTAATAACTATGTACAGGGCCAGGAGGGTACTTGAAACATAGAGGAAACACTCTGAAAAGTTCATGATTTTCTAATTATTATGCTTTACATGTGAAACAAATGTAGACTAATATTGAATGTAAACTGTAATTGAGAAATAAAAATATATATGTATGTAATTTTAAGACTTTCAATTGCCTACAGCAGAGATTGGCTGGCCCCTCTATCACCTGGTTCATTAGCTTATAGGATGGCTTATACACTTACAATGGCTATAAAAAAACAAAAATAGTATTTCTGACACATGAAAATTATGAGAAAGTCAAATTTTATTGTCTATAAATAAAGTTTTATTGAAATAAAGAAAAAATAACAGGTGGTACATATATTAAATGGAATATTACTCAGTAATAAAAATAAGTGAAATCTTACCCTCTGTGACAGCTTGGACTGACCTAGAGGTTATTAAGTTAAGTGAAATAAGTCGGACAGAGGAAGGCATATACCATATTATTTCACTTATATGTGGAATTTAAAGAACAAAATAAAGAAACAAAACAGAAGTGACTCATAAATACAGAGAACAAATTGATGGTTGCCAGACTGAGAGGAATTCATGGGCTGGGTAAAAAAAAAAAGGTAAATGGATTAAGAAGTACAAATTAGTAATTACAAAATAGTATGAGGATGTAAATTACAACATAGGGAATATAGTCAGTAATATTATAATTATTATGTATGGTGCCAGGGGGTACTAGACTAATCCAGGGGATCACTTTGGAAGTTGTATAAACATCTAACCACTATGTTGTACACATGCAACTAATATAAAATAATATAGAATGTCAACTGCAATTGCCAAATAAAAGAGAACTGTCTGCTAAAATTTATCACATAACTTCTCAGAGTCCATAAATATTATCATACATTCTTTTTGTCTCTTTTAATTTATTAAAGGATTATTCAATAGTCTTGCTGATACTAAGTTATTTGCTTAATCATTATTTTTTATGCACTGCTAGATTTATTTTTAATATTTTATTTAGACTTTTATATCTGCTTTACAAGTAAGTTAATATTGCAGTTCATTTTTATTTCTGCTATATGTTTAGGTTTTAGTATTAACACAAAAATGGTTTCATAAAATGACTTGAGGGTAATTTTCATACTTTTTTGTGGCTTGAAACCATTGTGTGTAACAGGGTATGTATCCTTCAAAGATTGATAAAAACACAGCTTTGAAGGCATCTGGAACTCAATTCTTTAATGGCCATTTCTAACCGCCTTTTAATATCTTCTGGGGTACATGGTCTACTCAGGTTAGCCTTTTCTTTTTGGGATAAATCTGTTAATATGTGCTTTGCCAGATAATTACCCATTTTCTCTGGAATTTCTAACTGAGTGTCATAATATTTCAGGCAACAGTGCCTTCAAATTTGTTTAATTTCTCTTGAATTAATGGTTAAATATCTCATTTATCATTCTTAATTATTTCTACTTTTAAAAAAATTTTTGCTCCAATCATAACTGCATGGGGGTCATCTCCTTTTTAGCCATTTCTAAGAACTAGCTTTCAATAATATTATAATAATATTGATTTAATATTCATAATAATATTTAAGAAATGATAATATTACTTAATATTCATTTAAATATATTCAAAGTAAATATATTACTAGATATTGAAGTGATAATACTATTGCTTAATATTCATTTTCTACATCCTTAAATAAGTGTATCTTTGGTTTTTTGTTTACCTTATTTTTTGTTAATTGTTAGGATTTTATGTAACTATTTTATTTTTCATCTTTCTTCTTTAATAATGAAGATTCTTAAGTTCAAAACTAGACCTAGTAGTACAGTTTTCACTGAGCCATTATGTTTGAGATGAAATATTCCCTGTCTCAGTATTTTCTAGATTTCATTTAATTTTATTTTCCAGAAATTTCCAGGACAGTAATATTTAATTTTTTAATTTTTTTAATTTATTTTTTATTGATTATGCCATTACATTTGTTCTATTCCCCCCTTCATTCCCCTCCACCCTACCCCCTGTCCCCACCATTACCCCCCTTTAGTTTATGACTATGTGTCTCAAGTTCTTTTTTTTTTATTTAGTTATTTTTCGAGTACAGTTTTTTGTCTATTTTTCCCATCCCAGTAATATATAAAATAATTTGATTATTTATTATCTATATCTAATTGCATTAGATGTTTGTATTAATTTACAATTTCTTAAAATTGTAGCCCTCATTCTCAAGCATAATTTGTTCTGGAATGCTGTTCAAGAAGCAATTAGCTCAAAATCCAACTCATTTTTTCCAGTTAGATATAATGTAAGTTGAATTAATTTGTTCCAGACTCCCCCCAAAAGATTCTCTGTTATAACCTTTCTTATATACAGTACATGTTGAATGTATTGTTTAAACTATAAATACTTAAAAAAAAGGACATGAAATGCAAATGAAAATTTAACCAAAAAAATAAAACATATAGGAAAAAATGAAAATTGGTGTAAACACTAGAACTTACCTTTAACACTGAGAGTTATTGATGACTGAATATGTAGAGGAGCGATGGAGGGATGTTATTGTTTGGAAGAGAGTCCCCTTCTGTAAAAATGTCATGCAACTTTCTTCTGGGATTCTTTCTAACCCTTTTATCCTCTTCTCTCCAAAGAGAGCTCCTCAGCTGCCATCTCTTGCTGCTCCATCTGAGTCTTGGAGTTCCTCTGTGGTCAGCTCAGTGTTGTGGCTCTCCACTAACTCCTCCATATCATCACCATCAACTTCCAAGCCCATGGACTTGCCCAAAGACAAAATAACCTCCACAACAGACACAAGCTCATCCTCAAAGCCCTGAAAGTCTTTTAGCAACAGTCTCAGGCCCCAGTTTCTTCCAGACTGATTGCATGGTCTTGGAAGACACTTCCCCCCATGCTTTGTGTATAAGCTTCTAGCAAGTGAGTATATTAAAATATTGCTTCTGGAACTCCCTGAGGGTTCAATTAATTTCATAGGTCACCTCAAAACTCCTCTCAAATACTGTCTTTGTGTAGATTTTCTTAAAATTAATGTCCTGCTAGTCCATGGGTGTTAGGTGGCAGGAACCTAATAATGATGAAGCTATACTTCTCTACCAACTCAGCCTCCAAGCCTGAAGGGTGAATGAGAGTCTTGTCTATTACAAAATATGCTCTGCATAACAATTGCTTTTTCTAAGAGGTGTTTCTTCCCACTTGGAGCAAACACTTCATGAATGCATTCAATACAAAATTGCCTGGTAATCCAAGCTTTGTTATTAGCCCTCCATATCAGGCTCAACTTTTCTTCATGACATTATTTTTCTTCAAAACTTGGAGGTTTTCAGAATGGTAGAGGAGTAGAGGCTTCAATTTAAAGTCCAACTCACATTCCCACAAAACAATAACATCAGCCCATCCTTCATTGGCTTGTGTCCTGGCAATGACTTCTCCTATGTGGTGTAGATCCTTTTTAGAGTTTTCTTCTAGAAGGGGCCTGTCTTATCACAGTGGAACACTTGTTTAGGAACAAATCTCTCAGCTTCTACATATTCTTGTAATTCTGTCATGAAATTATCAGCAGCTTCTTTGTTAGAACTGGCATACCTCCATACCTCACCACACTATAAATGTCACTTCTTTTCTTAAATTTGTTTACCCACCCACTACTAGCCTTAAATTATCACTTTCAGCACTAGTTCCAGGGGTTTTTTTCAGGTCAGCATGAAGCACATTTGCTTTTTCACATACCATTGCCTCCTATGTGCTATCACCAGCTAACTTCTTTTTGTTCATCAAAATCAACAATTTTTCTACCTCTTCAATTACCTGTGATTGTTGTTTTGTGATTACTTTCACATCAATAAGTGGGATTACTGGGTCAAAAGGCAGCTCCATTTTTAATTTTGGGGGATATTTCCATACTGCTTTCCATGATGGTTATACCAATCTAAATTTCCACCAACAGTTCAAAGAGTTACCTTTTTTCCACATCTTTGTCAGCACTTGTTTGTTGATTTACTGATGATAGCCATTCTGACCAGTGTGAGGTGCTATTTCCCTGTGGTTTTAATTTGCAATTCTCTGATGATTAGTGATGTTGAGCATCTGTATTTCCTCTTTAAATTGTTTGCTTTTTTGGTGTTGAGTTTTGTAAGTTCTTTATATATTTTGGATATTAACACCTCATCAGATGTATTGGTGCATATGTTCTCCCATTCTGTGGGTTGTCTGTCTATTTTGTTGATCATCTCCTTTGCTGGTCAAAACCTTTTTAATTTGATATCCTAGTTGTTTATTTTTATTTTGTTTTCCTTACCTTGGGAGATGTAGCTGATATAATATTGCTATGAGCAATGTCCAAGATTTTGCTGCCTATGTTTTATTCTTGGATTTTTATGGTTTCACATCTAATACTTAAGTCTTTAATCCATTTTGAATTTGTTCTTGCGCATGGTGTAAGAAGGTGGTTTAGTTTCATTTTCTGCATGTATCTGTCCAATTTTCCTAACACTGTTTATCAATAAACTATCTTTAACCCATTGTATGTACTTGTTTCCTTTGTTAAATATTAATTAACTATGTGCATTTGGTAAAATCCAGCACCCATCTATCATAAAAAATGGTCAGCAAAGTGGAAATAGAAGGAATTTACTGAAACATAGTAAAGGCTATATATGACGAACCCATTGCCAGTATTATACTCAAAGGCAAAAACTATAAGCATTTCCTCTAAGATTGGGAACAAGACAGGGATGCCCACTTTCGCCTCTCTTATTCAACATAGTATTGGAAATATTAGCCTTAGCAATCAGATAAGAAGAAATAAGAAAAAAGAAATAAAAAGCATCCTAATTGAAAAATAAAAAGTAAAACATTTTTTGTTTGCAGATGCTATGATACTATACAGAACCCCAAAGATTTCACCAAGAAACTTCTATAACTGATAAATGTATCCATCAAAGTAGAAGGATACACAATTAATACCCATAAATCAGTAGTATCCTATATGCCAATAATGAACTATCAGAAAGGAAAATTAAAAAATACAATACCGTTTACAATTGCTTCAAAAAGAGTAAAATACCTAGGAATAAATCTAACTAGGGATGTAAAAGACCTGTACACAGAAAATTATGACACTGAAGAATGAAATTGAAGAAGATACAAATAAGTAAAAGCACATGCCATGTTCATGGATAGGAAGAATTAACATCATTAAACTGTCCATACTACCCAAAGCAATCTATAGATTCAATGTAATTCTTATGAAGGTTCCAATGTATTATTTCACAGAACTAGGAGAAATATTTCAAAAATTTATATGGAAACAAAAAAATCTACATAGCAACAATGATCCTTAGAAAGAAGGCCCTAGCTGGTATAGCTCAGTAGATTGAGCACAGGCCTGTGAACCAGAGAACCGAGGTTCAATTCCCAGTCAGGGCAATGCCTGGGTTGCAGGCTAGTTCCCAGCAGGGGACACACAAGAGACAACCATACATTGATATTTCTCTCCTTCTCTCCTTCCCTTCCCCTCTAAGGATAAATAGATAAAATCTAAAAAAGAAAGAAAGAAGAACAAAGTTGGAGGAATCATGATAATATCAAACTATCCTATAAGGCCATAATAATCAAAACAGCATAGTACTGGGGGGGAAACAGACACATAGATCAATGTAACAGAATGGACAGCCCAGAAATAAACCTGCAATTATTTATTTTTAAAGCACTGCCATTGTTTTCACAACTTTTCTTTTCACATTGATGCTATCACTAACATTCTTAAACCCATGATAAATTACTTTATATTTAATAATAACAAGCAGCAATAACAGCAAAAAAAAAACAGAAAAATGTTCACAGCAGAATTTCCTGTGATTTTAACAGTAAGGTCTAGTGGTAAACTGACTCAAACGCATCCATTCTCGCTTTCGTACTGAGAGACCTGTGACTGTTCATACAGATTATCTGCATAAAAATCTTGTCTGGTCAAGAACCAAAGTATTGTTTAACAACCACGACATTTTTTTCATGAAGAATTATTTGAGAACTGAATTGTTTAAGATGGGAAATGTTCAAGAACTTAAACATATATCTTAGACATATAGCTCTACTTAAAAAAATAATGTTTTTAATGATTAATTTTTACAAATAGTCTGTGAACACATGAACACTTATATTCTCTATTTGAGCAAAGAAAATATATGCATATTTATTAAATAAAGTTTATCAATCAGTTCATCTGTATTTTTATTTTGTGCATAGTTTTAATTATCAAAGGCTACTCAAAACTCTCACTATAATTATATTTTTATCAATTTCTCCTTGCAAAACTCATGGTTTTGTTTTAGATATTAGTGGTTACCTTATTTGGAAATGCAGGTGTGTTGTATCTACATCATCAACTGTCCCTCTCCCCTCTTTATCCTGCTAACTGCTTTTATTCCTTAATTCCACTTTTCTGTTACTAGTATTACTCTTTTACTTTTATTTCCCTTTGTTTGCATTCACTACTACTCTTTGCACATCCTTTATTTTTAACAGTTGTAACCCGACAACTATATTTAATTTTGTTTTCTTCAAAATTAAGCAACTAAAGTGTATTGGTAATGCAGAGAATTTAACCAGATTAGTGTTGGTTTTATCAGCATGCCCACTTATTAAGGGTCCTCACTGAAGCTCACTAACATTTGTTGGGAAACACACTGCCTGGTTTCAGGAATTGTTATCTGCTTCCCATGGCTAAGTGAGCAACCTCCAGAATGTGAGCCACAGGAAACAAAGCTTGTCTCTGGCAGCAAGTGCTGCTTCTGCTTCTTCCCCTGCCCCCAAAGCATGGTTGATGTTCATGGCAGGTACAACCCCTCAGATAGGGCCAACCTAGGCCAGACATGATCACTTGGGAGGTGATCATGGAAGGACTCGGGGGCTGTGACAAAGAGGGAGTGATGGACCCTGGTCCCTTAGCTATTCTGACACAGCTCGAGTCCCCATTTCTGCCTGGGGGAAGCACTTCCTGGATCTAATCCACTTAAGCCTAAAAACCTATGATGGGGAAGGCAGTGCAGCCCAGTGCTGGAAAGGGTGGGTATCACGGGTAAATCAGGCATAAGGAAGAATATGTAAAAATCCTGTGAAACCTACTTTGTTTAAAGCCATCCTGACCAAGAATAAGCCCTCATGGTTCTTTGAATGCTATCTACTGTTTGATTCTTACCTGTATTCTTGTGCAAAGGAACCAAATAAAAGTCCCTTGAGGAAGGGGCTCTTGGCCCTTCTCCTTTGAGGGATCAGCCACCTTTCCTCCCCAAGCAGATCTTGTCTGGGTAGTTTCACTTTCATCCATGACAGACAGTGGGGGGGACTTTGTGGGCAAAGTTTCCCCCACAGACATTGTCCTGTACAGAACCAGTGCAACATGGAGCTGTTTCTGGACATTTTTAATCAACCATTATTTATGTATATGTGATTGTTGATATTATTTATTAAATTCTTGTTTCTGGAAACATTCTAAGCACATTACATATTTTACAATATATGAGGTTGGAATTATTATTTCCTGGGTTTTATAGATAAGGAAATTACACACTGACAATTCCCACAGCTTGCTGTAGAATACACAGATAGTCCAGGGTAAAGCAGAGTTTGGAACCCAGGTACCAAGTCCATAGTCTGTGGTCTTAATTTCAATTGATTCTTTACATCAATTTCTCTTTCAGGTTCCCACCATTGAAGTGTTAGGAGTTCAGAATGAACCACCCCAAGATGTGACTTTGTAGTGTAAGGATTGTTTTAAGATAAAGGCCACCAAGAAAGACCTGTGGGCTCAGGAGAAACTTTGCTACCCACTCTTAACTCTTTTGGGGAATTTGAATTAGGGGCCTTACCTATAATAAGTGATTATCCGAGATAACCTATCTATATAGCAGGGAAAACTATTTATTACTGAACTTGTCTTCTTCCTGCAGCTACCTTCTGAAATCCCAAGGTGCATTACTTCATCCCAGCTCAGAATGTCTTATATATCCATGTTCCTTTTCTATCTCTGAACCTCGTACACGTGGGGTCTCTGATTTTCTTTTATGTGTAGGGTTCCCATACATATGCAAGTAATTTAATTTGGTTATTTTCTCTTATTAATCTATCTCATGTCTACTTGATTATCACACTAGCCAAAAGAACCTTGAGGACAGAGGAAAGTTTCTCTACCCTTATATACTGAGGATCATATATTGAAGGGAATATTGTCATGACTTGAAAACACTCCCTATGAACTGAATGACTAGAAAAATAATCTCTCTCTAAGCATTCCTCACCAATGAATCTTGAGATCTATTCTGGCCTTGGGGATATCTGAGTTCCTTTAACAATTTATATTCTTTAGTTAACAACAGAAAAAAACTAGGGCTAACTTTATTTTCAAAAATTTAATCAAAGGATTTTTATCAGGTAGCTCACAGAATGAACTAAAGGCTGGAGAACAAGATAGATACAGAGAGGGTTTTTCCTTGCAGGTTTGATTTGTTTTTCTTGTTTATTCATTTTTTCACCCCATTATAAGTTGGATAGCTAGGATAAGAAGAACACATACAAGGGTTTAAAAACTGTACTTTCTATTATTAAGGAAGAAAATTATATTTGAAAGAATATTATATAACTTTTCAATTATATTATTGAAAAGTTTCATTTAATCCAAAGAGAGTAGTCAAGCAAATAGAATCTAACCACAACACAATAATGGTATTTTGGCTTATGTGAATTACGCTATGCACTCTTCCAAGCCTTTAATTTCGTTTGTTTCACAACACCCTTCTAATTCTACCCATTTTACAGAAGAGGATGCTGAGGCTTATACCTCAAGATTCCAACCCCAAAGTCTGAGTTCTAATTTTATGTTAATATATTTTATATATTAAAGAAAATAATGCTTGTTAGGTAACTGTGTGAATAGGAAATACAAAAATAACAAGACTTATATTCCTTTTTAGATTTGGTAGCACATCTTACCATTATGATCCCTGGATTTTTTCTCAAAATCTAGTGTATGAATGATATATTTATGGTTCTGTCCTGCATTTTTTCTTTCTTCTTTCCTTTGTCCCTTCTTTCTTTCCTTCCTTTTTTCTCTTTTTTGGTATAATAACAAATTTAGTTTCTTCTCCTTAAAGTTTATGTCTTTCCAACATCCCCATCCACTTCGTTGACTTGGAACAAAGGCATTCCAGTATTAAGCCCAGATTTCACATTCTTCTTGTTTGTTCTACACATAGATATTAAGTTTTAAAGGAAAAATAATGTCAGAAATAATATTCCCACATGTCCAGAAAGTAAATTATAAAATATTGTACAATTTGTGTTTTTATTCATGCTTTATACAAACATGTAGATATACCAACACATATACGTGTGCATGCAGACATTTTAGAAGGTGTACAAAATTCTTAATACTGGTTATCTATGAAGATAGATTTTTAAGTGTTTTTATTTATTCTTATACATATTTCTACATTTCATACTATTAAAGGGCTTTGCTTTATTAATAAAAATATTTTTAATAATAAATTATTGTTAAAAATACACCAACTTCATAAGGTATCTTACTTTGTAGCAGAGTAAAACTAACTAGATATATCAGAATACAAACCTGTCTGCCCTCTTATGCCACTTTTGCAATTGGCATTGAATGTCTGGGCTGAGGTATAAATAACAAATTCTCATAAATATACCACTTAACAATGTTTTCTTTCCCACACTTAGTTCCTAACTTCCACTTCATCCATGAGTTCCCTCCAACCTACATTCTATTAAGCATGTTTCTTTTGAGCCACGTTTGTCCATGCAACATCTCTTTGCACACCTACTACAAATTCCCTATTCTTTTCTAGATAAATGGGGACAATATGATTAATTATGATTAATTAATAATTACAATTAATCTCCCAAACCTTTTAGAATCATATTCTACTCATCTATTTAAATATATGAGTTCACAAGGAAAATACAATGTTAAATTCAATGCTGAAGTAATTACACAAGATCAGCTTTTAAAGATCTTTGAAGATCTGCAAACTTGCTCTTACTAAAATAAAACTACCATTTTTTCAAAAATAAATATAGCCCAAGAGAGGATGAAAGTAATATTTGCAAACAGTTATATTAAAACCACATTTCTACTTTTAGAAATCAATATATTATTGGGCACCCTAAATTTCCACTGACATTAAAAAAAAGCTGCCTGAAATTACTAACATAATAGTAAAGGAATCTTTCTGTTGAAAGTGTGTGCCCATAAGAGTTCTAAATTCAGTGTAGGATGAAGACTTGGCAGGACAGAGCTCTTGCTTGAAATATAATAACAAGAAAAAACGAGAAGAAAGATACATCCATTAAATTTTCCATCTAGTCTATATGTTCTCTCCACTGAAATGGACTCACTATTTCCATGTGTTTTCCACGCACAAACCTTGTGACTACCACTTCAGCTAAGTTTAAATAACTTGAATTCTAACATTAAAATTGAATACATGTCATTTCTCCTTAAACTATATCTAGCCTCTCAACTTGATCTTGAAAGCTGTTTAGGTTTTTCAAAAGCTTTTACATCTGATTTGAGAATTTGACACGTAATTCAAATCTTAGTGCATGAAAGTTTTAGCAAGTAAAAAAGATTGAAAGTCCTTGGAAATTATTTCAAAAGTTCATTCTCTTTTATATCCAAAGATACAGTTGTAACAATAAACCCAATTCTCTCATTTTGCTTTCAGGTAGGGCAGAGATATACCCTGGAAATTTCTCAGGTGGAGGTACCTCTCTGGTTGAATTCTCTCTCGTTTGAGTGAAGTGAGAAAGGTGCCATATTATTTCTACAGCAAGGAGAATTAGACCAAGAAAACAATTGATAAAAATTAGTAACTATGCAACAAGTCTTAAGAGCAAAGACTCTGAAGTCAGAAGAATCTGATTTTAAATCTGGACTTTGGCCACTTGATGAGTAAGTTAAAATATTTTTGCCATAAGGTTTAATGAGTACTGCCCCATAGAGCTATATGAATTAAATGACATAATCCATATAGACAGTGTATCAAAATTGCTATCATATAATAAACTGCAGCCATTTTTACTGATATTATTATTGCAAATAAGGAGTCTTCACATATGTTCATAAGGGAGTTTTCAGATTTGCACATGCAACTCTGTGATGGTTATTGACAAACGTGTTTAAATATTTCTGAAAATCTTGTTTTAATTGGTATTTCATGAGACTTCCAATTTTGGACTTGCCTTTAAAACAGTTCATTTTTCTTCACCGCTGTTAAAACTGTTGATGTTACTGTTTTCTAAGGAACTAATCACTTCTTTGGGTCTGGAGTAAGAGGAATTGAGTCAGTGTGTGAAGACTAGTCTCTGAATTAAAATTACCAGCAAACCCTCTAAATTCTGATGTGTGTTGTGACCTGCCTTCTCTTTCATGTTCTCCTTCTGCTGTGACTGAGAAAAAATAACTTAGTAAATTTTGAATAGAAGGACAACTACGGACCTGCCCTGTTGTCATCCAAATAGGACTGTTTTGTAGGAAGACGGTTAGAAATAGAATAGAAAATAAACAGGAAGATTCTAAAAATTTACATCAAATTGGAAATCTATCCACTCATAATTATTTTGTCATCACCCAGACTTCTGTGGTAATGTTTTATTTTTATTTTTGCAATATATACTGGGCATTTATTTGTTCATCTGAATGCTTTTCACGGTTAACTCATTTAATCCTCGTAACACTATAGGAGTTATAGGCTTAAGGGGTAGGTACTGACTATTATGATCCCGTTTACTGATGAAAAAACTGAAGCATGGAGTGGTTAAGTAATTTGCCCAAGCTTATCCAGCTAGCGAATGAAGAGCAGCTGCATGAGCTGAGCCAGTCTGGTGGCTCCAGAGTTGTTGCTCTTACAACCACTGCATTACCACGTCTGGAGGGAATAGTTACCACTGTCATTTTCCAAACAAGTGACTTATAAGTAGAGAATTTCAATAAATGTACAGCTTACATGGATAGTTATATTTCTTCCTTTTGATTTATAAAAATGAGAAAAAGTACTTGTCTTATGTTATTATTTGGAATTTAGCAATACTCTTCATTGGTGACTCTGACTATGAAAGTGCTCTGCAGGAAAGTGAACCTTCTGTTACTCTGTAATTGCTATTTTCTCAGCAATAAGAGATAAGGACAATGAGGTTTTGGAAAAGAAAACACTGATTTCAAGAAATTAATGGTTTGTATTTTCTTTGCATTGACCTACTTTCTAAATCAAAAGTCTCTATCCTAAAGTTTGATTATTATTATTGGTCTATAAATAGGAGGTGATTCTTCTCAAAATATAAAAGAAAAATTATTTTCTCAGATTTCCACGATGAGGGATAAATTGCCTCTTATCCCATGTCGAAAATGTTTTGAAACCTGATGACAGTAAAAAAGAATTCATTTATATTCAGTTGAGTATTAAATGATAAATTTTCTATTTGCATAAGTTTGACTTCTTTAACTTTATACTTAATATGTCAGTTTTTAATGTAATTAATCCATCTCTTTGTGCTTGTAGGGTCCTTGTTAAAAGAGACTGTTTCAGAATAGAATGTACTTATCTGAATTCAGAGAACAAAATAAACCTCATTCACAGGAATGAACATTTTCAGTTTCACTTACTGTTGTATGTGATAATTTCTGTCTCTTCAGTTACATTAAATAGACTCCAGAAAAATATTCTCAGATAAAAATAGTATTTTATTAATAGTGTAACAGTGTGCAAATTAAATTCCATTTCTTTCTCCATATTTTATAAAAACAAAAGAGTATTTGGGAAAACAAAGGATATCTTAAGTAGTTCAAAGAGTTCAGTATCCCACCTAGATAGGGACACTATGGCATTTGCTTCTTGGCATGTGCATGTATTTGTGTGAAATAATGAGCTGTTTAGAAATAGGCTGTTCTGGCTTCAGGGAGGACATAGTAGTTAACACAATGCCATGAAAAATGATGACTGCCTGCAGTCAAATATTTCTGTTAAATTTCTTTATTTTGTATCTCCAGTTTTCAACATAAAATTTTATAGAGTTTTGGTCAGATAAAGTTATAAATTAATTGATATTTTCTTAAGTAGATAGGATTAAATATAATCAGTTTTGCTAGCCTTTATCATATACGATATCTTGCTGTACTAATTTGATAATGAAAAATAATTTTCCCTTGATATCTCCTTTAATGCTTACCTATATTTGCATTGAGAGTAAGTACATATCAGGATATAAGCTATGCTGGTATTGATCATCTGGATATTTAGCATTCTGGAGAAAGCTAGGTCAAAGTTTTCTTTTTCTTTCATGTAATTTGGTTTTCTATATACAATCAGAGGTTATGAACTTCATTTTGGAAAAATTCTTATATTTAATTCAAATAACACCTGAAGATATTGTCATGATATAAAAATATACTGAATTATTATTGTTTTCCTGCCCGTCAAATTTTATTCACTTATTTCTGTGTCCATGTTTATATCCATGCATGAAAGTAAGCTTTAATAGTAACACAACTCCCCAGATTTTAATATTTTACTTCTTCTGAGTCCTAGGTAGTAGACTTGGCTTCATTTCCAAGACCTTCATATATCTTCCACCTTACAGAATGAAATATATAGTGTTTGTCTTTTGTCACAATACATTTTAGAAATATGTTTGAAATACCAAATATCATAAAGTAGCTGATATTTTCACATAAGAACAATGTTATAATTAGTCAGGAACTCAATATCAAATGCATGTTAAGAAATGGTAATATTTGAAAAGGATCACATGTAGAATTTGGGGGAATTAAAATAATTAATATAATACATTCTTCAAGACATTGAATGATTATTCAGGTAGTTGATATTACATAGTTTTGGTGACCCATACTTTAGGCATTTTCATTCAAATGTCTCCGTTTTTTCCTTATGTACTTTCCAACTATATTAACAGTAAAAAGTGTGTGTGAAGTTTACAAGTTCTTTTCAACATTCTATAAGCTGTGTGTTATATTTTTCTTTGTTTTTGTGTCTTTTATTTTTAAAATGATTATGCATCCTGTTTTCCACTCACCTCAATTCTCCTCATTATTCTTTCTCACTTAGTGCATTTACCTGTCAGCTGTTTCCCTTCAAATGTTTTGGCTTCTTTTGTATGTTTATCTGACCTATCAACAAATATAATAATATATTCTATTGTATTAAATATATCAGATCATGTATAGCAGTTAATTCCCTAATTGCCATGAAGGTGGAGCTTTTAAAGTATTATCTGAGACTTTCCTATATTTAATTTTGAGAAATTAAATCATTTCAGTTTGCTAAACCAGTTAATAACGATTAATACCAACATCAAATGACCAAATCTAATGAGCATAGCTTTTTCTCAAAAATGCAAAGTTCACGTGTAGGTGGAGAGTGTAAAGACTAGCACTGAAGGCACAAAAACTTTTCGACCATCTTAAAGAAAGCATCAGCATTTATTTTTAGTGTGCTACCTTGTGAATCCTTATGTTTATAACACTTCTCCACTGGAATAAATCTAACAGCTTATTGTCATAGCAGTTGGCTCAGCACCAAAAAAAATTCTGGGAACAGTATTCAAACAATGTGTAAACTAGTAAAATACCAGGAACTTTTGGAAGACCAAGAGGGTGATTAGTTATTGAAGAATAAACAACAGTAAAACATGAGCATACTCTTTCAAACAGCACAGAAAAGAATGTTCTGTGAGTTAATTTGGATATAGACCTGGATTATTTACAGTTTATTATATTGTTAGAGAACATTTAACTAGTACAAAGAATGTCATTTAAAGTTTAAAAGAAATAAACATTCTTATTATTCAGAGTAATATGTTTGGAATACCACCATCAGCATATACTTTTATTTATAACTTAATGAGAAACTTGATATAGAAAACTAAAAATATAATAAATTGATGAAAGTAAACTGTATAAGCTAAAAACCTGGAATTGTGACTGTTCACATTAGTGTAAAAGAATGTTTAGATGACACGTTGTAGTGTCTTGAAATGGAGAAAGAGGACTCAGTGTATGTAGAATATATGTAGATCATATTGCTCAAAGTACTGAAACATATTATACTTGATTTGGATTTTAGAATGTATAAAAATTCTAATAAAACTCTTAATAGAAAAAATAATTGCATTAAGGCACAGGTTTATATTGTTCAGAAAATTAGGCCAGGACACACCTATATTGGGAAAAAGAAAAGATTGTTTGCCCAATGCAGCTAGCTATTCAGCCAAATTAATTTGATAGGCAAAATCAAACTAGTGCCAGTGAAAGAAAATATACATTTTTTTGTTTTATGACTAATTGAAAATACTTTATTATTTGCTATTTTGAAAATTATGTTAGCATGCATAGTTTCACATTTAGATTTTCTGAAGGAGATTGTCGTTTCTATTCTATATTTCTTTAGTGCAACACAACTTACACAACACACACATGTGAAAGGATCCAGGACCAATCTATGCATTTGTAATCTTTAACACGTATGTGGAAAACACCAAAAAATTACTTACCTATGACAATCAGTTTCAAAAATAAAGATGGAAGAAATTAACCCATGATTCCATTTTTATTATGTCTCATTTTTAAAGCTTAATTTTTTTATTAGAGATACACACTGCACACAGGTGTACATGTATGCACACACACACTCAAAGAAAGAAACATATAGTGCCTTCATTACTGTCAAAGCAAATATTTTACCTCCATTTTACTTAAGGGTTTATTTGGCAAAATAAGACATAAACTGTGTCAATACATGACAAAAAGCAAGCTGAGATTATTTAAAACTGCATGTAAATGACCTTCAGTGTTATACAATATCTGTCCAGAAGGTATCCAGCCATATAATATTAAAAATAAAGACATTTATTGAAGAAGATACAAGATACAAGAAACACTGTACATAAGACAATGACACCTCAGCCCCCTTCAAAGTAGGCACCTTGGGACCTCACACAACTCTCCCAATCACCATCAGTGATTCTTATATATTATCATATATTCCTGAATTTCATCAAGAGTCTGAAATCTATTCTTCTCAAAGGTAATTTTAGTTTTGGGAAGAGCCAGAAGTCACGGGGTGCCAAGTCTGGGCTGCAGAGGAGCTGAGTCACCAGAGTGATTGGTGTTTCTCAAAAAAAACTCTGCATAAGATGAGATTCATGAGCTGACAAGTTGTGGTGATGAAATCACCAATCACCAGTTGCCCATAGCTGCAACCTTCTGAATCACCCAAATAGTTTCCTCAAGGAATGTTCAAGCTTAACACAAAATTTGAAGCAGATCTGTTACTCTACTCATTCATTTTGGATGTGATAGCTATGCAGTACACAGGCTCACTCAGTGGCATCTACCACCCCCACTGACCAGTACAGTAAAGTCATCATTGTTCAAACTTGCACTTTCCAGTCTATTCTTCTTGGCTGCCAGGTTATATTGATGTTGTGCAAACCATTCTTGGGATAGCTGAACTTTTTCTGGACAGACCTTGTATATCATGGTGAGGTTTATGCACCACAACTATACATAACTCTAAAAAAAGTACAAAAGCAATAGTTATGTATGGTAATATTTTAGGAATCAGAACACTAACTCAAAATTGCAGAACTCGTTTATAGTCAAGACTATACAAAATGTTTTCTGGCTTTCTAGAATTTGGGTATTGCCCTATTAGATGAATTTGCTGATTCCTAAAACTTTCCATTTGTCAATTTTTCTTGAATTCAGTATAAGTGTCAGGTGTATGTCACATGTTCTGAAGGGGAAGGGAATTCACTCATTCACACATGAATAAAAGAGAACATTTGCAGATGTTTTGATAATGGAAGGATTCAAATCATTTGTCCTAAGGCAGTATTTGTGGTAATACTTTGATCAGTTTTATGGTAGTTAGACCATTTTCCCTGCAGAAATTATGACATGGCCACAAAGGACAAGCAAAATATTATGTGAGAAAATTGGAAAACATCTGATTGGCATGTTTCAGCAAGTGGACCAGAAAGATTGTATTTAATCTGATTTCAACTACTTAATGTAATATGTTTAATATGTGTGTTGAATAACACCAACAGATAAACCCACATGTCAGAAATTGCTTCACTGAAACAATATTCATAGAGCTTTTATTATAATATCTTTTCTTTAAAAATTTGTCATTCTTAAATACCTTCCTCACAATTATTAGCATTTACAGGGTTTATTTACATACATACATAATTTTATTTAATTCACCCAAGAGACAAAGGTAGATATTCTTATCCTCTTTCTACAGATAGGAAACCAAGTGTTCATTTAGGGATCATGACATTTGAGAAACCACAAAAGTAGTAAATTACATAGCTGGGACACAAATTAAAGCCATTCAAATGCACTATGCTGTTTTCCATGTTAAAATATTTCATCTATTGATTTTAGAAAATTATCTTCATGGAAATTTTAGGATTAATAATTATATTAAGAATAATAGCAAACATAGTAATAGTAATGATAATAGTAATAAAAAGATAACATAGCAACAGCATCTCTTGATGATTTTTATGAACTGTTTATAGATTGCAATTTCTATTTTTGCAGGTGTATCCCTGAGCTTCAGAGATCAAGTATCTTGCTTGAGGTTATAAAGCTAATGAGTAGTGGAGTTCAAATTCGAACACAATACTTCTGATACCCAAATCTGCACTGAGCAAAGCAAAGGTTAAATGTGGGTAGCACATCCACATACTGGAAGAGTTTGGGGGTAAATTTTTAAGCAGCTGTAATTTTTAAAGAATTTTTGTTTGTTTTACAATATATACTTAGACATTAAGTTTCTATTTACCTGAAAAATATTTTTTTCTGTATTCTCTTTCTTTGAATAAGTTAGAGAGTACTGGAAAATATAGAACTGCATTACTTTTTTTGTATCCTGACAAGTTTTTATGATATTAATTTGTTGAAAAGATAGTATAAGATTTTCAATTTTCTTAGAGTATGGAAAACTTTTATCACAGAGTTACACATTAGAAAATTAAGATCAGTTGTCAGCTACCACATATTGTGTAATATCTAAAATTTTTCAAACAACTTTGAGCAATGCAGAATACTAAATATTGATGCAATCCATTCAACCATATTCAGTGATTTAGAAAGTAAAAAGATACAAAGCCACAGCTTCTACCTACTGTCATCTCTTAATTCAGTATATAGATATCAGTTGATTTACCCTTTTTTTTTTGCCACAGTAGGTATAGACAAACAATTCTGTCTTCCAAAGTGAATATTTCTATAGCATGTTCTTTCATTTCAGATAGAAAATGAGTACCTATACTGGGAATATTTATTCAGTTATCGAAATGCTACCACCATTGCAGGATTATTAACCTCTTTATGTTTAACCAGTTTAGACAAAACTTATTTTGTAACACACTAAAAAAAATTTTTTAATATTTATTAAGACAGGCTTTTTTCACTGCAACTTTCTTGCTAAAAGCAGAACTCTCATTCTTTTCCCCAAGAGATTTGAAGTTGCAGTTTTGTTGTTTTTTAAACCATTTTGTTTAAAAAAAACATTATTATACTTGTAATGTCACATTGTTGGAAAATGGAAAATAAATTTTTATGGCCTGTCATTTCAAAAGTTTATTCATATTTTAAAGTATTTCTTTAGTTTGAGTAATTTTTTTGAGAGTGCCTAAAACATTTATTTCCAAGCGCAAATGAAGGTCACTTTTACAAGTCAAATCAAAATAAAGTGAGAAAATGAAGTAGGGGGTAGTGAAAGGAGAATGACTATAAATCAACATTCAATTCAATCTTGTTTTAAACCATTAAGCTGAAGGCATTAGAATGCAGCTTCATGGTGGCTCTTGCAGATCTGTATAGCCCCCTGGATGCTAACTCAGATACAAAGCTGCAAACCCCCTCTTGTTCACACCAAGTTCCTCAAACAGGTAGTTTGACCTTGTAGATATCCCACCCTACATCCTTTATTTAGTTACAAACACCTATCATTTAGGTATGAGTCTTGTAAAATTTAGAATAGTCTTGCCTCTCCAGAGATGATTTTACAAGATAAGCAATGATAATATTAATGTTGCTAAAGAATATTAACCGTTTCTTTCAAAGGGTTCTATATCTACTAAATCTTATTTTGTACAAATTTTATATGGAATAACCATTTTAATAACATATTTTATTGATTATGCTATTACAGTTGTTCCATTTTCCCTTTATTCACCTCTACCCTGCACACCCTCCCCCACCCTCATTCCCCCACACTTTAGTTCATGTCCTAGGTCATACATATAAGTTCTTGGGCTTCTACATTTCCTATACTATTCTTAACATCCCCCTGTCCCTTTTCTACCTACCATATATGCTACTTATTCCCTGTACCTTTCTTTCCCCCATTTCCTCCTCCCCTTGCCCACTGATAACCCTACATCTCTTATTTCTCTGATTCAGTTCCTGTTCTACTTGTTTGCTTAGTTTGTTTCTGTTTCTGTTTTCATTTTTTTTTAGGTTCAGTTGTTGATAGTTGTGAGTTTGTTGTCATTTTACTATTCATATTTTTATCTTGTTTTTCTTAGGTAAGTCCCTTTAACATTTCATATAATAAGGGCTTGTGATGGTGAACTCCTTTAACTTTACCTTATCTGAGAAGCATTTTATTTTCCCTTCCATTCTAAATGATAGCTTTACTGGATAGAGTGATCTTGGATGTGGGTCTTTGCCTTTCCTGCCTTCAAATACTCCTTTCCAGCCCCTTCTTACCTGCAATGTTTCTTTTGAGAAATCAGGTGACAGTCTTATGGGAACTCCTTTATAGATAACTGTCTCCTTTTCTCTTGTTGCTTTTAAGATTCTCTCCTTATCTTTAATCTTGGGTAATGTCTTTATGATGTGCCTTGGTGTGTGCTTCCTTGGGTCCAACTTCTTTGGGACTCTCTGAGCTTCCTGGACTTCCTGGAAGTCTATTCCCTTTGCCAAATTGGGGAAGTTTTCCTTCATTATTTTTTCAAATAAGTTTTCAATTTCTTCCTCTTCCTCTTCTCCTTCTGACAACCCTATGATTCAGATTTGAAACATTTGAAGTTATCCTGGAGTTTCCTAAGTCTCTCCTCCTGTTTTTTTTTTTTAATTTTTCTTTTTTCATTCTATTCTGATTGAATGTTTATTTATTCCTTCTGTTCCAAACTATTGATTTGAGCCCCAGTTTCCTTCCCATCACTGTTGGTTCCCTGTACATTTTTCTTCATTTCACTTTTAATAGCCTTTACTTTTTCCTGTATTTTGTGACCATACTCAGCTAAATTTGTGAGCATCCTGATTACCAGTGTTTTAAACTGTGCATCTGATAGGTTGGCTATCTCTTCATCACTTAGTTGTATTTTTTCTGGAACTGTGATCTGTTCTTCCATTTGGGCCTATATTTTTTATCTCCTCATGCCTGTTAAGTAGTAAAAGGCAGTCTTAGGTATTCACCGGGGTGGGGCAATGCATACCTGCATTCTGGTGATATATGTGGGGGAGGGGTTCTAGAGGAAACAATGGCTCTTGCTCAGTTCCCTGCTGGCTTTCAGTAACTTCCACCACTGCCAGCAAGCAAATTGGGCCCTTCTGATGCTGAATCCCAGGTGAGTAGGTTTGTGTATGTTCCAGGACCTTGTGGGTCTCTCCAATGAATTATCCTGTAAGGCTGGGAGTTTCTCCTGCTCCTGCCTCAACCCCCACATGTGTTTTCAGTCAGAGGCTTTGAGGCTTTATTTCCCCGCACCTGAACCCTAGGTTGTGTGGTCTATCTCACTTCTCAGTTGTTCCTCCCAGTTTATCCACCTGCAAATGTGGGACTTCCAGCTCCACCAGCCACCGTCTCGCTAGCCTCTACCTCACCTGTCCCAGTCCTTCAGCCGCTGCCTTGCCCTGAGTCCTCTCTACCCCGGAGGCCTTCCTGCACCCTCCAACAGGTCTGGATGAATGTTTTTTCTATTGTCAGACTTCCATAGAGTTCAATTTTCTGTCAGTTCTGGTTGGTTTTTGTTTTTAAATTCGTTGTTGTCCTTATTTTGCTTGTGCAAGGAGGCCCAGCCTATCTACCTACACCTCCATCTTGGCTAATAGTATATGGAAGAACCTTTTATTAAAATCATGATTTTAAAATCACTGGCAGGATTTTTAAAATCTTCCATTAAAAGTCTAATTTTTCTGAATTGTATTAGTTTCTCTCTGAATTTATCTTTATGTAAAAATCATAATTATGTTGGTTACTCTCATTTTTAAATGTTCATTTACATTGTAGTCACCCCCAAAATAAGAACATTTAAGAGGCTCATGCTATGTCTTTGAAATTTTTGAAAGACATGGGTGATTTAAATTTTTGGAATGATTTTATGAGGAATGAATTGCTTATGAAATCAAAAGTTATAATAAATTACCTATACATTTTTAAAGATTTATTAGATTGCCTCATATCAATACTTGAATAAGCTAGAGTATAGAGAAAAGTTCAATATCTAATTTGTTATGGTGAGTTGACTAAGTTCAAGTGGGAAACCCTTTCTATGGAAACTCAAACAATTTTTATATCACTGAACATAAAATCATTCATAGTTTTTTTGTTGTGTTTTTATTTTTTCTTTTCTTTCTTTCTTTTTTTTTGCACTTCCTTAAATCTGGCAATATGGAGGAGTAAAAGTGGTGACATCATATTCAGAATTATAGTCAGAAAGGAAGACAGTGGGACCTGAACTACACAATGCAGCATATGCCTAAGAAAAGCTGACATGATGATATGTTAAAAATTAGGGTCTAAATGCTATTATAAAAGTGCTTCTCAAAAATCAGCTTTTGCTGCAATCAGCAATTAGTAGATACTCAGTTATACTTTTTTGAATAAGTTATAAAACAATTAATTAATGTGGCCTTAGGACAAGTGAGATTCTGAAGCTGCATAAGCATTAATTCAGTAATACACATAAGAGGATTAGAAAGTGTTGAAATTCTTTATCCATGTTTAGGGTACAGAATATAAAATACCATGGTACTATTTATTATACCATACTTACTATGTAAGTCTTAGGCAAAATTTTTTTATAAAAGTCAAAACTCAACCTATTATTAAACTTTCTTTTTCTACAATATCTGTGATTACTATAACTTTGACCAATCAATCCCAGATTAGTACTTTAGAGAGTCATAAAGTAAATTGTCTCCCTCTCCTACAGCATGATCTTCAAAACATCCATAGTCGCTTTTCTCTTGTCTCTTCTCCATTAATTCTACAGGAAATACCTGGTTCTTCTGACTGTTTTCATTTCCACTGGGGGAATCATCAAATTGCCATATATTTATTCATTATATATTAAGATATTTACATATCAAAAATAAAGGTGAGTCCTTGGATCTATTGAGTTTAAAATCATTAGAAAGGCAGGGATTAAAACAGAGATCACAATATTGGGGCACTGGCACCAAGCCCAGTAATCAGCAGATAAGAAGACTTTGAAAAGAGTCATAAACACACTTATCAGACCTTACAAGTAATACAAAGGTAGGAAGGAAAGTAGATAAAACTAGAAAGCCGATGATTTAAAAGTAGAACTATTTAATTTTCTTTGTTGGTCGAAAGTTGGTTGAGAGGACGATTATTTCCTTTTGCTCTGTGAGCTCAAACTTCCTGGAGTGTCCATAGTTCATCAGAAGCCTTCAAAATTTGTGCATAAACAAAAAGAAAATGACCAAGCAGTGAGGATCTTTGGAAGCTTCTCATCTGAGGACTGAATGAAGATGTTATGCTGTTTAGCTTGGAGGACTATAGGAATGGGAAGGCTGTCTTTGAGTAATGACTGGCATAGAGAAGTACACGACTCTTAGCCCCAACATAGCTATTAAGAAAGCTGCAGGACAGAGAGATGAAGTAACCTGCCCAAGATAACATAGCTGGGTACTATAGTCCCTTCCTTCCTTTGGAATAGCACCTGAGAGGAAAAAAAATTGCTAAGAAGCAATCTGTACACTAACAGTGAAGACTGAAATTTCTTGTGAATCTGCCACACAACACACTTTGCTCCATTCACCTGCACTGTGCCCTTCCCTCAAGCATCACTAACCTCACCTTGTCCTACTTTATTTTTAAACTTATAACTCATGCGTAAGTTCTTATCAATAAATATTTGTGAAATTGCTCATGTTTTATATGGTTAGAGTTTACATTAAAAGGGTGATTTTCTGATTGAGAAAATAACATAGTAATTTTATACATGTAAATAACCTTTGAACTTACCACCTCAATAATCTACACTCCGCTTTGGGGATGAATTAGAGTATGAAGTGGACAGAGGCGAATTTAACAGTGTAATAATGGAAGCAGCATAGCTCTATTTAAAGAGAACTCAGGAGGCCAGAGGCCTTAGCTCCGGGTAATTCTGAGCTTCACCAAAAATAGCTCTGAAGTCACCAATAAGTTACTGTTGCCACAACAAAAGACCACACTGTCAATTCAGGTAAATGCCTATTTAATGTGTTGCCATGGCTTAAATAAAAATAAGGAGAAAATGAACAGTCATTCTGCCCCAGAGATTGCTAGTTATTTATCCTGATACAAACATAATTACCTGAAAGTTTATGGAAAACAAAAACGGGGCATTAAAAAAAGTCAAATAATTAAAATGTATTGATAATGAGTGCACACTGCTATATTGACCCAACGGTGGTTAAGATATCAAAGACGCATGTTTCAAAAGGGTATTATTTTGTAATTAAAAAGAACTGTAGGAAAAGAAACTGATGACACGATAATTATATAGTGCATTCAGTGTAGTTGTCAGTGGAAATGCCATTTAAGGAAAATAATATCATGTAAAAAGAAGTTAACATGGAAAAAAAACAGAAAAAGAACTTACTGTTGATACAAGTAGGATCAATTATATGTGTCTGCAAGGCAACTGTTATTTATGATAGAGTTTTAAATACTAGGCACTGGTAATACTACTTTTGTGACCAGCATTCTGTTTTCATTAGAGGAGGAAAGTTCATCATTTCCCATATTTATCACCCCAATTCTCTTTTACCATTCTATGTGGAAACTGTTGCAGCTCACAATCACAAAGTATATATTTTTGTAGTTCTTAGGTTGGATCTTATTTGAGAGTGATATTCCCTTATTAATATTATATGCCACTGCCCTCATCAAGCAGAAGGACATATTTATTTTTAATTTTTATTTATTACTATTTTTTATTTTTTAATGGTGAAATGCTTGACTTGATGAAGCTAGTGAAGAAAAATAACTCAAAAGTCACTCTTGGCATCCATCAAGACAAAAATTCTTTCACTCTCAACTTTCATCCAGCTAGGTGGTCACCCGCTTTGTGGGAAGTTACTGCTACAAATTCAAAAAGAATGAGTGGTTTGGACCAATGTATGTCTAGTCTTTTTGATGATTTTGAGAGTAAGCCAAAATATTTTTATTAAGGAAAAACATTAAGAATTATAAACAGCTAGTCTAGCCACATACACCGACAGTTCTAACGAATCATTTGACACTGCATTAAAATGATTAGAAATTTGACTGAAGTGCTCCAGGAATTCGGTAATACTTTTCCAGAGTCTGATATCCATTTTAATTACTGACTTTACATCAAGGCACAATGAAGAGATAAACTTTCTCTTCATTTAAATGGAGAATCCATTTTAAACTACCACAAGTCTCCATGTTTCCACAAGTAAACCCTTCAATATTTAGGAACAATGAGTCAGAGTATCTCTGGATTGTAAGTCAGACCTCATAGAAGGCAGGTTGTTTTTAGAAGTGGAATTAAAGTCACTGATAGAACAGCAAAATTCATTCAGTAATCCCAGGTCGTACTGTTTGGAAGCTATTTGTAATACCATATATTACAAATCAAGACAATTTAATGAACACTTTAGTACTTCCTCTGAGACAGACCCTACCTACTAGAGATCTGAGAGGCATAGGATAAGAGTGACAAGTACTCAGTGGAGACCACGCGTTCCCTTCAGCACCTCCCCACACTTGGTACAACCAATTTGTTCCTTCTTTTGCTTTCAGCCCTCAGTACACATATCACTGACTTGTATAGGACTTGTCTCCTACTCTTAATGATAGGACTGCACATCCCTGCATTCCTCAGGTGCCTCTACCACAATTTTAACATGATTATCTGTGTGCTTGTCAGATGTTTTGTTGCCTGTTTATTGACTATCTTCCCTCAGAGGCTGCAAATTCTACCCAGGTAATTCTTTACTCTGAGCACCTGGCTCATAGTAGCACTCAGTAAATATTTATTAAGGAAAACAAGGAATGATTAGAGGGATTGAGGAAGGGAAAGGAGAAATTAATAAAGTCAAGAAGACCACCTAAGACATTATTTCAGTATCTAGGCAGCAAATTAAAACTATTTCCAAGGGCACCTTGCTGGGAAGAAAAAGAATTTCCTAAACCATCCCTTTCTAAATTTCATGAAATTCTCTCCAAAATATAACTTAATATACTCCATATGTACTTATATTCCTCCCTCCAAATGCCAAAACTCCTGTCATTAAGATAAAAAATGCTTTTCTTAGGAAAAATTGCCTTTATTATGCTTTTCATCACAATTTTTGATTCTAGGTAGTATATGTTCAATGTAAAACATTTGAGAAATACACAAAAATAAAAGAATGAAAATTAAAATAACCCATAAATGTACCACCCAGGAAGAGTTATTTTTAATACATTGGCATATTTCTTAGGTCTTTTTTCTATGCCCATCTATGTCATATTCTTATTAAAATTGTGTAGTATATATGCAAGATTTCTAAAAATTTTCTCCACTTAGCATAGTGACATAATTTTCCATGTTACTTAATCAGCCTTCTATCACTACATATTATTTGTATTGCTTCCTTTTTTTACTATTAGAAATAATGCCATAATGAACCTATTACACTGTAGGAGTATTGAATGTGATAAAAATATTTCCAACAAATTTAGAGTACTATTATCATGTGTGCATATACCAGGTAGAAGTGACTGTGCATTTCTGAACTTTAAATTCTTCAGAAGAAAGTAAAGTATCAATAATAAAAATTAATAACCGAAACCAGAAAAGTTCTGTGTGACATGTGTTTTCTCAGATGTAAATGTGATTTGCATATGGTCTCTTCTGATACACCTAACTGAATCATTTTACTCAAAAAACAAAACAATTCAACATTTAGTGCAAAGCAGTCTTGGTGTGTAATTTGAAGGTACAACTTTATTTTCATTTTAATTATTTGTTCTGTGTTTTAGATGAGGTTTATTGTGTGAGTAAGGAATAACTGAAGAAGTCAGCTGTGAAATATAACTAAGGTTTCCCATAATACAGGTGCAGACACCTACAACTTTCCCTTCGGAAAGATTTTTCCAGCGGTGTTCTAGTTCATCCACCTCCTTGAGTCAGTCATGACACCTAACCATTATACTCTCGAATGGCTCATTTTTTCTCTTGCAAAATTTTACCAAATTTGATTTTGTATCCTGAGCTGATAAGCCACTATGAATATTATTTAATAAGTTGTGGGTTTATAAGGACTGTAAAAGCATCTTTGAAATGCACAAACCAGATAGCTCATGTATATAACGGAGGCTGAAGCTTGTAAAACTCCTTCAAACACTGGGTAGCATTTTGACCCCGGCTAGTCAAATAGAATAAGAATTTGCCGGTGGTATTCACAGAGAATAAAATACAAATGGTTAAGTTTCTCTGGTCGTGATTTTCTTATGTATTACAGCTGTGTAACAAAGACAGGTATAAATAAACCTGGGTATACATGTGTAGAGCTTCCTTGTTCTGTTTATTTGGGTAAATTTTGGGTCCTCTAAACCCTTAGGAAGCTCCAGCATCCTGCTTTCATTTAAAGTCAATATCCTGAGAAGCAGGCTTGCAGTTCCTTGGAATTTGTCTTGTTTATAAGAAAGCACAATTTTAAAGAATGCTGAAGTACCAACATCTCAGTAACTAACAGGGAAAAAAGGTTGAAAATCAATGAGAGCTCACCAGGAACTCTGAAGTGTTTCTCCACAATGCTGACTTAAAAAAAAAAAAAACCCTATCCATTAACTACTCTGAATTTCACATGTCACAGGAGAGACTCGTTATGTGGAAATAACTTCTTTCATTATAAAGGCATTTCCCCCTCATGGTTATTATTAAAAGTTGAACATTAATTATTTAAGCCTCTAACCCCAAATATTTTGCTTTTAGTTGCAATAATTAATACCAGTTAAACATCAGACATAAAGCACAGAGAGGAAAAAAGACATCCAAATAATCACAGTCATGTTTAGTTTCCCAAATAACCTCTGTAAACCTAATCGGTTTTTCATTAATGTGTTCCATAGAAACTTTTTAAAAACTGGAAATGTCCTTATCTCTGTAGAGTTATACGTTGATTGCCAAAGGTGATTTCTCTGCCGAATCCCACACATTAGGGGGAAACAATTTGTCTTTGTGTCAGAAGCAACTCTTCAACAACCTGGGTGAGGCCTTGGAACAGCAGCACATGTTTGTCTGGAGTGTTACCTGCAGATATACTGGGCTTCAGCTGTACAAATACACACTGCCATCTGCACAGAGCAGGGGAATTAAGCCCGCAGAAGCTCAAGACCTGGGTCAGTGTTTTCACAGAAGGACTGTTTATGAACAGATGTTATGTGGTGTTTTTCATGGAAAATGGACTCTAGAGAGAGAAAATGTCTATCAATTACTGTGGAATTATGTATAACAGCAATTTTTAACCTTGAGAATGATACTTTTAAAGTTCTCAATAAAATGTTTTAAACTGTGACCACTTTCTTTGTCTCAAGTAAGAATCGACTTTGTGTCATGTGCAAACTACCCACCAATAATGGTCCTTAGAGATCTCTTACTTTGGCAAGATTGCATTCTCTCTGAAATAAGGTATGCTCAAAGCTAAGATACTTTCATAATTAAAAAACCTTTCCATTTACCTACAAACTGCTGTCAGCTTTTTTTTCTTTTCTAATAGAAAAAGATGAAAATAAAACTGTAGGAATTTCTCAGCATTCTCCATGCTTTTGTGAGACAACATTTAAGTTGTAAGTGTTAATTATGCCCTGGGCAGTTAAGCATTCAGAGTTCTACAAAATGAATTTATTTTCTATCATGTGTCTCCTGGATTAACCTAAGACACATAACACGAGAAGACAGTCCAGAATGCTTCAGACACTGTGCCAGGGAGGGAATTATCTCCAACAGCAGTATCAAATGTGCTGAAGACCCTTTGTGACCTGTTGACAGACACCATGTTTTGCATAATATATATATTTTTTTCATTTTCCCTTAGCTTTCTTATTATTTATTCAATAAATCCTTTTTTCTTGCTGACAGCAGTTGTATTTATAAAGCTAAATCCAACACAGCAAAATGTTCATCACTTTATAAACTAAATGCTAATGTTTTATTTATGTGCGATGAAGAGAGAAAAAAGAACTGAATTGATGTTTACCTAACAAGCGGCACAAAAGTGCAGTACAATAATAGTGGAGTTCATAAGCATTCTGGTTTGTAATTTTGGGTGTCAACATTTGAATTGCAGAAAGAGTTTATGCAGACATAGCGCGTACACAAGTGTGGTTTAGATCCACATCTATAAAAATAACATCTGTTTAAGCATACATTACATTTAAAAATAACTGTACAGTGATCAGCTGGTTAAGTACAGTTAACCAGATGTCGTTTTAAAGGGCCAGATGGAACTATGAAACTAAGATTGAAAAATTAAAAAATACTGTGAAAGGTCAAACCAATTAAGCAACCTGTTTTGTTGGCATGTAGCAGTTAAAAGTAAGTTAAACTACTTAAGGATTGAACGACATGAAGATGTACCAGTTAAAACCAGGTTCTGCCCCTCTGAAGACAAAGAAAAACCAAGATTGCAACTGCTCACTTACTGGAACCCAAAGGAACTCAGGCCAACAGCAGAAATGGTGACTTTTCCTTGATTTAATTTAGAAGTATCTTTGCTATCTTTTAAGTGTATGTTTTCTAACAAAAACTAAACTTCTATTACAAAGTTACAGGATCCAATTAAATTTTCCAAAGCATAAGCAGTGCCCACGTTAAGCATCCTTATGGTCAATAAGACTAAACATTAATATATGACTTAAGAAATAAATCTGAGACTTAAGACTGTGCAATCTGATACCTATCTAAAGAACTCAAATTAAAAAAATATTTTTCTTTTTTCACATTGGATATTACATATAAAGAAAAAGTAAGGCAGCCCTGGCTGGTGTGGCTCAGTGGATTGAATGCCAGCCTGTGACCCAAAGGATCACGGTTCGATTCCCAGTCAGGGTACATGCCTGGGTTGCAGGCCGGGTCTCCAATTTGGGGTGTGTGAGAGGCAACACACACATTGCTGTTTCTCTCCTTTTCTTTCTCCCTCCCTTCCCCTTTCTCTATAAATAAATAAAATATTTTAAATAATAAAAGATAAGGCAAATGCTTATGGAATATCAATAACAAGGCCGTTTCTATTACAAGCATGTTCAATATATCAGAGATCACAATGGAGGCAGCCAGGGTTTATGTGGCTTGCAGATGTGTCATATTTGTCTTGTGCCATGATTTAAAATTGAATTAATTGTCAACAACTAAAAATTGGAAGTATCACATAAAGTCTGTAGTTCCCACTTCCTAGAAAATCTGGCAACAGCAGGTACCCATTTTTTTCCCTTTCAAAAACTGGATGAATCCATACAGGAACAGCTGCCCCTTCAGAGGGACAAAACATCTCAAAATTATTACTGGCTTAATACTTTCTCCAAATCAGAGACTCTCAGTTTCCATACCCTGTCTTATACCCAGCCTACCTGACTTATACCTAATACCTGCACTGCTCTAGTTTGAGTTTCTAACCCTAATTAATATTCATCATCACCTTTAATTCCAACAATATGTGTTATGAAGGAATTATTTTTTGCTATTACTATTTTACAGGAAACTAGGAACAAAAGAATCCTGTTGACTATTTAGAATTGATAACTCAAAGAGGCAAAAATCAAATTTGAATCCCTTGTGTCTAATATTCTTTCTAAAACATCACAAGTCTTCAGGTAGCCAAACATTGGAATTCTTACCCTTGATTCTTCATATGGCAGTAGGCACCATTCATCTGAAATAAAATAAATTAATCTCTTAGAAAGTAGTTGTTGAATCCCCAGAACAGATAATCTGGACTTGGTTTTTGTCCACACATGATTGACTATTTGTCTGGGACCCAAGCTATCAAAACTCATGAAAGAGCATAGGAATGCCAAAGGGATTCTGTACCCTTGTGCAGGTCCTGGTGTTGCCTTTGCCTGCCTAGGGTGCTAGAAGTGAGAAGGAATCTGAGGCTACCTTTGGGCTGAAGGGGTAAAGTAACAGAGAAGGGGAAAAGTGGTGGCCTGTATAATAATGTATTTTTTAATCAGTGAATTCCTCAGGACACATTTCTTTCCTGTTTTTCTTCTTGTCCATATAAGCTTCCTCTTGGAAGGAATTAGTAATTGTACTTTTTCTTTCAGCATTACTTTTTTTTATGTTTCTACAGTAAATTAATAATAAGGACAAATATTTGAAAAGCAAGCTTTTTTGTATCTAAATGTTTAATTTTCAAAGTATAAGTCTCTTTCTTTGACTTTTGCACTCACTACTTACTTTTAAAGGAAAACTGCCAAATAAAATTTTTTTTAGGAATGGGATACGTACATCATTGTACAGTTATGCCACCTAATGATAAGAAAGTCAATTATTTTTCTGTGTAGGTATCTAGTTGCACAGCTGAAAAATAAGGAAATATGCATAGCGATGTGGACTCACTGTCATCCCATTTAAACAAAATTCATCATTTTTTTCTGGAGGTAAAGTGTCTTACATGCAAGAAAGTGGATGGAGAATAAATGTTATAGGAAAGACAAATTATGAGGACTGACCTATGTCCAAGATTTTGGTGCCTATGATTTCTTCAAATATTTTTTATGGTTTCATATCTAACATTTAAGTCTTTGATCCATTTTGAATTTATTCTTGTGTGTGGTATAAGAAGGTGATCTGTTTTCATTTTTCTGCTTGTATCTGTCCAATTTTCCCAACATCATTTATTGAATAAACTAGCTTTAGTCCACTTTATGGGCTTGCTCCCTCAATAAAGGTGTGGGTTTATTTCTGGGCTCTCTATTCTGTTCCATTGATCTGTGTGTCTGTTTTTATGCCAGTACCAGTCTGTTTTGATTACTGTGGCCTTGTATTATAATTTGATGTTAGGTAGCATGATTCCTCCAACTTTGTGCTTTCTCAGGATCACTGTTGCTGTGTGGGGTCTTTTGTGGTTCCATACAAATTTTTGAAATACTTGTTCTCATTCTGTAAAATACATTATTGGAATCTTGATAGGAATTGCATTTAATAGATCACTTTGGGTATTACAAACATTTTAAAGATATTCTTCCAATTCATAAACACAGTATGTGCTTCCACTTATTTGTATCTTCTTTAATTGCTTTCTCCAGTGTCATAATTTTCTGTGTACAAATATTTTACATCCTTGGTTAGACTCATTCCTAGGTTATTTTATTCTTTTAGAAGCAATTGTGAATGGAATTGTTTTCTTAATTTCCCTTTCTGTTAGATCATTACTGGTGTATAGAATACAATTAATTTCTGCATATTAATTTTGCATCTTGCTACTTTGCTGAATTCATTTATCAGATCTAGCAGTTTCTTGATGGAATTGTTGGGGTTATCAATTTACAGTATCATGTTATCTGCAGATAAAGAGAGTTTACCTTCTTCCTTTTTAATTTGGATTTCTTTTATTTCTTCTTCTTCTCTGACTGCTGTGTCATGGACTTCCAGTACTATGTGCAATAGGAGAGGTGAAAGTTGATATCCCTGTCTTCCTCCTGATCCTAAGGGGAATGCTTGTAGTTTTTGTCCATCGAGTATGATGCTGGCAGTTTTGTACTGTTGGTGGGAATGCAGATTGGTGCAGCCACTGTGGAAAGCAGTATGGAGATATCTCAAAAATTAAAAATAGATCTTCCTTTTTACCCAGAGATCCCACTTCTCAGAATATATCTAAAGGAACCCAAAACACTAATTCGAGAAAAAACATAAGCACCTGTATGTTCATTGAAGTATTGTTTACAATCACCAAGATATGGAAGCAGCCCAAGTGTCCATCAGTAAATGAACTGATAAAACAAATACGGGACATTTACACAATGGGATACTACTCGGCTATAAAAAAAAAAAAAGAAAATTTTACCTTTCGCAATGGTATAGATGGACATGGAGAACATTATGCTAAGTGAAATAAGCCAGCCAGAGAAAGACAAATACCATATGATTTCACTCCTATGTGGAATCTAATGAACAACCTACACAAGCAAAACAGAGACAGACTCATAGATGTGGAACAAGATGAGAGCTAATGGGACAGAGAGGGAGTTAAGGGGGTGGAAGGATTGAGCAGAAAGGACCCATGGACATAGACAACAATGTTGTCCATGGGGGTAGGGTGGGTTTAAGGGGACTAAATGGTAATTGAAAAATACAATAAAGGTTAAATTAAAAAATTATGAGGATTGAAAAATGAAAGGCTTCAAGAACCTAACCTTTCCTCTACCCAGAATATAACCCATGAAAAAAAGTTTGATAGAAATACTGCTCAATAGTCTTTTTAGAACTCTCTGGAAAACTTAATTCAGTGAACATATTTGTGGTATTGACAGTTTGGTAAGAACCAGTATTATTGGATGCAGTTCAAATTCAACAAGAATATTCCAGAAGATACCATACCGAGTGTTTTAAATATCATAAGTAATATTGGTGGTGAATAGCTTGTGTTCGGGACTGGAAAGAAGTGATGCAGTGATGATCCAGGGGTGGAAATTCCTTGCCAAGAAAAGAAAGGAAAAAGGGAAAGATAAAGAGTGATGCTGAGAAAAAAGAGAAGGATTAGAAAGAGGTGGTTAGAAAGAGGAGCAGAAAACCTTATGAAACTTCACTGATAGCAAAGGCCTCCTGTTCTGAATCCACTCCCTCCTCCTCACTTACATGAACTGTGAAAAGACCCAAACCAAGGCTGCAACTACTTAGCCCACAATAACTTGTGAAGTTAGAGCAGATGGCTGCACCTCTCCATCTGACTGCACGCAGCACAGCCATAATCTCCCCCACTCACTCTTACTCTGCAGTAACAGAGCAAGCTAGGCCTGGGAACGTGGACACTCAAACAGGAGGCAGGAGAAAACACAGCTCAGGCTTCAGAGCTCAGGCCACCTTTCTAGGCTGTTAATAATGCCTATGTTAACCACTCAGTTTTCCTATTTTCAGGAATGGACTAGAAACAGCCTCTTCTCTCACTAAAACTCATCACTTGCTGACGAGCCTTCAAATATAAATATGTGGTTCATGGAAATTTATGTTTTAGCTGAAAACATGCATCACACTTCCTTTAGTCTGTATAGTGAAACCTAATGGAGGAAAACCAGCTACATTGTACATGTCGTGAACCATCATGCTATTGTTTCCATTATTTGAGATGTCTTTCCTATGAAAACATGCATAACATTTCAGATAAAAAGAGAAAGGCAGTCAGTCTTCTGTCTAAATCAGTATTGGGGCACTAGCTACAAATTCTGTCACCTTTCCAGTTCCATGCAATGTGAGTGGCATATGTCTGCTACAGGTTAGGAGGAGAGATAGCAGCATGGCAGACTGGATTTGGAATAGCCAAAGGCCATAATCAAGGCAAGCCAAGTAGTAAGTGAGCCCAAGATTCTGCCTGGAATGTTGAGTGAGCTTAGGTTTCAGTTACTTATCTAAAGGCAACATTCTGGTGACCAACTTAAAATATTTGCCCTACCAGAAAAATGAAGAAAATTTGCAGATGGAAAAGAACCATTGTGGAGAGGTGGGATGTATAGGTGGTTGTCACCAGGGACTGATAATTAAAAGAAGTTACAAAACCCAAATAGGACATTGAAATAAATGAGGCAATCCTTGTATAAATAATCAGCAATATGACTAAGGCAATGCATGACCACCAGCTCACACTTTGTGTCAAGGAAGCTTCAAGGACTGATGGGGACTGTGGCTCAGTGGATAGTGAAGGGGATGCCTTTTCTAAATTGGATGACCATGAGCATTCTAGCCAGTGAGTATGGTATTAGAGGGTCCTCTGGTTACTCAGAAGACAGAATCTATGGAATCCCTGAATTTTTACTATTGCCCATTATTTCTCTATTTTTTTAAATTAAACACAAGGCAGCCTTGGCTGGTGTGGCTCAGTGGATTGAGTGACAGCCTGCAAACCAGAAGTTTGTCGGTTCAATTCCCAGTCAGACCACATGTCTGGGTTGCAGGCCAGGTCCTCAGTTGAAGGCATGTGAAAGGCAACCAATCCATATACCTCTCACTCATTGATGTTTCTCCCCCTCTCTTTCTCTCTCCCTTCCCCTCTCTCTAAAAGTAAATAAAACATAAAATATATTAAAACCTAAAATAAAATTAAACACGAGGAAGACAAATACATCTGCATGCTAAATGGGATTTGTAGTCACATTTAAAATAACTCTCAATGTCCATACAAAATGTAAAAGAACACAGCCCTGAATCTGCCAATAAGAGGACACAGGTTCAAGCCTCAGTTCTGACCTTTAGTGACTTCTCAGCCTTCGGTAATTGCTCACAAGAGTTTTGACTCCTTTGCTATGAAAGGAGTTACCTGTGTGTCACACTGTCAGGAAGACTTAAAAATCCTCTACCTCACACTCTGCAATGTCACACACACACACACACACACACACACACACACACACACAAACTCTTTTATTCTGAAATTAGAACAAAACATTTAAAAATAAATATACCTAGGAAACATAATAAAGCAAGTTACATACTTAGTTGCAAATATCTAACTAAAACCTTAAAAAGTATTTTCAGTAGGAAGAAGAGATATAACAGGTGGATAAAGGTAAGAGACACAAGAAAGGTAAATGTGACACCAGAAAAATACAAAAAAGGACTCAGAAGGCCCTAAAGTCTAACCAGACTTATCTTCACAAGGCCTTGTGAAACTAAATTTCCCTTGGTGTTATACAGAATGCTGATCCCTTGTGAAAGAGTGGTCCAGGAAATTTAACATTTCTGAGCTAGGTTAAGAGAATATTGTGACTGTGGGACTTCTCAAAGCCTTTGATTTTGCTCATGTGCACTGAAATTTCTAAAACGAGCTATGGTATGCTGTATTTTCAAAACTTAGACCAACGAATATTTGACTAGTGATAATAACACATTTCTTAATCTTCAGAAACATGAATCAATAGCGAGGAAGTTGTAATGACTTTACTTACTTTAAGCCATAAGATATATTTTCCTTCCATGTGTTACTTTTGAGGGTGATTTCTACTTTTTTGTATATTGGAAATAAAATACATGCATTAAATATTTTGGTTTTGTTCTTTCCAAGTATATGAAATCAGTGTCAATATAAATTTCACAAGTTCAAAATTTTCTCAGTCATGTCATAAACTTTAGCCTTAACAAAAAATGCCTTTATTTCTTACAGTTTTTAAAAATCTTGTTTTACCAAGTGTATAATTCCTAGATTATAGATATTAATAATATGTCTAAAATAATAACTTATACCTAAGCCTTGAGCTGGGGCTCAAAACACATTGCCTTTTCCAGGTCTACCACAAGTTAAGACAGGCTTTATAAATTTAGACTTAATATAAATTTGAATTCCTCTTAAAAAACATTAGTATTATTTTTCACTTTTGGTTTTATACAAAGAATATTCCTGGTCACAAGATAGTACAATAAGTATTTAAAATTTTAGACATCTGACATTGAGGCTAACATGGATGTCAGGGTCATTTTAAACATGATAACAATTAATATCTTAATGTGCTAGAATATTCAATATTTTGGTCATAATTTTGTTTAGGATTCCTAAAAGTACTATTTTGGGCACCTGCATCTTAATTTTTTTTCTTTTTAACTGATCTTCAAACAGTAAATGGCAAGTAAAATAACTTTCAGAAATGTGGTTAGAATTTTTCTCTCTAATCTTATAGCACTTACTTTTAAAGATTTTATATATGAAAAGGGAAAGGAGGGAGTAAGAGAGGGAGAGAAACATCAATCTGTGGTTGTCTCTTGTGTGCCCCCTACCAGAGACCTGGCCCACCATGTGCCCTGACTGGGAATCAAACCAGCAACCCTTATGTTCACAGTCCCAGCATTCAATTCACTGAGCAACACTAGCCAGGGCTCATCTTATAGCTCTTAATAAACATTTTCTGCTTTAGTGCCTCAGTTGCTTTTACTATAATTGTTTTCTCTTATATGTATACACTTAATTAAATTATATATTAACCCATGATTACCTGGCATTGTTCATACTTATATTTTTCCTTATTTATTTTGCAGATGTGAAGCTTTCAATTTTCAAAAATGGATTGTATAAGGGATGTGTTGTTTAGTTTTCTAATTCTTTGATTTACCACACTCCCTTCTCTACTAAAGAGAAACTAAATTTATGTGAGCTTTTCATTGGGTTTAGCGTCATTGTAATCCTTTTCTTTCTATCATAATTTTTCCAAAGACATGAAAGATTTCAGCAAACCATGCTTAACAGAGAGCTCACTGTGAAACACGGATAGCTTTTTCAAAACCTAAAACTGTGAGAGTATCCTGAGAATAGAACAAAAGAAATTAAAACACTAGATATGCCACAGCTGTCTCATGCAGCAGTTAGAAATTTAATTATTTTATCTCGTAGAATAATGTGCCCTTCAGAAATCATTTTGGACTAGATGTCTCAAACCAATGATCTGTAGTTAATTATCTTTAATAACTGTTGCACATTACAGTTAGATCTATGTTTTTGCTAAACCAATTAATAATATCTTCATTAGTATAAAGACAAGGTAGCAGAATCCTTTCATTTTTCACATTGAAAAAGTAGATATTTTAAACACTGTAATTTACTTTAGCCATACATTTCCAATGATATGACTAATTAATGAAACTTCAAAGACACAACTTCCAAAAAGCTATTTATTTTAAAGTCATCGCTGAACATTTAATGACCTTATGTTGGGGGCATTGCTGACCTGTAACTGTCCATGTCCTGTAATTAACTAAACCCATTTAAATTACCAAAATGTTTATGTTTTTTAAAAAAGAAAGAAATAGAATATTAGTCAAATTTTATCTCTTTAAAAGACCTGTTGATTATAGAAGAAAAATTAAGAATGGATGACTTTAAGAACCACAGGACAAAATATTTCCTTTCTAGCTACAAACACTGGTGGGCCCATAGGACATCTGCTGATTGACTGGTGGTGGCTAACCTCATCTGAGGATGACCTTCCCCTACCCTTTGAGGTCCTGTTTACACTCAACTTAGGGGTGGGCACAGCCCAAAAATGTTCTCTGGCACAGTTCACTAAAGTCGAGTACTTCAATGTGCCCTCACTATCACAAAATTCAATCAGATACACAATGCATTTAGACCAATTATTGAGAGGGCTAGGGCCAAATTCTAGCATTCACTGTCATGTTGGCCACATGCAAACAGAAATGGGGACAGCATTGATTACCAAATATCATTTGCTTGGGTTTATTTTGAAAGTGTCAACCCCACAGCTATTTCAAAGTAGGAAGCATGATTTTTAAACATTATTTAATACATATTTTGATAGACCTAAAAGGATCTGGCAATGTTGGGGATCATTGGGAGAATTCAAGACAGCAAAAACTTTATTTATTTATATCTCCACTTTGTTAAAAAATAACTTGAGGTGACTTATAGAAATGTGCTTATTAGAAGTAAATAATAAGAAAACTTGGGAAAATGAAAGTAAAATTTATTATAACTTAATTCTAGGTTTATTGGCTATTGAATGCATATTAAATGTCATTTACAATATAGAGCTGGGCCTGAATTGGACACTGGGATACCAGCAGCCAAAAGCAAAGAGGGAGTCACATCCCGAAAAGCTAATTAACCAGAAAACTGAGAAGTTCTTTGTTTCCCGTGTAATCAAGCTCAATATATTAGAGTTTCTGTTAATAACTTGAAGAACGGAATTATTCAATTAACAGGAACGTTTCTATTCTTCTGGGGTACATATTATTTTATCTCTTGCTTGTGTCAAATAAGTTTTCTCATTATTCCGTGTACTAAGTGTCATAGACTTCTTGAAAGGTGCAATTAGAAAATCGTCATTCAATAATTTTTTTAATGTCATATGACCAAAATCTTATGGGGCTATAATATGAGATAAAGAACGTAATTAAAAGAAGACAAGTTAGTGGAACTAAGTTCAAAGGCTGGAAATTGGTTGGCTCTAGTTCTGGCTATCTCCAAAACAACTTCCACCCTGTAACCTTTCTGTGTTCTTAAATTTGGCAGTAAATGGACTACTTAAATAGCCTGTGAAAAAAAGTACATTAAGACCAAAACTGTCTAATTCCATCAAAAAGTCCAGTGAAATCAGTTGTCAGGGAATGAATTTACTAGTTGTTGACCTGGTAATTTAAGGCATTAAGTCATGAGTCATGTGCCAGCTTGAAGCTAATAAGGAGAAAGAGAAATAGAAGATTACAACAGAATTAAACATTCTGCTTATATACGCTTACATACTACACACATGCTGAAAATCATTCTCTATACAGCAGCCAGAGTGGCCACATAAAATTTAGATCAGCTTGTGTCATCCCCCACATTAAAACCCAACACTAGCTTTCCATTACCTGTAAGATAAAGTGCCAACACTTGGCACTGCTTTCAAGGCCCTTGAGCCATGCTAGGGTTCTCCTGATCAAGAACATCCTTGCTACGTGTGCTTTCTGTTATGATATTGGTCTGGGAATCCTGCCTTGAATCTTGCTATCACTCAGCTCTGAAAGCTGACCTAGATAATCCCCATTCATCCACCTGATCTCAACCTCACTGCCACTTCCTCAGAGATATCTTCTGTGACCACTGGCCCCAGAGACCAATTCAGATTGACTTTTCATATGTTCTCACAGCTTTCTTTGCTCATTATTCTCTTCTTTGTTTTTAAAATGTTCTTCAAATATGTAATTAGTTATTCTTTGACTTCTCCTAATATTATTTCTATGAAGATAAAGACTGTACTGATTTCCACATCCTCAGGTCCTCAAACAATGGCCAGCACATATAGGACTTAATAAATGTTCAATAAATTAATGGATATCCTAAAAAGTGTCAAAAATTTATGTATTCTCTTGGGTAAGCTACATTGAAACAGCATTGAATAGGAGAACATAACAAAGTTATATTTCAGTGGCCTTAATTTATAGTCTTTGGATAAGATAATGTACATGTTACTGTATCAGGAATTAAAATAAACTATGGCATGTCTTTCTTTCAGCACATCACCATAATCCCAACTAAACAAGGCACATCATCAATCTGAATTCTTTCCAAACATCCTTCTCCACAAGCTAAAAGCTGCAATGGAGGGGGGGGGGGAACATACATTACTAAATGAGAAACACAAATCATGATTTTCCTTAGTATTCTGGTCATTCACTAGTCATTTCAGAAAAAAGGACATCCTTAAGTCAAGAAATATTGTGCTTCCTCCTACTCTATTCTGCAACTATTTTGTGAAAAATTACAATAAAAAAGTCACTATACATTTGCAAATAGCTTTTAAAACCAGAGCTTTCTCCTGGGAATATGATCCTAATAGGATAGAGACAAGGCTAAGTTGCTGAATGCTGCTGGTCATTACTCTTTTGTTTCAACTCAAAGAAAACATGCACAAATCTCATAACTAGACTCCCGGGCATGTGTTTTTGCTTACTGCCTAATGTGGTTCTAATAATGCAAACATTCCAGCTAAGTAATGATGACACATGTACAGCTATAGATGTTAGAAGCTTATGCAAGGGAAACATTTTGGGAAACACAAAAGAAAAATACAATAAACATTTAATTGAAATTTTCTTGTTGCCATCACATTTAAACTCATTCTGGCCTGTGTTAGCATGAAAAAAAAAAAAAGACACCAAAGATATATGAGCTAAAAAGGAATTCTAGGAGTATGTGTTTCAGAATTAACCTTAAAATGTACTTGGTTCAGAGTCCCACTTTTAGGAGTACACATTGATGAATTGGGGAACAATTTTTTTTGGAATTCTTTTTAGCTATATCTTTCATAATTGTGTCTCAATTATCAATGATATATTTCTTATTTTGAAATAGGAAAATATACTTACTGCTGTTTCATCTTGTTTGTGTTGAATTTAATAATTTTAAACAGGGTTGGATGCCAGCCCTTCCATGAATCAACTTCAACTGGATCTCTATCATATAGAGAAAAATATTAGATGTTGATTGGTTAAATTTCTCCCTTGGTCAAGAGCTCCCACAGTTTACCTCTATCATTTGCAGCCCCATAGTGTAGGTAGGAGTGCTCCTGCTATTGGGGAGTGCTTATGCCAATCAACAAACACGTCTTTCTTCTAGAATAGAGTGTTTGGTAAAAAAGGTGATGATGTGGCCCTATTTAGAGCTAGTAAGATATTGCTGCTGCCAAGAGTGGAACCTCATCTGAAGATGATGTCACCATATGGAAGAGAAGAGAACTGAGAGAATAATAGATCAGGGCATGATGACATCTGGATCAAACCTCACCTGAAGCTAGTACAATTTTGAATTTTTATTTATTTAAATCTCAACATTTAATCTCACCTGAGTTTAATTTACTTATACTTGCAGTAAAATATTCCTAAGTGATAATATGCTCCAAAATTATTTACAGAGTGCAACCTTTAAACTGGGAAATTTTTATGACCACAATCTTTTGTCAGTTTTACATACATCCTAACTCTCTGGTCTCATAGAAATACTCACCTATCTATGTTATTTTACATACATGGAGGTCTCTCTTCCCAGCAGGTTCTTCTTATCCTTAAAGACCCAAACCAAATATCACTTCTGATATGACACTTCCATCCACCTGCTCTGGTGCCTACTCCCCTGGGTTACCAGAGAACCTTGTCATTACCATTAGGATGGCACTTTTCACATGGTCACTGAATTGTTTACATGTCTCTTGCTCCCCATGACCTGTTGCAATAATTGTCACTATGCAAGGAGTACCTTCTTTTGGCCAGCAATGTCACATGTGTTATGTTATGCTAAGCCTCTGAATAAATATGTTTGCACAGAAGAGGAAACTAAGGTGAGAGGCAAATGTCTTCTAACTTCCTCAGAAATAGAAGATCACATAGCCACTTGAACCTCAAATGATTCCAAAGTTACTACTTTTTGCCCTATATCATGAAGGACCAGGTCCTTCTCTCTCTCATATTTCTGAACGAAATTTTCAACTGAACTGTAGGCTCCAAAATTGCATTTATCATTCTGGGTGTAACATTATTGTGCCTCTGAGCATTGCAGCATACCCAAAACATAAAAAGCATTAAATTTTTTTGAATTAACTATTTAGTAAATAATAAACAGATTTATCATGCATTCAATACTTGCTTGAACATTGTTAGATGGTCTTTGGTCATTAGCTATAGTAAAATTCAAAAGTTTTACATACCATTGTAAAAATGAGATGTTCATTCTCCAAATGTACTGGGAGGAGGTAGAGAGGCACTCAAAGTCAATAATGCTATTGAAAGGACCACTGAAAGGCTTTGTGAGCACGGCTAGTTTACTCAACCCCTCTGAGCTTTCCTTTTTTTCTGATCTGCGAAAAATGAGATAATAACAACCTATTCATAGGCTGTAAGGAGACTGTAATGAGAATACAAGCAAAGTGTATAGCATATAATGAACACTCAACATTGAAAACTAAGTATATTTCAGTATTTTGCTCATGGTATGATTAACATGATTGTGAAATAATTTAAAACTAAACCTTTATTTTAACAATAGGGATCACTATATTCATCATGGCTCTAAAAGCCTTCTGTACTACAATAAAAATGAGACAGAAATTTTGAAAATAATAGTTACTTAAGGTTTGTCATGGTCAAGACCAAGAAAAAGAAGTAAGGAGTGTCACAGCACCCTGCTTTGTAGCTTATGGAGTAGAGAATGTTGTTTAGTAGAGAATATGGGCTTAGGTTTCATTGACTTTTTCCTGTACCAATTTCACATCATAATCAAGACTGCCTAAAAATAAAAATTAATAATTTAAAATTTATATTATTTGGCAAAATTTATATTACCCCATTACTTGATTTTTCAGATTATTTCACTGAAGATACTTCTCCTGTCAAATTCCCAGTGAAAAATATATAATGACTCAATGGTAACTACAAAATCATTGAAAATAATGTTCTAAACTTTAGAGGATTTATTTTGTATTCTCAGTTGATGAGCGTCAACATATTTTTAATGAAAATCTATTCATTGTTACTCCAATTTTAAATTAAATTCATTTTTCAAAAGTGCTAAGACAACTTTTTGCTTAGTGGATTAGTTAGGCAGTATTTATCCAACAGATGAAGAATGGGAAATTGGAAATTACAATGTATTTGTTGTATTTGATGCTTTGTCGGCACAGAGTTTTGTGGTGCTGAAATGCTAAATTTCAGGACACTGTTTCTGAGATTTTTGTAGTTAGATTGAAATTAGGCATCTACTTGAACATTTGTTTGTAATTAGATACATATACAATGAAAGTCTATTGTTAATGCCAAAATTTAAGAAGAAGGTTGTTTATCACAAGCACCTTCTTTGCAGGAAGTCAGATTGAACTATTTCAGTTCAGCCAAAATCAGAAAGAAGCATAAATCTCACTAGAAAACAAGTTTAAAAACTCAATTTGTATTTAAAAAACATCCTATACTTAATACTGGACGGAACCGTAGTATATGTCCAGTCTTTTTCACTGCTTTTCTGGTACTGCATTTAATTCTATGGTAACTGAAATTGTCTAAATCTTCTTGGTATATAATGGCAAAATTACCTCAAGTGTCTATGAAACTTCTTTGAGTTAAAAAAAAACAGGTCAGTGTTATTGAGATTAAAGTCTATTACTGATATTTCATTCTGTCCTATCCACTTTTTCCCTATCTCCTGTTTGCGGAGGTCAGGAATTTCTTGAAACATAGTGGCATTCTCACTTGAAGACTTTATGAAACTTCTCGGGCTTAAAATAAGGAAATAGTTTTCTAAGTTCAATTAATTAATACTTAATTCTGTCCCTCTTCTATCCCATGCCTATGTTTTTTGGTTCAATTACCTGACAAAGATTCACAATTTAACCCTTGGTTTAAATAAATACTGAGTTGTTTTAGATTGCCCACAAGGCGGCAGTAAAACATCTTTCTTCCCCCCGATATTTTGAATTCTTGTGTTCATTTTCTAAACATTTGGATATATTTGCCTGAATAACACTAAAAACTAACTGTTTTGCTTTTAAATTTCTACTTTGCTATTCAAAAATAAAGTATTAGCAAATATTAGTGATCCTAATGAGAACCTTAATTAATTTTCCTTACAATAGATAAATAAAAATCCTTAAAGTTTTAATAACATAAATTTCCTTTTTATATTGACAGTTAATACTCCTGTCCTGTTTTTCAGAGTCACACTGAGTCCCTGTAAATTTTCTAGTTAGAGGTTGTGCTATCTAAGCAATGTCAGGCTTGATATATTTTTTCTCTCTTCCAAATTACATTATGTGATAACGGCATTCATATGTAATTGTTCTACTCAGAGTTTTCAAATAATATATAAAATCGGGTATTCTTATTTATATATCAGACACCCCGACAAACCATTAGAGTACAGAAAAATACACTTCTGTTAGTTTTCCTTCACAAGCAAGAAGAAAAGAGCTAATTGTAGAGAGAATTGGAGGCTCAGTCAGCACTGTTTTCGGTTTCCCATCCACTGATAAGTCCTGTCAGCTGCCTTTTCAGTGCTATTGCTTACCTTCTACATGCCTGAGCTGAGACGATCTTCCATGACCTCATGACAAGCAAGTGAAGGGTACCTTGGATCTCATGCCCCATACAAGAGAAAGGGAGGAGGACTGTGGGACTGGATGACCTTGCATTGCTCACTGACTTACTGCTTCCAGAACAATGGGTTGCCCTGAGGACAAGAAGCTGCCAAAGGCACCTCTGGCAAACATGTCATGCCAGCAAATGCTTGCTACTCCTGAGAAAAAACAGACAGGTGTGCATGCATAAGAGAGAGGAAGGAGGAGAGGGAGGGAGAGAAAGGGAAAGAAAGAGGGACAGAGGGAGAGAGAGAGAAGGCACTTTGACAAAATAAATACTAAACCTACTTCATTATAGGAGAGCTAAGCTGCGTCTTCATGCTGTCTGCATTCCTGTGGAAGCTGCAGGGAACTTGGCCTGAGTAAGATTGTGAGATTGGGTCCAGTATTTTGCCAGCGCAGGTATCGCATGTTAGTGGGTGTGTCTGTGTGTGTGTGTGTGCAATATCAAAGCAAATTATTTATAAAGTGGATTCATATGGCAAAATGCAAGAGAGTCAGTAATGCAGCATAAATACTCAGTCACATGCAGTCACAGTTCCCATTCTTTCCATTGTCTCCTTTAAAATACGTGCCACCTAATGGCTTTAGAATTGAACATTGTTTTCCAGTACTAAAAGACATGAAGTTCACAACAATTAGTGCCTTCAGAAATATGGTTTCTTATTTAAAGTACTCTAAATTAAAACATACATTACCTCATAGCACTTAATTTTTTAAAAATGCTTATACTTTTATAACTAGCTACTCTAGGAAAATGCTCTGAATAATTTAATTTCACATTAAGGTACAAATACTGTGCTGAATTTTTGTCTCGACATAGGTGTTTTGTGACTAAGAACATAGCTTTCTGAATGATTTTTACCACCAGTTTCAAAACTACCAAATTCAACATCTGAGAGTAATGACATAATTCTCTTACTTTAAGAAAAGTGCAATGATTTTAGACATATTGAAACTCAGAAGTTTTAGCAATGTGTTTGGGTGAAGGTTAAGTCATCCTTGACAGTATTAAAAGAAAGGTTTGAATTGTTGAATAACCACCTTTCACCCATTCCTAATTGTAATTTAAATGACAATATGCTTTCAATCAATAGCTCTTTGTCATACTTTGAAGATCAAAGGATAAATTTTCACCCCATGAGTTTACAAGGCAAAAGCTCCTGGTTTGTAACACTAGAATGTTGCATTAGAATACTGCTCTCCAACAATTTGTCCTGGAGAAAGGCATTTAAATGGTACCTTACACGTGTTAATATTAGAAAATGTCAGAAGTCTTAATTTTTGTAATTTGCTTCCAGATAGATATTGTAATAAAAATATTAGCTCATTAAAAAAGCCAAGATATCACTATACTAATTTCACTAGTTTAACTGTCATCCTACTACTAATCATCTGAGCTTTTACTGTGTTCTGGGTATTTCACTGAGCACATTTACATTAAGTTTCTTTGTTCTTCAGAGTCAGCCTTTGAGCAGAACTTAATATTTATTCCCATTTAACAGATGAAGCTTGGAGAGTTTGAATCACTTTGACCTCTTATCACACTGCTAAAGAAAGAAAGAGCTTTGACAAAATAAATACTAAATATACCTCTTAGCAAAAACAAGCCCTCTCAGCTACTCATGAGATAAAAATTCAACATAACTAAACACAACTGCTTCTTTTTTTCCATAAATCTCCCTATATGAAAGTTTATAAATATATCATAAGCACTTTACTTATGTATTGGTATAATGTAAAACTGCATTTGGCATGTATAGAATATGCTTTATACATAGAAAGAAGCACTTTTCATTTTTCTCTTCTTTTAAAGTGGAAGCTTATGCATTGCATTTTATTATGTTCATAGGATAATACTGAATTTCCAGGTGACCCTGGATGCATCTATTTAGGTTTAGATGAGGCCAAGCTTGCTTATGCAGGCACTAACTGAAAAATTCATTATTAGGTCTGAGCATACAGAACCTCAGGTCGTCAGTTAATTTTAAGGATTTAAACATCAACTTTACTATATGACAAGACAATTGTCATACAAATGTTGAGAGACAAATGTTTCCAATTTGGTTTATTTTTTTTTCTGGTGGTGGCAAGGCTAATGATAATAATAATATCCATTGAATATTGAATGTCTGTGATTTGTTAAGCTAGAGAGAAAAAGTTGGCCCAAGGGCCAAATCCTATTCTAGAACAGATTGTCTCTAGACTATCCATGTGCAAATTTCACATGAAATTTTATGCTTTTTATTTATCTTAGGAAAATATCCATTGAAAAATTAGAAAATCTGAAAATTGGACTAGATTCCTACTTGGCAAAAGCTGGCTGGAGAGCATGATGGAACAACTCCTGCTTTTGAAGATCATGCTCTTTCCCTGTGACAACAGTCCCTTCAAGCCCAATTTTATCCTAGACCATATAATTTCTCTCATTGACAGGATTAAAATGAACTTACTTTTGGAATCCACATGGAAAAAATGCTTTAACCTACTATGCAATGTGTCCTTGTACTATGTATGAGGTAGGTGCTGTTATACCTGCAGATGCAGAAAGAGCACAAAGAAGGTAAGTCGCTCAATGTCAGAGTTAATCAGAGAAGGGTTGGGATTCTACCTCATATCTGTCTCATCCCAAAGCCTATGAACTGCTCTGTCCATTGAGGCATTCACTCTCATGTGTGGACTGCAGACGTCTCCCTCTGACATGAGCAGAGTGTGTTTTTTGATGGCATCTGTGTCTAGGGATGGCTGGGGGACTAGACATGAGCAGCATGTGCTCACGGACATCCCCATTCTTGTCTATCATAAGATGCTGCTGGGGCTGCTTTTCCGTTATGAGTATGGCTGGGAGAACAGTGTACATTTATAGATAGTAAGACATCTCACTTAGAAGACTTCAACTTTACATGACTGACAACCACGACCCCCCAAAATGTGCAGGGGATGGATTTCAACAGTGTAAGCACTCTAGCTGCCAGTCCACCCTAGAGTGGAAGCAAGGTGGGAGATGGCAATCTGCTGTTTCCTCAGCCAGTCTTGGTCATCTTACTTTGTTAGCCTGTTGTTTAATTTAGCTATTATCATCGTTAATATTATCTTCACATAAAACATTTGTAATTTTAACACCACTTTAGAACTGTAAGTGTGAGATATTTTGCAGTTTCATAATAATTGCTTTGCTGGAATTTCCATGGTATTCTTACCTGTGCAAAGGCTACCAAAAAGTTATAAAGTGAGTTGTCTCTGGGAAAGGGATGTCTGAGGAGGCCATACTTAGAGAATTCAAATGTCACCTCTATTAATTCAGGCCACCTAACTCACAACAAACAAACTCTAATAAAGTAAAATTTAGCAAATTGAGTAAAAAAGAGTTGTGTGAAGAGGGCCACGAAGTGCCACAGAGATAAGATTGTTTAAGAAACTTAGACAAGAGTAAGTGTCCTACAGTCAGAGCAGACATTGCTAATCAATCTTCCCTGCTAAACATGCAAGGCTGGCGAGACTATTAATCATCCAACATTAGAAAAGTATGTGTGAAAGCCCAGCTTTCCAGGTGAGATTTAAGTCTGGCCTTGCCTGGTCTTAAATCAGTTCCCTGTCCAATCTCAGCAAAAGGGAGAAACTGTGAGGGGTTGATGACAATATGCTCCAAGATAATACCTACACTGCTAGTTATTATCAAAAGATTCAATATGCTTATGTTGTCAGAAACAGAGGTTAGAACAAAAAATAATATACAGGGATTATTTTCATCATTCAAATATATGAGCATAAGAAGAATGTATGTGTATCCATGTCTTGGGAGAAAGGAATGGAATAAGACTGACTGTTAAAATCGTGGGATCTGGAGAGTTACCAGATTTTTGGTCCATTGTATTGAGAAGGGAAGCCAGACAGGCTTTGGGCTCTAGTAGAAATCATTGCTACGAGGACCCACTTCCCCATTCCTTATAACCCCCAAGACCACCCTGAAAGGGACATCGGACCAGAAATCTTTAACTAGGGAATAAAAATAAAAATCATCTCCCTCCTCCTCTTCTTTTCACGTTTCTTACCTTCCTTTTACCTCATCATTTTCCCACCCTTCCTTGCCTCTTGCTTTTCCCAAGTGAAACATAAAAAAACATTCTCTGAGCTTTTATTTCAGAACTGAGAAAATAGACAAGGGGTGATCCTAAACCTCAGCCCTCATATCAGATCTCTCCTGTGTTCTGTCTGAAAATCTTTTGAGAAGGGGAAAAAATAGCTGGCAATTCCACAGAAAGAAAAGGGTTTAAATGCAAATGAGAGCTCAAGGTAACACTTGAGTGTGAATGAATTTCATTCAGAAAATGCCAATCACTCAGCCATCACAAACGAATGACAAAGATTCAAGAGGTTTCTGGTACCAAGAAGACTGTCTATCATTGATGGTAAAAGGGGCAGAGAAAGGTTAGAGGGCAAGAAGACACATTTTGTGCCTTTCAGACTATTCCAAGGGTCATCCTTTTGACTTTATTTGGGAAATCAGTTAAGGCCACTTTATTTCAAGGTTGTATGAAGGTTTTTAGTTTCCCTTTATTTTTTTTTAACTTTTGATTGTTCCAGAATTTGGTCCTCAAGGTATATGAAATAGAGGATCTCTTTTTCTGTCTCCTGATTTCCCTTGCAAATCCTCAACCACACATCAGAATAGTTGCATCTCATAGTCATTTAGCTAGATTTTGGCTGAACCTGCTCTGGAATGCAGGGCAAATCATTTGGGGTAATTCTAATTTTTTACCTGCTGAGTTCCAAATAACTATTCTTAAAATGAGCCAATCCCCTCGCATTGTCGGGAATCAAACTGATCTGTCTGTCACGGCTATCTTTACAAAGTCTTGTGATTGCCAGAGCACTCAGATTTTGTTTTATAAAAACTTGAAATATTTCAAAACACACGTGGATTATTCATGGAAAACTGTAAGCCCTGAATTTTCTCCCCTCTGGTCATCTTCTGTTGGTTTGGGCTTGAGTAAATACATAGTGAAGCCAGATTCCTTCAAATATACAGTAACTGGAAGGTGAAAACAGTGAATGCATTCCAATTTTTTAAAAAAGAATACCAAACCATCCACTATTTAGAATTTAAAACCTGCCTATTTCTCTCAATTGCAATCTCCTTAGTATTTGCTAAATATCATTTACTTGTTACAGACCCCAAAATGAACTATACATGACCTCTGTTCTCATACAGCTAAGTAGCTCAGAATATAAGCTACTGCCTCAGTTGTACTCAAACCATTCTTCTTTGCTGAAGGAAGATTTTTCTAACACTGAAGTGGAATAATGCTCTTTTCACGGTACACCAAATCAAATGAAGCAAATAGATAAAGTTATCTGAAGTAAAACCTTTTCTCTCCTTTGATTAGAGTCTTCCCAAATGCTGATAAGCAATTTATAAGACTGACAAAGTTTGCCTTCAATACAATACTGGGTATAGAGAGATTAAATAGTCACTATGGAAAGTATTATTTGTCCAAGTGGTAGTGGCATGAGAATGAGGCCATTTAATGGAATTGCCTAACAAGGAATTCACTTCTGTATTAACTCCAAGTGGGAATGTGCCTCTTCCCCAAATAAGTTTGGAAAGCATTTTCCAATTACAAAGAACACATATGGGTGAGAAGAAATCACATTTCTATAAAGAGATTCAAGTTTTAGGTAAATTAAGTCTCTTGACAATTGCGTACAACTACTGTTATTCCCATTTTATGCATGAGGGCAGTAAGGCACTAGAAGATTGGGTATGTCTGACCAAATCACATCCTGAGCGAGTGACAGGACCAGGATGTTCACCCACGCACTGGGGAGTCAGATGACTCACACTAGTTTGGCAGTTTCTTACCTCTCACTCTGACTTAGAATTGCCCAAAGGAGTTTTCCAAAATGCTTTTGCCTGGCCTCTTCCTCTTGGGATTCTGATTTAAGGGAGTAGGAATAGGTAAAATCATATTTTAGAAAAGAATAAGACAAAGAGCTACAACCACTGACACAGAGAGAATTTTCCTTTTAATATAAGGAAATATAGTTTTCTAAAGAAATCAGTTGATTAAAGAACTGGAATATTAACATCTTACTTTGGGCCAATGTAGAAGCAGGTGTAGAAAACATTTTGGTGAAGACCTTGAGGTAAGAGGAAGGTTTTCTATGACAGGCAGAATGACCACATGGCACTAGCACAAGTTGGTCCATACAAGGTCAACTAGGACAGACCAGACAGTGGAAATTCCCCTAGATCAGTGATTTTCAAATGGTGTGCAGCAAGAATTTTTAAAACATGCAATACCTGACTATTTAGTCAGGGGTACTAACCTCTTTTCCCTTAGATTGTCAAATAAAAAAATAACAACAGCCAACACAACAATAGCCATCAGGTATAAATACTCTTGTCTTGAACCATGAATATACAGGTCATATACAGGTAATAGAGTTGTATCTTATTGATTATATCACATAATAAGGTTGTGTCTGATTGGTTAATTTTTGGTACCAGCAATTCTTATGTACAAGTATTAGCACCTGAGTTTTTAAAAAGTCACTTGGAGCAAAAAGAGTTGGTAATTACTATTATTATTAATATTTTGTAAGTCAGTCAGAATTATACCTATGTTTTATCAGATTGCCAACAAGTATATTTTTTGGTGTGCTGTGGAATTTTAGTAATTAGTTTATCTGTGCCATGAGATGAAAAAGATCGACAATCGTTGCCCTGGACAGTGCTGGGTGATGTTTCTCAAGTTCCTGTGATACAGAACAGACCTCAGTGAGAAGTCACTGTGCATTCCTTAGTGCCAGTGTACCATATATTGTAAGAGTAAACTCTGCCAATTTTCTTGATCAATGTGAGTTCAGCTAAAAAGTTGGAAGGAAAGAAATTTCTTGAGTCATTATTGTATACTATATGAAACATATCATAGACACACAGATGGATTTATATATGATATTGTTATAGAACAGACCCACACACACACAGGGCCAAAGGGGGGTCATGATATACTATTATCAAAAGGACCCACACTAGGTTCATTTGTTCACCACCTTAGGAAAGATGTCTCTCATTGCCAGAGATTTGTGACAAGAAAAGGTTTATTTAAAGCTATACAGACTTAAAGTAGTGACCCAATGTCCCCCATTAAAATATCAAAGTCCTTTAGAATAACCACAGATGCCCACAGTCCTTCCTTCTCCCCCTGCCCTAATTTGGGGTACCATAACTCAGGAAAAGAAGCACACGTCTGTGTTTCAGGCTCCTGCCAACGTCTGGTGGGTCACCATCCAAGAGGATCTCTAATTAGTCCAAAGCCATGTGGTACCTTCTCATGGTCTACTGGCAAAGAGTTCTTTCACTCTTCTTCCAGGCAAAGTCTCTTCTACTTCCAGGCCACACAGCCAAAGGGAGCACCCCAAAGCCGCATGGGCCTCCTCTACCAAAGCTGCAGGGGTCTGCACTCCACCAAAAGCACGTGACTTTCTTCTTCACCGTTCCAAGAGGGGGTCCTCATTCTGCCAAAATCACATGGCTCTCCCTTCTTCTTACATGGCTGCAGGGGTCCCCACTCTGGCAAAGCCACGTGGTACTCCTCCAATGGCTGCTGTGTCTGGGTTTTAAATCTCCACGCCAGTCCTCCTTTGCAGCCCCATTTCCAACTCCTCCTACAATCAACTAGACTTGCCAGCATTCCTGTATTATTCCAAGTTTACTGGGCTGCCATCATGAGTCTGGGCAGGTATGGCCCCATGGCTGCAGGGGTCCCCACTTTGCCAGAAGTGCATGGCTCTCCCCCTGCACTGCCACAGCCATGTGGTCCTCATCCCTACCAAAGCTGCACATGGCTCCTTCCTCAATGGCTGCTGAGAATGGGTTTAAATCCCCATGCCCAGCCTCCTCTGCAGCCCCATTTCTGACTCCTCCCACAATTGGCTACACTCGCCAGCACTCCTGTATCCTTCTAGATTTCTTGGGCTGCCATCGCAGGTCTGTGCAGGCATGGCCCCATGGCATGGAGCCAATCATCTGCAAGCTCTCGTGCAGGTGCCATAACCTGGGGAACCTGGGGAACTTCCACCCAGTTATATCTTGGGTGGAAGTCACTTTTCATCCCCCTGGCTCAGAGCATGGCCACAACGATTTAACATATCTATGAAACCAGTTAAAGGTTATAGATATGTTAAATGACCATGCCAGAGGTTAGCTGCAAAGCTGTTGCTGTACAAGACAGCTCTCAATGGCCCTGCTCCATTTGTCCCTTCCCCCGACTTACACCTGTGGAGGGTGGGGTAAGGGGTAAGAACATCTTATATATCTTTCTAATATCTCCTAGACACCCTGATTTCTGGGCCCCATTCCAAATTCCTATTTGGGGCTGCACAAGTGAACCCCATTCCTCTTGGCTGCACCCTGTTACAATATTATATAATACAACATGTTATATGTATCAATATATTATTATACATGTAGTATACTAGATAGGATGCTTTCTATTTAACTAGTGGTCAAAATTTTGGGGCCATGTTGTGGAAAAATCAGTGAATAGCTCCTGTTAGAAATTGTCCTGAGGTTTTATGCTTTTTCAGAGTGTTAAATGTTCTAAAGGGATGTGAATGAAGAAATTTAAAAATGGCATTCCCAGTATGGAAAGAACTTTCAAGCCACCAAAACTTTGAATTAACAAAGACATTTGATGAAAATACTTGAACAAAAATAATCTGGTTGTCTTATGTTTGAAAATTTGATGTACTGTGCTAGCTATTATGCTTAAGGGCAAAGATAAGAGACATTTAGAAACTATTTACATTTAGGGAGGGCAGCAGCCCAATGAACAGACAACAGAGGCAAGTGCAGTAAAGAATCTGTTTAAGTTTAAATCTATACAAGTTCTGTTTCTTGTCATCAGAAAATCACAGTTCTTCTTCCTCATGTTTATAAAAAATGTGCATAATGCTCCTGAAGACACAACTTCAGATTAGAAGTTCTCACTTAATTTTTCAGGAATATAAACTTTAACTTCGGAACCTGTTTAACCACAAAATTTAAAAAGCCTATTTGTTCCAGAAAATCTAAGAAATAAAAGCAACTCACCAGTTTCTTTGGTTGGCAAGAAAACTATGAGCTGTCTGAGTGTATCCCCACTGACTGTTAGCAACCGCTTATAGAAAGTATTAGTTCCAATAGAACTTCCTGCAATAACGGACACTTTCTGTGTCTGTGTTGTCCAGAATCATAGTCACGAGTTATGTGTAGCTATTGAGCACTTGAAATGTGACTAGTGACACTGGGAAACTTTCTGCTTAATTATAATTAATTTAAATTTTTAAATAATTATTTCTGCTTAAATATAATTAACTTAAATTTAAAAAGCCACATTAGTACAGCACTGGACAGCAATCCCTCTTTTACACAGAGATTAATCTTGTTTGTTGTTTTTGATAATGGGTGTTTTTCATGATTGGGAATTTATATTATGTATCTATAACAAGTCATATTTTCTACATGAAAATTATTGAATGTTCATAAAGTCAGTGAGATATAAGAATAGTTTCCACTCTTTTAATTAAAAGCACTGAGACATTCAGAGAGTCCACATATGGGACAAATTTGAGAACCCTTGGATCAATATGAAGGCACCTCTTTCCCACACAAGATGGGTAGCAAACAGAACTTTGACTCTTCAAGTTTAACGAAGACATTTTTTAAAATTTTCTTTAAAAGTTATTGTTCGGCTTTATTCCTTATATCAACATTATCCATTTTTTGTTACCCATATATAGGTATACAAATATTTTTACAGTAACTTTATAATTTATTAATTCAATTTTTCCTTTGCTTTGTAAATTTCATTACACTATACATACATAAGGAGAGGTGCACACTTTTTAACTATGGTTGCATGACCTTTTATAGTATTACTAATTAACGGTTTTGTTTTGAGTTTAAGCAAAGTGGGGAAACCTCTAAGGATTGGTGTAAGTAATAAATCTTGCACTCTCTAAAATGATATTCAGGTAGCAGCTGTGGAAAATGTCTAAACCTATTCTAGCTACTTCTTTCCTCCACATCCAAACCTCCCACCACTCACTCTCCTCCATGTCCTTATCTCTGCATTTGTGAATGGTTGCTTACTTCCCCAGTTATTCAGAATAGAGGGTAAAGATATTTGTATAGTTGTGGGATTGCATCTGGCCTTCAACTATTAGTCTATATTCATATAAGTCACTTCCTAGGTTCCAAGTGCTGAGTTCTATAAAGAAAACTGGATCTTTTGAAGAATTAATATATTCACCCAACTGAACATTGGAACATTTTCTTCACTTTGTTCTAATATTCTGTCTTGTTTTTTTATGGTTTTGCAGGCTATAATAATTTATGTTGCTGAGTATATTTCATTTTAATATTTTAAATGCTCTCCTAATTTGAATTTAGGCCTTCACACAGATTTGTTGCCTAGAATGTTTTGAAATATATGATTTTAAACGCATGAAACTCATCCTTTAAAAATGATCTGTGAGTGTACATTTGAAAATGGTTAATACTTATTTATTACAAATGGAATAATTACAGCTAATGGAACAGTGCCATTTATCATCAGTATAGTGTGTAGGGGGGTTGATAATTAGCAGCTCCATAAGGGTCTTTTTCCAGATTATGGAACAACAGGCCTGGAACACCTATTGGTGAAATATCTCAGTGCACTAGACTCTCCCTTGTTTGTTCTTAGTGGTTGTAGGCAATGGGATTGGAGAGGGGTAGAAATGTTTGGATTTTGTTGATCTAATCACCATCTAAATCCTTCTCTGACTTAGAAAGCAGCCATTTTATATTAAAAAATATGCAGGATAGAAATCATTTAACATAAAATGTAGGATTTTTCCATATAAAAATCCATTTCTTCAAGTTCCAAACTACCAGAGGTGGCAATGCCCTCTTTTGAATGGGCTGCCCCTCAATATGGGGACAATATAAATTAGTGCTTTAGATGACTGTGATTCCAGTTACAACTTCATCTACTTAGAAAAGACAAGAAACATTATTTGTATCCTGATCATTTGCCATGCTCTACAAGTATTTTACAGCCGTTTTTTTTTTTAGAGTAAATAAAGTCTGCAATTTGGCTTTTCAACAGACATCTGAGCTACTTCGTGGTTCAAGTTGCTGTTTTTAGCCTTTTGATTAAGTGTAGGCCATTTTTCATTCTTCTGTGAGGCTCCAATATTAATGATCTGGATAAAAGTGAAAATTTTGTCTCTATCAAAGACCTATCTCTCTATTTCATTTTCTTTCACATTCTAAGTTTGACTAAAGCATTAACTAAGGAACTCTATTAAGTGACTCAGAGGAATGACTTGAAGAGATGCATTTAAAATTAAACTTCTCCAATGCATAAAGCTATGCATTAAAGCTTCTATACTGTGCCTTCTTTCTCCTCTTTGAGGACTAAGCCATTGTGATACTGGACTTAATACTGCCCTTAAAACTTCCACTGACATCAATATGAAAGGAAATAACTGGTAATTTATTCTGAGTTGGGAAGACATTTTCTAAAATGCAGTGCAACCCTAATTTAAAATAGAGGGGAAAGGGTTCAAATTAGGTTTTTTATTTGCAGACAATGTAGAGATTTATGGATTAATTTGTTTTAAATTAACTTTTATAGGTTGACTAATAGTCCACAGGGATAAACCAGACTTTCAATTGCCCATGATTTTCAGTCGGTCAGAGAGAGGAGATCATTTCTCTCAGGAAATGGTGACACACTTTTTAAAGTGTGCTTTACAATTTTTTTTCCGTCAGTGTCCAGAGAAGATAAATAAGTTCCGGGCCTTGGGCAAAGATATTTACAACTGGTCCAACATTTGATGTCACATCTCACTCAGAGGAAGAGAAAGACTTTGACCTCTACCCTGGCAGGAATCCTTCTCAGTTGATTTCAGTGGATAACATTAACAGTGGCACCCAAAAGTGTTCATAGAGACAAATGCTATGCATATGGGCACATAAAACTGTTTTCCTGCATGTGCTTTCCTGCAAGAAACATGGATGAATCCTGGGAACTCAAAATTCAGAAAATGGGCATTTAAGCTTCTGCCTAATGGTATTCAGGGTCAGGGTTAGATACAGATAAGGAAAATGTTGGGCAAAATAATTGTATGTACATGTGTATGTATGTATGCATGTATCTATCTATCATCTATCTATCTATGTATCTCTAATCCAAATATTCATCCATCCACTTATCCATCCTTCTATTTAATATATTTCTTCAGCATCTACTACACGCTCAAACTAATGCTGAACCCTGGGAAAGTGAGTGAATGAGCTTTTAGACTGGACTGATCACATCTATTTAGCCCATCACAGTCAATAAAGTACATTTTAATGACAGAGCAGTTTTATTAACTACTTGTATATAGTTCACAAACAAAAGGTACTATGCCCTTTTATGCAGAAAATCATGATGAAAGAACAGTACCTCGATATTATATCTTTGTATATAACACAAAGTATTTATGTGCTTTAATTCTGCATAACTTTCTCCCAACTTAAATTTTTTTCATATTGATAATTATTTTCTCTCAGAAATTTTGAATATATCTTTTGTGATTTCTGGCTTCCATTGTTACTGCTAGCCTTAAAATATATATATATATATATATATATATATATATATATATATATATATTAAGCAAAATTATATATATAGCTTAATTTCTATATATATATAAAAATTAAGCAATATATATATATATATTTTTTGCTTAATTTCTGCCTTTTCTCTTCTCACTACTTTTAGAATCTGCGTTTTATCTTTGCTGTTCAACAATTTTTCTAAGGTTGTTTCAGTGTGTATTTCTTTACATGAATAAACTTGAGAAATCATTTTCTTCCCAACTGTGAGTTTCCAATATTGCATTAATTCTGGAAAACTTTTGGTCTTTAGCCTCAAATGTTGTCTCTCATGCTCTCTATCAATTTCTTTTGGGGTTCAGTATACTTATATATAATCCTTTTACTCAATCCCCTCTATCTTTTAATTTTTTTCATGACTTTCATCTCTTCATCTCTTTAGAACAAGTTTTGTAATTTTCTTAGATATAATTTTTGATTAATTAATTTTCCCTTTAAAGGTATCCAGTTTATTTTTTGATCCATTCATTGGCTTTTTTTTCTGCTTTATGCAAAAAAAAATCCATGTAAGTGTAGTATTTGCCCTGATTTATCAGGGATGCCTTTTATTTAGATCTTAAGGAATTTTTGTGTGTGAGTGATTTGTGTATGACTATGAGTATAAGCTTCTTATTCACTTACAACATACATACTGAAAAACACACAAATCCTAAATGTAGAGCTAGATGAATTTTTATAAAGTAAATACACATTATGACCATTTTAAATAGTGCTGCTACAAAATTTCTTGCATATGAAATTTCTTTGGGGAAACATATGTCAAGCATTTTTACTGAGTATGTACCTAGAGGAATTGCCCTATCATAGAGTATGTGTCATTCAGCTTTAGTGAATACTGTGGAACAGTTTTCCAAAATGGTTTTATCAGTTTAACTCTCCTCTCAGCAGTATAGGAGGATTCCAAAAGAGTAATATCCTCATGAGCTATTTAACTTGATTCTTTTATTTAGAAATTCTATTTTATTCCTTTTCACTTCATATGTTTTCAAATCTTCTTTTATTTTTATAAGCATATTAAATATTATTATTTTATAATCTCTATATTTGTAGTCTTTGCCCGTTTTACTTAGCTGTGTGTTTCTTCTTTAATTTCGTGATTTTTAGAAAAAATCATGAGCTTATATTTTAATGACGTGTATAGAAATTCTTTAAAATTCAGCTTAAAGTTGTGTTCCTCCAGGTAGTATATGCCTTTGTGTTCCAGGTGCCTGGAAGCACCACCAACCTGGGACAACTTTATAAAAAAATGGACTGAAAAACCGTAAGAAGGCAATCTCATTGTTATGAATTTTCAGGGGAATTATTTTCTCTTTCATCCAAAATCAATATCGAGAGAAAATCCCCTCATGTCCCTTTCAGTGAGACATGTCTTTCCCTTCATTTGCCCTTTCACTGAAATACAGTACCCTGAGGAGTCTTGGCATAAAGCTGAGAGCCCCATGGAGTTCCTGTCTAGGGAATGAACAACTTTCAATGCAGACCCCAGCTTGATGAGTCTGCCACATTGTGGATGAGACACAAGAAATCCACATCGACTACTGACTCCTGTGGAGGAAAAGAGTGAGCATGGCTTTTCTCTCAAGGGAGCAAAAGCCACAGCCCTTGGGTGACCAGCTTTTATTGGGTTTCTTGGCACATTACGTAAGGTCCCCATGATGCACAGGTTTGATTTATGTGGTTACCTTTTACAAAAAAGAAAGGAGCCCATGCAGCTAATCACATCACAGAAGAAGGATATTTGCAATGAAAAGGGAAAAGTGGTTGAACTGGTTCCACTCATCCTTGGAAGGTTTAGCATGGATTTTAGGAAGTTACTTGGCAATAAATGTTTTCTGCCTCAATTCAGGGTGAGGGAGTTTTAGCAAAAATAAGTCTCATAGCAGTCTAGGTATAATGCAGGCCTGATTTCCCACAGGAGAACTTCTTTATGGGTGTGGTCCTGCATGCTGACTCACCCCCTCACTGGTTTTCCATGTGGGTGCTGAGCTATGTTTCCACATCCCGTGAATCGGTTCCCTACATAATTTGGGCAAGACCTAATATGGTTTTCTCCACCCAATATATGAGTCAAAGTAAAATCTGTTAGTCACAAAAGACGGACAGGTGACCCCGGTCTTGATTTTTCTTTACTACTCGAGGTTTGTGCTTTCAATTCAGTTGTAATTCTAAGGGTAGCTTTTGCTTTTATTTTTTGTCAATTAATAGTGAATTTTAAAAAGATGTTTAATAATTTGATTATTGGCATTATGTATTATAGTTCAGGGGGAAAATTACTTAGAATAGCAGTTTTTTAAGTGTGGTTTAGGAGTCTCTCTGTGCACCTGAGACCCTTTTAGGGTTGAAACTCTTGTCATGATAGTAAATAAGATACAATTTTCTTTGTTCTCCATTCCCTCCTGAGGATACAGTGGAGGTCACAATGACAACATGACATGTTATGATGTCATCATTCTGACAGCTTATGGCACATGTGTCTCTAAATATTTTCTTGGCTATATCAAGTAAATATTGATTAGAATAATTTGTATAACAATGGCTCTTTGTGTTTTTTCTTAATTTTTAGAAATATAAAGGGATTTTTGGACTGAGAAGTTAGAGAACTGCTGGTTTAGGGCAGCCTTTGTGCTATATTGCAAGAAATGGACCTCCTCAATGCCAAATTATATAGCAGCATCAATCTCTGCTATAAACAACAGTCAGCAGGAAGAGAAGACCCACATTAAATCGTTGCAGTAGGTTTATGCAAATATTACCCCATAAGACCATAAATTCTTCCAGATCAAGAAGCTTTTGGAATTGAAAGCTGAGCAAGAAAGTCAATATGATAACTTACTTATTATGATTCAATAAGTCAATATTATGATTCCCAGTTTCCTCAAATATACGATATCAGAATTAATAATCCCAATTCTTCCTCTCAGTGTTGGACCTATTTAAGGCAATATGATAAATAGCAAGATCATTCCTGAGTTTTTATATAGTTGCAAGTTGTTGAATATGAAGGCATATGAAAACTAGCAAAGATATGTTTGTCTCAGACTTCCTTCTTAGATAAAAAGGACAAGAATTTAAACGGGAAGATAAATTTAACTGGTAACTTTAAAGCAGATATGCAATATAAATTGTCCTCTCTATCTGAATTTAAAGACACAGCCAATGCAGAATGATGAATCCTTTTGATATTATTAAAGAAAAGTCAAATGTGACACTGGAGAGTCAGGTTGGTCTGATGGGAAGCAAAACACATTAAGAAGGCCTGAGTTCTAATCCTTCCTTTATAACATAGCAATCACATTGTTGTAGAATGCTACATTGGTGACCATCAATGAACCACATCTAATATTCATGCCCTTGTGTAGTCCCCTCCCAGCATGTCTCTGGGCTTATTTTGACCATGGGACATTAGCAGGTGTGATTCAATCAGAGGCTCAATTTATGTTTGCACATGGGGCTTGTCCCCTTGGAAATGCTTCTACTTGCTAGTCAACTGACTGGTTAGAAAGAAACTCAGGGCTGTATACCTGAAACTAATACAGAATAATATTGAATATAAACCGTAATTGAAAAATTAAAAAAAAAAAGGCTAGACTATTAAATAATTGGCTACATGGAGAGAAACATTTGTGCATGAGAGGTCACCTTGGATATTCCATTACCATTCAAGCTCCCAGCTAAATGCAACTTTATGAGTGACCTCAGTCTATACCTAATGGAACAAAGCAAACAAACAAAAAAGAACCTGTCCGGCTGACCAGTTACAGAATTGTGAGGAATAATAAAAATTAGTGTTTTAAGTAACTATGATTTGGGGTGGTCCAAAAATGTACTTATAGGTAACATTGTAGCCACTTTTCTCTAAAACTCTTTAGCTTAAAGATAAGAATTGAAACATTTGTCCCATCCACTTTAGAGAGTTTGTATGAATAGCAAATTAATTAATAAATATAAAGTATTGTTACTATTTTTCCAATGAGCAAGGTATGAGTAAATACTGTAGTTATGTCTATACTTACAAATTGTTTTGACTGTTTTGACTGACTTGGCCGGTAAAATCCACCACTTTAGAAAAAGAAAAATAGATTTGCAATTCAATTTTTGACTGATTTGATTATTATTTTGACCTCTTTGAGGTTTTCTTCAGTGGAGTTAATTTTTTTAATGGAATAAATTGCCTTACCCTATTTAGTCAGTCAAAATAATCAAAACAGTTTGAGTATATAAAACCTATCTGTGTGCAACATTTTCCTTTTATTTAACTTTAGTGGAAAATTACATGAAAGGGGCCCATATATGCATAGCAAATAGGGGTATAGACTTCTACTTATAACTACTCAGATTCAAATTACTATATAGATTATAGCAGTATTTGTTTGGTAACAGGAAAAATATAGTTAGTTTTTATTTCCCAATGGCATGCTACATTACAAGTCCATTAGCAGTTGCATATGTTATTGATGTAATTCTAATAACTGCCATATATTATTATGGCAATAATAATGTAATTCTTATAGTGTGCAATATGTAATTTATTGAGCATTGCTGGAATTTATTTTTAAATTATAAATTTGGCTTGCTTTTCAGCACTAGAACTCTTTATGTCCTGCTTCAGGAGTTTAGTCATAGTCCTTTTGTTTGAATAAGCTGTCAGAAGCACATGGCTGAGATGAGTGCATGCAGGCAAATGTTGAAGCTTGGCAGTCATTACAGTCCTGGTTAGAAGTAAAATTGGAGTGCAGGTTGAGTAGGTCCATTCACATATACCATATTAATACTACCAGAGCTGTGACTTGGTGATTCAAATATAAGCCACGGTTATTGCAGTATTTGTAGATATTCTACTGCACTTAAAGTTATGATAGATGAAGGTTTCATTATGAATTGTCAAAAAGATCACAAACTCCTCCACTGCTTCTATTTTTGTTACCAGAAGCTTGCTTGCTAGCCTTTTTTCTTCTAATGCCCTTTGAATATAGTTCTTTAGAATCCTATATTACAAGAGGCTATGCAAAAAGCTATTGAGTTTGCTTGCCTGCTCTCAGACTGGAATGATTCTACGCCATTCCAGAAGATAAGTTTCTATATTTTTTATTTAGAGGTCCATATAAAAATAGAAAAAGTGTAATACTTATTTTAATGTCTTTCTCTCACTGCATGAAGTTCTTTTTGATTTATTACTCAAATGTATTTATTATTTATATATTTTATTCAAATGTATTCTATCTTTATATCAATTTAAGTCTTTTTTAAGAATTTGTAAGCCCTATCAATGCTCTAACACTGTGCTCTTTCTATAGCTGTTTATGTAGGCAACTAAGTCAATGTCACCACAAATGGCTATCATGCAATTCTACTTTGTTTTTGTTTTTGTTTTTCAGTAAAAATTATATTTTCTTCATAGAAATGCTTCTTCTCTGAATCTTTTCTAAATTTCATTATGTTGCTTGAGCTAAAGAGCTCCAAAATTGACTCAATAAGAGCCTTACCAATGACCAGCATAGAAGTATAAATTAAACTTACCATTTTATATTATCATGTATATATTTCTACTCAATACTTACTGTCCAATCTTTCTTTTTTTAGCCAGTTATTCATTGTCTTAATTTATTCAACAAATATTTATTGGGTGTCCATGCATTCAATAGTTAACCTATGGGTATACAAGGAAAATTCACTATGATTCCTAACTTTGGAAGTTTTATATTTCTCACAGATAGGCAGAATGAAATCTGAAGCTTCTTTAGGCCTCATCTGATGTGAGTAGAAAAGATAAAGCAGATCATAAAGGGCCTGAATTCCAGAACATAGAGGTGAAAATAGCTGCCAAAAATTATAGCTTTGGAATACACACATTTAGAAAAGTTGCTTTGTTAAAATGCACAGCACCAACTAAAGGAAAGAGAAATAATAAGTAGAGTCTCTGTCAAGAGATTATGATAACAAAAATCTATGTTTCTTTATTTGAAACCTTTGAAGCTTGATGAATATTGGATTTAGAATTTTCCAGATTCCAGAGAGGCACTATGAGGCATATGCCATATATTGAATAACATTGTCATCTAGAGAAGATTCCAGAGCTCAAACACTTCATTATTTTCCCTGTGGATGAAAAAGGGGGTGAGGGACATGGGGAAATCAGTAATAGCATCAACAATAAAAATAAAGAAAAAAGAATAAGTAAATAATCTGACAAGTTCAGTGGCTGACAGTAACCTCACAAGGTGATCTGATCATAAATTCCTAATTGGGCAGGTCATGGTGGGTAGTCATGCCCCAGGCATACAACTTCTGCAGTAAAAATGTTTATCTTTGCCTTAAGCAAAACTTATCCATTGTTCTTATATATCTAGGTTAATACACTTCTGAAAGTACAAAGTAATCCTCTTTTTCAGACTCTTTAGACGTGTAAGGATCCTCAAGGGATCTTGTAATCCAGTGATAGATATTTCCCCACCTTGCTTTGTCCCACCTCCATGTAATCTTCCTTACATTTCCTTCTTAATTCCAAATGCATAAAAGACACTACAAAGCAGTTATTCTCTGGAACATTTGAGATTTTGCTTATTGGTTTGGTTCAAATAAACCAAAAAAAAGTCTCTACATGTTTGGATGTTCTTACACTGACATTTCAGATAAATTCAAACTAAATATTATAAATAATGTATATAAAAATTCTTGTGTCAGTTCAAGTCATAAATTATTAAAAATAAAACAAAAATGCTGGGTTATGAATACTTTTTGGGGCTTAAGAACTATGGGCCTCTGGGATGAGCTAAAGAAAATAGCTCCATAAATTAGTGATGTAAAGAAGAATAGATATAAGAAATATTGTAAAGGTAGCATTGATGGTGCTTGTCATTTGGTTAAATGTTAGGCAAGAGGAGAAACATGAGGACAATCATGACTGTGAAGTTTTGAGTCTAGTTTGCTGACAGTGTGATGGTGCCATTAATAGAGAAAAAAGACAAAAGAGGGGACTACTTAATATTGGGTTGGATAGAGAGGGAGGTGATGATTAACTTAACCTGAAATATACAAAATCCAAGACATATGAACCTGCCTGAAATTAACATGATTAAAAGTGTCTGTCACAGTCTTTTGGTGAATATGTGATGGGGAACTAAGTTAAAAATAAGTGGCTTGACTCACATTGTGCACCCACAGGCTGAGTGACTGATTTGAGCTTGGCAGCTCATAGAGGACCTAGGCCAGAATTTGGGCAACTGTGAAAACTGGGTCGCAGACTTGGTCCCCATCCTCTCAAAACCATAGAGAGGGAGAAAATGGAAACCCAGCTCACCTCTTACTATGGCATCCAGGAAGATTAGCAGAACTCTCTGAACAGGTTTAAAGTCAGCAGGAGGCTTAATTTTTTCCTTTCCTCTCTCTTTTTTTTTTCCTTTTTTCTTTCTTCCCCCAAGTGAGACAATAAGACTTGGAGTTACAAAAGGTAGAGAGACAGATTCAGAGGGGGAGCACAAGGCTAACCCCAAAAATTGAGAAACTGAGACAAAAGTCACTTTGCTATTCCATAGAGCTGGCATTTTATTGTTTACTTGTATTATTATTATTTTTTCATTATTTTTACCACTTTTATTTTATTAGCATTTTTATCTCCTCCTTATGTTTAGTTTTCCTTGTTTTATTTCTGTTGACTTGTATTGTTTGACTGGTTTTCCTTATTCTCTCTATATTGTATTTTAATTTTCTTTCTTTCACTTCACTCATGTTCAAATAACACACTACTCTCAATCTTGTACTTTCTATTCTTGTTATCTAAATCATATATTTCTTGTCATATTATTGTTGTTCAAGTACTATTGTAAGTAATTGTTGTTTGATACAATTGTACATACTACATACCAACCCTCTGTGATCATAGACCATTTCATTTTATTCCTGAGCATTATTATTCTTGTGATTAACTCTATTCTCTCTTACACTACACCTACTTTCTATCTTTTACTCTCACTATATCTCATCATCTAACCTTGCACAAGTGTTCTGTTTTCTGGATTCAGTTCACAATCTTCCTCCCCTGTAATAAGAGTATTACTTCTCACCTTTTATAAAAAGTGGGTACTTGGGTGAAATATCACAGTTAACACTATAGTTATTCAAAGAATTTCCTATCTCTTCTTTACTTGCTGGTACTTTAAATCCCATAAAATACTCTCCCATTGTCTTAATCCATTTTGCCTACCCCTATCACTGATCACACACAAGAACAGGTAAGAGCTGTAAACATCAGTATACCTGCTCGAGGAGAGAAACCACCAACAAAGGAACACCAAAAGGTAAAAACCCAAGTACAACAAGACAGCCAACACAAACAGAAAAAAAGGGCAAACCTAGGGTGTCTAGACAGGTAGAGCAAAGAGACCACACCCCCAAGCCCCATAGGATTCCTACAATAAAAGTTCACCCTAGAAAAACAGCTAGCAAAATGAAACATCAGGAAGCACAAAAAACAAACAAAATAAATCACCTAGAATAGGGAGACAAAAAAGAATATGCAATCAAAAGGAATGGAAGACTCCACACAAAATAAGCTAAATGAATGGAGGTAAGCTAACTATCAGATAGAGAATTCAAAATAATGGTTATAAGGAAGCTCAAGGAACTCACATAAAAGTACAAGGAACTGAGTGAGAACTACAACACTATGAACAAGGAAATGGAAACTATAAACAAAAACCAGGAAAAAAATGAAAAATACAATTGTAGAAATAAAAAACACAGTAGAAAAATTATAAGCAGATTGGGTGAAGCAGAGTACCAAATTAGTGAGCAGAAAGACAAGGTGGTAAAAAAATACCCAGGTAGATCAGATAAATGAAAAAAAGACTAAAAAAAATAGGAAGATAGCTTAAGGGAACTCCAAGATAACATGAAATACAACAACATTCAAATCATAAGACTACCCATAAGACTGTCAGCTGATTTCTCAAAAGAGACATTGCAGGCAAGAAGGGGCTTGAGAGAAGTATTCAAAGTCATGAAAGGCAAAGACTTACATCCAAGATTACTCTATCCAGCAAAGCTTTCATTTATAATGAAAAAGCAGATAAAGTGCTTCTCAGATAAGGTCAAGTTAAAGCAGTTCGTAATCACCAAGCCATTATTATATAAAATGTTAAAGAGACTTACCTAAAAAAAAGAAGATTGAAAGCTACAAAGAGTAAAATGACAAAAAAAACAACTATCAACAACTAAAACTTAAAAACAAACTAAGCGAACAACCAGAACCGGAACAGAATCACAGAAATGGAGATCACATGTAGGGTTACCCGCAGGATTGTGAGTGGGGAAAGAGCGAGGAAAGGTAGAGAGAGTAAGTAGTATGGTAGGTAGAAGATAGGGGAGATTGAGAATAGTATAGGAAATGTAGAAGCAAAACTTATATATATGACCCATGCACATGAACTAAAAGGGGGAATGCAGGTGAGAGGGGATATGCAGGGCAGAGGGAAATACAGGAAGGGAAAAGGGACAACTGTAATATCATAATCAATAAAACATATTTTAAAAAAGAAAATGAGAGAGAGGACGCAAATAAACACAATCAGAAATGAAAGAGGAGAGATTACAACTGACACCACAAAAATATAAAGGAATATAAGAAATTACTAAGAACAACTATATGCTCAGAAATTTAAAAACCTAGGTGAAATGGACAAATTTCTAGAAAAATATGATCTGCCAAAACTTAATGAAGAAGAAGCAGAAAGCCTGAACAAACCAATAACAGCAGATGAAATTGAATCAGTAATCAAAAAACTTCCAACACACAAAAGCTTGGACAAGATGGTTTCACAAGAGAATTCTACAAAGCATTTAAGAAAGAGCTATCCCTATCTTTTACAGACTTCCAAAAAATCCAAGAAGATGGAAGACTCCAAAACTCTTTTATAAAGTCAGCATCCTCCTAATTCCAAAACCAGGTACAGACACAACAAAGAAAGAAAACTTCGGGCCAATATCACTGATGAACATAGACGCTAAAATCCTCAACAAATTATTGGCAAATTGCATGCATCAATACATCAAAAAGATGACACATATGATCAAGTGGGATTCATCCCAGGGATGTAAGTATGATACAATATTCACAAATCAATAAACATAGTTCCTCAAATAAATCAAAAGACAAAAATTGCATGATCATATCAATACACATGGAAAAAGCATTTATGATAAAAACACCAAAGTGGGAATAGAGGGAGACTTCCTCTACAAAATAAAGGCCATATATGAGAGATCTACAGCCAACATCATACTTAATGAGCAAAAGTAAAATCTTTTCCACTACAATCAGGAACAAGACAAGGATGTCCACTTTCACCACTTCTATTCAACATAGTATTGGAAGTTTTATTCACAGTGATCAGACAAGAAAAGGAAATAAAAGGCATCCAAATTGAAAAAGAGGAAAGAAAACTGTTATTGTTTGCAGATGACATGATAGTGTACATAGAAAATTGTATAGACTCCACCAAATAAACTACCTGACCTAATAAATCAATTTGGCAAAACAGAAGGATACAAAGTCAATATTCAGAAATCACAGGCATTTTTGTATAAGCCAACAATGAAACATCAAAAGCAAAAATCAGAGAAAATATCTCATTTGATATAGTAACATGAAGAATAAAATACCTACAAATAAACCCAACCAAGGAGGTAAAAGACCTATGCTCAGAAAACTACACAACACTGAAAAAAAAAAAGAAATAAAAGAAGACACAAACAAATGAAAACATACACTGTGTTCATGGTTCAGAAGAATTATCATCAAAATGTCCATACTACCCAAAGCAATTTATACATTCAATGCTATACCTATTAAAGTACCAATGACTTATTTCACAAATATAGAACAAGCACTTCAATAACTTATATGGAACCATAAATGACCCCAAATAGCTGCAGCAATTTTGAGAAAGAAGAACAAAGTAGAAAGGATCACAATACCTGATACCAAACTGTATTACAAGGCCACTGTAATCAAAACAGCCTGGTAATGGATTAAGAACAGATACACAGACCAATGGAACAGAACGGAGAGCTGAGAAATAAACCCTAGTCTCTACAGTCAATTGATATTTGATAAAGCAGGCAGCAGCATAAAATGGAGTAAAAATAGCCTCTTCAACAAATGGTGTTGGGACAACTGGACAGCTACATGCAAAAAAAATAATTAAACTTGGTTGCCAACTTACACCATACTCAATCATAAATTCAAGATGGATAAAAGACTTAAATATAAGTCATGACACCATTAAAGTCCTAGAAGAGAACACAAGTAAGAAAATCTCACATATTCCATGTAGCAATAGTTTCACTGATATGTCCTCTAGAGAAAGGGACATAAAAGAAAGAATAAATAAATGGGATCTTGTCAAAATAAAAAGCTTCTGCACACCTAAAGAAACAGCATTAAAATGAAAAGAGAACCAACCATATGGGAAAATATAATTGACAGTGATACCTCAGACAAGGGTTTGATCTTTGAAATACATGAAGAACTCACATGACTCCACTCTAAGAAGACAAGCAACCCAATTTAAAAAATGGGCACAGAACATGAACAGATACTTCTCCCAGGAGGACATAGGAAGGGTCCAGAGACATATGAAAACATGTTCAGTATCACTAGCTATTAGAGAGATGCAAAGTAAAACCACAATGAGGTACAACTTCACACCAGTGAGAATGGCAATCATAAAAAAAGCAACAAACAAGTATTGGAGAAGATGTGGAGAAAATGGAACCTTAGTGTACTGTTGGTGGGATTGCAAACTGGTACAACCACTATGAAAAACAGTATGGCATTTCTTCAGAAAACTAAAAATGGATCTGCCTTTCGACCCAGCAATTCCACTACTAGGATTATATCCTAAGAACGCTGAAACACCAATCCAAAAGAACCTATGCACTCCAGTGTTCATAGCAGCACAATTGCTGGAAGCAACCTAAGTGCCCAGCAGTAAATGAATGGATCAAAAAATAATGGTATATTTACACAATGGAGTTCTAAGAGGCAGAACGAGGGAAGGAGCTCCTATCCTTTGGGACAGCATGGATGGAACTGGAGAGCTAAGTGGAGAGCTAACTGATGGAACTAAGTGAAATAAGCCAGGCAGTGAAAGACAAATACCATATGATCTCACCTTTACCTGGAACCTAATCAACAAAACAAACAAGCAAGCAAAATATAGCAAAAGACATTAAAATTAAGAACAAATTGAAAGTAACCAGAGGGTGAGGAGAGGAGATAATGGGGGGAGATGGTGAAGGGATTTCAGGAACAACTATAAAGGACACTTGGAGAAAAACAAGGAGAGGTGGAAACAGGGGAGGGAGGTCAGGATGTCTGGGGTAGTGGGGAGGGATGAGGGGGGAAATAGAAAACCTTATTTAAAGAAGAATAAAATTCAAAAGTATTTAATAAAACTTAATTAGTTAAAAATAAGTCACATATAATTTATTTTAGTAGTCTAACTTAAAAGTTGAAAACATCCAACCTAAAATCTCTTTTCAGGCTCTTCTTTAAGAAAATGGCACCAATGTTTATTGTATTCTGAAACTGGAAACACTTTTTTTTTAGAGAATAGTTAAGTTTCAGACTTTACCTACATAGGATGTAAACTGGACTTATTTTGGTGATGATTTTGCAATATATACAAATATCAAATCATTATGTTGCATAACTGAAACTAATATAATACTACATGTCAATTATAACAAAAAAAATGTACCTAGAAAAGATTCTACCTGGATCAAAATGAAGCTATTTTAATATATTTCTCCAAAACTACCCAAGTTGGTAAAAAAAAAAAAAAAAAGACTCATGGCTCACTTGTAAAAACTGTTTGACCCATTTTAATAATGATGCATTAGGCCAGTGACTTAAACATCATAGTTTGTGTAATCTCTTTAGTGACTAAAGCTACAAACATCACATTCTTAAACAGAAGTGAGGTATGGCCTCAAATTTTCAGAAAAAAATTAGTTTTAAACTTGCATATTTCTAGCAATATAGTCACTATTTTACAATTATTTACACCTGCAAAGAGATATTGATAAATTTCCTTTAGCCTGTAGGACATAGTTACCAAGAAATAGTTCTGCTTTTACTGGTGTGTTTCATGTCAGTCAATATGCTCTAAATGGTTTGCTTCTTTCAGCACTATTTAAAAAGTTCCATGATAGTGGTGGATGGATATAGCTTAGATTTGGGGGTCCCAGTTTTATCAAATAATGTCAATTGTCCTTCTCTTCAACAGTACTCATGCTAACCCAAAGCCTTTATTTACTTTTCTGCCTTTTCATAGAGCTGTATTTTCAATGGTGATTTCTTTGTATATCTCCTCTTGTCACCAAGTCTAATGGCTTATGGCAAATAAGCTACAGATTGTAAGAGGACATAATGACAGAGGATGGATAAGGGAGAAACGAGGAAAGGCAGGTAAGCCCTCAGAAACACTGTATTTTTAAGTTAATCTCTAAAATGAGAAAAAGAATCTCAAAAACTAAATGCTTTAATGCTATTCTTATAATCTATTTTTTTCTGACCAGATAGAAAAAAACAGAAATGTAGTTTTTAAACATGTCTTCACTTGCATTATTTTGCTTTTTAACTACAATATTTTTATAGAAATAAAATTGATTATATTTTATTAGCCTGATTCTCTTGGAAAGTATTTTCAGGAAAGCAAACTTCTTATTTGATAGGATGATGAAATGACCCTTTCTTGTCTTGAACCCTGCAAGTTAATTTTTCTCAAACTTTTAACAATTTTACTGTCATGGCATCCTGGAGTTTCTTTCCCTATCAAATATATAGATTTAAGAAAATGAATTTCAAATTTTAAAAGAAAACATAACAGAATATTCCAGAGAGATGGCCCTCTGTCAGTGAAGAAGGTGTTATTGTTTCTAACACTATAACTAAGACAGCTTTCCTGCTTTATAGTTAGAAAAAAGGCAATAGTTGGTGTGTATAAGACAGATGAAAAAAATATGTCCTTTTGTCTCAGAAGATTCATCTCTTAAGCATAGGGTCCTGAAAGTTACTTAAACCTTCATCCCCTACTCAGATGTGTCCATGGCTATAGAAACATTATCTTCAAGGTGCAGGGTGTCATGCAAGCTGTGGCTGATGCCCCCCTCACAGCGTATTTCAGTGACTTTATGCCATGTACAAACTCGAGAGGAGCAACTCAGACCTTTGAGAATAAGATGAAGAGGCCTAGCAGCAAGGAGACTTTTGGCTCCATTTCAGGAAAACAACACAATAAAAGAATTGTGGGGCCCTGTTACTTATGACCAAGGGATTCTGTGCAATCTTATCTGGTGATTTTAATGACTAACATACAAAGATTTTTGTAGGATACTTAATGTGAAGTGTTGCCCATTGGAGGATGAATGAATGAATCCACTTCTACATATCTTTTTAGGCCTTTCACTTCTATGATTTTTACATTGTATTATTTAGAAAAAATAATAAAGAACTAAATATGCTTTTTATTGTATGTAGCATTAAATACCATTGTGTGTTAATATGGTAACTACCAATTACTTGCATTAACACAAATAGCTAAAATATACAAATTAAGTTATGAATGCATTGCTACATTTAACAAATTAACTGAAAACCTGAGAAGATTTTAAGAGTATATTAAGTGCATAAAAAAATTTCCTTGATCTTTAGCTCGTAGGCTAGGTTCCCCCACCCAAAGGTATGTGGTCTTAGAGCCCTGAATTTGTTCTGAGTGGAGCCCAAAAAGTTTAATATACATTGAGAAAGTGTGTGGTCACTAGGCTATGTGTTTGGGAATCACTATCATAATTAGTCTTCACAATTTTCTCAGCTAGTGTCAACAAACTTTATCTGTAAAAGCATAGATAGTCTCTTAGTCCATTTAGACTGCTGTAACAAAATACCACCGACTGTGTGGCTTAAACAACTGACGCTTACTTCTCACAGTTCTGGAGTCTGTACAATCCAAGATCAAAGTGCTAAACAATTTGGATCTTCATGAAGGCATACTTTCTGGATTGCATATATCCTCTTTCTCACTATGTGAGAACATGGTCTTTCCTCAGCATATGCATGTAGAGAGACATCTCTCCCTTCATCTTCTTGTAAGTGCACTAATCCCACAGTGAAGATCTTACCTTCACCACTCATCTGGACTTTACTTCACAAAGGTCCCCACCTCCAAATACCATACACTGGGGGCTGAGGTTTCAACAAATGAATGTTAGGGGAAACAATTCAGTTCGTAGGCTTCATGGGAAATAAGGTCTCTATTGCAATTACTCTGTCATTGTCATAATGTACAAATAAATGGGCATGACCGTGTTCCAGTAAAACTTTATTTACAAATACAGGAAGCTAGCAGAAATTTTCTCACTGGTGTTAATTTGCCAACCCTTGATCTGTTTGTGAGGAAGATAGGAGTGACAAATATTATAACTGTTTGTGAGGAAGACCGGAGTGAAGCCCAGAGGGTAATTTTACTTACTTACCTAAGGTCTCATAGATAAATCATAGATTGTGAATTCAAATTAGTACTAGTCAAATTTATTTCAAAATATAGCAATAAACTATAGAATTATAAAAATTTAAGTAATTAAATCATTCACTTTTTTATGGGCTATTCTGGAAGCCTTAGATATGTAACTGTACCTTGTACATCCCCTCTTCTGTGGGAACCTATCCTGCCCATAGCCCCACTGAGAATGTGTGATCTTCACAATTCTGGCCCTTGTAATACCTGATTGAAGAAAAGATGAGATCTTCACCTGCCTGTATGGTTTCCAACAATTTATAACTTCTCTGGCTTAGTGTGAATTTAAATGGATAAAATAGACTCTCTCTTGGGAACCTGATTTTAGAAAAACAGAAAATTCTTGATTGGAAAGGATTTCTAGAACTGGATGTTTATGAATCAAAGGGTATTTGAGGTCCTAAAATAAGAGTTGGTAGAAAGAGTCAGGTTGGAGGTGATGAAGATGGGGAAGTGTGTGTGTGTGTGTGCGTGTGTGTGTATATGTATGTGGGGAGGGTAAGGAGAGGAAGAGAGAGAAGCACTCTTAATAAATGCATATTTTATTGCTGAATATTTAGTTTCTGTTTCTAGTCTTTGTGAAGCCCAGATATGCTTTGTTTGGGTCTATGTATAGTTGTGTGGTATCATTAAAGTGAAACCCCACTGAAGAAATAAATTGAAGATACAAATAAATGGAAGCACATACCATGGATGTGCTTATGGATAGGAAGAATTAACATTCTTAATGTCCTTATAACCCAAATAAATCTATAGGTTCAGTGCAATTCCTATCAAGATTCCAATGATGTATTTCACAGAACTAGAACAAACTTGGAGGAATCGTGCTACCTTATATCAAATTGCATTTTAAAGGCATAGTAATCAAAACAGCATGGTACTGGCATAAAAACAGACAGACAGATAAGTGGAACAGAACAGAGAGCCCAGAAATAAACCCACATCTTTATGGTCAATTAATATACAACAGAGGAAATAAATACATACAATGGGCTAAAATTGTTTATTCAATAAATGATGTTTTCATTATTTTTACTGAGGTATAATTAACATATTACATTCATTTCACATAAACAACATGATTTGATATTTGCATATGTTACAAAATTGTCATCACAGTAAGTCTGGTTAAACATCCATTGCCTTATTTTTTTTATCCACAACTCCAAACAACACCACCCATCTCCACCTCCCACCCTCAATCCTACCTACCTATGGATTTGTCCATGGGTCCATTATGTTCCTTCACATCCCTTCCCTCTTTTACCCCATTATCTCCTCCCACCACCCCTCTAATTATGTCAATTTGTTCTTTAATTGAATGTCTCTGATTATATTTTACTTGCTTGTTTGTCTTGTTATTAGATTCCACTTATAGGTCAGATCATATGGAATTTGTCTTTCACCATATGACTTATTTCACTTAGCATATCAGTCTCTAGATCCATCCATGGTGTCATGAAGGGTAGGAGCTCCTTCTTTCTTTCTCTTGCTTAGTATACCATCGTGTAAATGTACCATAGTTTTTTGATCCACTCATTTACTAATGGGCACTTAGGTTGCTTCCAGCACTTGGTTATTGTAAATTGTGCTGCTATGAACATTGGGGTGCATAGGTATTTTTGAATTGGTGTTTCAGGATTCTTAGAGTATAATCCCAGAAGTGAATTTGCCAGGTCAAAAGGAAGTTTCATTTTTAGTTTTCTGAGGAAATTTCATACTGTTTTCCACAGTGGCTGCACCAGTCTTCATTCCCTCCAACAATGAACTAGGGTTCCTTTGCACCACTACCTCACCAGCACCTGTTGTTTGTTCATTTGGTTATGATGGCCATTCTGACTGGTGAGAAGTGGTATCTCATTGTGGTTTTAATTTGCGTCTCTCTGATGGCTAGTGATGCTGAGCATCCTTTCATATGTCTCTGTGACTTCTTTATATCTTCCTTGGAGAATTGTCTGGTCAGGTCCTTTGCCCATTTTTTAATTGGACTCTTTTTCTTCTTAGAGTGATGTACTATGAGTTCTTCATAAATTTTGGAGATCAAACCCTTGTCCAAGGTATCATTGGAAAATACATTTTCCCATATGGTGAGCTCCCTTTTCATTTTGCTGATGTTTTCTTTAGCCATGCAGAAGCTTCTTATTTTGATGGAGTACCATTTGTTTATTCTTTCCTTTATGTCTCTTGCTCTAGGGGACATATCCATGAAAATATTGTTGCATGGAATATCTGAGATTTTCCTGCCAATGTTCTCCTTTAGAACTGTTATGGTGTCACAACTTACATATGTCTTTTATTTATCTTGAGTTCATTTTTGGATTTGGTGTAATCTGGTGGTTGAGTCTCATTTTTTGCATGTAGCTGTCCAGATCACCCAACACCATTTATTGAAGAGGCTATTTTTATTCCATTTTATGTTTCTCCCCCATTAGTCAAATATTAACGTACCATAGAGACTTAGGTTTATTTCTGGGCTCCATACTTTGTTCCATTGATCTGTGTGTCTGTTCTTATGCCCGTACCAGACTGTTTTGATTACTGCATCCTAGTAATATAGTTTGATATCAGGTATTGTGATCCCTTCTATTTTATTCTCTTTTCTAAAACTTGCTGTGGTTATTAGGCATCATTTATGGTTCTGTATAAATTTTTGAAGTATATGTTCCATATCTGTGAAATATGTTTTGGTATTTTAATAGGAATTGTGTTGAATCTATAAATTGCTTTAGATAGTATGGACATTTTGATGATGTTAATTCTTCCTATCTGTGAACATGGTATATGCTTCCATTTGTTTGTTTCTTCCTTAATTTCTTAGTGTTGTGTAGTTTTCTGAGTACCAGTCTTTTACTTCCTCGGATAGGTTTATTTCTAGGTACTTTCTTTTTCTTGTTGCTATATCAAATGGGATTTTTTCCCTGTTCTCTATTTCTGATATTTTATTGTTGCTATACAAAAATGCCTTTGATTTCTGAATATTGGCTTTGTATTTCACTTTCTGGCAAACCCACTGCAATATTCACTTATTAGTTCAAGTAGTTTTATGATGGAGTCTATAGGATTGTCTATGTACACTATCATGTCATCTGCAAATAATGACCATTTTGCTTCCTCCTTTCCAATTTGGATGGCTTTTATTTATTTTTCTTTTCTGATCACTGTGAATATGACTTTCAATATTATGTTGAGTAGAAGTGGTGAAAGTGGCCATCCTTGTCTTGTTTCTGATCTTAGTGGGAAAGCTTTTAGTTTTTGCTCATTGAGTATGATGTTGGCTGTAGGTTTTTCATATATGATCTTTATTAGGTTGAGGAATGCTACTCTACTCCCAGTTTGCTGAGTGTGTTTATCACCACCTCCTGCATTTATTGATCCTTAGAATTGTTCTTTTACTCTCTGTTGTTCAATTCTACTCTGATCTTCATTATTTCCTTCATTCTACTTGCTCTGGGTTATCTTTGCTGTTGCTCCTCTAGTACTTGTAGATGTAGGGTTAGGTTGTTTATTTGAAATGTTTCTATCTTTTTCAGGTAGGCCTGTATCACTATGAACTTCCCTCTCAGGCTGCCTTTTCTATGTCTCAAGAGCTTTGGACTGTTGTGAGTTCAGTTTCATTTGTTTCCAGAAACTTTTTTATTTCTTCTTTGATCTCCTTATTAACCCATTCATTGTTTCATAATATGCTATTCAATCTCCTTGAATTTGAGTGTTTTTGAGTTTTTCCCTTAAGGTTAATTTCTAGTTTCAGGTTCTTGTGATTTGAGAAAATGCTTGATATGATTTCAATTTTCTTGAATTTTTGAGGCTTGTTTTGTTCTACCATGTAGTCTATCTTTGAAAATGTTCCATGTGCATTTGAAAAGAATGTATATTTTGCTTCATGGGATGAAAGGTTCTATATTATATCAGTTAAGTCCATTTGATTTAGGGCATGGTTCAATGCCTCAATATCCTTATTGATGTTTTGTTTGTAAGATCTATCCATTTTTGACAGTGGGGTGTTAAACTTTCCTATTAAAATTGTGTTGCTGTCAATATCTTTCTTAAAGACCTCCAAGATTTTCTTTATGTATTTGGGTGCTCCTCTGTTGGGTACATATATGTTTATAATGTTTGTCTTCTTGATGGATTCTTCTCTTGAGTATTAAGAAGTATCCTTCTGGGTATTTTTTTTATGACTTTTGTTTTGAAGTCTATTTTGTCTCATATAAGTATGTTATCCCAGCTTTTTTCTCATGTCCATTGCTTCAAATATTTTTTCTAAGTCTTTAATTCTATGTGGGTCTTTTGTTCTGAGGTGGGTCTCTTGTAGGCAGCATATGTGTGGGTCATGCTTTCTTATCCATTCAGCTACTCTATGTCTTTTGATTGGAATGTTTAATCCATTTACATGTAAGGTTATTATTGATAGCTACTTTTCATTGCCATTTTACTCCCTTTGTATCTGTGTTTCTGTCCCTCAGTCTTTTTCTTCCCTTCCTTAAAGCAGTCCTTTAGCATATCTAGCAGTGCTGGTTTGGTGGAGGAATATTCTTACAACCTTCTTTTGTCTGGGAAACTCCTTAATTTTCCTTCCATTTTAATTGAGAGCCTTGCTAGACAGAGTAGTCTTGGTTGCAGGCTTTTGCTTTCTATTACTCTGAAAATTTCTTGCCATTCACCTCTATCTTATAGTGTTTCTGTTGAGAAGTCTAGCATAGCCTTGTTGGAGCTTCATTTTATGCTACTTCCTTTTTCTCCCTTGCTTCCTTCCAGATTCTCTGAAACCACTTTGGGTTCCTCTTGATTGGGAACATCTGTTCTTCCTCAAGTTGCATGGATTTTCCCCTCTTCTGGTTCATGAAATTTTCTGTCATTACTCTTTCAAATAGGGTTTCTATGTCTTGCTCCTCTTCTTCCCCTTCTGGTTTCCCTATTATATGAATAGTATTATGTTTCTTGAAGTCCTGCAGCTCCCTTAGCCCCTCTTCATTTTTTAAAAAATATTTTTTAAAATATTTTTTATTTATTTTTAGAACGAGGGGAAGGGAAGGAGAAAGAGGGGGAGAAATGTCAATGTGTGGTTGACTCACACGCCCCCTACTGGGAGCCCAACTTGGCTTGCAACCTGGGCATATGCCCTGACTGGGAATCAGACTTGCAACCCTTGGATTCACAGGCCTGTGCTCAGTCCACTGAGACACACCAACCAGGGCTCTTCTTCATTCTTTTTTAGGTTTTTTTCCTTTCATTACTCATTCTGGGAATTTTTTTTCTACCTTATCCTCCTGCTTGGTGATTTGATCCTCTTCTTTTTTCTGGCCTGCTTTATCTCCTTTTACTGTTTTTTTCAATTTAGAAATTGTATTATTCATTTCCTCCCATCTCTTAATGATACTTTCTATGTAATGTTTCACACTGGTATAGTTCTCAGTGAAGTTACTTGTCATTTTTCTGTACTTTCTGGTAATTTTCTGTGAGCTCATTGAGCTTCCTTATAACCATTGTTCTGAACTCAGTGATAGCTTACTTGCTTCTATTTCATTTATCATTCTTTCTAAGGGTTCTTTTTTGTTTGTTTGGGGGTTGTTTCTTTATCTTCCCATTATTTTTGATACTCTTCTTGTTTTCCTCTGTTTCTTAAATTGATCTGCTTTGATTCCTGTCTTTTTGGTGTGAACTTGTATCATAGGAAACCTGTGGGATTCAGTGGTGTAGTCTCCTTGATCTCCTGAACTTGATGCTGTTGTGATACCTTCTGCTGTTTATGTTGGCTCTCTAGATGTAATTGGGTTTTGGTTGTTCAATCATTCTTTACTGGGTCCTTCCCCCAGCTAGCTAAGTAAGGGTCACTCCCTCTACCACATCTTGTGTGCTGTTGTGCAAGTGCTACCAGAACAAAACCACAAAGCCCATGGAACGAACCCACATCCACACAAATATCTCCACTACCCCCCCACCCAGAATCCCACTATCCCACAGCACATAAACCAGTACTAATAAAAGTGTAAAGAGGTTAAGGGTATTATAAAAAAGGAGAGAAATAAACTAAGGTTAAGGGTATTATAAAAAAGGAGAGAAATAAACTATAGTGTAAAATGTAGTAACTTAATATGCACAAACCTGAAGGAGAAGAAATGAATTTTAAAAAGTTATGCAGGAAGGAAAATATCACTAATAATGGAGAAGACCACAGTGGATTTTGTCTTGGTAGCCTCTAGTATTTACCATTGTTTCTCCTTTTGGATCCACTTCTGGTGATGTCAGATATTGACCTCATCTGATCTTAAGCAGCCTGCTCATAGACTATCAGGCATCATTTGTCTGTGGCTGTCTTGTTTTTAATTTAGTCACTCTGCACTCAGCAGTTGGGCTTAAGTACCACAGAGCTGGGGCAGAGTTTCTCCTGGGAATTGGGCTGTTGGTTCTTCTTAAGCTTCTGCTCTTCAAAGGGAAGTGGACTGCCTGAAAAGGATGGCTGCTGCTGTGGGGGGGATTTCTCAGCACTGGGATCCCTCCGGCTACTGTCTCAGCTCTCTCCCCAAAGCTTCCATTCTCAGTCCCTCCTCAGGGGTCTGCAGCCCACTCTGTCCCCACCTTGGCCAAAGCCCTGGTTAAGTGTTTATAAATGAAAATTTGTGCATTGGACCTTTAAACAGCTCTTTTTGTCCCCAGCCATCTCTCTCTGGCAGAAAAAACCCTGCCACTTTTTGTCACCAGTTGTTATCTGTATACTTTTTTGGGCTCTGATGCTCTAGGCTGTGGATCCCAGCTTAGGGTTTGGATAACACACTTCTCAGGGGATTCAACCAGTTGCTTATCTTGCTGGCATTGCTGCCTATGGATGCCCAGCCAGCCCTTTCATTTCTCCACCACACTCCTTACCAGTCAGTTAGTGCTGAGGATGATTTTTCTGTCTGTCCGAGGTTATAAGGCTTCTCTCTCCCTGTCACTCAGTTCTTTATTCTGGGTAATTTCTTCACACTTTAGTTGTAATTCCAGATTAGTCCTGGGAGGAGGTTGGTGTGGCTTCCATTTACCTTGCCTCTCTCTATAAATAATGTTGAGGAAATTGGACAGATACATGCAAAAAATGAAACTAGATCACCTTCTTATACCACACATGATAATAAATTCAAAATGGATCAAAGGCTTAAATTGTAGACCCCAAACCATAAAAATCCTGCAAGAAAATATATGCAGCAATATCTCAGACATTGCTTGTTGTAATATCTTATTGAATATATCTCCCCAGGCAAGGCAAACAAAAGAAAAAATAAACAAATGGAACTACATCAAACTAAAAATTTTTTCACAGCAAAGGAAATCATCAATGAAATAAAGAGACAGCTATGGGAGAACATATTTGCCAATACACTCTGAAAGGAGTTAATATCCAAAATTTACAAAGCACTTACAAAGTTCAACACCAAAAATGTAAACAACCCAATTTAAAAATGGACAATGGACCTGAATAAATACTTCTCCAAAGGGGACATACAGATGCCAATACACATACAATAAAATGTTCAACATCACTAACTATCAGAGAGATGCAAATTAAAACCACAATGAGATATCACTTCATACCTGTCAGAATGGTTATCATTAATAAATCAAGGAGCAAGTACTTGTGAAGATGTGGAGAAAGGGGAACCTTTTAGCATTGTTGGTGGGAATGCAGAGTAGTGCAACCACTATAGAAAGCAGTATGGAGATACCTCCAATAATTAAAAATGGATCTGCCTTTTGACCCAGTGATCCCACTTCTGTGAATATATCTGGAAGAACCCCAAACGCAAATTCAGAAGAATGTAAGCACCCCTATCTTCATTGCAGCATTATTTACAATCACCACATTATGAAAATAGTCCATGTGTCCATCAATAAATGAATGGATAAAACAATTATGGGACATTTACATAGTGAAACACTACTCAGCTGTAAATTTTTTTAGAAGAAGAAGAAGAAAAATTTATGCTTTGCCACAGTATGGATGGACCTGGAGAACATTATTCTAATTGAAATAAGCCAATCAAAAAAGACAAATACCATATGATTTCGCTTATATGTAGAATCTAATAAACATACTGAACTCACAAGTAAAAGTGGGACAGACTCATAGACAGAGAGCAGGATGACAGCTATTGAAGAATGGGGGAGGAGGAGGTGAAGAGATTGAGCAAAAAGGAAAAAGGACTCATGGACATGGACAACAGTGTGATGATTACTGGGGGTGGCTATAAGAAAACTAAAAGATTATGTAAAAAAATACAATAAAGATTAAATTTAAATGAACCCCCATTTGTTTAATCCAATCTTCAGTGGGACTCTGACTGTTGAATCCAAAGGACCTTGATTAGCCAATGAAGTTCTAAGGTGTTCTTTTTATATTCTACTTCCTGGTATCATCTCCTGTTGGGAACCACTCTGCTTGTTTTCAGAAATTCTAACTATTCCCCATGGCTAAGGATGAGTGAGAAAATTTTGGAATGCAAGTCACAAGGAGACAAAAGCTTGTCTCTAGTAGCAAACACTGCCTCTGCTTCTTCCCCCTGCCCCCAAAGCATGGTTGGTTAGTCCATGAGGGGTAAGACTCCTCACAGAGAGGGGCAACCTAAGCCAGACACAATCACTTGGGAAGCCATCATGGAAGGACTGGGGGGGGGGCTGTAACAATGAGGAAGTGATGGACCCTTGCCCCCCAGCTATTCTGACATAGCCCGAGTCCCCATGTCCTCAGGGAGACTAACTTCCTGGCTCTAATCTACTTAAGCCTGAAAACCTGATGGGGAGGGGTGCAGCTCCTTGCCTTGCTAGAGCAGTATCCAGGGTGATCAGGCATAAGAAAGAATTCCTAAAAGTCCTATGAAACCTGCTTTGCTAACAGTGCTTTCATTCATATGATAAGGGTCTGAAAGGAAATGAGTATGTCTCCCAAAGTTTCTGCAACCCCCTTTCCTGACTGACACTGACTCAGACTAAGCCCTCGGATTTCTTTGAAGTGTTTTCTACTGTTTGATACTTACTGCCTGTATTTCTGTGTATTACAACCCAATAAAAGTCATTGAGGAAGGGGCTCCTGGCCCTTCTCCTCTGAGAGATTGGCCACCTCTCCTCCCCAAGCAGATCATGTCTTGGTAGTGTTACTTTCATCTGTGGTGGATGGGGGACTAGCAGGCAAAGTCCCCCCCACAATCTCCCAAATAAACTGCCTGCACCATATCCTTATCCCAGTATCTACTTTTGAGAGAGTCCATATAAAGACCATAATTAACTTATAATTTTAGCATATAGCAGTTTATGTTCATTAACAATACCTTTTGTTCTCTGGGTCTCAAACTGTTCTGCCTGGTAAATGGTAGAATGTTTTACAAGAGAGAAACCCTCCCTTAAAAATTCTATTCTTTTGATACACAGTCATTAAAATCATTTTTTATAGACGAGTAAGCTTTACAGACATAAAAAAACTATTTATGTAACTTTTTTCACAAGATACTCACTGATTTTTTCTCTATCAGCAGTGTTTTTGCTATTGATTTGAAGATTTGGGGAATCAGTTAACCAATGGTATGAAAAGTATATTTCTGATTTGAAGTCTGATTTGCCCATCTTTGCTGAAATATTCTAGAATGCTTGATTAGAAGAGTCCTTGGACTTAATTTTGCCTAGTTCTTTATTTTACAGGAGAGGAAACTAAGGCCTGGTGGAATTATGTAACCCTTCCAAGACTATAATTCATAACAGATCAAATAAGAGTTCAAATTTTTCAGTACACAAGGATCTCAGCTCACAGTTTTCAAAGCTAAATATAATGTTTGGCCCTTCTCAAACAGTTTTTCAAATATTATCTATAAAACTACAGGTTCTGATATTCTTCTATCCTATTCTCATGTTGGAATAGAATCAGGTGGCACAGAAGCTATTGTTACAACCCAGGAATGGTGCCTGGCATTGTCAGTAGCACAACTAAGGCTTAAATCATGGACATTCTAGTCAGCATATTGTGCGGAACAAGAGGGTGAAGTACCATTGATCCCACCCTGGGAACCACCATGGGATCCCACTTTGTACATGGAAACTGTACAATTAGGCACATTAATAATCAAGACTCTCCAAAAATATCTCTGCTTCAGATCAATCCAAGCATTAGCAAAGCAGCCAGAAATGTTTTCCTGGAGGCTTCTCTTTGACTGTCACTTATTTTCTCACCATCTGCTGTCCTGTTTTTTTGCCCTGGATCCAACCCCATTATCAAAGATGCCAGGCAAGCTATGCAATTGGATTGTTTGAAAATGAACAACACAGAGATAGTGAGGAATTGATACTGTAACACTCTACAGTGCCTGTTAAAGTCACACTCCCAGAGAGCTTGAACAATTGATATGACTAAAGAAAATGGCATCTCCTAGGAGAAATGATAGAGTTGACAAATAACCTTGAAAAGAGATTTTTTTTCAGGCAAGGCAGGCTAAGATGGAGTGACTGTTCTTCCTGGAGAGCATATGGAAGTGTTGCCACACTCACTTCTTAATGTGGCCAAAAAAGAATATAGTTCCAATGAGGAAAATGAGCACCTGCAGATAACAACTAATTACGGTTTTCATAGATCCAGAAATCCAGTGCATGAGCCCAGGGAATTCACAGATACAACCCTGGCAAGGGTGAGATTTTGAGGACTTTTTCAAAGCTCAATGGTGTTAAAAAATTGGTCTTTTTTCTGAGACATGAATTTGAATTTCATGTTCTATGAGACTAAGTCCTGAGCACAAGTCACTTAGCTCATTAGTATAGCTTTGAACATCCAGGAAGAATCTCTGTCCACCATCAACTGTCTTATTAGACTTTTCTTTAATCCTGATCTCTGTGTGTGATGATTGACTACACAGAGGTAAAACTCACATGGTTTTGTTCCCATTCTATGATATGGTGGATTTAAAGGGAAGAAGCACATTTCAGGCACTACTCAGTTGATATGAGAAACTTCATCCTCCAATATCCTTCCTTCTCTCATCTGTAAGTATTTAAGTTTTTGTTGGTTTGTTTTATAGACTTTTAATAACCCCAATTTCAGAAAGTCTTCCTGGTCCAGCAACATGTACATTTTTCTCATTAGTTTCTGCCTTAGTTTGGGTTTCCCCGGAATACAAATGCCAGTCAGGGTGTCTCAGCCTCGGCATCATTGATATGTTTAGCTGGATAAGACTTTGTTGTGTGGAGCTGTGGTGAATATTGCAAGAGTTAAGCATAATCCTGGCCTCTAGATGCACCCAGTTATGACAACCAAAAATGGATCCATTTATCACCACATATGCCCTGGAAGGGGAAGTCCTGCTTCAGGACAAGGGTTCAAGAGCAAATATGGTATAGTGGGAAAGTGATTCCAAGAGACATGTATGGTGGTAGAAAAGAGTACTAGTCAGGGATTTTCAGAGAAACAGATCTAATAAGACATATCTATCTATCTATCTATCATCTATCAGTCTATTACTTATCCATCTAGAGATAGTGTGAGGAAAATGTACCTTAAGGAATTGGCTCACACAATTGTGGGGGTGCAAGTCTAAAATCTGCAAGGCAGGCCAATAGGATGAAGACTCAGGGAAGAGTCAATGTTGCATTTCAAGTCTGAAGGGATCTGTTGGCAGAATACCCTCTTCCTCACAAGAGAACCTTTTTCTACTCAGGCCCACTAATTGGATTAGGCCCACCCACATTTTGTAGTGTAATCTGCCTTATTCAAACAGCTGATTTAAAGGTTAATCTGGTATGAATAATGCTTGCATAGAAACATCTAGAATAATGCTTTACAAAATATCCTGGAACCATGGCCTAGACATACTGATACATAAAATTATCCATCATAGAAAGGAAAGGGAAAAAGTCAATCAGGGTGCATTATTAAGCAATTATATTGGGAATGGAATGCAATTCTGCTGTGAAGACTGGGAAGTAGTATAAAACACTTGTCTCATGGTTATCTATTCTCTGCAAGGGGAGGGAGGTAACTGAAATTCTTGTATTCTAGTTCCCATGGGTTATTAAGAGATGTGTGTTCCCATCAGGCTTTAATTTCTTGGAATTTCAGGATTAACATGTGAAAATATGGTAAGTGGCTGAAGGACTATGGGCAAGGCACTGCCAGTATCTGCTACACCTTCGAGTAGTATATCATTAATTGGTCTAGCTCCTGGGTGGTGTTAGCATTCCTTCCTGGCAGTGCTGCCACCATTTATAGGCCTCTTCTCTTCAAGTCCCCAAAACATTACTTTTAAAAATGTGTAGTAAGATATATGCAACATAATTTTGCTGTCTTAACCATTTTATTTTATTTTATTTTATTCTGTTTCTTTTTTAAAGTATTACTATATATGTTTTTTTTTCTTTTTTTAAAACAGTTGTTCAAGTGCAGTTGTCTCCATTTTCCCCCATCCCACCCACCTCCACCTCCCACAAATCTTACCCACTTTGGATTTGTCCATGAGTCCTTTATACATGTTCCTTGACCCTTCCTCTTTTTCCCCCTGTTATTCCTCTCCCCCCTCCCCTTTGGTTACTGTCAGTTTGTTCTTTTTTTCAGTGTCTCTGATTTTATTTTTGCTTGCTTGTTTGTTTTGTTAATTAGTTTCCACGTATAGGTGAGATCATGTGGTATTTGTCTTTTAGCACCTGGCTTATTTCACTTAGCATAATGCTCTCCAGTTCCATCTATGCTGTTGCAAAGGGTAGGAGCTCCTTCTTCCTGCTGCATAGAATTCCACTGTGTAAATGTACCATAGTTTTTTGATCCATTCATTTACTGACGGGTGAATATTGCAAGAGTTAAGTTGCTCCCAGGATGATTCACTAGCATTAAGTACTTGCTCATCACTACCATCTATCTACAGAAATTTTTCATCTTGCAAAACTAAAACTCTGTCCATTAAACACTAACTTTACATTCTTTACTCCACAATTCACCCTCCCCTCACATTTGGGGATCATGCTTCTACTTTCTGACCCTATGAATTTGACTAATCTGAAGACCTCATATGAGAGGAATAATACAATCTTTGTTCTTTTGTGATTGGCTAATTTAATTTAGCGTAATGTCCTCAAGATTCATCCTCGTAGCATATGTCAGAACTTCCTTCCTTCTTAAGGCTGAATATTTCATCGTATGTGTATACCACATTTTGTTTAGCCATCCCTTTATCACTGGACATTTGGGTCCTTCCACTTTTTAGCTACTCTAAATAGTACTGCTACAAACATGGGCATATAAATATCTGTTGAACTCCCTGCTTTTAATTCTTTGGGTATATACCCAGATGTGGAAATGCTGGATTGATTATCCTTTGAGTTTGTTACATACCAAGTAAACATAGTGTGAAAAACAATCAAGCAAAAAGAAAAGCATGCTAGGAAAGAAAATAAATTGTCTACAGATTTCAAAAGTCTGGGTCATCAGTTCCCACAACCCCAGTCAAACTTGAGCAGCTTTTGAGTATAAAACACATCTATAAATTGCATATAATACCACATATTTGTGTCATAAAAAACAATTCCATTTGTCTCCTCCTTTACCTTCTGATGAAGAGCTTTGTTTATGAAATTCCTGTCTGCTGAAATTTTTGAAAGATCTCAAGTGAGTTGTCCTTGTAAATGAAGGCAAAAACATTGCCTGGCAAAGTCTGTGACTGACAACATCTTTTTTTAGCTACCTGAGCTCTACACCTTAATACTCTAGCACTTTCCATTTTCCCTTTGTTTCCCAGAGTTTTGCAGCAAACTGCTGTTTAGCAAAGAGAAGCCAAATTCAGAGCTAGGCCAAACCCTAGTTGCAGTTTGTTTCTTTTTGTTGTTGGTACCAGCATCACATCCCACCTGGACAGATCTGCCAAATTTTTTGGATTTCCTAGAGGAGGTTTTTATTCTTTCTGCTTGTCTGCACATGTATACAAAACCTGTAATTATATAATAGCTGAACTTACTGGTGTGCTATTGTGCTTTTTTCTCTTTTTTTAAACCAGCTGAATTGGTCCTTTTTATATTTTGAGCCTATTGTTACCTTTATAACTGTTACAGTTTCCTTTTCCCAGCTTCTGATACATATAGCCTTTATGCCAACAACTAAGTATTTATGTAAAAAATTATTTTAAATAATTTATCTTTCAGTGAAATTTTAAAACTTTATATTTCTAGCTATAATTTAAATGTTTTAATGCTATAATTGCAAATAACTATTAATGAAAAAAGTTGTTCTTAAAATATATTATCCAATTTTTAGAAACAAAAGACTACCTATAAACTCATCAAAAGTTTATTATACAGTCATACCTTGACATCCATGGGGGATTGGTTCAAGGACCCCCCACAAATACCAAAAGTCAAGGATTCTCAAGTTCCTTATATAAAGTGGCATAGCATTTGCATGTTACCTACATATATCCTCCTGTATACTTTGTCATCTCTAGATTACTTGTAATACCTAATACAATGCAAACGCCATGTGCACAGTTCCTAACTGTATTATTTAGAGAATACTGACAAAAAAGTCCCTACTTGTTTAGTACAGAGCCAATTATCACCATCAGAGACCTGACTACATGAGCAGACTTCAGAAACCATGTAACTTTTAAAATAAATGTTTTTGATCTGTGGTTGGTTGAATCTACCAATACAGAACTAACACATACAAAATGCTGACTATATATATTTAATTCTTTTACTTAAATATCCATGTCATAAAAAGGTAGACATTCTTAATCTACCTTTAATTCAGTAAATATTTTGTGGTTAACACATCATATGCCTTTTTGAATAGTTAAACAAGAAATGTGAAACAAAGTGCAATAAATATTTGACAAAATTTGCTGATTGATCAAAAAACTAACTTTAAAAGAAAAGAGGGAATAGTATGTCATTGTTTATCTCATGATACTGTACATTGTGTTCTCCAGTGTGGTGGTCTTTCCATCAAACTTGCTAATTTCCTGGAGGCTACCACAAAGCTCTTCATTTCTGTGTTTATCCTAAGATCTATGGAATAGTTTGTTATAGAACTACTTTTTAGTCCTTTTGTGCTCCTCACTAAAATGGCAAGCTTGAACAGAAATGGGTGGGATATGGTTCTTTTCTACCACTTGACCCTCAGTGGATGTTGAACTTGAAGTTCCCAGGACAAATGCCTTGTACCCAAGAAGCCTTTGAATTATTGGTTATTGATGTTATTGTTAATATAGTTGTTATGATTATTGTTGTTCACCAATCCTAAACAGGTTAATAAATGATTTTAGATTAATGTTCTTGGTGGGTATGCCTGAGGTGGCTGTTTAATGGAAGAGTAGATATAATAAATCAGTATCAACTGAACATTAAGGATTTATTTCTGAGTATGTGGCTTAGAAGTAAGAACTTCTGGATAGCCAAGTCTAATCATTCCTCCTACTTCTAATATTTTACCAATGCTATTTTTCTCTTACCCATCTTTCATCTTTTTCTTTCTTTTTTTAAAAAATTAAGTCACTTTTTTTTCAATTATACTTGACATACAATATTAGTTTCAGATATACACCACAGTGACTAGATATTATATAAATAAACACCCTAATAAATCTAATACTCATCTGACATCATACTTATCCAGTACAGTATAGTTATGCTGTACTTTATATCCCATTACTATAATGTAACAGCCAATTTGTACTTCTTTATACCTTTTTACCCAACCTCCCAAATCCCTTCCCACCAGGCAGCTATCAGAATGTTTTCTGTATCTATGAGTCTGTTTCTTTTATGCTTCTTTCTTTGTTTTGTTTTTTAAACATTTATTTGTTGATAAATATGTATATATTTCCATTCACACAACCCACATCAGGCTGGGAGCATGGATTTCTGTTAGAGCATCCAGCTTAGGAGATCAGGAAGGCTGTGCTCCTGGACCCTACAGGACACCTTTATATGAGACTACTCTACCAAGCCTGGGAGATGTAGCAGCACTACTTAATACTTAGAAACAAATACAGGGATGTTGCCAAAATGAAGAGACCAAGAAACACATTCAAATGAAAGAACAAAACTAAAAAAAAAAAAGAACTAAACAAAGTGAAGACAATCAATATACTAGATGTGGAACTCAAAACACTGGTTATAAAAATGCTCATGAACTTAGGTGAAGAGTAGTTGAACTTAGAGAGAACTTCAATAGCACAAAAAAGACATAGAAACCATAAAAATAGACATGGAAACCATAAAAAAGAACCAGTCAGAAATGAAGGCTATACTAACTGAAATTAAGAATAATTTACAATGAATCAGAGTAAAATAGATGAAGCTAAGAATCAAATTAATGATTTAGAATATAAGAAGTAAAACAAATCAATCAGAATAGCAAAAAAATTTTTTTTAATTAAGATAGTATATGTAGCTTTTGTGACAACTTCAGTTACACCAACATTCACATAATGGGAGTGCTGGAAGGAGAAGAGAGGGAGCAAGAAATTGAAAACCTATTTGAACAAATAATAACATAAAACTTTCCTAATCTGGTAAAGAGATATACAAGTCTACAAATCCCAGAGAATCTCAAACAAGATAAACCCAATGAGGACCACATAAAACACATCATAGTTAAAATGAAAAATGTAAAAGACAAAGATAGAATCTTAAACACAGCAAGAAAAAAAGCAGTTAATTACCTACAAGGGAGCTCCTATAAGACTGTCAGCTGATAACAGAAACTTCGAATGCCAGAGGTTATTAGCTAGAAATATTCAAAGTGATGAAAGGTAAGAATATACAACCAAGACTACTCTACCCAACAAATCTATTATTTAGGACTGAAGGACATAGAAAGAGCTTCCCAGACAAGAAAATGCTGAAGGAGTTAATTACCACAAAACTAGTATTACATAAAATGTTAAAGAGCCTTAAGAAGAAGCAGAAAGAAAATTTATATATATATATATATATATATATATATATATATCCATCTTTTTATTTATAGCTATTGCAGCATTCTTACTGATGAGGCCACATATGTTACTTTATTTTTCTATGATTGGGAAAGGGAAGTATGTGACTAAGTGATCAGAGAAAAATATAATACCACCTCATTTACTAGATATCTTTCATTTCCACTGAATCAGAGAATGTTACCAAAAATCATTCAGATAAAAATTTTCAGGCAGAAATTCTCAATGCAAGGTGTTCAGGAGTTTATATTAGACAAAACAATTTTGCATAGTATCTGCAGAAAAAAAAGTATAAATATAAAAAAAATACTTGTATTGATCCTAAAAGCCAGAATCAAAATGTAGTAGGAGAGAAAAGCAAACCACAGTATAAAATGATAATGTCATAGATGATTCTAGAGACTATTTGGAGCTCTTTGCCCCAAGACTCAACCCTAAAGAAGGAAAGTGATGTTCTCATTGTAAAGGGCCTACAGGCCTTCAGAGACCTCTTGATGAAAGGTAGAGTACTTATTCCAGAGGCAGAGGTGGAGTCCACTTCCAGAGAGATGGATCCTGGAGGAAGAGAAAATTTTACATTTGATTTATCAGGTCCAGAGGCTCAAACACTCTTTATTTGATTCAGCACATGTGTATATAGCCTTTTGTTAGAAGTAAACACACAGGAAATAGAAGGATTCTAGTGGCCAAAGAAGGATTCTAGTGTTAAACACAGGTGAATTCAGAATATTAACCATTGGAAACCAATTTAATTTCCCGTATGACTTCAGACAGCTCACCTTCTCATTTGAGAACACAAGGAAAGGGCAGTTCTAGGTCATCTGAACATACTGTAGTTATAGAGTTTCACCTCTGATTCAACCTAGGTGGCACCTCTGGTTCACCTCAGCAGTGTTGAAGCCTTTCTTTTATCAGACTTAGAGCCTTTCTTTTCAACTATCTTTAAAACAGATTAAAAATAAACCCATGAGTTCTGGTCCAACTGAGGGCAAAGTTCCCAAGTCTAATCCACAGAATCTCCTCTGTATATCTCCACCTACCTGCTCATGACCTGCCTTGAAATGAGGATTGTACAGAAAATACTTTACAAAACAACATACTAGGTGTGCTTTCCAAAGGCACTTTTATCTATCGACATCCAATGTCATGTATATATTTAACATTCATTCATTCTAGGTTTTCTCCCTCTTGTCTAAACACTCACAGCTGCATGTTAGCACTCTCAAAAACAATATAAATCTGACACCAAACATTCAGAAGCAATAGAGAAATTTTTTAGATTGATAATTTCCTCCCAATAGTCTTGCTCCAGTCTGGAACAGGAAATGGGAAGTCCTTGGGAGTACAGAGCAGACAAATACATATTGTTTTAGACAACTTTCCTTATTTATTTATTATTCTCTTTCTTTTTTAGACCTTTATGGCCACCAACCACCTTTCCCCATTTTAACCCCATATTTCCAACATGAAATTCAAATCAACACTGAAAGTTCTCTTTAGCTGAACAGGACAAAGGGCCTACCTCTCAAGGCATGGAAAAAGAAAAAGGAAGGAATCATTACATTTTTTTCTCTCCCTATCACATAGCAACATAGAATAAGATAGGATTAGGTGTCATCCTGAGTAAATAACATATTTTCAGGCTATTGCAGGGTGTGGTGGTGGGGTGGGGGAGAATGCTCTCTGTAGGTTTGATTGTAACCTCTGGGCTTTCATATAATTTTATATTTTTAAGACACTTGATAATTGGATTAAAGGATAATTTAGGGATAAACCTGCCTTATTTTCTATTATAATGCAACCACCTTAAAAGTAAGAACATTTCCATACACAATTCTAAATCTTACAGCTAAAAATATCATCTAGCATAGTATAGCTTTTTCAAGAATTCACAATAAAGTTAATTGAGAAAATCCAGAGTTGATCTTCTAAATAGGGTTTGACAAACTACAACTTATAGTCCAAATCCAGCCTACTACCTGATTTTGTAAAGAAAGTTTTATTAGAATATAACTGTGCTACTTTTTTAATGTATTATCTATGGCTGTTCTTATTTAAATTTTATTAGTTGTGAGAGAAGTCGTATGGGTCCCAAAATCAAAAATATATACTATCTGGTCTTTATGGAATAGTTTATCAACCTGTGGTTAAACCACAGTTAAATTAATACATATAAATATTTTAGAGATGTATATTTTTTGTTGAATTGCTTTCAAGTTTGTGTGGTTTCATTAAGTAAATTTGCTGTATATGTTTTGGTTAGTGGCCTCTATTCATGCCAATCATTTGAGGTAGAAAAGAAGTTAATTTACCCACTCTAATTAATTATTATTTATGATCTTTGGGGTTTTTAACTATACAATTAAAAGTAATTTTACATTTTGATGTCATATTCCTCAAAAACCCTCTACTTTTATGTGACAAAGAACAAACTCAAAGTAGCCCCCTTAAAAAAGAAAAGCTAAAATAATGAAGGAGAAATCAATCATTTCATGTAACTGAGAAATTAAATGTTGATCAGACTTTAGGAAGGGCTGAATTCAGAGGCTGCAAGATGCTGTCTGGGCTCTTCACCAGCTACAGTGATGGCTGGATCTTTTTCTATAGTTTTTTTTTTTTTGCCATAGACAATTTAGACCCTCTCATATAGAAGGTTGCTGCTGGCAGCATTGTCACCTCAGACTAGTTCTGGATAGGTTTTTTACCCAAAAGCAAGAGAAACTTCTCTCTCCCTGTACCTATATATTAAATCTGAAAAAGGTCTCTACATGCTTAAGTCACATGTCAGAGCCCTTGGATCAGTCACTGTGGCCAAAAGAGAAGAAATAGTACAGGACTGATCAGCCCTGAGCCATGTACTTAAGTCAGCAATGCTACATACTTGCTAGTCCCACCGCGACAGAGCAGTGTGGGAAGGGGCAGTGTCCCAATGGGAAGAAGGCCATTTTAGGGAGTTCTGGCTAAGATGGAAGAGTAGATAAAGACCCTTCACTTCCTGGCACAACCAATAGGAGGATGACAACCAATCTGAAATCAATAAACAACCAAAAGCACCAGAAAATTAAACTGCATGGAACTCCAACAACAAAGGAATTGAAGAAAAAATATCCACCACAACAACTAGACTGGTAAGGCAGTGGACCATGCAGGCCAACTCAGAAAAACCACTGTGAATCTCCAACCTTGGGGCAGGGCTGGCTGCAGAGCTTAGCGGGCTGCAGGTTACTGAGGTTGTGTCAGTAGGAGTAGCTCCCAGTCTCACACAAGAGTGTTGAAAAGTGTGCTAGAGATGAACAGGGGAGCTGCACTGTTACCTCTCTGGCCCCTCCCCCACAGGAAGCTCCACAGGGCAGCAAAGAGAATTGCCCTGCTGGGTGAAAGGCCCCGCCCCCTTACAGCTTATCAGCTGCACCAAAACAAAGAAATATGGCCCAAACAAAAGAACAGAGTAAAGCCTCAGAAAGAGAGCTGAGCAAGGAGTAAATTACCAACCTATCTGATGGAGAATTTAAAGCCTTGGCAATTAAAATACCCACAGAACTGATTGAACTTGATCAAAAAATGAAAAAAACAAATGAAGGATACCCAAAGTGAAATAAACTAGAATGTTCAGGGAACCAACAGTAACAGGGAGGAAATCAGGACTCAAAGCAACTATTTGGAACAAAAGGAAAAAATACACATCCATCCAGAACAAAATGAAGAAACAAGAATTTGCAAAAGTAAACCCTTACAAACCTCTGGGACAACCTGAAATATTCCAATATCTGAATTATAGCAGTGCCAGAAGGAGAAAAACAACATCAAGAAATTGAAAACTTATGTGAACAAATAATGAAGGAAAACTTCCCCAATCTGCCAAAGAAACTAAATTTCTAGGAAGCCCAGAGAGTCCCAAAAAAGTTGGACACAAAGAGGAACACACCAAGGCATGTCATCATTAAATTACCCAAGATTAAAGATTAAGAGAGAATCCTAAAGGAAGCAGGAAGAAAGGAGAAACTCCTACAAAGGAGTTTACATTAGACTGTCAACTGATTTCTCAAAAGAAAACTAGCAGGCAAGAAGAAGCTAGAAAGAAGTATTCAAAGTCATGAAAGGTAAGGATCTACATCCAAGATTACTCTATCCAGCAAAGCTTTCATTTAAAATAGAAGAGCAGATAAAGTGCTTCTCATATAAGGTCAAGTTAAAGGACTTCATCATCACCAAGATATTATTATATGAAATGTTAAAGGGACTTATCTAAGATAAAGAAGACAACATGAATACTAAAATGACAACAAACAACTATCAATAAATGAACCTAAAAGAAAAGAAAAATAATGAAAACAAAAACAAAGCAAACAGCCAGAACAGGAATAGAATCAGAGAAATGGATATCACATGGAGAGATTTCAGTGGGGAGGGGAAAGGGAGGAATGGTGGGGGAAGGTATAGGGAATAAGAATCGTGGTTAGTAGGCATAAGGTAGATGGGGAGAGATAAAAAACAGAGAAATGGTATGGGAAACAGGATTCAAAGAATTTTTATGAACAACCCACGGGCGTGAATTAAGGGGCAGGGGATGCTGGAGGGTTGGCAGGGGTGGGACAGAGGGGGGATAGAGGGGAAAAAATTGGGAAAACTCTAATAGCACAATCAATAAAATATTTTTTAAAAAAAGAAGGCCATTTTACACTTAAAGTGATAGCTGTAGGATATCTATCTCCTATAGAAATACTATACCAGAATTTTAGTGGAGAAGACTAGATTTTATAAACAATCAGACCTAGGAAAAATAACTCAACCCTTTCTGTCCTATCTTCCATCATGGTTTATCATCATCATCATCATCATACTCATTCTTATCTTCATCCTCCTCATCATCACTTTTCAATTTATTGAGTATGTGGCTCCAGGGAATTTTATAACATTTTTTTAGGTGATTTAGAAGTAGATTCAATATCCAAAACTCTATGCTAGCTCCCATTTGCATCAAAACTTATGTCCTATGCTCCTGAATTCTCTCTGTTCTCTTACATACGACTTATGAGTTCTGTCTTTAATGAGATTACAAAGCTAACAGTTGCCCAGATGTACTTTCAAAGTGAGATTATGCAGTAAAATGAACAGAAAAGAATGTATGACATAACTCATAGAGACAGGGAATATGTCTATGATAAATAACTGATAAATTAAGTTATTTTTAGAAATGAACAGAAAAGATGTCAGAGTGTAGAAAGCTGGGGAAGGAGTCAGGAGAGTCTCCTTTCCTCCACCCATCCCCCACTACACTTCAACTCAAGAGTGTATAAACTTTGAGATACTGAAAAGTGTCTCAGAAGAACTCTGAACTTAGTGTAGGTTTTATTCTCCTTACTTATAGCTTGAAGACACAGTGATCTGGATCTAAAATAATTACTGCTATTCAGTGTCATCCACATGTAATTAGCCTCAAATTATAATGAATTAACATGGGTTGCCCTCTTCATGAAGTGAAAGGATTCTATTACCATTTTTCCTCTCACGTATTTAAAATAAAAACACTTTCATCCTATTAGGTGAACTTTTCTCTATAATGTCAGCTCACAGTTGAAGGAGAAACAGTGGAGGATTGCTGCTTGACCAGACAAATTCATTCTACGGTGCATAGTTGAAATGATTTCTGGACACTCTGCACTAAGTCATTACACTTTGGTGGCATTCTCCTCCTCCATGTCTGTATCCTGTACATACACAGATAATGCCCCAGTGTGCTAAGGAGTTTGGGTTACTTTGAAAGAATCCAAATGGGAGAGATTCATTTGTATCCTCATTCTATGTAACTTGATATAGACAGATGTTAGTGATAAAATAATTACATAATAACTCTAAATTTGTTTCTAAACATACTTCAAGGAATATGTTTCTGATAGGGAGAAGGAAAAAGGAAATTTCAGAGCATGGATTTACCTTTTAATTCTTATTGCACATACACAGAGCAGCTCCATAAAAAGTTAAGAATGTGAAACCAAAGTGCACAAGAATTCCCACAGTTTTCTGACAGTCCCTGCAGTTTTACTTTTAGCCCTGAACACATAACCCAAAGCTCAGCTCTTAAGGGGATGTTATCCAAATAGATGTATTTCTAAAATGGGTTCTTCCCCAATAGTCCTGGGTTTTCTTTGAAACTGTTGTTACTAAGCCATAATTTGAAGTAGAAAACAGCATCTTCCATGGATATTTCTCTGTGTAAAAGCCATCTAAGATTCTGACCAAAACAATTGAAGAAATTAGTTTTTTGATAAAACTCTTATCTGTGAATGGGTTTTTGAAAGTCAAAATGCCTCTTTTTCCTCTTGAAAAGAGTAAAATCAATCCTTTTATTGTTGTAGTTGCTTAGAATTTATTTTCCAGTCCTCATTATGCATACATCCCTTATGTCATTGATACATACTCTATTATGTACCTTTCATCGGCATATAAGTTGAAGTATTTGTTCCAACTACTGTCTCAGGATGATGTCAAAGGACATTAGATACCAAAGACCAACTTTGCAGGAGTGAATTAATGTCAGTGTTGAAGGAGTCGCTAATCATATGACTAAATGGGCTTTATGGAGGCCACACAGTATGCTGATGACAGAATCAAGAATGAAACCTAGGAATTCTGATCATTTGTCTTGTGTTCTGTCCACAAATGGTATTGCCTATTCTTACTATTTAATAAAGAGGCGCTAAAAGTTGTCCATTTACTGATAACAGAATATTCACCAGGGAGTGTTTTCAAAATAACACCATGAAAATTTCTCTAGTGATTATATAAAATCCTTTTGAAAGAAAAGCATGTGTATACATGACTATACATGCAGTGTTATTTTGTACAATGTAGGATTATAACAACTGATAGTGCATTGAAATTTTCCTTTAAAAGCTTATCTTCTTTAGAAGTTACAAGGCCCTGGTTTATCTATTAAGGAAATGTTTATGTCATGTGTGAAATTATTGCGGCATAAAATAAGGGATAAAAGTTTAGACTGTAGAATCATATAGACCTGAGTTCTAATAGCTTTCCATTTGCAATTAGTTATTTGATTGTAGACAAGTATTTACCATTTTAGGAACTTCTGTTTTTACATTGCTAAGGATGTTAACCGGCCTGTTCAACTTCTTCTTGACCATTCTCAATAATTCTCTTTGTCGTGATTTTTCTGCTACTAATTATTTTGGCAGAAGTTGATATGGATTTGAAGTTGCCCTTCTGCCAGCATCAACCACCGTGTTGGGCTCGAAGCGAGGCCTGGAGCTGCTGACCCGCGGAGGGGATTCTTGGCAGGAGAAACCCTGGCGGCCACAGGGGTTGGGGGCCGGCCTGCATTAGCTCCGCTCCTGCTCCCACAGAGTCTTCCAAGAAGTTGAATGAAAACTTATCCCTTCTACCAATAACTTCTCTGAATACATCATCTGGGTTTCGAAGGTGAAGCCGAACCCAAACGCACGGTCAAAATGACCTCCCCCTTTCTCTCCCCATCGCCCCTTTAATCTTTCTTTGCTGTATTTGTACAGGTGTCTGGTGTTTTAGCACCTGATGGTAACCCATGCCTCGACTACTTGTTAGAATTTTCTCTCCGCTTTTTTATGCACAGGACTGTAGTCTGGATGCCACGTGCTGGCCAATGTCTGGGTGCCTTTGTTAGAGTGCTGGGCCAGGCTGCCTACCACCCAGCACTGCCCAGCCACCGTAGCCTGTGAACGCGATGGGATACACCCTGCTCAGTACACAGGGTCACAATCCCTATATGAAACCCTGGGGCAATATGTTTTAGAAGTCATCAGATTTTACAACAACAAAAAAGTAAAATATACCATAAAAAATTGTACATTACATACTAGCCCCCCAAGCAGCATTGTTAGGCAGAGTCCCATAATCAAACACATTAATAATTCTGTAGGAAAATATATAAGCACTCTATGTGGAATAAATAAAAACCATAAATAGACTTATGTTAACTCAGGTTAGGTTTTGTTGGCAGATGAGTTTATGCCAAACTCACAGGGAGAAAAAAATTGATTTTCAAGTCTTCTTAATTTTAGAATTATGAATTCAGGGATGTAGATCTTAATTGTTTATCTCTTTTAAAAAGCAGCATAATGTACTGAGAAGGACAAAACACCATTTCTGTAGTTGTTATGCAAAAAAAATTATTACTTGACTTTAAACAAGAGCAAACACCACAAAAATTCAAGGGAGACTACAGTAGATGAAATAATGTTCTCCTAAATTCCCACATCCTTACCCCGATATGATTATGGTAGAATCTTGATATGGGAATATTATGCTGAATTATCCAGGTGGTTCAACGTAAAAAACAGAATCCTTAGAAAAGGGAGGAAGAGGACAGGATCAGAGAGGACACAACGACAGAAGCAGAGGTTAGAGGGATGCACAGCTCCAGGTCGGGGACGGGGGATGCCTCTGGAAGCCGGAGTGGCCAGGAGTCCACTCCCCCTAGACCCTCCAGAAGGAAAGCAGCCCTCCTGACATATTGCCTTTGACCCATTCGGGCTTCTGAACTTTAGCACTACTGGATAATAAACGCCTATTGTTTTGAGCCACGCAACTTGTTGTGATTTGTTATAGCAGCAATAAGAAAATAATATAGAGAAATTCTATAAAATAACTGGCTAACACTCTTCACAATGTCATTCACGGAAGACAAAGAAAGACCAAAGAACTGTTCCAGATTGGGCCAGATTAAGGAGATTTTACAACTAAATGCAGTGGGTAATTTACATTAGATGAGATTAGATGAGAGAAAGGGACATTAGCAAAACAATTGGCAAGATTTGAATAAGATCTCTAGGTTGGTGGATAGTGTGGTATCATGTTAATTTCTTGATTTTGTAACTTGCACTATGGTTATGTTAGATGCCACCACTAAGAGAAGCAGGACGAAAGGTATAGAAAATTCTTTGTATTTTTTTGCAACTGTTTTGCAAGTCTAAAATTATTTTTAATTTTTTAAATGTTTTTAAAAAGCAGGTGAGATAAATCAAACCACTTCATTTTCTTCATCATTTAATAATAATAAATAATCAGCACTTGGCAATTAATATGAGCTAGGCACCACTCTAACCCAACACATACATCAATTAATTTCAACCTTACCACTCTGGAGGTGGTGGGTATTCTGTGGTCATCACTCTACAGACACTGAAACACAAAGGGTAGGGAACATACCCAACATCATAGCACAGCTACAAGAGTGTGTAAGTCTGGAGTCTGTACTTGCAACGACTACTTAAGGTGATTCTCTTGCAGGTTAAAGTTTGAGAACATGTGATCTGAATTTCACTCCTCGGTTACAGCAGCATTTGAGTACTCAAGAGCCTTTTCTTATTTCCTAATTACTGGCTATGTTCTAGATTGGTAACATTGACAAGTAACTGAACACTAAGTAGCCAAATTGTTACACTAGTAGTATTTCAAATGGTATTATAACCAGGAAACACTAATTCTATATAATTATTCCTTCATTGTATTACATTTTCTCATTTTTATCAATAAGTTTCTGGACATGTTTGTTCATTTTCTGAAACTCTTTTGAAACTTCCTACTCCTATTTATATCCCTTGAAACTTTCAGGTTTTCTGTCTGTTGATGCTCTAAGTATAATCTCACCCGTTTGTTTTAGAGTTGAATACATTTTATGCTGAATGCAGTATAGTTTTCCCACATGAAAATAAGGTAGGATGAGCAGCCAGCAAAAGTTTCAGAATGTGGGAGACTAGGAACTCCATTCTTCAACACTTGAATTATAGTGATGATCTAAGTTAGGAAGCAGGGTAAGGGGGGGAGAGAGAAGAGGTGGAATTCACTGTCTCTTGTAGTTGGAAACCCCTTAGGGCAGTAAATGCAGTACTTAATTGCATATTCTCAATAGTCAACACCAATAAATAATTAGCCATATTGGATATACATACTTAATTTACCATATGTACACATTAAAATGTGCCTCGGAAGCTAAGGTTCTTAAAAAGAGTTTTTGATATGTTCTGATAGAGGCTGTAAATCACAGTATTTTAGCAAAATCTTAGATAAGTAAAATACATACCATTTTACCTTTTTAATATATCAAAAGTTTCTTTTTAATATTTTAAAATAAATGCCTGCAAATTGAAAGTCTTGCTCTATTTGAAGTCTTTCTACACACATCTATCCCCACACAGACATGGATATTATACCTAGCTATTTATCTATATATAATATATAAAGCAATTATTCATTGGTAAATTTGTACGTTTCATTTTCCAATACAGTGTATTCACTTTAATCACATACTTTCTAATCTTTTTGCCTCTTAGTCTCAGAATTTTTAATTCAAATTTCCTTCCATTTTTCTCTATTTAAAAATAATAATAATCATTTTACATCTATTACAAATAACAATACCTAGTCTGTGATTGAATGCTAACATTGTAATTCATTCTCAGGGTTAGGCTGCCATTCTCTAGTCACTTAAAGCTGTGCTCCCATTATGTATGACATCAGCAGAAACTCTCAATTCAACTGCAACCTTTTATTTAATTAGGGACTATGTATTATTTGGTGTATAGTAACCAAAATAAAAAAAAAGGACCCTTCCACTGTGTAATGGGAAAGGAGAAGATTTTGAATATATATTCTAATTGATATTTTTAATACTCTAAAAGCAATCAAAACTTATGTTAAATATTAATTATAATATTTTTCAGCTTTTGTGCACCTTGATTATTGCTGCTCTTTTGGGTTCACTTTTAATTACATTACAGGAAAACAAAGGATATTTTTATCCAAAGAGGTATTTGGCACAGACAATACTGTCAATGTCAATGGTTATACTGTACTTTATATTAAACTTAATTTTTAAAAGCATATTTAACACAGTTTGCCAGGCTTTTAAAGAATTATTTTCCCTTCCTTTAACAACATGCCTCTCAGGTCTCTATATTAGAAATCAGGGACAAAGCTCATAAAGGAACAAAGACCCAAAATCAGGGATGGTCTTTTAAAAGAGGTACAGTTTCAAAGACTCCTAAAGATATAAATCAAAGTGCTTTTGAATACAGAGAGCATTCTAAAAGAATATTGAACTGTTTGCTTAAAATCTCACATTATTTCCTTCTTTTTAAACCCTGTTCCTTTTTGAAGGCTAGCACCAGATAGGGACAAAAGGAATATTTTCATGCAAAAATCAGGGCCAGGTACAGAGGCACAGTCAGAGTCTATTTCAAGTGGGGACAGGAATTTAATTCAAGTTATTCTCCTCTTTATTCCACATTTAACAGATTTGAAGGATTTCTCCACCTCTCTGACACTTCTGCAGACATCACTAGGCAATGTTTGCACTGGTGGAGGGCACCAGGAAATCTTGGGGTGGAATCGTTGATCCCCTTGGAATGGATCCTGGAAACACAGGAGAGTTCAAGTAAGGAGGGGCCTTTATGTTTCTTGAACTTGTCCTCCTGGTCCTCTCTAGGAAAGAAGGCAAATAACCAGTTTCTTTTCCTTTTAAAAAGAATCTTATGTTATCCCCATGTTGTCCTTACCCTAGATATTATTTTTAAAAGCATAAAAAATGCTTTTGGAGAAAACAGAGATTTTACTTACCTTCTTCTAAATTTAGGCTTTTTTATGTTTTATTTTTAATGTAATATTTCTAGCACTTTGGCTAATCAGTACAAATACTGTACGAATAACTAACTAATAACTTTATAACAAATTTTACTTTCCAAAAGTCATAACCAAATACAAGACTTAAGCTCCTATGATGTGTGTGTTTCATTAAGAAAGTAATATGTCATACCTCTGAATAGAGCAGGTATCTGTGATTTTTCATGTTTCCATAGCAACATGTAATTTTTATTGAACTTCAGAATACATGGGCAAATAAAATATGTATAAAATATTGATAGGCATTATGTCTGCTGTCCAGGGGCTTTAATAACTTATGGTCATTATTGTTTCTTTTTAATATCTGTAGACATTTTCTAATTAAAGATATTTTATTATAATTTTTGTATTCTCTATCTAATGCATAAAGTTTTCTTTTTAATGTGGTTTCCAAACCCTGCTTTGTAGTATACATATTAGAGAGAATACTGAGTTTGTAACATGAACATTGAAACAAAAATATTTGCTATAATTTTCTAAGAGAATTTATGTGACTTCCTTTGTTCCATATTAATTTCTACTTTTACTAATTTTTACAAGTTATTATCTGTGACTTATATTAAATATATAATACTGATGAGAAAACAACAAATACAAATATAAATGATTATTCTTAAGAAAGGAATTTGCTTATGAAAATAGGTATTCCAACAACATTAGCTAGAAAGAAAAAGATTGAATCAATTAAATTATTTATTTGAGCTTGAAAAAAAGGAAGAACTGTAAGATAAAATTAATGTAACATCCATATATTTTATTGAGGCTGACTATTATAGTACTATGTAGTCTGTATCATTTCAGTACATTTAACATTTATTGAGAGCTAAATTTATGCTCAGTACTGTGTCAATTTTTTTGGAAAGTTAAACACTTTTTATCACGTGCGCTATTATAGTTACCCCAATTTTTCCCTCTTCCACCCACCCTGGCCCCCAGTTCGATAGTCAGTCCCCACACCTTTGTTCCTGTCCATGGATCATGAATATATGTTCTTTGTCTGATCTCTTCATCTTTCAGTCACTCTCCTTTTACAGCTGCCCCACGTTTCTGTGTTTCTAATTTTCTTTTGCTTATTAGTTTACTTTGTTCAGTCGATTCCAGTTATCAGTGCGACCATATGGTATTTGTATTTCATTAACTGGCTTATTTCACTTAACATAATGTTCTCCAGTTCCTTCCATGCTGTCACAAAAACTAAGACTTCCCTTTCTTTTCTTTTCTTTTCTTTTCTTTTTTACTGCTGTATAGTATTCCACTGTGTTAAATGTACAACCACTCATTTGCTGATGGGTACTTAGGTTTTTTCCAAAGTTTAGCTATTATAAATAGCACTGCTATGAACATATGGGTGCATATCTTCTTTTTAATTGCTGTTTCAGGATTTTGGGGGTATATTCTCAGAAGTGGAATTGCTGGGTCAAAAGATAGCTTCACTTTCAATTTTTTGATGAAATTCCATACTGTTTTCCAGAGTGGCTCTACCAGTCTGCATTCCTACCAATGGTGCACAAGAGTTCCCTTTTCTCCACATCCTCACCAGCACTTGTTGTTTGTTGATTTATTAGTGATGGTCATTTTGACCATTGTGGGGTGATCTCATTGTGGTTTTAATTTGATTTGCACCTCTGTGATGGTGAGTGATGCTGAGCATTTTTTTATATGTCTCTGAGCCCTCTGTATGTCCTCCTCAGAGAAATATCTATTTAGGTCCTTTGCCCATTTTTTTAATTGGATTGTCTTCCTGGTGTTGAACTGTATGAGTCTTTATTTTGGAGATTAAACCCTTGTCCAGCCTATCACTGATAAATAGTTCTCCCATACAGTGGGTTCCCTTTTCATTTTGATTATGGTTACTTTAGCTGTGCAGAACTTTTTAATTTGATGTGAGTTCAATTTGTTTATTTTTCCTTTGTTTCCCTCACCCTAGGAGATAAATGGGCAAAAATATTTCTACACAAGGTATCTGAAATTTTACTGCCTATGATTTCTTCTAGGACTTTTACATTATCACAGCTTATGTTTCAGTCTTTTATCCATTATGAATTTATTTCGGTGTATGGTGTAAATTGTCGGTCTATTTAAATTTTTTTTTTGCAAGTACTAGTTCTCTTAACACCATTTACTGACAAGACTGTCTTTATTCCATTATATGCTCTTGCCTCCTTTGTCAAACATTAATTGACTATGGAGGCATGGGTTTATTTCTGGGCTCTGTATTCTGTTCCATTGATCTGTGTATTTGTTCTTATAACAGATATTTTGATTATAGTGGCTTTGTATTATAGTTTGATATCAGCAAGGCCAGCAAACCCTGCCCTGCCCCACTCCCTTAGGGATAAGAGTATCCCAGGGCTTCCTACTTATTTTATACTTTCCATGTTTCTTCACTGTGCTATATAGAGTCAAGTTCAATAGAGTCTTGTTTTCCTTCTGATTCTGCCATGCCCATTCCCTTGGCTGTGATTTTTAGGGATAGTAGATAGGGACAGAGGGAATCTCATTCATCCATTCATGCATATCACTAAGTAGATGGTGAGGCATTTGGCTACCTTAAGAGAATCATAGTTACTCTGGCCATTTACTCACACTTCACTGAATTTCTTCACTTTGACATTCAGAGCAATGGGCAGAAGTCATATTGTGCCCAGTCTTCCTGCCACCACCACTGTCTTCCAGCTGCCACCTTGCTGTGAGTTCTCTCCACCCCACTGCCCATCTCCATCCATCCTACCAGTCTGTATGAGTGTTTCTTCTTTAACTCCTTGATTGTCAGACTTCCATACAGTTCTAGTTGTTTTTTTCTTTTTAAATTTGTTGTTGTCCTCTTGGTTGTGCAAGTAGACACAGTGTATCTACTTATACCTCCATCTTGGTGGGAAATCAAAAGCCATTTTAAGAAATGAAAAAAATTCACATGGCAAAGGGTGTCATACAATGTCAAAAAATAAACAAAAATCAAAAAATGTTTTCCCAACTCATACCATAGTCAAGAACTAATTTTAATACATATAATATTTCTACAAATCAATAAGAAAAATATCTATGCCTTGTGCAGTGTGGCTAAGTTGGTTCAGTGTTGTCCCTCAAAGCAGAAGGTCATCAGTTAGATTCACAGCCTGGGTTGCAGGCCACATCCCTGGTTGGGGCATGTGTGTCAGGCAACCAATTGATATTTCTGTCTCATTGATGTTTCTACCCCCTCTTCTTCCTTCTCTTACCCTCCCTCTCTAAAAATAAAAAATATATATTTTTAAAGGTTTCATTTATTTATTTTTAGAGTTGGGGGAGGGAGGGAGAAAGACAGGGAGAGAAACATCAGGGTGTGATTGTCTCTCACATGGCCCCCACTGGGGACCTGGCCTATAACCCAGGCATGTGCCCTGACTGGGAATCGAATCAGTGACCCTTTGGTTCACAGCCCTCCCTCAATACACTGAGGTGCACCAGCCAAGGCTGAAAAATAATTTTTTTTTTAAAAAAGAAAATGAATGGATCAAAAAACTATGGTACATTTACACAATGGAATTCTATGCAGCAGAAAGAAAGAAGGAGCTCCTACCCTTTTTGACAGCATGGGTGGAACTAAAAAAGCATTATGCTAAGTGAAATAAGCCAGATCATAAAAGATAATACCATATGATCTCACCTTTAACAGGAATCTAATCAACAAAACAAACAAACAAGCAAAATATAACTAAAGACACTGAAATTGAGAACAGGATGACAGTGACAAGAGGGGAGAGAATTTCAGGGGAAAAGGGAGGGGTTTACAGGAACAATTGTGAAGGACACATGGACAATAACGAGGGGGGTGTGGAAACAGGAGGGATGTGGGGAGGGTTGAGGGATGGGTTGCGATGGGGTAAAGAGCAGAAAACTGTACTTGAACAACAATTAAAATAATTTTTTTTAAAAAAGAAAAATATCTCTAACATAGTGAGGGAAATGGACAAAAGAAAGGGAACTACAACTGTGGCATATCTGAAAAATTGCTCATCTACACTTATTATAAGATAAATTCAAATTCATGAAATATCCTTTCACCTACCAAAAATTTAAAAATGTTTTAGAACCATCTTGTTAGCAAAGCTGTGAATATAAATTGTTATGAATATTATATGGGTAGAAGCATAATTTGTTATAATCTCCTTGGAGTATAGTTTAGCACTATCTATCCAAAAAATGAACATACTTTCATTTCTAGTATATTGTCACATAGGGGCAAAATGCAATTTCCTCATTGGGGCACTTCTTGCTATGTAGAAATATTGGAAAAAACATAAATGTCCATTAGTAGAGAACATGTTAAATAAACTTCAGTGCATTCATACAATGGAATACTATGCAGCCATTAGAAGAATGAAGCATCTGTGTGAGTACAAATAGTTTTATCTAAAATATTCTTTTTAAAAAACTTTTTAATAAAGATTGTATTTATTTATTTTTAGAGAGAGAGGAAGGGAAGGAGAAAGAGAGGGAGAGAAATATTAGTGTGTGACTGCTTCTTTCATGCCCCTTACTGGGGACCTGGCCTGCAACCCTGACTAGGAATCCAACTGGTAACCCTTTGGTTCACAGCAGGCACTCAATCCACTGAGCTACACCAGCCAAGGCTCTAAAAATATTCTTAAATGAAAACAGCAACGTGCAGAACAGAGTATAACCCTATTTCTGTTTTAAAAAAGAGTAAATAGCTCTGGCTGGTGTGGCTCAGTGGATTGAGTGCCAGCCTTCAAACCAAAGAGTCGTTGGTTCAATTCTCAGTCAGGACACCTGCCTGAGTTTCAGGTCATGTCCCCAGCTGGGAGTGTGCAAGAGGCAACCACACATTGAAATTTCTCTCTGTCTATTTCTTCCCTTCTTCCCATCTTCTTAAAAATAAGTAAATACAATCTTTTTTAAAGAGTAAAATTCATATATAGAGTAAAAACGTGTTTATAGGTACACATAAAGAAATTTGTTATCCCTGAAGAGATGGATTTTTGTGTAGAGGACATAGATGAGATGACAAGTCATTTATCTCTCTATACACTTAGGTATATTTTGAATTTTGTGCAAATATTTATTGTGTCTATTTAACTAACTTTTAAAAAGTAAACATTAATTTTTAAAAATATATAAGGGCAAGTACAAAAAAGTATGTTTAGTGCTAGGGAAATTTGAAATAAGAAATGACTACCCTGTGATGCCATTCAAAAAAGGTTTAGAATAAATAGGCCTTCAGCTAAATTTGAACCTAAAACTGAGATCGGCAAGTGTTAACATGAGCTAAGATGGTCATAATCATATCCATATGGCACAAGCTTATGGCCACATCATTAAAACATGTATGAGAGAAGTAGGAAGACAAAAAGAGACAAAGATTATTAAAACAGAGGAGAAGAGTAGAAGGAACAATGACAATTTAATTATGCCTCTTTTGCAGTGAAAGCAAAACAGTGGGTTTGTAAGAGTTCAGAACAAATAGGTAACATGGTAGAAAATTTCATATTAATGATTATATTGAAAAAGGACCCCTTTTTGCAGAAATTCTTAAATGAGAAGAAGCAGTATGATATATTAGAAAAGGCCATGAACGAGAAGTCCAGAGACATTTAGTCTGGTTCCTATTCTGCCATTAATTAGCAATGTAACCTTGAGAAGGTCACATTGTATCTCCAGGCCTCAATTGTATTGCCTGTTATATAAAGTGTGTGTGGTGGCGAGGTGTGCAATAGATTCATGACTCCACAACCATTTTTTAAATCTGAAGAACTTATTTTTTTCCAATGAAATGCAAGTGAAACCAGAAAAACAGATAAAAGCAGGGTGACTTTGTGTAAAGCAGGGGTGGATACTCCTGAGCCCTCCTGCCCAGCCTCTTTCTTTCCTATCAAAACCCTCTTTAATGGAACAAAATCAAAGCCCTGAAACCCAGCAAAGTTCAATTTTAAACTATTTACTATAGGATTTCTAAAGTCTCTTTTCATAAGAACATTCCACAATTCTAGGAGGTAATTGATTCATAGGTTTAATCATGTAAAGTATCTACAGACATATTTGCAAAAATAATAGTGGATGTGGAAAGCTATGAAGGAAAATGATTATTCCAAGAAAGATTTATTAACTACCTGTTCTGCACTTGTCCCTCCCACAATGTCACAATGTACAAAGCTGGCAAGAGTATGATTTTGTACCTGTCTGGTTCTCATATTCTTTGGAGTTTTAAAAAGCTTTTTAGGGTTCTCTAAGCTTCTCAGGTGTTTATGTTGATGTCTTTTGTTTGTTAGAGAACTTTTCTGTCATCTTTCTCCTCTCCTCTGGGACTCCAGTGCCGCATATGGCACTACTGTCGACCATCTCACATGTCTCTTGTGCTCTTTTATGTTCTTTACATCCTTTTTTCTTCCCTCTTTTCATTTTGAACTAAATAAAGTCTTATTAACCTCTTTTTAGTTTGCCAGTCAGGTCTTCCACTGTATGAAATCCCTCCAGCAAGTTCCTACATCCAGATAATTTATTTTAATGCTAAACTGTCCTTTGTAATCATTCTTTATAGATTCAAATATGCATTTTTAAATTCTCCTTCCTATATTTTGACCATTTTTCTCTATTTTTTAGCATATTAATTATATCTATTTTAAAGACTTGGTCTGCTAGTGTCAGCATCTATGTTATCTATGGGTTTGTTTCTATTGTCTATTTTGCTCTTCATTATTGATTATAGTTATTCTGCTTGTGTACAATCATTTTTGATTACATGTAAGACATTGTGTATAAAAAGTCTCTAGAGACTTCAAATGTTGTTAACGTCCACAAAAAAAGACTCCTCTTTCTTCTGCTTAGGCAGATATATGAGGGGCTGACTGGCTAAAAAATCAGGAATTCAGCTGCATTGGAGCTGGGCTGTAGGTTTTGCAAATTCGGTCTGCATCTGTGGAAGTTTCAGTTCTGCCCTTCAAAATGTTCAGCCTAGCTCTTTGACTTTTTACTTTATGCAGTTTCAAATTTAGTAAATGTTTATTAAGACCATGTGTTGGAGGCGTCTAAGTTTCCAAACTAGTTTGTCAGTCCCACATAAATATCCAAAAACCATAGTTTCTTGTCCCTCAAGTGTTGCGTTCTGTATTCTTAGATTCAGCTGCATCTAGAATCCGTAAGTGCACACAGGTAACATTAGGTACAGACCTTCAGTGCTGATCCATCCCTCCTTTAAGGGTTTTCATCTGTTGCTCAATTCATTTTCAGGCCTTCTCCCCAGGTCTGTTTCCTAAATTTGCAAAATTGTGGAATTTTTCATTGTTTCTTTCAGAATTCTTTGGTCCATCTCTTTAGCCTCTCAAACAGCATCATATTAATCAATTTGTGTAGAAATGGGCTGTCTATTTGAAGTCCCTCAAGTTTTCCAATTGTTTTATTCTGGCTTTATTGTACCACTGAATACGTTCCTTTTGCTCTTTCTTTCTGTAGTGCCTTCTGCTTGAACCACCATGTGCCCCCTATGACAACTCCAGGAAAATAATTGCTCATTAACTTATTAATTCATCTCCTACTGTTCTCTGCCCTTGTATATTGTAGTCCATTGGCTTTTTGTTGCTTTCTGATGCCTATACAAAAAGATGTTTTCAATTACTCAGCTTTGTCTAATTGTCAGTGAGAATATCCTTTGGCAGTAATCCACTACATCCTACTCAGAAGCAGAAGCCCACAATACATATTTTTTAGGCATCTTAAAAATCTAAGCAACATGAGATAAATTTAAAAAATTTCATCTATGCCACACTCTTCATATTAGTATCTAGCAACAGCTATTTCTAGGTTATGCCCTAAATTGTTTGTAAAAATAAGAAAATTCCCTAATTATGTAATGCAAAACACCATTAACAAATACAGGGTGGGGAAAATGTAGGTTTACAGTTGTTGGTATGGAAATAATTCAATAATTAATGAATAATACAAGAATAAACTCTATGTTTTGCATATTCATAACTGTAAACCTACTTTTGCCCCATCCTGTATGCTAATAACTCAAGATAAATTTTTTGTAGATATACATATTCCCAATTAACTTTAATCATGAGACAGAATTCTCTAAAATACACTTTAACTTAATTTTTAAATAATAATTGTAAAGGATAAAGTTAAATAACGTTTTAATAGATTATTTTTATTGTATTTATTTCCATTATCATTTACCCCCCCCCCTTATATCTGCTTCCACTTCCTACCTTCCTTCCCTACCCCAAATCACCACACTGTTGTCTATCTCCATGAGTTCTTTCACTTTTCTATTCTGTCACCCCTGACCTCTGCCTAGAGAGCAATCAGCCTGTTCTCTGTCTACGAATCTATTTTTCTTATTAGGTCAATTAGTTCATTAGATTCAACATCTGAGTGAAATCATATGTTTTTTTGCCTTTATCTGACTGGTTTATTTCACTTAGCATAATGTCCTCCAGGTCTATTCATGTTGTCGAAAAGGGTAAGATTTCTTTTTTTACAGCCAACTAGTATTCCATTGTGTACATGTACCACAGCTGTTTTAACCACTCATCTACTCATGGACACTTGGGCTGCTTCCATATCTTAGTGATTATAAATAATGCTGCAATGAACATAAGAATGCATATATTCTTTCACATTAGTGTTTCAGGTTTCTTTGGATAAACTCCTTGAAATGGAATTGGTAGGTCATAAGGCAATTCCACTTTTAATTTTTTGAGGTACAGTTGTCCCTCACTATATCACGGTTTACTTATTGTGGCTTCACTGTATCACAGGTTTAAAAAATATATCTAATTCTGTACCACAGAGTTTTCGCTATATCGTGGGATTTTGGAGTATACTTCACTGGTGAGTAGCCATATAGAATTTGATATGTTGTTAAAATTATGTAGGTATAAGAGTGAAGAAAGTGTTTAAGAGCATATGAAGTGTTTATAAGAGTGTAGGAGAGGTTAATAAGAGAGTGGGAAAGGTTTATAGGAGTGTGGGAAGGGTTTATAAAGCCTTAAAATATATATAAATAATAAAATAAATATAACGCTGCTACTTCGCGGATTTTCATCTATAGCGAGTGTCTCTGGAACATAACTCCCACAAGAGGTGAGAGATCACTGTAACTCCATACTGCTTTCCACAGTGTCTGCACCAATCTGCATTCACACCCACAGTGCAAAAATGTTCCCCTTTCTCCACATCCTTGTCAGCACTTGTGATTGGTTGATTTACTGATGATACCATTCTGAGAGGTGTGAGGTGATATCTCATCATGGTTTTCATTTGCATCTCTCTGATCATTAGTGGTGATTAGCATCTTTTCATATGTCTATGGGCTATCTGTATGTTCTCTTTGGAGAAGTGTCTATTCAGGTCTTTTTAAAAATTGGGTCGTTTGTTTTTTAGTGTTGAGTTTTATAAGTTCTGTATAAATTTTGGATATTAACCCTTTAGCAGTTATATCATTTGTGAACATGTTTGCCCATTCAGTGGGTTGTCTTTTCATTTTCTTGATGGTTTTATATTGGGGACAACACATTTTTAGTTTGGCATAGTCTCGTTTGCTTATTTTTTTTGTTTGTTTTCCTTGCTAGAGGAGATATATCAGAAAAATATTGCTATGAAAAATGTCCAAGATTTTACTGCCTATGTTTTCTTCCAGGATTTTTATGGTTTTAAGTCAAATGTTTAAGCCTTCAGTGCATTGAGAATTTGTCCTTGTGTGTGGTGTAAGAAGGTAGTCTAGTTTCATTTTTTTTGCATGTATCCATTGAATTTTCCCAATACCACATATTGAATAAACTATCTGTAGCCCACTGTATATTTTTGCCTCCTCTGTTAAATTTTAATTGATATGAAGATGTCGTTTTATTTCTGACCTGTGTATTTTGTGATTGGAGCATGAAATACCTTTTACCTCCCTTTACTTTTACTCTGAGTGTATCTTTTTTTCAGAGGTGGATCTCTTGAAGTTAGTATATGTATGGGTCTTGCTTTATTATCTATTCAACTACCTTATATCTTTTTATTGGAGTATTTAAGCCACTTACATTTAAAGTGATTATTGATAGATACATATTTATTGCCATTTTAATTTTATTTTTTAACTATTTTTCTGTTTTTTTTCTTTTTCTTAAAGAAAGCCCTTTAACATTTGTTGCAATACTAGTTTAGTTTTTTTTTTTTTATTGTGTGGGAAGCTCTTTATTTCTCCTTGATTTTAAATGATAGTCTTCATGGGTAAAGTAACCTTTGTTGTAGGTTCTTATTTTACATCATATTGCATATTTCATGTAAATCTCTTCTGGCCTGAAACATTTCATTTGAGATATATTTCATATTTCAGATGACAGTCTTATGGGAGCTCCCTTGTAGGTAACTAATTGCTTTTCTCTTGTGGCTTTTAAGATGCTCTCCTTGTCTTTAAATATTGCTATTTTGATTATGATATGTCTTGGTCTGGGCCTCTGTGTCTATCTTATTTGGAACTCTCTGCACTTCCTGCATTTGTGTGTCTTTTTTCTTCACTTGGTTAGGGAAATTTTTGGTCATTATTCCTTCAATGTGTTCTTAATCCCTTGCTCTCTCTCTTTTCTGGTATCTCTATGATGCAAATGTTGTTACACCCTATGTTGTCCCCAAGGTCCCTTAAACTACCCTCACTTTTTATTTTTTAAAAGATTGTATTTATGTATTTTTAGAGAGAAGAGGAGGGAGGGAGAAAGAGAAGGAGAGAAACATTAATGTGTGGTTACCTCTTGAGCACCCACCTGTGGGTACCTGGCCCACAACCCAGGCATGTACCCTGACCAGGAATCAAACTGGAGACCTATTGGTTCACAGGCTGGCACTCTATTAATGGAGCAACACCAGCAGCACATTGCTTCATCTAATGTGCTGCTTATTTCTTTCAGTGTATTATTTATTTCAGCTACTACATGCATCCTTTATTTCTGTTACTTTTTTTATGGTTTCTATGTTTTTCATGCTATGATCATACTTATAAGCTAACTTTGAACATTATAGCTAATAAATGGCATGACTCCATTTCATTTATCTCTTTTTCTGGAGAATTTTCTTGTTCTTTCATTTAAGACATGTTTCTTTGTCTTCCCATTTTGTCTGTCTCTTCGTGCTTTTTTCTATGTATCTATGTATGTGCAAAGACTCTGGTTCAGGCCTATGTCCAACATTGCATTTGAGTGGCCCTGGGTAACTTGTTTGGAGCTATCAGTGATCCACAGCTTGTGGTCTCCTCTTGTAGGCCTAGGTGCATCCTGAATGAACAAAGCTGAGCACCACAGCTGGCTTTTATTACCTCTGGGCTCACAGGAAGATCAGTTAAAGTTTCAAAGCACCCAGAGTTCCACATCTACCTGCAGGCTGTCTGTTAGGCTTAAGCACAGAAAAAGCTGGCTGTACTCCTCAACAGGGCTTAAGCTCCACAGGGTATGGTAAAAAAAAACTCATGCGTGTAGAGTTATTACTTCCCCCTAGGCTGATGTTACATGGTGTGGAGTACTCTACCCAAGAAAGATGGCTTCTGCAATATGAGGAATGAATGAGCACTGTGATCCTGGCAGCTGACCCTTCAGCCAGATCCACCAACCCCAGACTCTCCTTACATGGCTCTAATATGCTCTGCCCTCCTTCTGCTAGAGCCCAGAGTACATGGCTGCAAACAAAATTTTGTGCACTGGCCCTTTAAGAGGGTGTCTGAATTTCTAACCTTCTCTCTCTGGTGGAGAGAAATTGTGCTGCTCTTCACAGCCAGGTGTTATGTGGTCAACTTTCCAAGTTCTAGTGCTCTAGACTGGGGAGCCCAGATTGGTATTTACACCCAGTTTTCAGTAGGAACCCCAGGCTGCTGAAACATCTCTCTGGAACTTCAGCTAATACCCATGTGAGCCCAGAAAACTTTGTGTCTCCATACTTCCTACCAGTTTCTATGTGGTGGTGTGGTTTTCTCTGTAAGCCCTGGATTATAAGACATTTCTCTAGCTAGTCTTCAGTTGGTTTTTCTGGAAGATTTTTCTATAATTTAATTGTAATTCCAGTTTGGTCCTGGGAGGAAGTTAGTGTAACTTCCATCTACTCTGCCACCATCTTGGATCTCCATTTAAAATGTTACCTAACATTTAAAATTATGTACTAATTTAATATGACATAGAAATAATAATGCAATAATAATAAACTGTACCTTGGAGAAATCAGTATTTTCTACTATCATACATATAGAAGGTAAGAATTATAATCCTATATCAGACTTTGAAATTCTAAGCCACTGGTGTTACTGTGTTTTTCCAACTCTCAGAATATGTCAACTCTCATTTTAAATTATTTCTCTATAAACTTCAGGATATCCATCATGCTAATTTTTTTAGAAATCCTGAAGGGCTTAAGAAATTATATGTATGTGTGGGTAAGGGTATACTTAAGAAATGAATTTGGTTTGCATACTTTGAATTACTGGGGGTTTATCTTATTCTTTCTTTTGTTCTTGATTCTATTACATTTTAATCAGAGTCATGTTTGTAAAGCAATTTAAAACTAAATTAAAATTTAACCTACAAAAGGGTTGCTTCAGAAATGAATTAACTCTCTCTGCCACTTTATTTTTCTCTTGCTCTTTTACCTCAAGGGCCTGAAATGGGCTGGATAACCTAGTGTAGGCATTTCCTTTCAAATGCCAGTTATCCACACCAGTTTTTCCCCAAAGTGTCATTGCTGCATTAGAGACAAGTTTTATTATTAAACACATGCAGATTCTTGGATTCCACCTCAGATAGGAATCACCAAAGATAGTTCTAAAAATGCACTTTATTTGCACATTGATACATGCTATAACTGAACACCATTACCTAGTGACTATTCCATGCAAATAGCATGGGGGAGCATTGCCACTGACAGCCTCATCACTCAAATGAAGGAGCACTACCCTGGGTTTTGTGATAATGCCCACAATAGCTCCCTCCATCCAAATGGTCAAGAACCTGCCGTATCTGCCTCTTCCTCTCTATCTATATTCTTCTCTGAGGCTTCTCATTACCTACTCATTTTCTGTTATGCAGATTTCACAAGAAGATTTTCCATTTTGTATCTTCTTTATTCCATATTCAGAGACATTCAACAATATATGTATATAGGTCTCACCTTCAAATTTCTCCCTTGGAATCATACCTGGGGGAAAATGCCTACAACTGGACATGTCCTTTATCAACTGAAAAAACAATGGCATGTGTTACTTCTGGTGTGTGGTCACTGTGGTCAGAGTCAGGTCTCACCAAGCAATAAAAAACTCCAGGCCTGGAATGAAAAGTCTCCAATGAACCTGCTTAATCTTCATGATTCCTTCAACTCTGGATAATCAAAGACAAGTGATGAGCATTGAGAAGAACAAAGTAAACTTCTCTAGCCTGGTATCCAAAGTGGCGACTAACAGCAAGGGATTTGCAGTCAAAATGCCTTGATTTAGATTCTCCCTTTGGTGATCTTAACCAAGTTAACTAAACTTCATCAACCCTCCATGTCTGCATCTATAAAATGGGGAAGATAATAATCCATGATCCCTCAAAATATCTTAATAAACTATTTTATTGAAGTATCACACATATAGAAAAGTACACAGATCACAAGCATGAAGCATAATGAGTTATTTACAAAGTGAACACAGCCATGAACCCAGCTCTGAGATTAAAAAACAAAATGTCCTAAGTCTTCTTTTCACCCCCATTTGTTCAGTACAATTTCACCAAAGTTTAACACTCTCATGACTTCAAGCATCATAGGTCAGTGTGGCCTGCTTTTTACCTATTTTATATACTCATATAATATGGACTTTTTGGTCTTGCTTCTTTCTCTCAATACTATATTTGGGAAAAGCATCCTTAGTGCATGTAGCTATACTTTTTTCCCATTATCATTGTGGCATAGTATTCCTTTTTGTGAATATACCACAATTTATTGTCTACTCTATTATTGAAATGTATTTTTTCCTAGTTTGGGATTACTTTAAATATTTTGCTATAGATACATTTGTACATGTCTTTAGTAAATATATGTACATATTTATGTTGGGTATATACTTATGAATAGGAATGCTAGGTCATACATAGAGTATGTGTATATTCAACTTTGGTAGACATGTCAAACAACTTTCCAATGTGGTTATACCAACTTATGCTCCCACTAACAGCATGTGAGAATTCCAGTTGTTCCACATTGTCATTAACAATGGTCATCATTGTCGTTTTTTTTTTTTTTTAGCCATTTCAACATGCTGAGGTATTGTCTTATGCTGTTCCTTTTTCTTTTCTCTAATGACAAATGCAGTAGAGTGCCTTTCACATGGTGCCATATGGCTGTTGGGAGAATTAAGATACTATGTATGTAAATCTCTTTGCACAGTGCCTAGAACATAGGAAGTGCTCAATAAAACCACCTATTTTTATTATACCTTCCTTAACCTGATGTCATGTCAATCGGCACATTCCTACCTTTTAATAATTATTTGTCTCCCTCTCTTTCTTGCTACAGAATAAATAACACACACATGCAGTCTGATAAATCATTAAAGAGAATGTTAGAAAAAAAGAAAAATAAATACTTTATGGCTATATTTTTATTTTAACTATTATACACAACCAACATTTATTTTACTGAGCACCACTGAATTAACACATAAAATATAACCTTGTTAATCACCATTTATTGATTTACACCTTACTAATGCAAACATTTAGGCAAGTAGCTGTTAGGTAACGGTGTCTCATTACAGTTTTTGTGTAACTTCCAGACAGGAATTATTATCAAGTGTCAAATGGAAATCCTGTGCACTGTCTTGTGTGATAATACACTTACTGACGTAGTTATGTAAAATACCACCAAGGATATTTTCAAGTAGTCGATAATGAATGGTTTTCTTTTGCTACACTTTAAAGGGAGTTAACATTTGTGTCTTTTATCATTTTGTCTTGAGTTACAAAGGGATGTAGCAACCATTTCTGGCCACATTCTATTCTTTTGACTTCAGTAAGAAAAGCCAGATGAGCATGTATGTCGCCAACAAGAGAAAAAGAGGTTTCTGAAGAGAGACTGCACATTCGTGTAAGTGAATGGCAGCTATCAAAAACTTAGAATGAGGCATGACAAGGCAGAAGCCACAACATGGCCTTGAATTTTGTGCTGTCTAAACAGAGACAGAAAGCTGGTATCAACCAGTATCATTCAGTACATGGACATAAAAGTTTATCCCAACAAAGTAGCTTTCGGGAGGCATTATTTGGATCACTTGTTTCTTTTGCATGGATACTGAATAGGAAAGCTCTATAGACACATTCTGGTACAAATATTTAAAATAAACTCACACACTATATATATTAAGAAATTAAAGTTTTCCATTTTTAAGATTATCATGTGTTTGACATATATTGCAGGACATGTATACCTTGGGTTGTGCAATAAAGCAATAATTTCACCACTTGATGAAGAACTGACCATAAAATCCAAATGCTTTTTGAGTCAACAAATGTAAGTAATCATGTACTGGTGCCACGCTGCACTTGGTGCTATGGTGGGTGCTAGGATATATATGTAAGTAAACATATATACATAAGTTTATATCAAAGCAATGTTTTGAAAATGTGATCATATCCACACCACCCTGAGCATGGGTGCAGTTGACTGTCTGGTTTAGAACAATGATTCTCAACAAGGACGATTTTGCTCCTCAGGGGAAATTTAGAAATGTCTGGAGACATTGTTGATTGTCACAACTATGCAAGAAGAGACTACTGGCACATAGTAGGGGGAAGTCAGGAGTGTTGCTCATCTTAGTATATGCAGGGCAGCCCCCACAATGAAGAACTCTGTAACCTAAAATGTTAATGCTGAAATTGAAAAGCCCTGATTTATAGCACTAAGTTTTATCCCCAGCACCTAGAATAAGGCCTGCCACATAATAAGCTGTTAATAAATATGTATTAAAGGATGAGTATTACTATGAAGTTACTAAACTATTCAACAGTCAATTTTGTTTAGAACATAATAATCAAATGATGGAATTGTGTGGTATGTGAATACTATCTCAAAAACATTGTTAAAAATACAATAATCATTTCACTTTTGTGAACATAATATTCACAGTTTTAATCCTTTTTATATAAGGTAGTCCTCTCTTTTAACTTGACAAGGAAGAAAATAGGTTTGCATTTTAATTGAAAATAGTGCCTTCAAAACCAGACAGGCAGGAATTCAAGTCCTAGGGGACCTGGATCATAAATTAGGGTAAAATTAATAAATAGGGGAAATTGTATATGTAAAATATACTCATTTTGTAATAATATGAATTACAGTCTTCTAGCATAAGATATTTTAATGTGGATTCATCTAGTTTTATATTATCCTTTGGAAATATTGGCTGGCTGGCAGGGTTAATTCCTATTTCACAAAGGAATTGCTGTGCTTTTTTCTAGACTACTGCTCTCTGATGTTATTATCACGTACCTAAAAAGCCATTTTGTAGTAAAAGTAGAAGTTACATCAACAATGTCAACCTCTTCGATGCAGAAAATTTCTGTGTCAGGCACTGAACTAAATGCTTCTTATGTACTTCATTCTCTAACCTTCACGCAACTTGAGGTTTGGGATATCAAGGTGCAAGGAGGATTGGCCACACAGGTAGTAAGCAGCTGATCTGGGATTCAACCACATACGTATCTAATTCCAAAACAAAAACTCTTTGTCACTGGGAATGCTTGTAGTTTTGGGCAATCAGGAGAAAACTTCATTAAGGATGTGTGGAATTTGTATGCATAGGAAGGAAATGAGTTCTGATGAAGATGGGAAGGAAATGAAAATAAACTCATCTCACAAGAAAAAGCTCACATAATTTATAATGTATAAGTTGTTCAGGAGAATGCTATTTACAATAATGCATCATTGGAATCAATTTTATGACCATAATTAAGGGATCAGATAAATGATACAGAATAGTATGTAACCATTGCAGTTAATGAAGCAGATCACTAACCATTGAATTAGAAAGATGTCACATTGATTACAAAGTGAAAGATGAAATAAGGTTATATATCAATGGGTACATATATTCACATGCTTGTATGTATCAGACAAAGTCACAAGTATGCACATAAGTAAAAGTAGTACCTATAAAGATTATTGGATGGAATGACAGTCAATGGTAGTTTTATTTTATTTTTGTCAAATAGGCTTGTATTATGTTTAAAAATTCACTAATTTAATATGAAATTATTGTATGCCTACTATGGCCCGGCACCACTCTTTCAAACTTTTGAATCTCTATATTTAATCTGAAAACATCATATAAGATAGTTCAATTGATACCCAAGCCACAATTTGTAGAGTGAGCTATTAAGAGCTTGGGCTAAAATGTGTTGGTACTGTAGGGGACAGAAAGGGTAAAGTTCATACAATACACTTCTTGTGGAATCTACAGTATATGACCCTCCCATCTGTGCCTTCCATGGCAACATTTGGTGAAGGACTGGAGGGCAAAATTTAGTTCATGCATTCAGTTCACAGGGAAAAAAATGCCCTTTCCTGATAGAAAAGAGAGGGCTGAAGAGTCTCTCCAGACCACTATTCCTGTTCGACTATAATATGACTATTTAGTCACATAATACTTACCACAGATTCTGATTTTTATGATGCCATAAAGTAAGATTTTCAGAAACTTGATGGTGGGTAGCATAATGCTATCAATGACAGTATTAATTAATGAAGAATTCTATTTAGTGGGGGTGAGCATCATATTTTTCTGAAAATGAATCTTGAGAGCTTCCTTGATTATACTGTGATTCTGCTTCCATTATCATTTAGAGATTGAGGCATGAGATGCGTCTGGTGATTATAGTGATTTAGGAGGAGAAATAATATGTCAGAATTATGGGAGATTCTATAATTTCATGGTCTATAGCATAAAAAAATACATCACATCACTATACCCAGTGTGTTGTACTTTAATACTGGCTATTGTGGTACCTTATGCAAGATACCTACCTGATTGCAGATTTATACTGAACTGCCCTGACATCAATAGCATACACATTGTATTTCCTAATGAAGAAAAGAGAATGTGATATACTTTTATTAGACATTTCTTTAGGGTCTAAGCCATAATGGCACATATGAGGGGAAAAGAAACCATTCATTAAGTATTTCCTAGGAATTACTCATAATTTCATCAAACAATATGACAGACCCTAGACCTCATGGATGCTTCAGTGGGTGCCAGGCGGAGCCGTGTAGCTCTGTGATGCTGAGCCATATGGAGCACAGTATACCTCTGATCTGAAACCTGCTCCCTGGGGCAACTACAGGTTCTGACAATTGGGGCCTTTAACAGTTTGGGCCATAATTTCTTTAGAAGCAAGAATTTTTATATATACCAACATTTCTTCCTGGCATTGTGTGGGTCACATGAATATTCAAAGATTTTGATACCTGACACATCAACCATTAAAATTAAAGATTTAAAACCAAGATGCTTTCCAAAATAGAGAAATGTGACATCATGAGTAGTAGTCAACCAAGAAGGTAAGTGAATTTTCAGTTTCTGACTATTTTTATGTTTTTCTTTTTAAAAAATATATTTTATTGATTATGCTATTACAGTTGTCTCATTTCCCCCCTTTATTTCCTTCTGCCCTGCACATTCCCTCCCACCCACATTCCCCCACTCCCCTTTAGTTCATGTTCCTGGGTTGTACATATAAGTTATTTGGCTTCTATATTTTTGTACTATTCTTTAACTCTCCCCATCTATTTTCTACCTGCCATTTGTGCTATTTATTCTCTGTACTTTTCCCCCCCTCTCTCCTGCCATTCCCCCACTGATAACCCTCCATATGATCTCCATTTCTGTGATTCTGTTCCTGTTCTAATGGTTTGCTTAGTTTGTTTTTGTTTTGTTTTGTTTTTCAGGTTCAGTTAGTAGCTGTGAGTTTGTTGTCATTTTACTGTTCATATTTTTTATCTTCTTTTTCTTAGATTAGCCCCTTTAACATTTAGTTTAATAAGGGCTTGGTGATGATGAACTCCTTTAACTTGACCTTATCTGGAAAGCACTTTATCTGCCCTTCCATTCTAAATGATAGCTTTTCTGAATAGAATAATCTTGGATATAACTCCTTGTCTTTCATGACTTTGAATGCTTCTTTGCAGCCCCTTCCTGTCTGTAAGTTTTCTTTTGAGAAATCAGCTGATAGCTTATGGGAACTCCTTTGGAGGTAACTGTCTCCTTTTCTTTTGCTGTTTTTAAGATCTTTTCCTTATCTTTAATCTTGGGTAATGTAATTATGATATGCTTTGGTGTGTGCTTTCTTTGGTACAAACTTTTTGGGATTCTTTGAGCTTCCTGGACTTCCTGGAAGTCTATTTTCTTTGCTAGATTTGGGAAGTTCTATTTAATTATTTTTTCAAATAAGTTTTCAATTTCTTGCTCTTCCTTTTCTCCTCTGGCACCCCCATGATCAGATGTTGGAACTTTTAAAGTTCTCCTGGAGGCTCTTAAGTCTCTCCTCATATTTTCGAATTCTGTTTATTTATTCTGTTCTTGTTGAATGTTTATTTCTTCCTTCTGCTCCAAACTATCAATTTGAGTCCTGGTTTTCTTCCTGTTACTGTTGGTTCTCTGTGTATTTTTCTTTATGTCCTTTTTGTAGCCTTTACTTTTTCCTCTATTTTGAGACCATACTCAACCAATTCTACAGAGCATCCCGATTACCAGTGTTTTGAACTGTGCATCTGATAGGTTGGCTATCTCTTGTTGCTTAGTTGTATTTTTTCTGGAGCTTTGATCTGTTCTTTCATTTGGACTTTTTTTTTGTCTTGTCACACCTATGAAATAGTAAGGGGCAGAGCCTTAGGTATGCACCAGTGCAGGGCAACCCATGTCTCTGTGCTGTGGTGCTCTATGTGGGGGAGGTGTCCAAGAGGGAACAATGCCACTTTCTCAGCTCTCTGCTCAATTTCAGTCACTACCTTTGCTACCCACAAGGAAATCGGTCCCTTCTGGTGCTGATTCCCAGGTGGGTGGGCTTGTGTACATTCCAGGACCCTGTGGGTCTCTCCAACAAACTCTCCTGTGAGGCTGGGAGTTTCTCTCACCACCTCAACCCCACAGGTTTTTCCGTCAGAAGCTTTGAAACTTTATTCCCCACACTGGAACCCTGGGTTACATGGTCTGTCTCACTCCCCAGTTGTTCCTCCTGGTTTATCCACATGCAAATGTGGCATTACCAGCTCCACCAGCTACTGTCTTGCCTGGTCAGCTAGCTGCTGTCTCACCTATTCCAGTCCGTCAGCTGCTGCCTTGTCCCATTCCTCTCCACTTTGACTGCCTTCCTCTGCCCCCCTACCAGTCTGAATGAATGTGTCTTCTTTAACCCTTTGGTGGTAAGACTTCCATACAGTTTGATTTTCTGTCAGTTATGAGTTTCTTGTTTTTAAATTTGTTGTTGTATTGTTACGGTTGTGCAAGGAAGCAAAGTGTATCTACCTATGTCTCCATCTTGGCCTGAAGTGTGTTTTTCTTTTCTTTTTTAAAGATTTAATATTTATTTATGTTTAGAGAGGGAGGAAGGGAAGGAGAGAAACATCAACGTGTGGTTGCCTTTCTTGTGCCCCCAAGTCGGGATTCGGCCTACAACCCAGGCATGTGCCCTGACTGGGAATTGAATCAGGGACACTTTGGTTTGCAGCCCGCACTCAATCCACTGAGCTATGCCAGCCAGAAGAAATGTGTTTTTCTTAATAAATAGATAAATTCTAAGAGACACAACTACCAGATTACTTTCCTCAGACATCGGATGTCAAAGAAATGAAATTAAATATTTTAAGTTTTTTGCTTTTAATTTTTTAAATATTTCATTGAATCTAAGATGCATTGATTATTATGATATACCATTATTTTATGTCCTGATATGAATTGTAATTGTAAGCCTTATCTCAATTTTTAAAGAGATTGTATTTATTTAGTTTTAGAGGGGAAGGGAGGGAGAAAGAGAGGGAGAAAAACATCACTGAGCAAGAGAAACATGGATCAAGTTGCCTCTTGGATACCTCCAACTGGCTACTGGGCCCACAACCCAGGCACATGCCCTGACCTCAGAATCAAACAGGTGAAACTGGTTCACAGGCCAGCTTTCTAATCCACTGAGCTGCATCAATCAGGGCTGCCTTATCTCAATTTTTAAGAAGGTAGAAAAATATATCTTAGAATCAATGAAATTGGGTAATCACAAGTGACACGGGTTGGAAAAAAGCAAACAGCACACATGTATGTAGTCATGATCCACCCCCAAACCTCAATAAATAATTTATTATACATCTCCAATAATTACATGTGCTGTATTTTTACAACATGGAACCATGCAATGTATTTTGAATTGCAAATGGCTTTTTTCATTCAACAATACATTATGGACATTACTCTATTTTTTAATGACTAAAATGTTGTTCTGAAATTTACTTTTTTAATCTTTAAGTCAGAAGTTATAAACTATGGCCCAGAACCCATTGCCTTAAATATCAAGACATTTTATATACATTCCTGCTTTTCAGTTTCTCTTAAAAATCAGGTGAAGTTGATGCTTTTGCATGTGAACAGTTTCCAGTCACTTACTGACTGGAGCAATTGAAGGGTGCATCCCTTTCCTGTTCAGCATGTTCCCAGCAGTTTCTTGTTATACATGCAGCCTGCACCTCTTGCTTACATGCTACCTGGCACCTTTGGGTTTTGGGTTGGCAACACTTACTTTATACATTTAGAACAAAACTTATTGCACAAGCACAGAAAGGACTCTTAGTTGCATTTCAAGTACACTTAGAAAATTACACAATTTCTCACTGTCTACCACCTTCAGCACCTAATGTTTCCTCCTGCCAACAGCTAGATATCTAATGTAAAACTTTTCAAATCTCCCATTTTCTTCAAGCTGCAATTGAGGAGTTATCAGTTCCCACTATAACCCCAGATATTTTTACTATTCTTTTTCTATCATGTGCATCTCATTTAATTATCATAGATACAACACTTTCAAATTGAGATTTTGTCATTAAATCTCATTCATAATGATCTGCCATTGTTCATCCAAAATGGAAATATTTCCTTTGTACTGTTAGTTAGCTCAACTTCATTCCTGCAGTCCAACCTGACCGTTGTTTTAGTTGTTGCATGCCTAGAGTTTGGGAGCTAAACTCACCCTTTTATCCTCACCATTTTCTTAGTTGGCTAAGAACATTTTGGAAAAGCTTGAGTGAGCCTCAAGAATAGGTAGAGATCTAGTGTGCCATTAGCTAATGCAGCCCATTGTCCAGTGTTATGTGTTGTGTAGAGTAGATATTGAGTAGTAACATGACACAGGACTCTCAGTTCTTCTTACTATCCTTCTTATAATTATATTTTATCACTTGAAGAGTTTTATTGAAGAGATTCTTAGTATGACCAATGAACCACTATTTTTTTGAATATTGTATTCTACAAAATAGACAACCAAGTAATTTAAATGTAATTCCATTTCTGAAAGACATGCATAGACATTTCTATTCTTCTTCAAGCCTAACATAGAAAAATAAAATAAATATCACTGAATTTAATGAAATTGTTTGACTACCAAACAATGAATAACATGAAGAATTTAGTACTAGTTTAGAGTACTAGTTGACATACGTCACAATTAAATAAAAGAACTCTCCCCTCATGTCAGCTGGGAGAGCCAACAAGTATTGTTCCCCTGAAGAATGATATGGTAAGAATGAAATGGAAACTTGTACTAAGGCCTGAATTATATAGTGGTATCTTTTAAAAACACCCATGTCTCATAGATAAACCTCTTCCCATGAAGATACATGAGAGCACAGAGCTTCTTAGGCGGTTTGCTGTTAGATTGTGTCATCTGCAATATAAATTAGATGCAAAGATGTATAAACCGGAAACTTTTCCAGACTTACTTTTAAAGAAATAATGTCATTTCCCAAGACTTTAATGACAGCAAGATGCTTTGGACTATCCCAACGTTCAATGCCAGTGAGAAAATTCTGTATATGCTATCTGAGGGTGTTGAGTACTGGACAGTCAGGAATAGAGCTAATTTTGTAGAAGCTGATACATCTACATTTAAATAAGTTCTTAAACCATTTTTAAAGTAAGCCCCTCCCAAAAAGCAATATATCATAATTATGATGACTATTTATAAATTTCTGATTAAAAAGAAATACTAATATAGAAAAATTTAAAATATATAAAGAAAAAGAAAATAAAACTCCCATGATGCCAATATCCAGAAACTACCTCTGTTAATATTTTTATATATTTTAGTTCTCTGTGAGGTGTGTATTTTGACACATTTTAAATTTTTGAAATTATTCCATATATAAATATCCTGCTCTTTTCAACTAATTTATAACACATACACAAATACACATAATTTATAACACAGCAAATAGTATATGTCAGAGCTATTTTCCCTGGTTTGTTGAAAATTTCTGAAAGGATAATTTAATGGCATCATTGTGTGGCTGTCCATTGTGTCAACCTCATAAAATTTGCTAAACTATTCTCTTATTGTTGGTTATTTAGTTTGTTTTCTTTTTGCAGTCATAAATAATCATTTTGGGAAGCCTTTGTAATGATTCTGGGTGAATGAAATAAGTGGATAAAAAGTATTAAATGTTTATTTTTTTAAAGATTTAATTTATTTATTTTAGGCAGAGGAGAAAAGAGAGAGAAAGAGAGATAGAGGAACATCAATGCATAGTTGCCCCTTGTGTTCCCTCTACAGGGGACCTGGCCAGCAACCCAGGCATATGCCATGACTGGGAATCGAACAAGTGACCCTTAGGTTCACAGGCTGGCACTCAGTTCACTGAGCCACATCAGCCAGAGCTAAACGTTTGACACTCAACAGATATATTGCCAACCTGTATGACAAAGGCGCTATTGCATGTTACTTACATTGAATGAGTCCCCATTTCAACCCAATCTCATTGGCACAAAGTAACCTTGTTTTTAAACTTTTCTTTTCATAAATAAAAAGGGGTATCTCTTTGCTGCTTGAAAGTGCATTTTTTGTTCCTGGTGAGGATGAATATTAGTGCATATAAACATTTTCTTTTGTGGGAATTAATAAACTGCTACAGGTAAGGGTAGCCTTACTCAGAAAATGTAGTCTATTCCTGTTTGAACATCAGTTTTATTTTAAAGTATTGTAACAGGGCACAGCCAAGAGGGGGGCCCCAGAAAAGGGATTTGGAATGGGTTCCAGAGCTCAGGATGTCCAGGAAATATTAAGATGTCCTCGCCCCCCCACCCCTGCCCCAGAGGGAAGGGACAAATGAAGCAGGGCCATTGAGAATTGTTTTGCATAGCAACAGTTTCGCAGCTAACCTTTGGAATGGTCATTTAACGTGTCTATAACCTTTAACTGGTTTCATAGATATGTTAAAGAGCTGTGGCCATGCTTTGAGCCAGGGAGAAGGGAATGACTTCTACCTAGGATGTAACTAGGGGCTGATCCCCTGAGTTACAGCACCTGTATGAGAGCTTGGAGTTGATTGGCACCACACCATGAGGCCACACTTGCCCAGACTCATGATGGCAGCCCAGTAAACTTGTAATAATATGGGAGTCCTGGCAGGTGTAACCAATTGTGGGAGGAGTCAGAAATGGGGCTGCAAAGGAGAATTGGTTCAGGGATTTAAATTTAGATACGGCAGCCACTGGGGAAAGAGCCACAGAGTTTTGGAAGAGTGTAGACCCCTGCAGCCAGGAGGAGAGAGCCATGCAGTTTTGGGCAGAGTTAGGATCCCCTCTTGCCCAGGTGAAAGAGCACCACTCAGCTTTGCCAGAATGGGGACCCCTGTAGCCAGGTGAAGAAGAAAGCCACACACTTTTGGTCAGAATGCGGACCCCTGCAGCTTTGGTATAAGAGGCCCACGTGGCTTTGGAGTGCTCCCTTTGGCCATTTGGCCTAGAAAGCAGGAGAGACTTTGACTGGAACTTGGTACAAAGAACTCTTGCCAATGGAAGGTGCCACGTGACTTTGGATTAATTGGAGATCCTGCCCGGACGTCAACACAGCTGACGATACCAGAGGCCTGGAAAAACGAACATGTGCTCCTTTCCTGATTTACGGTACCCAGAGTTGGGATATGGGGAGAAGGGAGCTCTGTGTGTGTAGGTGTATACCCTAAAAGACTTTGATATTTTAATGAAGGCATTAGGTCTGAATAACATTAAATAAACCTTTCCTTTCATTTTCACAAATCTCTGGCATTGAGAGATGTCTTTCGTCTGGCAGCAGACAGATGAGCCCAGTAGGTATTAGTATACCATCCTTGGGAGGGGCCCCTGTTTTCTGTAACAGTTTTTTGCATCCCTGGGTGGGCCAAATATTGCACCCCCCCCAAGACCTCTATTTGGTAACAATATGGTTTTAATTTATAAAGTTGTGTCATATACATAATTAACCTTATAGACATGAAAGATCAGGTATTAATTATCTATTAAAAACTGAGATAAGTGAGGCTTAGGAAAAATTAGTAATTAACCCAACTTAATTCAATGAGCAAGCAGAAGATTTATTTTTGTTTGTTGTACTTTTGCTGTTGAATCAGCGAGTTTCAATAAAAACTACTGTTTGAGCAAGTATTGTCCAGTACTTACAAAATACAAGAAAGCAAAGTAAGAATTACTGTTTAACAACTGTCCCTTACTGCCTAAAACAGAATATAAGACATCAAGAAAAAGACTGGTATCATTTTTTACATGATGCTAAGACACTTCAATTTTGAACAAGAATATAAATGTTTAATAAGAGAGAAAAGAAAAAAAGATGAGTTGAGGGGCTCTTTTTCTAGCTGTTGCCTTAGAAAACATTAACCCTAAGTACTCATGAGCTTAAACATAAGGTAATAGAGGCCCAAGATGGCAGAAGAGTAAATGGAGTCTCCACTAACCTCCTCCGAAGACAAATCTGGAATTACAACTAAATAATGGAGAAATCATCCTGAATAATCAACTGAACACTAGCTAGAGAGAAGTCTTATAAGTGTAGACAAACAGAAGAAAACACTTCACCACAGCATTACTGGTAAGGTGTGTGGATAAGGCCTGACAGGGTTGACTGGGCTTCCGCAACAGCACGTGAAGTCCTGGAGAGATATTTCAGTGCCTAGAGGGCTCCACCTGAGAAGTGTTTAATCTAAATCCTAAGCTGGGCTCCCTAGGCTACAGCATCAGAACCAGGAGAAAACTGACATAATATATGGCTATGAAAAGCAATGGGTTTCTTTCCATTAGAGAGAGAAAGCTGGAGATACAGACAGCCTCTTAGAGAACCAACACACCAAAATTCATTTGCAGCCACTTACCCTGGGCTCCATCAGAAGAAAGGCAGAGTGGACTAAAGACACATGAGGAAAGTCTGGGGTTGGTGGCTCTGGGGAGAGAATTAAAGGGATATGCTCCTGGATCCCTGTGCTGAGTCATTTCCCATACCATGGGAGTCATCTTTCTCAGACAGAGCAATACTTTTTAAATGGCATCAACCTATGGGGAAGCAATATCCCAACCCACAGGAATTACTCTGCCTCACCCTGTGGTACTTTGGCCCTACTACTGAAAAAATATACCTGGCAGATTTTCACTCTTTAAGTCAAATAGAAAGCATGTAGGAAGCGGTGGATCTCTGAGAGTTCTGAGATTTTTAGCTTACCCTCCACAAAGCCCACTGATAATAAAAAGCAGCCCTGGTGTTTAGCATCATTCCTTCTGTGCAAAAACAGGCTCAGCACAGGAGCCATAATTTGTGTATTTCTGATAACTCCAAACAGGTGTCCCAGGGCCTTTCACATGTAGATTTTGACTTAGGCCTGCACTAGAGTCCTTGCAGATCTACTTATTACATAGAAACAAATACAAAGAGGCAGCCAAAATAAAAAGATAAAGAAATAGTCACCAAATGAAAGAACAAGAGAATTCTTGAGAAGAAGAACTAGATAAAATTGAGGTATGCACTTTATCAAATAGAGTTTAGAGTAAAGATTATAAGAGCTACTTAAGAGCATAAACAAACATAAAGACCATAAAAAAGGACCAATCAAAACAAAGAAGACAATATGTGAAATAAATAATATACCAGAAAGAAAAAAACAGTAGGTTGCATGAAGCAGAGGACTGAATCATTTCAGAGAGTGATTTGGAAGACAAGGCAGAAAAAAACACACAACCAGCAAGAAGAGAAAAGAATTTTTAAAAATGAGGAGAGTTTAAAAAACGTTTGGGACAATGAAGCATAACGAAAATCTCATCATGGCAATACCACAAGGAAAAGAGACTGAGCAAGGGATCAGGAACCTATTTGAATATATAATGACCCCAAATCTCCCTAATCTGGTGAAGGAAAAAGACCACAACTCCAAAAAGCATAGAGAATCCCATATAAGTAGGACCTAAAGAGGCCTACACCAAGACACATCATAATTAAAATGGCAAAGCTTAAACTCAAGAAGAGAATCCTAAAAGCCACAAGAGAAAAGAAGGTATTTACACAAGGGAGCCCCAAGTAGACTGTCATCTGACTTTTCAATAGAAACATTTCAGGCTGGAAGGGTATGGCATGAAATATTCAAGGTGATGAAAGCAAGGACCTACAACCGAGGCCACATTATCCAGCAAAACTATCATTTTATTTTATTTTTTTTTAATTTTTTAAATTTTATTTAGTTATTTTTCAAGTACAGTTTTTTTGTCTATTTCTCCCATCCCAGCCTCCCCCCGCCCCTTGCTCCCCACCTCCCTCCCATTTCCACCCCCCTTAGTTCTCGTCCCTGTGTCCTTCCTATTTGTTCCTTCAAATCCCTCCACCTTTTTTTCCCTTAACTTCCCTTCCTTCTCCCCTCTGGTCACTATCCCCTTGTTCTCTATTTCAGTGTCTTGGTTTTTTTTTTTCCTGCTTGCTTGTTTGTTTTGTTGTTTAGCTTCCTGTTAAAGGTGAGATCATATGGTATTTGTCTTTCAATGCCTGGCTTATTTCACTCAGCATAATGCTTTCCAGTTCCATCCATGTTGTTGCAAAGGGTAGTAGCTCCTTCTTTCTCTCTGCTGCATAGAATTCCATTGTGTATATGTACCACAATTTTTGGATCCATTCATTTACTGATGGGCACCTAGGTTGCTTCCAACTCTTGGCTATTGTAAATTGTGCTGCTATGAACATTGTGGTGCTTAGGTCTTTGATATTGATGTCTTAGGATTCTTAGGATATAATCCCAGCAGTGGAATTGCTGGGTCAAAAGGCAGGTCGATTTTTATTTTTCTGAGAAAATTCCGTACTGTTTTCCATAATGGTTGTACCAGTCTGCAACCCCACCAACAGTGGACTAAGGACCCCTTTTCCCCACAACCTCTCCAACATTTGTTGTTTGTTGCTTTCTTTATGATAGCCATCCTGACTGGTGTAAAGTGGTATCTCATTGTGGTTTTAATTTGCATCTCTCTGATAGCTAATGATATTGAGCATCTCTTCATGTGTCTCTGAATGATCTGTATGTCCTCCTTGGAGAAGTGTTTGTTCAAGTCCTTTTCCCATTTTTTAGTTGGGTTGGGTGTCCTCTTAGAGTGGAGTCATGTAAGTTCTTTGTATATGTTGGAGATTAAACCTTTGTCTGAGGTATCATTGCCAAATATGTTTTCCCATACAGTTGATTGTCTTGCTAATTTAATATTGTTCTCTTTAGCCACGCAGAAGCTTTTTATTTTGATGAGATCCCATTTGTTTGTTCTTTCCTTTACATTCCTTGCTCTAGGGGACATATCAGTAAAAATGTTGGTGTGTGAAATATCTGAGATTTTCTTGCCGATGTTCTCCTCTAGGACTTTAATGGTGTCACGGCTTACATTTAAGTCTTTTATCCACCTTGAATTTATTTTGGTGTATGGTGTAAGTCTGTGCTCAAGTTTCATTTTTTTGCACGTAGCTGTCCAGTTCTCCCAACACCATTTGTTGAAGAGGCTATCTTTACTCCACTTTATGTTATCGCCCCCTTTGTCAAATATTAATTGACTGTAGAGAGTTGGGTTGATTTCTGGGCTCTCTGTTCTGTTCCATTGGTCTATGTGCCTGTTTTTATGCCAGTACCAGGCTGTTTTGATTACAGTGGCCTTGTAATACAGTTTGATATCAGGTATTGTGATCTACTTTATTCTTGTTTCTCAAAAGAGCAGTTGCTATTCGGGCTCATTTATGGTTCCATATAAATTTTCGAAGTGTTTGTTCTATGTCTGTGAAATATGCCATTGGTACTTTAATAGTTATTGCATTGAATTTGTATATTGCTTTGGGTAGTATGGACATTTTGATGGTGTTAATTCTTCCAATCCATGAACAAGGTATATGTTTCCATTTGTTTGTGTCTTCCTTGATTTCTTTCTTCAGGGCTGTGTAGTTTTCTGCATACAGGTTTTTTACCTCCTTAGTTAGGTTTATTCCCAGATAGAACTTTACGAATTATTTCTTATGCCAGATCACCCCGGATCCCGCTCTAGCCAGCAAGGGTCTGCACTGCCTCCCCCAACAAAGGTTTTAGGCTTAAGTGGATTAGAGCCAGGAAGCGCTTCTCCCAGATGGAAATTGGGACTCGTCTATGTCAGAATAGCGGGGAAGTGAGGGTCCATCACTCCCTCTTTGTTGCAGCCCCCCAAGTCCTTCCATGACAGCCTCCCAAGTGATCATGTCTGGCTTAGGTTACCCCTCCTCCGAGGGGTCTTACCAGTCATGGACTATTCAACCATGCATTGGGGGCAGGGGAAGAGGCAGAACAGCACTGCTGCCAGAGACAAGCTTTGTCTCCTTAGTGGCTCACATTCTGGAGGTTGTTTACTCAGCCTTAGCCATGGGGGGGGGGGCAGTTACAACTCCTGAAACCAGGCAGAGCAGTTCCCAACAAATGACAACAAAGTGGACAACATGGAAGAACTAGATAAATTCCTAGAAACACACAATCTTCCAAAACTGAATCAGAAAGAATCAGATAATATGAGTGGACAGATTATACCTAGTGAAATTGAAGCAATAATCAAAAAACTCATGACAAGCAAAAGCCTTGGACTGGGCAGCTTCACAAGGGAATTTTCACAAATATACAGAGAAGAAATAACACCTCTCCTTCTCAAACTATTTCAAAAAGTTCAAGAGAAGGGAGTGCTCCCAAACTCATTTTACAAGACCAACATTATCCTAAGTCCAAAACCAGATAAAGACTATACAAAGAAAGAAAATTATAGGTCAATATCCCTGGTCAACATAGATGCTAAAATCCTCAACAAAATATTAGCAAATTGAATACAGCAATGAATCAAAAGATCATACACCATGATCAAGTGGGATTTATTCCAGGAATGCAAGGTTGGTACAACATTTGCAAATCAAAAAATGTGATTCACTACATACACAAAATGAAAAATAAAAATGACATGATCATATCAAGAGATGCAGAAAAATAATTTGATGTAATCCAGCACCCATTCATGATAAAAATTTTCATCAAAGTGGGAATAGGGGCAAAATATCTAATTGTGACACATATGACAAACCCACTGTCAGCATCATTCTCAACAGGCAAAAACTACAAGTGTTCCCCTTATGATCAGGAAAAAAAGTGATTTCCCCTTTCATCTCTATTATTCAATGTAGTACTGGGAGTCCTAGGCATAGCAATCAGACAAGAAGAAATAAAAGGTTTTCATATTGGAAAGGAAGAAGTAAAACACTATTTGCAGGTGACAAGATACTGTACATGGGTAACCCCCAAGATTCCACCAAGAAACTACTAGATCTGATAAATGAATTCAGCAAAATAGCAGGATGCAAAATTAATAGGCAGAAATTACTGACATTCTATATGCCAATAATGATCTAACAGAAAGGGAAATTAAGAAAATAATCTCATTCTCAATTGCTTCAAAAAAAATAAAATACATAGGAATAAACCCTAACCAGGGATGTAAAAAAACCTGTACTTGGTAAATTATAAGACACTGAAAAACATTTGAAGATGGCACAAATAAGTGGAAAGACATACCATATTCATGGATAGAAAGAATTAACATCAATAGAATGTCCATGCTAGCCATGCATTCTGTAGATTCAACACAATTCCTATTAAGATTCCAATGGTGTATTTCACAGAAGTAGAACAAATATTTCAAAAATTTATATGGAATCACAAAAGGTGATCCTGAGACAAAAGAAAAAAATTGAAGGAATCACACTACCTGTATCAAACTATCCTATAAGGCCATAGTAATCAAAGGAGGATAATACTGGCATAAAAACAGACAGATCAAGGGAACAGAATAGTGAACCCAGAAATAAACCAACACCATTATAGTTAATTAATATTCAAAACAGGAAGCAAGCACAAATAATGGGCAAAAGATAGTTTATTCAGTAAAGGGTTTTGAGAGAATTAGACAGATACATGCAGAAATAGGAAACTAGACAGCTTTCTTATGCCATACCAAAAAAACATTCAGAATGAAATAAGGAGTTAAATTTTAAACCTGAAACAATAAATATTATAGAAGAAAACACAGGCCACAAAAGTCTCAAATTTTGTTCATAGCAATATTTTGTCAGATATACCTCCCCAGGCAAAAGAAAAAAAATAAACAAATGGGAATACATCAAACTAAAAGGGTTTTGCACATAATAGGAAAACACCAACAAACTAAAAAGATAGCCCACAGAATTTGAGAACATATTTGCCAATACACGTGATAAGAAGTTAATATCCAAAATTTATAAAGAACTTACATAACTCAACACCAAACAAACAAACAACCCAATTTAAAAATGGGCCAAGGACCTAAATATAGACACTTATCCAAATAGGACATACAGATGGCCAATAAACATATGAAAAATGCTCAACATTAGTAATCACTAGAGAAATGCAAATTTAAACCACAATGAGATATCATCTCACACCTGTCAAAATGGCCATCATCAATAAATCAATGAACAAGTGCCAACCAGGATGTGGAGAAAGGAGAAGACTTTTGCACTGTTGGTGGAATGCAGATTGGTGTAGCCACTGTGGAAAGCAATGTGGAGATACCTAAAAATAATTAAAAATGGGTCTGCCTTTTGACCCAGCAGTCCCACTTCTCAAAATATGTCTGAATGAACCCAAAACACTAATTTGAAAGAAGTTAAGCACCCTGTATTTATTGCAATGTTATTTATTATTGCCAAGACATAGCAGCAGCCCGTGTCCATCAATAGATGAGTGGATAAAGCATGTCTGGGATATTTACACAATGGAATACTAGTCAGACGTAACAAAGAGAAAATTTTATCCTTGGCCAAATATGGGTGGACCTAGAAAGCATCATCCTATGTAAAGCTAGCCAGTCAGATGAAGACAAATACCATATGACTTCACTCATATGTGGAATCTAATGAACAAACTGAACAAACAAAATAGAGACAGACTCATAGATAGAAAGCAGGATGACAGTTAAGAGTGGGCTAGTGGGTGGAGAGACTGATCAAAAAGGAAAAAGGAGTCATGGACATTAACAACAGTGTGGTGATTGCAGGGATAGGGAGGAGGACATAAGAGAATGAAATTGTAATGGAAAAAAATTAAATAAAAACATGGAAAATAAAAGAAAAAATAAACATAAGGTAAGAAATATTTGAAAGGTATGCAGAGAACTGGAAATACTTTTGAGGCAATATTTTTCAAGATATCACAAGCCAAACAAATAGAATAATGAGTGTATATTCAGAGTAAAAATTTTGTTTCTCCTTCATATTTACAGAAAAGTGTTTACTAATTGCAAAAAGGTGACTAGTTTTCTAAGTTAATGATATAAAGGAAATAAAGTCATAAAAATATCTAAAGTGACTGAGTAGCTTATTTGATTATATAAGCTTACAAAAATTTTGAATTTGAAATTCTTTAGGCAGAGCTTCCCATTGGAAAAAAATCACACAGCTTTCTGAAAAAGATATCTCTGAGAATTTATTTTTAATTAGTTTTATCAATTTTTATTAACTATAAAATTTGTTTCGGCATAGTATAATTTTTAAGCCAATTGTACATGTATTTGAATGAAATGTGACCACATAAAAACCTTCAATAATCTTGTGGAACTTAGGCACCATGAAACTTGAGATGTAGCTGTTGTGTTAGTTACAGTTTCTTGGTTACAAGCAACAGAAATTGATCTGGTAATCTCAGGCAAAAAAAGAATTTATTGGCAGGCTCTAAGAGGCTCACAAAAAATTAATGTAAGCCTGGAGTACCATTTTTGGAATGCAGGCATAAATCTGAAACTAAGTAGCCCTAAAGGGAGAACAAGAGAAAATATTCACACCAAAGAATAATTAGACTTGTGCAACACCATTCATACATGTACCTCAAGATCCTCACAATTCTGCATAACTAGTTGAGAATTCCAGCAGGAGAGCCTCTGGTTAGATGAATTTGTGTGCTTATTCCATGGCAAGAGGGAAAAGAGACCCACTCCATTTTTTGTGGTCAGCAGCAGCCAGTAATGTCTAAAATTCTACATAACTTGGGATTTTCAAAACAACAACAAAAAAGGAAACTATAAAATAAAGGGATGTTGGCTCAGGATATGAAGTTCTGCATTAAAATTATAGAAATTAAGAATCTTTACAGATATAAATGTTGAGATTAACCACTCCACAAGTCCTGTTCATCCAATTGGTCAGCAGAAACCTTAAAGGCTGGAGATGGAATATTTCTTCTCCAGTGAATCTGACTAGTCCAACAGCAAATCCCTAACAGTGACACTGTGGTTTTCTCAATGAACTAGCCTAGATATATCAGTCTATAGTGAGACATATTGTCAGTAGCTGACTATTCAGGAATACAAAGCTTTCAATCCACTTTTTACTTTCTTGCTCTTAAAATATGAGCAGACAAGCAAAGACTGCCTAATATCTTACTTAGCAAAAGCTCCAGTATGAAGGGTACTAGCCTAAACATACAAACAGAAATAAGCAAGTTGTTGGGAGCAGGAATACAAAATTTTTTTAAATTATATTTTATTGATTTTGCTATTACAGTTGTCCTGCTTTTCCCACTTTGCACCCCTCCACCCAGCAGCCCTCACTTCCTCAGGCAATCCCTCCAACATTGTTCATGTCCATGGGTCAATGCATATAATTTCTTTAGCTACTCCATTCCCTATACTGTACTTAACAGTCCCATGGTTATTTTGTAACTACCTATTTGTACTTCTTAACCCCCTCACCACTTCACCAATTCTCACCCTCCCCTGTCCCATCTGGCAACCTTCTGGTAATTAACTTCTTTTCTCTTGCTTTTTAAGAGTTTCTCTTTACCTTTAACCTCTGGTCTTTTAATAATGATGTGTTTTGGAGTGGGCCTCTTTACATTAATCATAATTGGGATTCCCTGTGCTTCCTGGACTTACGTGTCTATTTCCTTCACCAAATTATGAAAGTTTTCTTTCAATATTTTCCAGATAAATTTCCAATTTCTTGTTCTTTCTCTTCTCATCACACACCCCTATGTGGCAAATGTTGGACTCTTAAAGTTGTCCCAGAGGCTGTTTATACTATCCTCATTTTTTTGGATTCTTTTTTCTTTTTATTGTACTGTGTGGTTGTTTTCTGGTTCCTTATGTTCCAAATCATTGATTGGACTCTTGACTTCATTCATTCTACTGTTGTTTCCTGTAAATTCTTATTTATTTCAATTAGTGTATTCCTTGTTTCTGACTGGGTCTTTTTTATGCTGCTGATGTCCTCGCTAAGTTCCTTGAGCATCCTTATAACCAGTGTTTTGAACTCTGCATCTGATAGGTTGCTTATGTCCATTTTGTTTAGCTCTTTCTCTGGAGTTTTTATCTGTTCTTTTATTTGGGCCATGTTTCTTTGTCTTCTCATTTTGGCAGCCTCCCTGTGTTTCTATGTATTAGGTAGAGCTGCTTTGACTCTATGTCTTCATAGTATGGCTTAATGTAATAAGTGCCCTGTAGGGTCCAGTGGCACAGCCTCCCCTTTCACCCAAACTGGATACTTGAAGTGTTCATGCACCTTCATGAGGTCTGAGTACACCCTCCTCTTGTAGTTGAGCCTTGGTTTCTGTTGGCAGATCAATGGGAAGGATTTACCCAAGCCAGTCACGTGCGAGGACTGGCTATGACCACTATCCAGTAACCTCCACCTTCCGTGGAGGATCATCTATGCAGGGATAAGGTGTTGATGGTCTGATGTGGTCTATAGCTGTCTACTGGGTGCATTGGCCTTGGGGTTTCTGGGGTGGTGCAGGCCAAGGTCAGCCCCCCACCTGTGTTTTGTCTGGGGCATCCTGCCTGAGCTATAAAGCAATCTGCAATGGCTGCTACTTGTGCTGGGCTTGGAGATTCCCAGGTGAGGTCAAGCTGTGACACTAATCTGGATGACACTATGGCTCACTGAAGCCAGTTGTTTGTTTGATAGGATTTAGAATTGAAGACCAGCCATTCACATGGAAAAGCAGCTTGGGTGGGTCCATGAGTTAGATAGGGTAGAGACTCTGGGTAGGAGACTCTGGATCTCCAAGGTGGGTCACACAGTGTCAGCCAGTTGATGGAGCCTCACATATGGCACCAGCCTACCAGCTCTGTGGGGAGAGGGCTCAGCAAAGAACAATGGCCTCTGCTTGCCCTTATGCCAGACACTTCAGTCTCTCCCTATATACTACTGATGGTCCTCAAGCTGCCACCCCAGTACTGGAGCTCAGAGGGAGCAAGTCTTATAGCTGAGTTCATATGTGTGTTCCCCAAGAGGAACTGCTTAGGGCTCCACCAGCCTCCTCCACCAACTCAATCCCTGCTGGTTTTCACAACCAGAAGTTGTGGGGACTTATCTTTCTGGAACTGGAATCCTGGGCTGGGTGTCCTGATATAGATCTGGGACTCCTCACTCCTGAGATACCCCTCCTAAGTTTTTATCTAGTCGGGTGTAAGGTCAGCCTGTTCTGTATCCATGTCCCTCCTACTAGATGGATGAATGTGGTTTCTTCAATTCCATAGTTGTCAGACTTCCACTAAACTTGATTTCTGATGCCCCTGAGTGATGGTTGTTCTATATTTTCATTGTAATTTTGATATATTTGTGCAAAATGTGAGCCATGTCTGCCTATGTCACCATTTTGACTGGAAACCCATCCCAAAATCTTAAAATTAAAAAAACAATCTGTCATTAGTATCTACAGAGCTAGGAGATGACAATATTAAATCTGTAAAACAAAATCGGAAATTTAAAGAACAAAAATAAAGGTGTTAGAAATTAAATTTAAAATAGAAGAAATAAAATTCTCAGTAGAAGGACTAGATTATAGAATTGATAAAATCTCACGAAAACTGAGAAAATGCTTCTGAAATTAATGTGAAAAGTCATGGAGCTAGAAAGTAGGAGGGAAAGGGTGAGATAATTAGAATATGTCATTAGGAAGTTCCACATTCAAATGTTCTTTATAGAAATAAAAATTATGAAATACAAAATTTGAAAAGCATACTGTTTTCAGCGCAATGTATGAAGTAGAACCACACCATAAAACATTACAAAATCACAGAACCCTAAGGACAAAAAGAGAGATCTAAAAACTTGCAAAGATTTAAGACATATCATATCAAAGGAAAGATAAAAAGCCAGAATCCCAGTGTATGCATCAAAAATAACTACAATATAGAATGAAACAATAGATCAAAAGATAAAATTATATGTTTATTTTTAGAGACTTGGAGGTAAATACAAAAATAAATAGCTAAGAGTTATTGTCTTGGGAGATTGAAAAAGTGATGTATGTGCACATGGAAGCTTTTTTTAAATCATAAAACTTACAGAAATCATTATTTTTAAGTACATTATATAAAGAAAAATTATAAAGAGTGTGAGAGAGATTGATTCACTATTGTACTGGAGTACCGGAGAATGATTTGGTGACTAATCTGATGAAAATGTTTGAAAACCAATTCAAATTAGTTTAAAAACAACAAATTGAAGATGGAATATTTTGGCTCTCATTAGTTAGGAAGGATTCTGGGACATACCAGAATATCAAAGTCAGGGTTGCAGGAATCCAGACTTCATGACTTTGCTTGGCTGTATTACAAAGACAAGGATTCTACATAAACCATATAAGAAGGCCATTGGAAGTCCCACATTTACAGTTTTCCACCTTAGCAATCCAAGTGGAATGAGAGCTTCTTTATCCCAGTGTTCTGTTCATATACCCATTTGTTAGGACAGACCTCTAAGAGTAGCTGAGCTTGGGTCAGATATCCTTCCCTGGCTAGATTGGACAAGAGTACAATATCAAGGCATGGTATTGTGATTGACTTTATCTTTCCTTGTCCCTCACATCATATCTTCTTCACCTACCTTTTCCTACAGACAACACTGAAGTAACTACTTTTGTATACTTAAAACCTGTCACTACTTTGCCTCAACTAACCCAGGGCTTCTGCAATGCCATAAGAAAAATTCCTGCTGCAAAGCCTGGATGTGTAACAGAGTGCACATCCCATGAGGCAACTCGTGATCAGTGGAATCTGGGAACCTGTGGATAAAAGTTTTTCTCTTCTGTCCCTCAGTCCAGCCTTCTAAGATGTATTCTTCATGGCTCCTCAGAAGATACAGTGGAGTTAAACGCCAGCTGCCCTCAATAGTGACTAACTTAAAAATACACAATTAGTTTGCTTATCCTTCCTTGTATGTTTCTCACCTACTTCCACTCCTCTTTTCTTCTTCCCAAAGATCATGTCCATAATCTAGAATCATATTTCAGGTTCTTCTTTCTGGGGAGAATTCAGAAGTCTACCTTAGATGCCCTGAGCTATGGATTTCAGATACATCATCAGTGTCTTCTGAATGTCAGCTGAGAAGGTGTAAAATGTAGATTTTTTTTACCTTCATAACCATTCATTTTCATATAGACTATTTTTCCAGTAAATCCTAATTAAATATAAGCCGATTATTAAGTAGAAGAGAATTAGGCAAACAAATATATAAATTATTTCCTTATATACTGTAAAGCAGCAGAGATGGTATACAGTATGATTGGAACCCTCTATCTACTGAGGAGTTGATGTGAGATATTCTTAGGGTAAAAGCATGTTAAAGTGATGGTAAATATGGGTGTTAGTTTATAACCTCATTAATAACTGAGTGATTTTTTTAAAGGGACTTTTTAATTACACCCAGAATCAAAAAAATAAAATAAGGTATTTTGTACTTGGATGTTTCTAAAGTTGGCCCATTTAAACAGTCTTTTTTTTAAAGAAATTGTTTAAATTATTATATTTTAGTTTATTTTTTAAAATACTTTATTTATTTCTAGAGAGAGGGCAAAGGAAGAAGAAAAAGAGGGAGAGAAACGTTGATGTGGGAGAGAAACATTGATTGGTTGCCCACCCCTCCCACGTGTCGCAACTGGGGACTGAATTGCAAACCTAGATATATGCCATGATTGGGACTCAAACCTTTTGCTTCGCATGACAGGTCCCAACCAACTGAACCACACTGACCAGGGTTATTTTTTTAAAATTGTTGTCCTACTGTAAGTGTTTTTGGGTGTTTTTTTTTCCCTGTCAATGAAAGAGAAACTTTATTGATGCCCCAGGGTCACAAGGATTAGGCAGGACCACCTTATAGGCCAGAGGAGGTGATGGAGTGGGCTTATTTAACTTTCTCTTTGGGGTGCAGGTTGTTGGTGTGGCCACATTTCTTCGTGCAGTAGTTGACAGCGTGGTGGTGCCGGTGGGCATAACACTTGGCGGCAGATCATCTTGTTGCAGTTGTACTTATGGGCAAGCTGGAGGACTGAAGACTCGATGATGCCACCACACAGAAGAAGCACCAAGTGCAGAGTGGACTCTTTCTGAACTTTGTAGTCTGAGAGAGTGCTGCCATCCTACAGCTGTTTGCCTGCAAAAATCAGTTGCTTCTGGTCAGGTAGGTTGCCCTCCTTATCTTGAATTTTAGCTTTGACATTCTCAATGGTGTCACTGGGCTCAACTTCAGGGGTGATGGCCTTGCCAGTCAGGGTCTTTGCAAAGATCTGCATCTCTGTGTCTGCTGGGAAGGCTGCACGGTCACCACAACCAACACGCTCTGCCACCTCACTGGGAAGAAAGAGCTAAGTGATTTTGAAATTGCCTTAGTTCTCTTATTACCTAAACAAATTCAATTTTGGTTGTTATTTTTTGAAATATTCAGATTGTACATGGATCAAATAATATAGTCCTTATGCTTTACAAAAATGGTAATATTAATATGGCAAATCTATATACTTAAAAAGGTTTAGGATGATTATTCCAAACTGCTGTAGAATCATCATTTATATTCTTTATACCATGTGTTATAATTTTTTATACTTACATTCCTCCATTAAATTGTAATGATCTTGAAGACAGAAGCTCTTTCTTCTTCACATCTAACAATGAGTATTGGTTCCTAACAATGAGTATTACACATAGGATATAAGAAACAAATGTTTTATTCTCTAATTTTTATTGATTATGACAATTACTCATTAATAAATAATTAAATTATTCTCATGGCAAACCATAGAAATAAGTAAAAAGATGAAAATAAAGAAATAATTGCACAATTCAGGCATAATCAACAGTAATGATTTAGTGTATATTCTTCTAGTCTATTTTTTCAATTTTATACACTTAAGCATAATACACACTGATGTGCACTGATATATATGGTACATATAGAATAAAATGAGATCATAATAAACATAATACTTTCATTCCCTGAGTTTTAATAATATCACAATAATTTTTAGTATTTTATTAGATTTTGTACTTAAAAATTAAACTTCACTGGATTAAATCAGTTATAAAAATATGTAAGGAAAGATTATTTCCCCATTCTCCCATAGTCCATATCTCAGAAGTAAACTATATTAATAATTTGACATCCATACCTTCCCCTATATGTTCCTATAAACATAAACAGAAGCACATAAACATGTATGAGATTTTAACTCATTCAAGACACTTTCATACACCCTTTGGATCACAGTATGGAGAAGCGAACTTAAAAAAATGTCAGCATTTTGTTTTCAGGAGTTTGATAAGATATACACAATTTTTACTCATATTAGACTACTTTTACTAGTACTTAGATTCTGAATCTATACTGTCAGTCTGTCTTAGAAAACATTTCTGGTAAATATGGTTTCTATATAGATAAAAGATAAGTAAATGGCTCCTTTTGCAAATATTAATGTTAAAGACCCAAAGATAAATATCTGTTAAATTTAAATACCATTGAACATTGGTGTCTAAAGATAAATATCTGTTAAATTTAAATACCATTCAACATTGAGTATAATTATTTCCTCTCAAGTGCCAAGGAATATTTGTTGTCGTCTTATCTAGAATGTGGAAAATTAGACTTCTCTTCTCTCCAACCTTCTTTAAAAGGAGCCATAGGAAAAGAACTTGAAGGTTAAAGCAATAGTCCTTGGGTTTACAGAAAAAGACACCTACAAAATTATTAAAAACACGTAAATTTACTAAGCTGCTTGTCAAACTTACTTTAGTCTAATTAAATGGTTGTTTTCCTCACTTCCTGTAATTTATTTTACCCTAGATAAGAGGCAAATATATCAGCCTCTGAATAGTATTAAATATTTCTCTCATAATATACCATCAACAAAGTCCTGCTGAATTAATGAATTGTGTGCATGTTTGAAAATGGGATTTTACTTGTCTAATTGTGGCATCGGTTGTCATGGCAACTATCAGCCAATCAGTGAATAAGTGCCTTTACTTGGAAGTGTTTGGCTGAAGAAAGCTTTGTGCAGTTGTCAGCCTGAGATTTATGATGGTAAAACTATATTTGGCAGGCAAATCAATGTGTTGTCCACTCTTTGTGTTTCTGCCCTCATTTTAAGTCAACCCCTTGATATTAAAGTAGAATATTAAGAGGCCTTAGGTCTTTGGAGCAGTTTTGTTATTAATAGATCACTTTTTATAAACTGTGTATGGGGTGACTAGCTATTTGTATACATATCCAATGAAGGCATCCTTTGGTATTTCTTTGTATTTGTAACTGCAAATGTCAGATCTTGAAAGCAAGTATTAGAAGATATCTTTTTATGTGTACTATTAAAACATGTCGAGTGATTTATAAATCACCCTACATAGATAAACAGTGGATTAAAATTAGGCACTCTCATCCTGTCATCACTATAATATTAATCATTGGAGTTTGGGTCTTTAATGTTAATATGTACCTTTTAACAGTATATGTCACTACATATTAAATTACATGATAGCTGACAGATTTTAAATCAAAACATTTTTTTCTCTCCTTATGTCATAACATAAGAAAGAGTAATTTTGCTTACATAGAATATTGTTTAATTTTGCACATTTTCACAGTTTATATTTGCAATGAACTGAGATGTCTTTATCAGTACCTATTCTTGTTCACATACATACAAAAATAGGTGAGAAATATTTTCATTTATTGTACATAGAGCTAAACAAAGTAATTCCCATAAAATCAATACTATTTCATTAATGTTTAGTAAAGCAAAGTTGGGATAAAATACCAAGACTTCTCAGTTATTTATTTTCTTTCACCTTGAATGAATTTTGTTATCCAAAACACATTTTTAAAATGGTGAGGAAACACATGACTTCTGTGTCCTAATCAATCCAAACTAGAAAGACTTATTACATGTCCTGGAGTTTAGAATGAGTCATTTACTTTCACTCCTCATAAATTTTTAATATTCAGGGAATTATGGATAAATTGTACATAGCTAGTTGACATAAAATATTATATATCCATTGAGGAATGAGCAGGTGAGGTTGTTTGTGTATTAGTTAATGCTAAAAACAAAACCTCTTCTACAAATCCTCAGTCATCTTAATTTTGTCATCTGCTACTGTGCAAATTCATTCTAGAAGTGAAAACTGTGTGGAGTAGGCATGTAGCATGATGATACTTTGTCTAGAGTAAGCAAATCAATCAACTAATCTTTCTTTAGCTTATTGGATTAAATGTAAAGTAGATCTTTCTCCACTAGACTATGTGTTTATTATAATCTGTATAGTTATTATGATGATACATTTGTCTCCTCCATTAGACTATCAGATCCATAAAAGTAGAAACCACATCATATACATCACTGTGTGTTTAACATTTTGAATGATCAATGTTGAGTCACCAAAAATTTAAGTGAATATAGGTCAAACTGTTTTTTGAGAATATATTTATGGAAGTTGAAAATGTAGACCTTTTTGTCCTGGCTGGGTAGCTCAGTTGATTGAAACAGCATCCTATGCACCAGAAAGTTGCAGGTTTGATCCCCAGTCAGAGCTCATACCATACCTAAGTTATGGGTTCCACGTCCTTTTAGGAGGCAATCAGGAAACGACTAATCAATGTTTCTGCCTTTCTTCCTCTCTCTATTCCTCTCCTCCTCCCTCTCTCTCTAAGTTAAAACATATCCTCAGGTGAGGATTTAAAAAAAAAGAAAGAATGAATGAAGATGTAGGACTTTATTAGGTTTCTCTAAGCTCTCTTAAATTCTTTTAAAATTATTTTATTGTTGTTCGATTACAATTGTTTCCATTTTTCCCCACCACTCACCCCCCACCCCAACCAAACCTCCCTCTCTCCCTTGTTTCCACCCTTCACCTTTGCTTTTGTCCATGTGTCCTTTATACTAGTTCCTAAAAACCCTTCCCCCCACTGTCCCCTCCCCCCAGCTATTGTTAAATTGTTTTTAATTTCAAAGTTTCTGGATATATTGTGTTTTCTTTTTTCTTTTGTTGATTATGTACAAGTTAAAGGTGAGATGCTATGGTATTTGTCACTCACTGCCCAGCTTATTTCACTTAGCACAATGCTCTCCAATTCCATCCATGCTGTTACAAATGGTAGGAGCTCCTTCTTTCTCTCTGCTGTGTAGTATTCTATTGTGTAAATGTACCATTGTTTTTTGATCTACTCATTACTCATGGGCACTTAGGTTGCTTCCAGCACTTGGCTCTTGTAAATTGTGCTGCTATGAACATTGGGTTGGATAGGTTCTTTTAGATTGATGTTTCAGGGTTCTTAGGATAGAATCCTACCAGTGGAATTGCTAGGTCAAAAGACAGATCCATTTTCAGTTTTCTCAGGAAATTCCATACTGTTTTCCACAGTGGTTGTACTAGCCTGCAATCCCACAACAGTGCACTAGGGTCTCCTTTTCTCCACAACCACTCCAACACTTGTTTGTTGCTTTGTTTATGATGGCCATTCTGAACGGTGTGAGGTGATATCTCATTGTGTTTTTAATTTTCATCTCTCTGATAGCTAGCTATACTGAGCATCTTTTCATGTGTCTCTGGATCCTCTGTATGTCCTCCTTGGAGAAGTGTCTGTTCAAGTCCTTTGGCCATTTTTTAATTAGGTTGTTTGTCTTCCTGGAGTGGAGTCATGTGAGTTCTTTATATATTCTGGACATCAAACCCTTGACTGAAGTATCATTTGCAAATATGTTTTCCCATACAATTGGTTCTTTTTTCATTTTAATGCTGTTTTCTTTAGCCATACAGAAGACTTTAATTTGATGAGGTCCCATTTGTTTATTCTTTCCTTTATGTTCCTTTAAGGGACATATCAGTGAACATGTTGCAGTGTGGAATGTCTAAGATTTCCCTGCCAATGTTTTCCTCTAGGACTTTTATGGTGTTATGACTTATATTTAAGTCTTTTATCTATCTTGAATTTACTTTTGTGTATGGTATCAGTTGGTGATCAAGTTTCATTATTTTGCATGTAGCTGCCCACCTGTCCCAACACCATTTTTTGAAGAGGTTATTTTTACACTATTTTATGCTGCTGACCCCTTTATCAAGTATTAATTGACTGTAGAGACTGGGGTTTATCTCTGGGCTCTCTGTTCTGTTCCATTGGTCTTATGACAGTATCAGGCTATTTTGATTACAGTGGCCTTGTAATACAGTTTGGTATCAGGTATTGTGGTCCCTCCTTATTTGTTCTTCTTTCTCAAAATTGCTGCAGCTATTCGGGGTCATTTATGGTTCCATATAAATTTCTGAAATGTTTCTTTTATATCTGTGAAATATGTCATTGGTACTTTAGCAGGGATTGCATTGAATCTATAAATTGCTTTTGGTAGTGTGGACATTTTGATTATGTTAATTCTTCCAATCCATGAACATGGTACATGCTTCTATTTGTTTCTGTCTTTCTTAATTTTTTCTTCAGTGTTGTATAGTTTTCTGAGTTGAGGTCTTTTATGTCATTGGTTAGGTTTATTCCTAGGTACTTTATTTTTCTTGTATATCAAATGGAATTTTTTCCTGATTTCTGTTTCTGATATTTCATTGTAGGTATACAAAGTCAAAAATGACTTTGATTTCTGATTATTGAATTTGTATTTCACTGTTTTGCCAAATTCATTTATTAGGTTGAGTAGTTTTTTGGCCAAGTCTATAGAATTTTCTGTGTACACTGTCATGTCATATGCAAATAATGACAGTTTTATTTTCTCCTTTCCAATTTGGACGCCTTTTATTTTTTTTCTTGTCAGATTGCTGTGGCAAGGACTTCCAATGCTATGTTGAATAGGAGTGATGAAAGCTGGCATCCTTGTCTTGTTTTTGATCTTAGTTTGAAAGCTTTAAGTTTTTGCCCATTGAATATGATGTTGGCTGTAGGTCTCTCACATATGGCCTTTATTATGTTGAGGAATGCTCCCTCTATTCCCACTCTGCTAAGTGTTTTTGTTTTAAATGGGTGCTGTACCTTATTATCTATTGATAATAAGGTACATGTGATTGATGTGATCTATTGATATGATCATGTGATTTTTCTCTTTTGTTTATGTGACATATTATGTTTACTGATTTGCAAACATTGTACCATCTTTGCATCCCTAGGATGAATCCCACTTGATCATGATATAGGATATTCTTAATGTATTGATGGATGCAGTTTGCTAATATTTTGTTGAGAATTTTAGCGTGTATGTTCATCAGCAATATTGTCTTGAAGTTTTCTTTTTTTGTTATGTCTTTTTCTGGTTTTGGGAATAGGATGATGCTGGCTTCATAAAAAGAATTGGGAGTGAATCATCTTTTTTAATTTTTTAGAACAATCTGTGAAGGATAGGCATTAATGCTTCCTTAAATGCTTTGTAAAACTCTCCTGCAAAACTGTATGATCCAGGGATATTTTTGTGTTTGAAGCTTTTTGATTACCACTTCAATTTTATCTGCTGTTATCGGTCTGTTTAGGTTTTCTGCTTCTTCTTCATTAAGTTTTGGAAGATCATATTTTTCTAGAAATTTGTCCATTTCACCTAGGTTTCACTTAGCATACAATTTTTCTTAGTGATTTCTTACATTCCTTTGTATTTCTGTGGTATCACTTGTAATTTCTCCTCTTTCATTTCTGCCTCTGTTTATTTGTTTTCTCTCTCTTCTTTTCTTAATGAGTCCCCTAAAGGCTTGTTGATTTTGTTTATCTTTTCAAAGAACCACCTCCTGGATTTATTGACCCTTAATATTGTGTTTTTAGTCTCTATGTTACTTAATTCTGTTCTGATTGTGGTTACTTCCTTCCTGCCACTTGCTCTGATCTGTCTTGGTTGTTGTTCCTCAAGTATTTGTAGACATAGGGTTAGGTTGTTTATTTGAAATGTTGCTATCTTTTTTCTATTTTTTAGGTAGGCCTGTATCACTCTGAACTTTCCTCTCAGGACTCCCTTCACCGTGTCCTGTAAGTTTTGGATTGTTGTGAGTTTACTTTCATTTGTTTCCAGAAACTTCTTGATTTCTCCCCTAATCTCATTCTTGACCAATACATTGTTTAATAGCATGCCATTCAATGTCCATCAGGTTGAGTGTTCTTGAGTTTTTTTCTTGAGGTTGGTTTCTAGTTTCAGTTCTTCATGGCCAGAGAAAATGCTTGATATGATTTAAATTTTCTTGAATTTGTTGAGGCTTGTTTAGTGTCCTACCATGTGGTCTATCTTTGGAAATGTTCCATGTGCATTTGAAAAGAGTGTGTATTTTGTTTCTTTGGGATGAAAGGCTTTCTATATATCAGTTAAGTTCATTTCATCTAGGGCATTGTTCAATGCCACAATCTGTGTTGATATTTTGTTTGGAAGATCTGTCCATTTTTGACAGTGGGGTATTAAAACCCCCTACTATAATTGCATTGCTGTCAACATCTTTCTTAAAGTCCTCCAAGATTTTCTTTATGTACCTGGGTACTCCTATGTTGGGTGCATATATATATATATACAAAGTTTATGTCTTCCTGATGGATTGTTCCCTTGAGTATTGTGAAGTGAACTTCTGGGTCTCTTTTTATGGCTTTTTTAAAGGTCTATTTTGTCTCATATGAGTATTGCTATCCCAGATTTTCTTCCTGTCCATTTACTTGGAATATTTGTTTCTAACCCTTCACTATCAGTCTATGTAAGTCTTTTGTCCTGAGGTGGGTCTCTTGTAGGTAGCATAAGTGTGGGTCATGTTTTCTTATTCATTCAGCTATTCTATGTCTTTTGATTGGAGGATTTAATCCATTTATGTTTAAGGTCATTATTGATAGGTACTAATTCATTGCCAATTTTTGTACCTGTGTTTCTCTCTCTCTCAGTGTTTTTCTTCCTGTTCTTAAAGCAGTCCCTTTAGCATTTCTTGCAGAGCTGGTTTGGAGCGGGTGTATTCTTTGAGGCTTTTTTTTGTCTGTGAAGCTCCTTATTTGGCCTTCTATTTTAATTAAGAGCCTTGATAGATAAAGCAGTCTTGGTTGTAGGCCTTTGTTTTTATTACTTGGAATATTTCTTACCATTCCCTTCTGTTTTATAGAATTTCCATTGAGAAGTCAGCTGCTAGTCTTAGCAGAGCTCCCTTGTATGTGACTTCCTGTTTCTCCCTTGCTGTCTTTAAGATTCTCTCTTTGTCTTAGAATTTTGTCATTTTTATTATGATGTTTCTTTAAGTGGGCCTCTTTGGGTTCCTCTTGATTGGGACTCTGTGTTTCCTGGATTTGTGTGACTTTTTCTCTCACCAAATTAGGGAAGTTTTCCATCATTACTTTTTCAAATAGGTTTTCTATCCCTTGCTCTTTTTCTCCTCCTTCTTTTATCCCTATTACATGAATATTATTACATTTCATATTGTCCTGCATTTTCCTTAATCCCTCTTCTTTTTTATCTGAGCCTCTTTTCCTTTTCTTGCTCTTTCTCAGTGTCTTTTTCTACTTTGTCTTCCAGCTCACTGATCCGATCTTCTGCTTCATCTATCCTGCTTTTTATTCCTTCTACTGTGTTCTTCAGTTCAGAAATTGTATTCCTCATTTCCTATTGGCCCTTGTTGATAGTTTTATTTCCTTTTTCATGTTGATATAGTTTGCAGTGAATTCATTGTAGTTTCCCTGTAGTTTCTGGTAATTCACTGTTAGCTCTTTGAACTTCCTGATAAGCATTGCTTTGAACTCAATATGTAATAGTTGAGTTGCTTCTATTTCATTTAGCATTCTTCCTGAGGCTTCCTTCTTTCCTTTCATTTGGGGATTGTATTTTGGTCTTTCCATTGTTTGTGAGACTGTTCTTGTTAGCTTTGGCTTCTTAAATTGATCTGGTCTGGCTCCCTGAGTTTATGGTATAAACTTCTATGGTAGCAGACCTGTGAGATTCAGTGGTGCAGTTTCCTTCATGTCCTGAGCTCACTAGTCTTGGGCCATCATTTAAGTTGGCTCTGTGTCTGTCTTTGGTTTTTATTGTTGTTGGGTCTCTCTTTGGTGGGTCGTTCCCACCAGCTGGTTTACTGAGGGTCACTATGTCTACCACCGTTTGTATTTTGTTGTGCTGGTGAAAGCAGGTTGGGTTGAAGGGGGTTCTTCCATGTGTACAAGTTTTTGAGGATTCTATCTTGCTCTTATTTAGTTGCTTGTTCTGAGTAATTTCTCTTTTAGTTAGTTGTATTTCCAGATAGGTCCTGTATTGTGGTTAGTGTGGCTTCCACGCCCTCCTCCACCTGCTTCTGTTGTTATCTGTTGGTGGGTCCTTTGTTGTTGGGTTTCCTCTTCCTGTAGGTGGAAGATGCAGTTCACAGCTTCCACCTACTCTTTTTTGTGATTAGTTGGAGGGTGAAGGCAAAATGGTTTAAGACAGCAGTAGCAGCTGTAGAGAAGAGCAGCCAGTAGATATTTACAGTAGCAGCCAGTAGAGAAGAGATAGGAGATCCTTTGGCTATATATAGTGTTAACCATGATATTCCACCCAATTACACACTTTTTAGGAATGGTGGAAAAATGATAAGACTCTTGTTGGGGAGGGAAGGATTGTGAGTTGGATATAGAAAGCAGTGAGGTTGTGGGAGGTCAGATTCTGAGGTAAGGGGAGCATAAAGGATAGAAAATAGGTTTAATGTGTGAGAGAATAGAGTTAACCATTACAGTAATAAAGTTCAGGAAACAGTGAAGTGAGCTAAGATCAAGGAGGCATGCTGTGTAGCATTAGAATCATATGGAACAGCAGTTATTTACAATAATAATGGAGCAACAATCATATAACAGAATCTATATGATCTGGATAACAAGGATAGGGAGTATAGGACCTTGAGCAGTGTGCTAATGGAACACAAATGAAGTGAAGGAAAGTAAATTAGCAATACATGATGAAAGAGAGAACAGGGGAAAGCTGTCAAATGATACAATTTAACCAGCCAAGCAAAGAAGACTAAACAGAAAGGAGAGGAATACAAAAATACTATTAAAATACAAGATGTAAGAATAATGAAAAATAATAATACAAATATACAATAACTTGCAGGTTCTCTGTAATGGCAAAGTGAAATTTGTCTCACAGTCTCACCTGTTGGGATGAGCCCTTTTGGGTCCAACTCTGGTATTTTACAGTTTCAGGTTTTTTGGTCTGAATTGTGGGTATTTAACAAAAAGAAGAAGAAGAGGGAAGGGAGAAGAGATAAAATTTGAAAGAAAAAAAGAAGGAATAAAATAAGAAAGAAGGAAAGAGAGAAAAAATGAATTGAGAGATAAAATAAAAATAAAGAAAGAAAGAATTACTTAAAGATAAAAAGCCTATTGGTGATTTTGAACTGGCCAAATAGGTTTTTCTAGTCTTGCTGGTTACAGCAGGCTGAGAGGGGATTGCTTTTGCTTTTCATCCTTCCTGATTTGCACTCAGTCGGCCTCTAGTACACACTTTCCCTAGGGCTAGTCGAGGTGCCTCTCCCAAGGGCCTTGGGTGTGGGATCCAGTCCTTCCACAGAGCACACTCTCTCTGGGTTGCTGGTGCACATGTTCTGCCAGGTCACTTCTGGTCTCTCAGGTTTGGGTGTGTACCCTTCCCAGGGCCATTGGGGTGTGTAGGGCCTTCCATGCCACTGTGGCAGCACCACCTGGCTGGGAGGGGAGGAGGCCAGAATTGCTACTGCAGGAGAATTACCCAAACAGTGTCTCTTTTTTCACTTTTTCTGTTTGAGAAATTCCTCCTACTCAAGCCTGCCTCTCCATACAGTAGTCTGGCCTCTCGCACAATCCAATTCTCCAACCAGACTGGAAACTATTGGGGTCAGGGACCATCAAGGCCTAACTCTCAACTCTCCCCAGCTGACATCCACAGACTCTCTGGGCGCTCACAGCACCTGTGTGTTTGCTACTTAGTCCTTATTACCCTCTTTGCCACTTCAAGCAACCAGATCTCTCCCAGTGCTGCTCAAACCTTGTTAGGCTGGGGAGGGAGCAGTTGACCCAGCTTTCTCCCAAGAACCCTGTGGCAGACCTGGCGGACACCAGGCCTGGAGCTGCAGCTGCCCTGGTCCCCACACTGGTCCCTTGGACCTTATCGTCCTGAAGCACTCTCCTTACTGTCTGGTTTTTCAATGTCCTCTCCAATTTTTGGCCTCCTATCTTCATATATGCTGGGGTACTATTGGCTGTTTGCTCTGTTCCTCTGTAGATCAGCTAGGTTTTTCTCCTGTGTGTAGGGGGAAGTAGAATCTGCTCCCTCCTACCTCACCACCATCTTCCTCTCTTCTTCTTAACCAAATTTAATTAAGTAATTTATTCTGTAATAATACTTTTCTCTAGTAGAAAATGACTTATTTCACATGCATTTACATTTTTAGCCTAATTTTGAACCTGTCTACTTATTAATCTAACTAGCTATTATGAACAATTTTCTGTTATTCAATGCAAACTTATTAGAATACTATAGATTATTGGGCTCCTTTGTGTTTTTAGCAGAACTCTGATTTTAGCAGAATTAAGACTAGGCCCACGAAATTGCATTTCTAAGCTCATGATGCTAATGTTGTTAGTCCAGGGAATGACTTTGAAAATTCCTGAGTTACACAATATATGCTGAATCATCAGAGAGAGAGAGAACCCATCCAGAGCAGCAATCTCAAGGAATTAGAAAAAAATGGCAACTTAAAGTAAAAGCAAGAGAAAGAAGAATAGTGCTAAGAGCAGAAATAAACTGAAATAGAAAAGAAATATAAAATAGAGAGGATTAACATGCCTGAAGATGTAGAAAACTTGGTAAAGCCTCAATAAATTTGAACAACAAAAAGAGCAAAGACACAAATTATATCAGAAATGAAAGAAACATCACTATATATCCCAAAAGGAAACAATATTTTTAAAAGTTACTATATGCTAATAACTTAAAACATTAAATGAAATTTTTTAAGTTCTCAAAGTAATAGAACTATTTTGTTGTTATACAAGAAGAAATGAAAGTCATATACTCATAAATATTGAATACATAAATAAAAACTTTGAACAAAGAAAACTCCAGCCCTGGCTGGTGTAGCTCAGTAGATTGAGCATGGGCCTGTGAAGCAAAGGGTCACCAGTTTGATTCCCAGTCAGGGCACATCCCTGGGTTGCAGGCCAGGCCCTCAGTAGGGGACACATGATAGGCAACCCACATTGATGTTTCTCTTCCACTCTTTCTCCTTCCCTTCCCCTCTTTCTACAAGTAAATAAATAAAATATTTAAAAAAAAGAAAACTCCAGACTAAAATGAAGCCACCAGTTTTATTTAAAGAAGAAATATAATTTTAAACAGACTAACACAGAAAATAATGTATTCTTATTCTGCCCTTTTCCTCAAAAGATAGTTTCACTCGGTTAAACTAAAATTGTAAATCTTTAGTTTAACAATCATTTTCTCTTCTAACTGAATATTTTACCTTCTTGCTTCCATTGTTGCTTCCCAGACCTCTGCTAATTTTTTTCCTTTTAAGCAACTTTTAAGAATGTTTCTTTTGAGTTCAATGTTCTGTAGTTTCATTATAGTTATCTAGCTTTTTTAATCTGTATTTTATATGTTGTCCTTTTTATATTTGTGAGCCCATATCCTTAATAAAATGTACAAAAGTTTCAGACATTTTCTCTTCTTCACCATTATCTCTAGTCTGTTTTTCTGGAACTTACACTGAGAGTATATTCGACATTTTTCTTCTCTTCTCCATATAACAGTTTTTTGCACTTTTCATCTGTCTCACTACACTATATTTGAGTGGTTTCTTTGGATTTGTCCTTTAGTTTCACCATTCTCACTTCAACAGTGTCCAATATATTATAAATATAATCCACTCATTAAGTTTAACTTTCAACAGTTACATTTCTTATTTCTAAAAATTCAATTTGGTTAATCACGCTTTTGGTAATTTTTCTTTCCTTATTCGTATTTATTCTACTTTTTATTTATTTAAATCTATATTATATCAGTATTTTATAGTCTATGTCTGATAAGTCCATCATTTATAATCTTCAGATATAGGTTTAAACCTTCACTGTGTGTGCTGAATCTCACTCATAGTACCTTATTTCATTTTGTGTTTGGTGATTTCCCTTCTATTGTGAGCCCAAATTTTGTTGAACTTGACCTGTAGGAATACCAATGACACACATCTGAGATTCGTTCACCTAGAGAGGATTAGTAGTTTTAATGTTGGACTGCTTTAGCACTTTTCAAGTTTTCAGCTTAATGCAGGAATCCAAGGTTTAGCCTCCATATACACGTAGCCACCCACAGTTAAGCCTCCTTGTTCCATCCAGCACTGGTGTTGACATTTTATTTCTAGGACTTCTATGGCCCAGGGGACACCGGATAGTTTAATTATTTTATTTCCCTAATTTTATTGAGAGCCCAACAATGCATTGAAAGTGCACTAGATTTATTTTCATCTTGGATCTTGGCTGGATTGTAGCATAAGAGCCCTTCTGGGTATCTAGTCTACCATACTACTAGAAGCAAAAATCCCTAAAGCACCATCTTTTTTTGTAGGTCATTTGGAAAATCTATAAAAGCCAAAATAAAAAAGTAAATCTCATCATTGTGCCATCCAGAACACCCCTGTTAATAATTTGCTATCTTTCAAAAATAAGCACACCTTCACATAATATAAATATAAATAGTTACAGATAGAACTTTTTTGTATTATTTGGATAAAGAATGTCAGATATGCCATCTGAATGTTATCATCACTACCTTCTTCACCTAGCATGACAGACAATATCAATTACTGCTTCCCAACCCTGGAACTAAGAACTTCTTATGGTGTCATTCACATCATCAAAATTACAGGCTGCAAGTATCAGTCATTTGCAGTTAGTTGTAACTTAGTTACATAAGTTAATGGTCTTTTGTTCCCTTTTTAAAAATTAATAAAAGAATGTTTATTTATTTTTCAGTCTTTAGAAATTAAAATCAGCCAAAGCAATTTTACGAGACTCAAATAAAAAGAATTATATTATTTTAACTAATTAAACATTCAGAATATGTAGTAAAGAGAACAGAATTAGGAAGTAAAACTGTCAATCTCAAAATAGTAAATGTCAACACACATATGGCATGGGAGGAAAACGTTCCAGGTATCAGCATGAATTAACATCTATATTATAAATAAGATGTGTTATGCCACAAATAATCTTCACTCTTAATGAATAATACATCTTTATTGAATACCTATGATATATCAGAACTATACTGGAGTTAAAGGTGCAGGAGGGATACCTCTCCAGAGCTGAGTAGTTGCCAAATAGAAAGTATGGCTGAAAATCTTTAATTTGGGGCCTTTTACAGAACATGTTTGCTGACCCCTGTGAGTTATTCAGGTATTAATTACACAAGAAACAAAGGTTAAAAGTTGGTAAGAATCTAGGTGATCCTCATTTCCCCCAGTCTTTCTTTAAGGCTTCACTCCTGCTATAAATTGCTAAGACACACTTGAAGGTAAATAACTCCCAGGCACCTGGTGAACTGTGGTTAATCTCACCTTATACAATTCAAACCTATCTGCTATCTTTTACCCAAATTTAGGCTGTCTGTTTCTGTCTCCACACACCTCCAATTTGCTTCTATTAACAGAAACTGGAAAAAAGATAAATAACATAGAAATACTAAATTTATGGTTCCAGAATTATGACTTCTACAATTAATATAGTCTCAGAGAAGGTGTGATTTGAGATGGACCTTCAGAGACAAGAGGAATTCTGATACACATGAGGAGCAGAGAAGTTATTATAGTCTAGGAGAAAGGCACAAGCAGAAGGGAAGGGCAGAAAGAAACATAGAGTAGTCAGAGGCAACACCAAAACCAAACAAAATCAGTAGGCCTAGGTAAGTGAAAGACAATTTAAAAGAGCTGATTTGAACATGGAAGACCTTAAAAAAATAAACTGATTCCATTTTTTCCATTTTGTGAGCATCATTGGTGTGAGAGCTTTGAATAGGAAGATTTAAATACACACAAGGTCATTTTTCTTAGAATTCGCAATGAATTATCATCTTAAAAATAATTAAGCCATACACACACACACACATATGCCGTGTGTGTATATACATATCTTTACTCATTGTTTCTAACATCCATTATTATCTCCATGAAGCAGTGAGGTTCATACAGAGGTTTAGCAAATTGTGCAAGATCACAGAGCAGACAAGACATATTCCTGGACTTAAATCCTCTTATTATAAGTCCCCACTCTTAATTCTAGGTCCTGCTCTTAATCCCATATTTATAAGCCTTTGATCAGTTGTTAAAGTTATGTGCATTGACTATGACCATTTTTACCTGATAGCAAATTTAGGTGAACCAGAAACACCTCACCAAAAAGAAAAAATAATAGAGAATGAATGAAAGGAAAATATTTGGCAAGGAGAACTTATAAATATGGTTCAAATATCCGTAACTTCAATAAAAGGGAAATGAACTATGAAATTATTGAGGGAGGCAGTATATGAAAATGAAGGCATTGATACTTCATTCAAACCTCTTAATATATAAAGTTAAATATTCATTTTAAGTGAATGATTCTGTCAAAAGAATTAATTTTCTGAGCAATGAGGATATTCATTTAGCATGGTTCCACCATCTGCAATTTATGAACCAGATTATATTCTTTCAGAAAAAGGAAGTTCACACAATGCATTTAAACTACATCAATACCAAATCAAAAAATGTTTCCCTAAAATTGAAGAAATCATCAAGTAAAAGTTAATCACCTGCACCCTTAGTAGATAGTGACCATTACAGCATAATATATAACAAATGTTTTTCCCAGATGGTTTTTAAAACTTCAGCACTTTATTCACGATATGTGAATGCAGAAATCAATTCTCAACCAAAAAGGAAAACTCTCACAGCAACATAGGTTTTGATAGCCTTGGTATTCCAGGAAAGTTATTTTAAATACACTTTCATTTTCTAAAAAATTTACAGGGATTCTAGACAAAAATGCCCACCAGAGCCTAGCAGTTCACTTGAGTGGGGAAATCAGGCTTTTGGATACTATAATAAAGGAAGAACTTCCTCTATGTGTGAGAAGAAGCAGTCAGAGCCAGTGAATTGTTCCCGCTTGAAAATAGTGCCTCATTGTGGTACACTGTTTCAGTTTTTCAATGCAAGGTTGAACTCTAGATACTTGGGTAAAATTGCCTATATTTTTAAAAATTTGGTAATTAAATAAAAAATGTTTAAGTTTTCAAGTGGACTAAAACCACATTCACATGCTAGGCAGACAAGCGGGCTGCACCTTTCCCCTTTTGCACTGGTGCATATTTTATTTACCAAAGATCTAAACAAAACATGAAACATGAATAGACACAAAAAACAAAGTAATTAGAAGAAAACCATAGTACTCTTTTATAACCGAGATGACTACCTAATAATCAGATTTATCTTTAACTTTTTCCTTTTTTTACGCATTCATTCATTTAACAAATATTCACTTAGGGTTTCCTTGGTGTCAGGCTCAGCAGTCGGTGATAGGAAAAAAAGTGTGTAATCAAATAATTATAACCATTTAACATGTGCTACTTAAGGTATACACCAAAGTCCTATAAGAGCACAGAGTGGGAAATGTTAACTCTCCTCCAAGACTTCAGGAAGCCTCACTGGATTTAATGGGCAGCTGTTGGTTTTGTTTGCTTACCATCAATTTCCCATTTTGCTGATGACAATACCTCAGTTTTAGTGTGAGGAATGTTTTAGTCTTGGTAGAGTAATCAAATCTACCTCCAGTTTGTATTTCTTATTCAAGTTGCATGTCCTACACAGTATAGAGAGGACTTCACTGGTCCACAAGATTCAACCTCTGTTAGCTACACAGTCAGGAATCAAGATTCAACTTCCATTAGCTACACAATCGGGAAACATAGCAATGCAGCTAGGGATCCTTGCCTTTGTGTTGCGTCCCTGTTCCGGGTGCCAGATGTTGCGGACCCTGTCCAGCAGAATCCACCTGTTGTGGTTTACCACGAGAATCAGTGCACAGGCGACAACAACCCTGTGTGGAAAAAGGGAACAGGCACAACTACTCTCTCAAGGGGAGAGTGCCTATGGTGCCTCGGCCACTCTCTAAAGGGGGGAGTACCCCGACTCTTGCCTAGACAGGCTTTTATTGTTTTCCTGGAGTCTTACATCATAGAAAGATTTATTATCTATCACATAGAATATTATTGTCTACATTCTAGGTACAATCAAGGAAATAAAAATAACATGCAAAGGGGAATGACAATGAGCTCATTAGCTCTGTCCTTGGGAGAACTCATACAAGCTTTGGAAGTTACCTTGAAGATAGACAATACACATTTGTTGTTTTAGACCAGGGCGATGGAGTTTTAGCAAGAGCAGGCCATAACAATCCGTATGCATTTTCTAGGCCTGATTCCCATGGGAAAACTCAGTTTGAAGGTCTGGCTCCTGCCCACCACTTCGCATCTGTAGGTTTTCCATACAGAGCTGAGTCACATTTGCCAGGCCAAGACAAACCGGTCCCCTACACCTTTGGGTGTACTTTATCTTAGTTTAAAAAATGATAGCTTGGAAATATCACTCCCTGTCACATCTCATTGGCCCAAATTAGCCACATGGTCTCATCACAGAATCCAAAAACAGAACCAATTCATTTTAAGACCCTCATCTTTTTCAGATCTATCATCTTTTTTTCAGATCTATCATCTTCAGATCCTCATCTTTTTTCAAGCTATCCATTAGTTCCTGCAATCTAGATCCTTGAATTTTTCTTCTCTGTGGCATGAAAGTTCAATATATTCTATCATTATGTGAGCCATTTAATGTCCTTCCATGAAAGTTCCATTTTATTTCCCAAGCTAGTTAGAGTCATTTTTGCAAATAAACAATGGTAACTGATACACTAGAAGAGGTAATATGCCTTCCATTAGGGGATAGGCCAGTATATCTCTAAAGCCAATGGGAGGCAGGAATTAATAACATATATCCACATTTACAAGACCATTTTAAAATAATTTTCTCCCTTTTTCTTTCCACTGTCATTTCAGACCCTCATTCCAACTCCCTGCTGACAGTTTCTCTGCCACCTGTCTCTATCAGAATCACACTGTATATGGTTGCCAATTAATTCCCTTAAAATACAATTTCAATGATATGACCACCACACATATGCACACATGCATACACAAACACAGAAACTCAGGAAACCAATCTCTTACTCCCTACTGAATCCTTTAGGCCCCCAAAATATCTATTTTGCTCTCTTAGTTCTATCCTAAGACCCAATAACAATTCTTATTACTCAAGGTCTGCTTGCATAAGATCCAACAAAACTAATGCCTACTTGAGTGTGGTTGGTGGGATAATAATATGGGTGTCATATAGTCTTAATTTGAACATCTCACCTAAAATGCCACATGGTGTGTTGAGTGTCATATTATTATGTTCCAAAATCACATGCTTATGATTTTTAAATAAAAGATTTTTATAATAAAAAGGGGCATTATTTGTTCCAGACCCTGTATCTTCTAACTTCCATAGCTCTGCTCCTTTTATTTCTCCCACCTAACATGCCTAGTACTCATCTCTATCTTATTTAGTCCATTTTTGCAATCTCCAGGTCTATGATGGGATGGCAGGAGGGAAATTTTCCTTAGATCTTGCATCCACAAAATACTTCACATTTACCTTCATATATGCTCATATAGAAAGAGATGTTATATTTCTTGGTGTTAAAAGAATTAATTTCTTAAAGGTGAATGTTTAAAATATATCTCAATTTTAACAACCCTATTTGTAATTTCTTTATTAATATACTAGAGGCCAAGAGAAATGAAAGTGGCTTGGGTCTTGCTTGAGTTCTAAGCATACCTGTTGAAGCTTAATAATAACAATAAATCAATGGCTAATGTTTACATAATGCTCACAACTTATGGACACAGTTCTGGGTTCTTTTTATTCAATCATTCAACAATAGGCCCAGTAAGTAGGTGTTGTTATTATCTAAATATCACACAGAAGGGAACTGGGATTCACTGGTTGCTTCTAGCACTTAGCTATTGTGAATTGTGCTGCCATGAACATTGGGGTGCACGGGTTCTTTTGAATTGGTGATTCAGGGTTCTTAGGGTATGATTCCAGCATTGGGATTACTGGGTCAAAAGGCAGTTCCATTTTTAGTTTTCTAAGGAAATTCCATACTGTTTTCCACAGTGGCTTCATGAGTCCGCACTCCCACCAACAATGCACTGAGATTCCCTTTTCTCCACAACCTTGCCAGCACTTGTTTGTTGATTTGTTTATGATGGCAATTATGACTGGTGTGAAATGAGATCTCCTTGTGGTTTTAATTTGCATTTCTCCGATGACTAGTGATGTTGGGCATTTTTTCATATGTCTCTGGACCTTCTGTATGTCTTCTGTTAAGAAATGTCTTCAGGTCCTTTGCCCATTTTTTTAATTGGGTTGTTTGTCCTCCTGGAGTAGAGTTGTATAAGATCTTTATATATTTTGTAGATCAAACCCTTGTCTGAGGTTTCATTGGCAAATATGTTTTCCAATCAAATAATTGGTTCTCTTTTCATTTTAATGCTGTTTTCTTTAGCCATACAGAAGGGTTCTGTTTTGATGAGGTCCCATTTTTCTTTCTTTATGTCCCTTGTTCTAAGGGATATATTGGTTAAAATACTGCTGCATGGGATATCTGAGATTTTCCTCCCTATGTTCTCCTCTGGGGCTTTCATGGTGTCACAACTTATATTTGTCTTTTATCCACCTTGAATTGATTTTTGTGTGTGGTTTAAATTGGTGATCGTGCTTCATTTTTTTTCCTTGTAACTGTCCAGATCTCCCAACACCATTTGTTGAAGAGGCTATTTTTACTCCATTTTATGCTTCCGTCCCCTTTGTCAAATATTAATTGACCCTAGAGACTTGGGTTTATTTCTGGGCTCTCTGTTCTGCTTCATTTGTCTATATGTCAGGACCAGACTGTTTTGATTACAGTGGCTTTGCAGTATAGTTTTATATCAAATATTGTGAGCCCTCCTACATTGTCCTTCTTTCTCAAAATTGCTGTGGCTATTCAGGGATGTCTAGGGTTCCATATAAATTTTTGAACTATTTGTCCTATATCTGTGGAATATGTCATTGGTATTTTAATAGGGATCATGTTGAATCTATAAATTGCTTGGGGTAATATGGACATTTTGATGATGTTAATTCTTCCAATCCATGAACATGATATATGCTTCCATTTTTTTGTGTCTTCCTTAATTTCTTCCTTCAGTGTTGTGTAGTTTTCTGAGTATAGTTCTTTCACCTCCTTGGTAATCTTTATTACTAGGTACTTTATTTTTCTTGTTTCTATAGCAAATGGGACTTTTTTCTGACTTCTGATTCTGATTTTTCATTTTTGGTATATAAAAATGCCTTTGATTTCTGAATATTGACTTTGAACCCTGCTGTTTTGCCAAATTCACTGCTTAAGTAGAGTAGTTTTTTGGTGGAGTTTATAGAGTTTTCGATGTATACTATCATGTCATCTGCAAATAATGACAGTTTTACTTCTTCCTTTCCAATTTGGAAGCCTTTTACTTCTCTTTCTTAACTGATCTCTGTGACTCGTACTTCCAATACTATATTGAATACGAGAGGTAAAAGTGGACATCCTTGCCTTATTTCTGATATTAGTGGGGAAGCTCTATGATTTTGTCCATTGAGTATGATGTTGGCTGTAAGCCTTTTATATGTGGCCTTTATTTTGCTGAGGAATGCTCCCTCTATTCCCAGTTTGCTGACTGTTTTGATTATAAATGGGTGCTGTAACTTATCAAATGCTTTTTCCACATCTATTGATATGATCATGTAATTTTTGTCATTTCTTTTGCTTCTGTGATGTATTACATTTATTGATTTGTGAATGTTGTACCATCTTTGCATCCCTGGGATGAATCCCACTTGGTCATAGTGCATGATCTTTTTAATGTATTGCTGGATGAGGTTTGCCAATATTTTTTGAGGATTTTTGTGTCTATGTTCATCAGTGACACTGGCATGTAGTTTTTTTCTTTGTTGCCTCTTTATCTGGTTTTGAAATCAGTATGGCACTGCCTTTGTAAAAAAGTTTGGAATTCTTTCCTCTTCTTGGATTTTTTGGAATAGTCCATGAGTGATAGGGGTTAGCTCTTCCTTAAATATTTCGTAAAATTCTCCTGTGAAACCATCCAGTCCAGGGCTTTTGTATGCTGGGAATTTTTTTATTACTTCTTTGATTTTGTCAGCTGTTATTGGTCTGTTCAAGCTGTCTTCTTCTTCATTCAGTTTTGGAAGATTAGTTCTTTCTAGAAATTTGTTCATTTCACCCTGGTTTTCAAATTTCTTGGTGTATAGTTCTTTGTAGTGATTTCTTACAATCCTTTGTATCTCATTGGTATCAGTTGTAATTGCTCCACTTTCACTTCTGATGTTGTTTACTTGAATCCTCTCTCTCTTTTCCTTGATTAATTTGCTTCAAGGCTTGTCAATTATGTTGATCTTTTCAAAGAACCAGCTCCTGGATTTATTGATCCTTTGGATTATTGTTTTAGTCTCTTTGTTGTTTAATTTTGCTCTGACCTTGGTTATTTCATTCCTTCTACTCCCTCTTGGCTTTGTTTTTTGTTGTTCTTTCAGTTTTTGTAGATGTATTGTAAGGTCATTTAATTGAAATGTTTCTCTCTTTTTTAGGTAGGCCTGTATTGCTATGAACTTCCCTCTCAGGCCTGCCTTTGCTGCGTCACATAAGTTTTGGACTGTTGTGAGTTCAGTTTCATTTGTTTCCATAAACTTTTCGATTTCTCCCTTGATCTCATTATTAATCCATTCATTATTTAATAGCATGCTATTTAATATCCATGAGGTTGAGTGTTCTTGAGTTGTTTTCTTGAGGTTGGTTTCCAGTTTTAGTCCCTTGTGATCAGAGAAAATGCTTGATATAATTACAATTTTCTTGAATTTGTTGAGGCTTGTTGTGTGTCCTATCATATGGTCTATCTTTGAAAACCTCCCATGTGCATTTGAAAAGAGTGTGTATCTTGCTTCTTTGGGATGAATGGTTCTATATATATCTGTTAAGTCCATTTGATGTAGGTCATTGCTCAATGATGCAATATACATGTTGATCATTTTGTTTGGAAGATTTTTTTCATTTTTGACAGTGAGGTGTTAAAATTCCCTAGTGTAAGTATGCTTCTGTCTATATTTTTGTTGACATCCTCCAAGATTTTCCTTATGTATTTGGGTGCTCCTGTGTTTGGTGTATATATGATTATAATGTTTATGTCTTCTTGATGGATTCTTCTTTTGAGTATTAGGAAATGTCCCTTTGTGTCTCTTTTTATGGCTTTTGTTTTACAATCTTTTTTGTCTGATATAAGTATTGTTACCATAGCTTTTTTTCTCTGTTCATTTGCTTGGAATATTATTTTCCAACCCTTCTCTTTCTGTCTGTATAGGTCTTTTGTTCTGAGGTGAGTCTCTTGTAGGCAGTATATGTGTGGGTCATGTTTTCTTAGCCATTCAGTTACTCTGTTTCTTTTGATTGGAATATTTCATCTATTTACATTTAAGTTTATTATTGATAGATAATTGTTCATTTTTCTCCCTTTGTATCTGTCTTCCTCTGTCTCTCACTCTTTTTCTTCCTCTTCTTATAGCAGTCCCTTTAGCATCTCTTGCAGTGCTGGTTTGGTGGAGGTGTATTCTTTGAGCCTTCTTTTGTGTGGGAAAGTCCTTAATTTGCCTTCCATTTTCATTGAGCCTCATTGGGTAGAGTAGCCTTGGTTGCAGGCCTTAACTTTTCATTACTTGAAATATTTCTTCCACTCTGTCCTGGCATACAGTGTTTCTGTTGATAAATCAGCTGCTAGCTTTATCAGAGCTCCCTTGTATGTTATTTCTTTCTCCCTTGCTGCTTTTAAGATTCTCTCTTTGTGTTTAAAACTTAGCATTTTAATTATGATGTGTCTTGGAGTAGGCCTCTTTGGGTTCATTTTGATTGGGACCCTTCGTGCATTGAACTTGAGTGGTTTTTTCCATCTCCAAGTTCAGGAAGTTTTCTGTCATTATTTTTTCAAACAGGGTTTCTATTATTTGCTCCTTTTCTTCACCTTCTGGTATTCCTATGATTTGAATGTTGTTGTGGCTTATATTATCTTGCACTTTTCTTAAGCTGTCTTCATATTTTTTTAGTCTTTTGTTGTACATCTGCTCTACCTGTGTGTTTCTTCCTATCTTGTCTACCAGCTCACTAATTTAGTCCTCTGCTTCATCCTGCTTGTAATTCCTTCTAGTGTTTTTTTATTTAAGAAATTTTATTATTATTTCTTCTCTGTTCTTGTTTATAGTTTCTGTTTACTCTTTTCACACTGCTGTAGTTCTCACTCAATTCTTTGTGGTTGTCTGTGAGTTTCTTGAGCATCCTTACAACCATTCTTTTGAATTCTATATCCTATAGTTTGCTTGCCTACATTTCATTTAGACCTTTTAGTGAAGAGTCTTCAATTTTTTTATTGCAGGTTGTTTCCTTGTATCCCCATTTTAGGTGACTCATTTTGTTATTGTGATTTCTAATGCTCTGCTTTGCTAGCTATCTTTGTAGGGTGAACTTCTATGGTTGGAGTTCTGTGAGATTCAGTCTCTTTGATCTCCTTGTCTGGGTGTTATAGGGTTGCCCTTTGTTCTATTTGTGTGAGCTCTCTTTACTTGAGTTTACCTGTTGCTGGTTCCTTTATTGGTAGGTTCTCTCCTCAAGCAGCCTTACTGTTGTTCATAGTTCTCATCTTATCTTGTAGGTGATCACTGGCAGGGTGAAGATGAAATAGAATAAGACAGTGGAATAATATTCTATTGGATTTAAAGTAACAATGAGTACAGAAAGATAGGAGAGGCTTTGGAGAAGTACAGCGATAATATAACAGGGTGCAGCCAAGAGGGAGGCCACAAATAGGAATTTGTAACGGGGTCCAGAACTCAAGGTATCCAGGAAATATTAGAAAAATACACAGGATGTCCTCATCCTGCCGCCCACAAAAGGCTAAGCTGGGGAACGGGATGCATGAAGCTAGGGCATTGGGAGCTGTGTTGTATAGCACCAGCTTTGCAGCTAACCTCTGGGATGGTTACTTAACATATCTATAACCTTTAACTGGTTTCATAGAAATATTAAATAGCTGCAGCCATGCTTTGATTCAGAGGGATGGAAGTGACTTCCACCCAAGAGGTAACTGGGAGGTAGCTCCCCCGGTTACAGCACCTGCGTGAGAGCTTGGAGAAGCTTGGCTCCATGCCACAGGGCCACACCTGCCCAGACTTATGATGGCAACCCATTAAAGCTGGAAGAATACAGAAATGCTGGCTGTAACTGACTGAAGGAGAAGTCGAAAATGAGGCTGCAGAGGAAGATTGGCATGGGGATTTAAACCCAGGCATGCCATCCATGCAGAGAGAGAACCATGAGGCTTTGGCAGAGTGGGGACCTCATGGCTTTGGGGTGCTCGCTTTTGCCATGTGGCCTAGAAAGCAGAAGAGACTTTGTCTGGAAAAAGAGGGGTGAAAGGACTCTTGCTGGTGGGCCACAAGAAGGTGCCACATGTCTTTGGATTAACTGGAGATCATGGCTGTGAAACAGGTGATGGTGCTCGGAGCCCAAATCACAGACTTCTACTTCTTTTCCTGAGATATGGTACCCCCAGACTAGGGCAGAGGGAAAAGGAAGGACTGTGCATCTGTGGGTATTCTAAAGGACTTTAGTATTTTAATGAAGACATTAAGTCACTGCTCTAAGTCTGTTTAGCTTTTAAATAAATATTCCCTTTCCTTTTCACAAATCTCTGGAATTGACAGACATCTTTCCTCTGGCAGCAGGTATAACAAACCTAGTGGGGGGTCCTTTTGGTAATAGTATATCGTATACCCTCCAGTCTGTTCTGTAATAATAACCATGATATTTTGCCCAACTAGTCACTTTGTGTAAAAGGTGAAAAAGAGATATGACTTTTATTAGAAGGGAGAAAGAATGTGAGATGAGTCCAGAAAGCAGAGCATTTGTGTGAAGTTAGTTGGTGAGATATAGTGAGAGTAAGGGATAGAAATAAGGCATAGTGTGCAAGAAAATAGAGTTAACCACAACCATAATAAAGCTCAGGAAAATACTGAAATGGGCCAAGACCAGGGAGGGGTGCTGTGTCGTATTTACAATAATATGGAGCAACAATTGTTTATAATCACACAGGAACAATGGTCAGATGACAAGAAATATGTGATCTGAATAAAAACAATAAAAAGTAAGAGATCAAGAGTAGTGTGTTATTGGAATATGAGTAAAGTGAGAGAAGAAAAAATAGAATACAATGTGAAAGGGAGAACAAAGAAAACCAAACAATTCACTTAAATAAACAAATGAAGAAAACTAAACAGAAAGAAGAGAAATAAAACATAAAAATAAAAATAAAATAGAAGAAATAAAAAAAATAATAAAAATTAAAATAAAATGCAAGTTCTGTAGGACAGCAAAGTGAAATTTGTTTCAGTTTTCCATTTAGCGCTAGCCTTCTGATCTCTCTCTGGTTCTGTCTTTGGTTCTTTGGTCCTTTCACAGCCCCAGGTCTTAATTGTCTCTAACTTGAGGGAGGGGGGAAGCCTCCTGCTGACTTTAAACCTGTCAAATGAGTTCCGCTGTTACAGGTAGAAGGGCGCTGTGCTTCACTTTTCTCATTTCCTGTGGTTTTGTGAGGATAGGGGCTAGGTCTGGGCTGCAATATTCACAGTTGCCCAGCCTCCAGCACAAGCCTTCTGAGCACAGCGTGGCTCTCACTGTCCATCTGCTCCAGGCCGGGGCCTTTAATTCACCACATTGTGCCACCTGTGAAGTACACTGATTAGGAGCAACCTACACCTCTCCTCTTCCCTCTTTGCTGGCCTGATTGCTGAGCACTCTCAAAGTCCTTTTCAGGAAATTTAATTCCTGTACTAAATTAAGTTTCTCTGGTACTACGAACTCTCTGAGCCCTTGATGCCTTCTAATCTGTCTTTGTGGCACCCCTTCTCTTTCCTCTTCACTGGTCTGGCTACTGGGAAGGAGAGGTCCTTGCACAGCTGCTGCGCACCATTTTTTTTAGTGAGTTTCCTTTGGTTTGGGCTGCCACTTTTTAACAAGCACTAGACTTTTCACTCAGCCCAACTCTATGACCAGTCCCGAGAATCTCTGGGTTAGGGTCAATAAAGGCCCAACACCATCTCCAGGTGTCTCCCTGTTCCCAGATTTGTCTGGTACTGTCGAGCCAGCAACTACAGACCAAGTTGGGGAGCATCCTCCCACTGTGTCTTTATTCTCCCAGTGACTTTAAGCATGCAGTTCTCTCCTAGGTGGGACTGGTTTCCCTGATCTGGGAGAGGAGGGAGCTATGAAGGTAGAATCACTGACTCAGTTCTCCTCCAAAACTCCTAGGGCAGCAGGGACTAAGAGGGTGGCTACCACACCACAGTCCCAGGAGCAGGGCCCAGTGACTTTCCCATCTACCTACAAAATTTCCTTACCTTCCATTTTTTAATGTCTTCCACAATTTTTGACTTCCAAACTTCATATAAGCTGTGACTCTGTTTGCTGTTCACTCTATCCTTCAGAAGATTGGCTAGGTGTCCCAGTTGGGTACATGAGCAAGTGGGTTAAGCTCCCACCTACCTCCCCACCATCTGTCCTCATCATTTGTTTCACTATTTACTCAATGAAGTACTAAAGATCAATCAGAGATTATATTTTAAAACAATAATTCCAAGGGTGAAATATTCCTGTATACATAAGTAGTATACATAGTGTTTACAAAGAAACATAAATACTTACAGTTAGGCAAAATGTGCCTCATCAGATAATATTACTAAGTAAAAAATAAGATATTTGTTTTCTATACCCAACAATAAGCATTTGTAAAATACCAAAAAAAATAAACATTGTCTAAACTAAGAATGATTCCAAAACATCAAGATCTTGTTTCTTTTATTTTAATTTTGAATATGGTACAATTAAATAATGCTATTGTTTCATTACTTGGAAATCTAAATTTTCTAAATTACTAACATCAGAACTGTAAAAGAAAAACTAAGAATTTGGCCTCTAATAGTATATTTTCTATTATCATTTCTTACATATAAGGGAAAATATTTTTACTGATATATCATTGACATATAACATTGTGTAAGTTTAATGTATGACTATAATGGTAGCCAGCTAATGCCTCCATCACCTCACATAAAGACTATTGTGTGTGTGTATGGTGACAACAATTAAGATCTACTCTCTTAGCACCTTTGAAGTCTCTAAAAGAGTATTGTTGTGTGTAATCATTATGCTGGGCATTGGAGTTCTAGGACTGACTTACCTACTAGTTGCAAGTTTTTAGCATTAAACAATACCCCTGGGATATCCCTACCACCCAGCCCTGGGACACCCCATTCTACTAGCTGTTTTTTATCACTAGTTATTGTTCAGATTGCATATATTAATGATATCACATAGTATTTGTCTTTTCCTGAAAATATTGTTAATAAATTAACTTTCTATGCACAGCCATTCTGAGCTCAGAGACAGTTCTTCATCATTTCCTGATTCATCTGGTTGGAATGATCAAGGGTCTCTCCGTCACTCTCATTATATCAGATATTTGGGGATTTAGTTTTTCTTTTTTTTTATATTATTGGCTTTTTTTTTCAATTTTTTATTGTTGTTCAATTGTAGTCCACATTTTTCCCACATTACTCTCCTCCACCCTACCCATCCACACACCTCCCATTTTCAATCCTCCCCACTTCCTCCTTGTCTTTGTCCATGAGTCTTTTATACATGTTCCTTGACTAGGCCCTTCCCCTTCTTTGCTCCATTATACCCCTCCTACCTCCTCTCTGGTTAGTGTCAATTTATTCTTTATTTGCATGTCTCTGGTCCTATTTCCTCACTTCTTTTGCTGATTAGGTTCCACGTATAGGTGAGGTCATATGGTATTTGTCTTTCACTGCCTGGCTTACTTCACACTTCACTAAGCATAATGCTATCCAGTTCCATCCATGCTGTCACAAAGGGTCAGGGTTCCTTCTTTTGTTCTGCTGCATAGTATTCCATTGTGGAAATGTACCATAGTTTTTTGATCCACTCATTTACTGATGGGTACTTAGGTTGCTTCCAGCACTTGGTTATTATAAATTGTGCTGCTATGAACATTATGGTACATAGGATCTTTTGAACTAATGTTTTACAATTCTTAGGGTATAATCCCAGCAGTGGAATTGCTGGGTCAAAAGGCAATTCCATTTTTAGTTTTCTAAGGAAATTCCATAGTTTCCACAGTGGCCACCCCAGTCTGCATTCCCACCAACAGTGTACTAGGGTTCTACTTTCTCCACAACCTCTCCAACACTTGTTGTTTGTTGATTTGTTTATGATGGCCATTCTGACCTGTGTAAAGTGATATCTCATTGTGGTTTTAATTTGCATCTCTATGATAGATAGTGATACTGAGCATCCTTTCATATGTCTTGAGGCCCTCTGTATGTCCTCCTTGGAGAAGTGTCTGTTTAGGTCCTTTGCCCATTTTTTTAAAGATTTCATTTATTGACTTCTGCCAAAATGGAGGCGTAGGTGGAAGCACTGCGCCTCCTCCCAAAACCAAGTTTAAAAACAACAAAGTTTTAGCAACAAAAATGCAGCCAAAACCACAGAAAATTGAACTTCACAGAAGTCTGACAACAACAAACCCTTCAGCCAAACCAGTAAGAAGGGCAGAGCGGGGTGGGGCAGGAAAGTTCCACTGGACCAACCCGGGCGTGCGACCCAGGTGCGCTGGCAGCCTTAGGCGGATCCCAGGTGTGGAGAAACGGGCAGACCCACTGAGGGCACAAGGTGGTGGACTCACAGAAGGCACAGGGTGGCGGACTCACTGAGGGCTGACCACGGTCACATTTGGGTGCAGATAAACCAGTGAAGGAGGGAGCAGTGAGACAGACTGTGTAGGGTCCAGTAGCAGGAAGCAGCAGAGGGGACCACCATTGTCCCTCTCTGACCCCGCCCCCACCTACAGCATCACAAACCAGTGACCTGGGTGGCCCCGCCCTGGTAAATAACTAAGGCTCCGTTCCTCATACCTAATAGGCATGAACAGATCAAAACATGGCTGAAGAAGAACTTAGAGCCCCAGAGCCAATAAATCTAAGCAATGAAGAAATAGCCAAACTTTCAGATGCACAGTTCAAAACACTGGTGATCAGGATGCTCACAGAACTGGTTGATTTTAGTCCCAAATTAGAGGAATATATGAGGGCTAAACTAATTGAAATGAATGGAAATGCACAGGAAACCAATAGTAATGGAAAGGAAACTGGGACTCAAATCAAAGGAATGGACCAGAAAGAGGAAAAAAATGACCAAACAGAAAAGAATGTAGAAATAAGAATTCAAAAAAATGAGGAGAGGCTTAGGAACCTCCAGGACATCTTTACACGTTCCAACATCAGAATTATAGGGGTACCAGAAGGGGAACAGGAACAGCCATAAGTGGAAAACTTATTTGAACAAATAATAAAGAAGAATTTCCCCAATCTGGCAAAGGAAATAGACTTCCAGGAAATCCAGGAAGCTCAGAGAGTCCCAAAGAAGTTGGACCCAAGAAGGAACACACCAAGGCACATCATAATTACATTAGCCAAGATTAAAATGAAGGAGAGAATCCTAGAAGCAGCAAGAGATAAGGGGACAGTCACCTACAAAGGAGTTCCCATCAGACTGTCAGCGGATTTCTCAAAAGAGACCTTACAGGCAAGAAGGGGCTGGAAAGAAGTATTCCAAGTCATGAAATCCAAAGACCTACATCCAAGATTGCTCTACCCAGCAAAGCTTTCATTTAGGATGGAAGGGCAGATAAAGTGCTTCTCAGATAAGATCAAATTCAAGGAGTTCATCATCGCCAAGCCCTTATTATATGAAATGTTAAAGGCACTTACCTAAGAAAAAGAAGATAAAAAAGATGAACAGTGAAAGGGCAGCAAACTCACAGTTATTAACAACCACACCTAAAACAAAAGCAAACTAAGAGGATAGCTAGATCAGGAGCAGAACCATAGAAATGAAGATCACATGGAGGGTTAGCAACAGGGGAGTGGGAGGAGGAGAAGGGTGGAGAAGGTACAGAGAATAAGTAGCATAGATGGTAGGTAGAAAATAGATAGGGGGAGGGCAAGAATAGTAGGGGAGACATAGAATCTAAAGAACTTGAGACACGTGGTCATAAACTAAAAGGGGGGATGGTGGGGGAGGGGTGTGCAGGGTGGAGGGGACTGAAGGGGGGGAATAGAACAACTGTAATGGCATAATCAATAAAATATATTTTAAAAAGAGATTTCATTTATTTATTTCTAGAGGGGAAGGGAAAGAGATAGAGAGAGAAATATCAATGTATGGTTGCCTCTAGTGTGTCCCCTGTTGGGAACTGGCCTGCAACCCAGGCATGTGCCCTGACTGGGAATTGAACTTCGATACTCTGGTTCACAGGCCTGCGTTCAATCCACTGAGCTACACCAGTCAAGGCCTTTGCCCATTTTTTAATTGTATTGTTTATCTTCCTGGAGTAGAGTCGTGTGAGTTCTTTATATATTTTGTAGATCAAACCCTCGTCCGAGGTCTCATTGGCAAATATATTTTTTCATATGTTGGGTTCCTTTTTCATTTTGATGATGTTTTCTTTAGCCATGCAAAAGCTTTTTATTTTGATGAAGTCCTGTTTGTTTATTCTTTTCTTTATGTCCCTTGCTCAAAGAATTTCAAACTCTTTGGTAATACGGCAAATATCGTTTTCAAGATCAATTTTCTAAGCATATAATTCAAACTGTATAATGTGAATTTAGTGTCTCTGAGGGGACACTGGGACTCCTAACTTTCTTCAGCCACCTGAGTATCTCCACTTCTTTGTCACTTGCATGCAGATTGCCCTACAGGCTTTTTCTGTATTCTCTTCCTTTCTTTCTTTCATAGATAACTTCAGTTACTACCTCCAATGGATAGTATCTGCAAAATAGTGACTAAATAGCTAATTTGTATATTTACTTATCCATTTATTTAAATATATACACACTTTTTAAAAAGCAATGACATACTAGGTGTTCAAAAATAAAAGACAGTCACTGGCCTCAATAATTCCATGATTTTGCAGTCCACAGAATATTTTAAGGGCTCTGATAAAGATCAACTCAGGCTCTCTTGTAAGTACTACCCTATAAGGTTTTCTTAGCTACTCATAGGGCAAAATGTTTGCACAGAATGACACATTAAAGTTAATTTATTTTTATGCTTCATCAGTCTAACTATACTATAAGATCTTTGAAGTTCAGAGAAATATCTTGCTCACCTTTTTTCTGCTTTATTTTTTTTCAATCTTCTACTCTAGTAAGGATGTAAGGCTCATTCATTTGCTTGTTGAATAAACTATTCTGATTTGCTGGCACTGACACTGATGCTGGCACACCCTTTATTTCAGATGACTTTTTTGTTTTGTCCAAAAGGCAAATAGTAACATGTAATATGAACCATTTGCATTTCATATGAATGAGTTTGTTAGATACTTTCCTTGGACTTGGCAGATATACATAGCCAATGATTTATGGAGAAGGGAAAAATCATAAATGATGAGGCAGGAGATAGCATAGGAAGAACTCTGAGACTGCACTGCTGTTGCTAAACAGCATTTAACATCCTGGTTACCAGGAGATGCCTTTTGGCACTAAAGTAGGATAAAGAGTAAACCAAGGCAGGAAGGAGAGGAGCTATTGAAATTCTATGTATCGTTTCCACGATCTGGGGGAAACAAGCCTTTGAAACTGTGCTTTCATCCTAAGGCCTGAAAGGCTGGATGAAAGGGCTCAACAGAGCCCAAAGGAAGAAGCTCATTAACACCTTAGGGTATTCACCACCCCCCATCCTCACCTCCAAAGCTGGAAGCACCTTTACCTGTCAATCTATATTTAACTCCCTCACCCCTACTATCCTGCCAACTATATTATCATCAGAACAAAGGACTGGGCATGCTTGCCACCCCTGCCTTTGGCTGCCCATTGCTTTAACCACCTTTACTCTACTTTGCCTTGAACTTACGCCTTTCATCCCTCCTCACCTTGGCAAGACTGTTCTCTTCTGTGAGAACTTATCACCATAGACCTTGTTTGCACTCTAATAGATTTGCTGATGTGTAATTATGGCATCTGCAAGGAGAACAAGGTTTCTTCGGTTAACATGAAGTCACTCAAAACCTGTGAGTGTTATTTATTCTTAAGAAGGGAAGAAAGTAAGAGAGAAAAGGCTAATGATTCTAGAAGATAAACTTTGCCCAAAGAAGTCCATTTCTATATAAAACAAAGCTTCTACCTCAGAAGATGCCTATCTATGATTCAGAAATGAGTACAAATAGACTATCAATGTACCCAAAAATCGGAAGTAAAGTTTTTCTTTTGAGACTTGAAGTCTTTAAAACTGACCTAAGCCCCTGAAGAGACTTCAAATACTGAAGATTTATGAATAAATAATAGCATAATAACTGTTTTAGTAATCAAGTAATAAAGAATGAGATCTTACTCTCTAAGAAAGATATTAGTTATGAAATGTCAAATAGTTAACTGAAGCTTCCTAATTATAATCACCTGTAAAATTAATAAACATTATTAGTTTTTCTATTTTTAAAACATCAGATTAGGAGTAATAATAAAATACTGATTAATTAGTTTGTTTTAAAACAATTAGACTAAAATATTTTTGAAGTTATTCATTCTATGCAGTTGACATTTTAATGTATAAATATGATTACATTCTTTAACAGTGCTTACTTTTTGCCTTGATATATATGTATTTGTGTTTGCAATTGTGTTTGATATATATGCAATTGCATTTGAAAGACAATAATAAAATATAAAACTTTATGTTTAATCACCAGTGTCAAAAATTATTAGGTAATGACCACTAGAGAAGAGAATGTGTAAAAGCCCCATGGTTAAGACATAATTTCCTTAACAGTTTATCTGATTTTAAGGTGTCATGGCATCATATGAAGGTTAATAGGTCAGATACCAAATGGACTTTAAAAAAAATGTTAAGTGATCAATTTGCACTCATAAAAGGGTTAAGATCACTGGAAGCTAAAGTCCTCTTTGATCATCATATAGGTAATCACTAGCTAGAGAAACAATAAAGGCTGACTGTCTTGCATGTTCAACTGGCTAAACAGAGTAGATCAAAATACTTCCTTAAAGACAAAATGCCCCAAACTGAAGGCAGAATATAATCCCATCAGAAGTTATAAGACTAGAATTTTGATACTTGGAAATATTGTTTGAAGATCTGCTTCATTAATGCTGGTGCCTATGTGTCCTTCTCTGTAACCCAAACCACAGTCCTCCTGGGCTGCAAACGAGCATAAATGAAGCCAGGGCACCACTGCTGTGGGATTGTGTTGGGGAGCAGGACAGCTCCCTGGCAAAGCTGATTTGTTTCTTATATTACACTTTTTGCTGTTGATAGCTTTGGCAAAGTCTGTGTTTAAAATTCATGGTGATTGTATAGCGTACTTTATTCAGCCTGTGTCTGAATGCCCCAAAACAAGTTTGGGGTAGTGATAAAAACAAGGGAATTGTTTCAGTTTTCTGTTAGTACAACTAGATTTTCCTAGCAAAATAAGACGCCTAATTTTTTCTCTTTATTTTTTTTAATCCTCACCCAAGGATACATTTATATTGATTTTAGAGGGGGAAGGAGGGAAAGAAAACATTGATGTGGGAGAGAAGCATCAGTTGCCTACCTCCTGTACACACATGACTGGGGATCGAACCTGCAGCCTAATTATGTCCTGACCTGGGACTGATCCTGCAAGCTTTTGGTCTTGGGACATTGCTCCAAACAAGTAAGCCCCCCAGGGGAAAACTAATTTTTTTAAAGGCAAGTTCAACGTTAGTAAAATTTTCAGGGACAGTACTCTTTGAAAAAAAATCCTACAGTGAATGTTCTTATTAGATTAATTTTTTTCTTTCAAAATGTAAGCACTGTTTTTAAGTGGTACAAATTTTCTAAGAAATCGAGATGAGCAGTATTGAGGAATCACAGTGAATAAAAATGAATTTGCACATTGCGCCCACCTCCAATCATTGAGCCAAGTACCTTGCATTTATTTTTGGTCATGCTATGATAATGGTTATATCTAGTTAGTGTGAAAATATCCAGATGCAAAGGAAAAATAGCCAGTCAGTCAGGTTGCTTTGTTTATCAGCAACTAAAGTTCTGAATGGGAAGCATCCAGCAGACTGCAATGATCATGCCTGTCATCTGAATATCTGGCATTTTATAGCCACGGAAACACTTACTGAGGCATTTTACAGCTGTTAGTGTAACATCCTTTTTTTCTTCTTATGCTTCACAGAAATGAGCTTCATTTACACAATAATTTTTGTATCATATGATACAATGGGTGCAGGAAACTTCAAAAGTAAGAATCCTGTTGTGGGAAGGAGGGCAAAACACTGTGGAAGCAAAGACTCCAGTAGAGAATGGGGGCAGGAGGAGAATGGAAAGCACAGGTCCTTCCGAATGCTCACACAGATCATCTGATAGATATGACAAATCTCACAGAAAAACTGAAAAAAGTGAGAATGAATTTGTAGAAAACTATATAAATGAAAACAGTAGAAATTTATTGATGCCAGAGATGGGGCACAATGGAAAAAATATATAATAAAAAATAAAGTGCATGAAAATTTTAAAAATAAGTGGGGTGGGGGGTAGTGGTGGTGAGAAAATGGAGACAATTGTATTCAAACATTAATAATTTATTTTAAAAAGAAAATTTAAAAAAATAAAAAAAGAAGTCAGAGTACACTACTTGGAGCTACAGCAGCAATGGATACTCCTGACGTAACTAAGTCAACTACAATGAAATTAAATATGTATATCTATATCTCCACTGCGATTTAGCTAGACTATTTCATCTTTGAAAATGTTAAAGCTATGTTTATTTTTAAAGTTTCAAACAAGAACACTTTCTTTCTAAAAAAAATACCATATTTTGCCATGTGTAATGCACCCCAGTGTTTAATGTGCAGCCATGTTTTTGTGCACATTATAATACCCATGGTATGTATTCACTATGCCCACGTATAATGTGCGACCTTACTTTTCCCTAAAATTTTAGGCAAAAAAATACTCATTATATACGGCAAAATATGGTACATGTATTTCTGTGGCAGCTTCAGTCAGTTGTTAACATTTAATGGATAAGTGTGGTATGTACTTGACTCATGTTAACTTTTGTCTGACATGCTTTCCCCAACTGTAAAGTAGAAACAAATCCTTTACTTTGCCCTGCCCACAGTTCTATATTTTCAAATCCTTATTTTCATGTTGGAAATATAATAAAATTTGAGAAATGTTTTCAGTTGCAAGAATTTTAAATCATAAGAGTTTTACTATAAGATTTCACACATGAAAGTCATTATCCTTGTTCAGGATAAAATTATCTGATTTAAGTCAGATAACTGCCATTATATCTTATTCACAGGGATGTAATATGTCATCAATAAACTTCTTTTTTCCACTTAATGTGAATTCACGAAAGATTCTTATGGTATGAAACAGCATACCCATTTAAATGGCATTATAAAGGAAAATAACTTTTTTAAAAACAGAGAATATCAAGTATTTTTAACTTCTCAAAAGTGGAAAAGTTTTAAATATATAAAAAACAAAATTCTTTTTTTTTCTTTTTTTAAAATTTTATTTAGTTATTTTTCAAGTACAGGTTTTTTTTTGTCTATTTCTCCCATCCCAGCCTCCCCCGCCCCTTGCTCCCCACCTCCCTCCCATTTTGACCCCACTTAGTTCTCGTCCCTGTGTCCTTCCTATTTGTTCCTCCAAATCCCTCCCCCTTTTTCCCCTTAACTTCCCTTCCCTGTCCCCTCTGGTCGCTGTCCCCTTGTTCTCTATTTCAGTGTCTTTGCTTTTTTTTTCCTGCTTGCTTGTTTGTTTTGTTGTTTAGCTTCCTGTTAAAGGTGAGATCATATGGTATTTGTCTTTCAACACCTGGCCTATTTCACTCAGCATAATGTCATAAATAACTGTTTATATAAAAAAGAGTTTGTCCTTAGAAAAATATAATTATTCACTCTTCTTAATTATTTTTTAGAATAAGGATGAGACCCCATGTATTTAATGGATGTTAGTTGATTAATCAGATATAGGCTCCATATTACATTCACATCTGTGGGTGAAGAATAAAAGAATAATAAAACATTCTCCCTATCATTGATAAATTAAAAGATTATGAGATTAGGATTACTATGTTGTAAGACATAAATAAGATTTGCTTGAACTAATGAGTTTGCCTCTCTAAGTCTTACATTCTGTACTTTTAAAGTGGTAAAGTACATTACCACTTTAAATAACTGAGTACATTTTAAATATCAGATTAGCTTACTTCAATGATTCATAAATGGATAGCATGTAACCTAGCAAACAGAAAGAAGGTCTGAAGAACTATGCAATGGGAGAGACTTTTACAGGCCAGAGTTAGCAGGATCAAGGGACTTAAGCTTGACATTTGATGACTGGTTACTACAGGGTTATTTTTTTAAATGTATTTTATTGATTATGCTATTATAGTTGTCCCAATTTTCCCCCCTTTACCCGGTGCCTCCATTCTCTCCAGCAATCCTCCCCTTCTTAGTTCCTATCAGTGAGTCATGCATATAAGTTCTTTGGCTACTCCATTTCCTATACTGTTCTTAACATCCCCCTGTCTATTCTATATCTACCAATTTGTACTTCCTAATTCCTGCACCTTTTCTCCTGTTCCTCCCCTTCCTCTTCCCAAATGATAAACCTCCAAATGATCTCCATATCTATTATTCTGTTCCTGTTCTGCTTATTTGCTTAGTTTATGTTTCAGATTCAGTTGTTGATATTTGTGAATTTGTTGCCCTTTTAATGTTCATAGTTTTGATCTTCTTTTTCTTATATAGTTTCTTTTAACATTTCATATAATAATGACTTGGTGATGATGAACTCCTTTCATTTTATCCTGTCTACCTTGGGAAGCACTTTATCTGCCCCTCAATTCTAAGTGATAGCTTTGTTGGATAGAGTAATCTAGGTTGTAGATCCTTGCTTTTCATCTCTTGGAATACTTCTAGCCAGTCCCTTCTAGTTTGCAAAGTATCTATTGAGAAATCATCTGACAGTCTTACAGGAACTTCTTTGTAGGTAACTCTTTTCTTTTCTTTTTCTGCTTTTAGGATTCTCACTTTATCTTTAACCTTTGGCATTTTAATTAAGAAGTGTCTTGGTGTGATCATATTTGGTATTTGACCCAACTTGTTTGGTATTTTCTGTGCTTCCTGGACTTCTATGTCTATTTCCTTCACCAAATTAGAGAAGTTTTCTTTCATTGTTTCTTCAAATAAGTTTTCAATTTCTTGCTTTTCCTTCTTCTCCTGGCATCCCTATGTTTTAGATATTGGTATGTTTGGAAATGTCCCAGGGGCCCTTATTCTAGTCATTTTATTTTGAATTTTTTTTCTTCTTGCTATTCTGATTGAATGCTTTTTTCTCCTTTATGTTTCAAATCACTGATTTGATTCTCATTTCATCCACTCCCTTGTTGGTCCCCTGTTAATTTTTATTTATTTCACTTAATGCAACCTTCATTTCTGCATGGGTCCTTTTTATGCTGTTGCTGTACTCAATGAGTTCCTGAAGCATCCTGATAACCAGTGTTTTGAACTCTGCATCTGATATGTTGACTAGCTCCAATTTGTTTATTTCTTTGTCTGGAGTTTTGTTCTGTGTTTTAATTTGGGCCATATTTCTTTATCTCTTCAATTTGGTACCCTCCTTGTGTTTGTTTCTGTGTATTAAATAAAGCTGCTTTGACTCCCTGTCTTAGTAGTGTGGCTTATTGTAGAAAAGGCACCTATAAATTGTGTGGGGCAGCAGCTTAAGCAATCACCTATATTGGGCATCCAGTTTCACTACTTTGTGGCTTTGTGTGGGGAAGGCTCAGAGATGGGGCAATGCTGCTGCCTGGCCTCTGGAGATTGCCTGGGAGGAAGCTGTCTTCCAGCCCTTGCCCTATTGCTATTCACTTCCTTTTCCCCCCTTTTCCCCATATGCCACTCGTGCCCTTCCAGCTTTTGCCTGGTGCTGAATCCCATATGAGGTGGGTCTTTATGGGTCCTAAGTCCAATGTGGGCCCTTTAAGATGATTTACTTGATAATCTCAGTTTCTTATGCTGCCCCAACCCCCAGTTGTTTTTAAATCAGGAAATTATGGAGACTTATCTTCCTGGTTCTGGAACCCTGGGATGGGTGGTCTGGTCTGCGGAAGGGATCACTTGTTCTGAAGGAAAAAGCCCTCATGATTTCTATTCACTATACATAAATGTGGGACAGCCCATTCTACCACCTCTCCATGCCACTCCATATCTCCATCTCTCCTACCCATCTGGATGAATGTGGCTTCTTTAAATCTTTGGTTGTCAGGCTTCCATACAGCTTGCATTTCTGATAAATCAAGGTGATATTTGTAATGTAGTCTAGTTGTAATTTATGCTGTAGTTGTGTGTGGAGTTGAAGTATGTTTAGTTACCTCCATCTTAACCAGAAGTCATAGGGTCACTTTTCCTATATAGAGCAAAAGGAACTTCTATACTTGAATCAGGAACTAGTGCTGAGCAGGCAAGCATGAATGATTGAACTATGCCTTCCTTTTCTGGGAGGTCAGATCATAGAAAGTTAGTTAGATATTTGTATGCTGACATGGAGTTAACGTAGGCCTTTCATCTTGGGCCTAATCTGGTTACTTTAACAAAAACACAAATAGTTAGATGTTCCCATATCACTGTATTGGGATTCCCAAGTAATGATAACTAAAATGAAACATTTTTTAATATGGAAACTTGGTTTGTTCCAGAATTTCTTCAACAGTTCTAGGATTCCTTCAAAGCTCTGACACTTCTCTGTAACTTGATCAGTCTTTCCATACTACTTTTTTTCCCTAGAAGCAAACTACCAGATACTCATTATATTTCATTGATCAAAGCTAGGCCTTTCTGGTGGTTCTGGGTAGAGAACAGAAGGAATAGCTGACAGGATCCCTGTGCTGAGTCATTCCTCATATGAAAGGAGCTATCTTCCTGAGGCAGAGCACTTTCCTCCAAGTGGAATCAACCTGACAGGAGCATAGCCCTGCCCACAGGTATTACTCTGCCCCATTCTGTGGTTCTTAAGCCCTGCTTCTGAGGAGCACAGCTAGAGGACGTCTATTGATTAATCCTACACAAAGCCTGCAGTCAAAGGCAGATCCCCTAGCCTTGGTACCAATAAAAGCCAGCCTTGTTATTTATGCACAGTCTGGTTATTTATGCACAAACCCAGGCTCAGCAGAGGGAGCCACAAATTATGGATCGTAGATAGCTCCAGACAAGTAGCTGAGGGCCACTAACAGGCAGGGTTTGTCTTGTGCCTGCACCAGAGTCTTGCAGATCTACCTACTATGTAGAAACAAATACAAAGTCCAGGCCAAAATTGGAAAACAAAAATATAGGCCCCAAATGAAAGAATAAGAGAATTCTCCAGTAGAGCTAGGTGAAATGAAAGCAAGCAATTTATCAGATAGAGAGTTTGGAGTAATGATTATAAGGATGCTCAACCACATGAAAAAACACATAGAAACCATACAAAAGGACCAGTCAAAATAAAGAATACAATATCTCAAAAAAATAAAACACTGGAAAAAAAAAGACAGTAGGTTAGTGAAGCAGAGGATTGAATCAGCAATTTGGAATATAAGGTAGAAAAAACCAAGGAGAACAGCAGAAAAAGAAATGAAAAAAATGAGAGCTTAAGAAACCTTTGGGACAAAATGAAGCATAACAACATTCACATCATGGGAATACCAGAAGGGCAAGACAGTAAGAAAGGGATTCAGAACCTATTTGAAGAAATAATGACCCCAAATTTTTCCAACCTGGTGAAATAAAAAGACACACAAGTCCAGGAAACTCAGAAATTCCTAAACATATTGGACCCAAAGATACCTACAACACAACACATCATGATTAAAATGACAAGGCTTGAGGACAGGGAGAGAATCCTAAAAGCCATAAGAGAGGTGCAGGTAGTTATCTACCGAGGAGCACCAATTAGATTGTCATCTTATTTCTGAACAGAAACATCTCAGGCAACAAGGGAGTCAAGTGAAATATTCAAAGTGATAAAATGCAAGGACCTTCAAACAAGGCTACTTTACCCAAGGCTATCATTTAAAATCAGAGAAATAAGGAGCTTCCCAGAGAAGAAAAAGCTAAAGGAATATGTTAACCGCAAACCAGTATAGCAACAAATGTTAAAGGGCTTGCTTTAAAAAGAAGAGAAAGAAGAAAAAAACAGAGGAAAATAGTCCAATTATACAATGGCACTAAATACTAACCTATCAATATTCACCTTAAGTGTAAATGGCATAAATGCTCCAACCAAAAGATATAAGGTAGCCGAATGAATAATAAACAAGACCCATATATATGATGCCTCTGAGAGACCAAACTCAAGTCAAAAGGTACACAGAGTAAAAGTAAATAGATGGCAAAAAATTCATACAAATGGAAAGGGGAAAAAAGCTGGGGTAACAATATTTTTATCTGACACAATAAACTTTAAAACTAAGGATATAGTAAAAGACAAAGAAGGCCATTACATAATGATAAAGGGAAGATTTCAACAAGAGGACATAACCATAGTACACATTTTTACAGTCAGTATAGGAGCACCTAAATATGTAAAGCAAATCTTGATGAACAAAAAGGGAGAGATCAGCGGAAATACAGTCACAGTCAAGGGTTTTAACACCCCACTGATTTCAATGGATAAGTCTTCCAGATAGAAAATGAACACGGAGACAGAGGCCTTAAATGACAATCTAGATCAAACAGATTTAATTGATATCTTCACAACATTTCACCCCAAAGCAACAGAATAAACATACTTCTCAAATGCACATGGAACATCTTCTAGAATAGACCACATGTTAGATACAAAACAAGTCTCAACAAATTCAAGATAATTGGAATTATATCAAGGGACTTTTCTGACTATAATACTATTAACTAGAAATTATTCACAAGAACACTGAAAAACACAAAAAGACACGGAAGCTACATAACAAGTTATTTTTTTAATTTTTTAAAAGATTTTATTTATTTATCTTTGGAGGGGAAGGGAAGGAGAGAGGGAGAGAAATATCAATGTATGGTTGCCTTTTATGTGTCCCCTGATGGGAACCGGCCTGCAACCCAGGCATGTGCCCTGATTGGGAATTGAACTGCGATCCTTTGATTTGCAGGCCTGCGCTCAATCCACTGAACTACACCAGCCAGGGCTAAATAAGAAGTTATTAAACAATGAATGGGGCAACAAAGAGACCAAGGAAGAAATCAAAAGATGTCTTGAAAGAAATAAAAGTGAGAACACAACAATCTAAAATCTGTGGCACATGGAAAAAGCAATCTTCAAAGGGCAATTCATAGCATTTACAGGCCTATCTCAAAAAACAAGAAAAAGCACAAATAAGCAATCTAACTACACTTACAGGAATTTGAAAAAAAAAAAACAAACAAAACTCAAAGTAAAGAAAAGAGGTGAAACAATAAATATCAGAGCAGAAATAAACAAAATAGACTATAAAAATGATGCAAAAGACCAGTGAATCCAAGAACTCATTCTTTGAAAAGATAAACAAATTGACAAACTTTTAACCAGATTCACTGAGAAAAAAAGAGAGGACCCAAATGAATAAAATCAATAATAAAAGATGAGAAATAACAACTGACACCAAGAAATACAAAGGATTGTAAGAAAATATGAACAATATGCCAACAAACTAGACAATATGGAAGGAATAAACAAATTCCTAGAAACATGCGATCTTCCAAAACTAAATCAGGAAGAATCAGAGAATATGAATGGACAGATCATACCTAGCAAAATTGAAGCAATAATTTAAAAAAACTCCAAAGAAACAAAAGCCCTGATCCAGGTGGCTTCACAGAGAAATTTTACCAATCATTCTGAGAAGAAATAACACCTCTCCTTCTCAAACTATTTCAAAAAATACAAGGGAAAGGAATGATCCCAAGCTCAGGTTATGAGGTCAGCATTATCCTAATTCTGAAACTAGATAAAGACATTACAAAGAAAGAAAATTATAGGCCAGTATCCCTGATGAATATAGATGCTAAAATCCTCAACAAAATATTAGCAACTCAAATACAACAATGCATCAAAAACGTCATATGTCCTGATCATGTGGGATTTATTCCAGGAATGCAAGGTTGGTACATTTGCATATAAAAAAATGTGATTCACCACGTACACAAAATTAAGGATAAAAACCACATGATCATATCAAAAGATGCAGAAAGAGAATTTGATAAAGTCCAGCACAGGCAGAAGAATCAGACACACAGAAGAATCAGCTTCAGCACAACCTATAGGGTATGGTAAGAAGTGTGGTGGAGACTGGAGAGGGCTGGCCTGGTGCCCACAGGCGGTAGTGCCAGAGGGGTAATTAAGCAGCAAGTTAGACCCCCCTGAGGGGAATGGGGTTTAAACTCTAATTTGGGGTCCCCAACCCAGAACACCAGAACCCAAAAAGTACACAGATAACAACCAGCAGAGAAAAGCGCCAGGGTTGCTCTTTGCCAGAGCCAGATAGTTGGAAAGAGAAAGAGCCATTTAAAGGGCCAACGCATGTATTTTCATTTGCTTTCACTTACCTGGGGTTCTGGCAAAGGCAGAAGCAGAGTGGGCTGCAGACACCTAAGGAGAGACTGGGGATGGAAGCTTTGGGGAGAGTACAGAGAGAGTAGCTACAGAGAACCCAGTACTGAGTCATCCCCCAAACAACAGCAGCCTTTGTGCTCAGACAGACCCCTCCTATCTGATGAGCAGCATCAGCCTGAGGGGAAATAACAGCCCTGCCCCCAAGAGAGACATTGCCTCAGCTATGTGGTAATTAAGCCTGACTGCTGAGTGCAGAGATACTAGACTAATAACTAAAGCAGACAACCATAGATATAAATCCATGGCAAAAGAGGGGCAGAGGAGATTAGAGACGCATGAGGAGAGATGGGGGGGACAGAGTCTTAGGGGAGAGAACTGAGAGAGTGACCACTGGAATCCCAGTGCTTATTCATCTCCCATAGGGCAGCAACCATCCTGCTTAGGTATACCACTCCCCTCCAAGCAATAACCTGAGGGAAAACAATAGCCCGAACCCCAGGAGGAATTCTGCCTCACCTTATGGGGCTTAAGCCTGACTACTAAATGCAAAGTGACTAATTAACAACTGAAAGAGACAGCTCTTGCTAGTGGATCTCTGGCAGTCTCAAAGCAGGCTGCCTAAGGGCAGACTTCAACATCTGACAGTGCCAGAGGCCAATCCAAAAAGAAAGAAACTACACTAAATACTAGCTACCAAGATGAAATTGACTCTGGTCTTCTCCATGATTAGTGATATCTTCTTTCCTGCAGAGCTTTTTTACATTCATTTCTTATCCAGCAGGTTTGTGCATATTAAGTCACTAGAATTTACCCTATAGTTTATTTCTCTCCTTTCTTATAATTGTCTCAATCTCTTTATACACTTATTAATGCTGGTTAATTTGATGTTGATTCTGAGACTTCAGGTGTGGGGCTTATTTTTGCAGACGTGCATTTGTTGCCTGTGCTTTGTGGTTTTCTTCTGGCAGCACCTGCAAAACAGCATACAAGACATGGTGGACAGTATCCCTCAGTCAACCAGCTGGAGCTAAGTATCCACCAAAGAATGACCCAACAACAATCAAAACCCAAATATATCCAGAGAGCCAATATAAATGGCATCCCAAGGGCAGCCAGTTCAGGAGATCAAGAAGATAGTACCACTGAATCTCACAGGTCTCATGCCATAGAAGTTCACATCACAAAATCAAGGAGTCAGAACAGATCAATTTAAGAAGCAGAGGAAAACAAGAAGATTCTCACAAACAATGGGAAGACAAAGAAACAACCCTAAATGAAAGGAAAGGAGGAAGCCTCAGAAAAAATGCTGCATGAAATACAGGCAAGTCAACTATCAGATGTTGATTTCAAAGCAATGGTTATGAGGAAGCTCAATGAGCTCACAGAGAATTACCAAAACCTACAGGGAAACTATGATGAACTCATTGTAAACTATATTAACATGAAAAAGGAAACAGAAACTATCAATAAGAACAAAGAGGAAATGAAGGATACAATTTCTGAACTGAAGAACACAGTAGAAGGAATCAAAATAAGGCTAGATGAAGCAGAAGACTGAATCGGTGAGCTGGAGGGCAACATAGAAAAAAATAACCAGAAAGAGAAGGAAAGAAAAAACACTCAGAAAAAAAAAAGACTTGTTAAGGGAACAGCAGGACAACATGAACCATAACAATATCCATATAGTAGGGATATCAGGAGGAGAAGAGGAGCAAGGATAGAAAACTTCCTTGAAAAGTAATGATGGAAAACTTCTCTAATGTGATGAGAGAAAAAGTCATAAATCCAGGAATCACAGAGGGTACCCATCACAAGGAACCCAAAGAGGCCTACTCCAAGACACATCATAATGAAAATGGGAATATTTCACGACAAAGATAGACTCTTAAAGGCAGCAGGGAGAAACAGAAAGTAACATACAAGAGAGCTCTGATAAGACTAGCAGCTGACTTCTCAATGGAAATGCTACAAGCCAGAAGGGAATGGCAAGAAATATTCCAAGTAATGAAAAACAAAGGTATGCAACCAAGACTGCCTCATCTAGCAAGGCTCTTAATTAAAATGGAAGGCCAAATTAGGAGCTTCCCAGACAAAGAATACACCTTAAAGGAGCTCAAAGAATACACCTACATCAAACCACCTCTGCAAAATATACTAAGGAGACTGCTTTAAGAAAAGAAAGAAAAAGAGTGAGAGAGAGGAAATACAGCTACAAAAAGAGTAAACTGGCTATGAATAAGTCCCTATCAATAATAATTTTAAATGTAAATGGATTAAATGCTCCACTCAAAAGACATAGAATAGCTGAATGGATAAGAAAGCATGGCCCACACATACGCTGCCTACAAGAGACCCATCTCAGAACAAAAGACCTACACAGACTGAAAGCAAGGGTTAAAGAAAATGTTCCAAGCAAATGGACTGGGAAAAAAAGCTGGGGCAGCAACATTAATATTATATAAAATAGACTTGAAGAAAAGGCTCCTAAACAGGCACAGAGGACACTTCATAATCCTCAAGGGAAGAATTCATCAAAAAGACATAAACACTGAAACATATATGCACCCAACATAGGAGCACCCAAATACATAAGGAAAATCTTGGAGGATGTCAACAAAGATATAGACAAAAACACACTTATACTAGGGGATTTTAACACCCCACTGTCAAAAATGGACAGATCTCTCAAACAAAATATCAACAAAGATATTGTGGCATTGAACAATGCCCTAGATAAAATGGATTTAAATGATATGTATAGAAACTTTCATCCCATAGAAGCTAAATACACATTCTTTTAAAATGCATGTGGAACATTTTCAAAGAAAGACCACATGATAGGACACAAAACAAGCCTCAACAAATTCAAGAAAATTTAAATCATATCAAGCATTTTCTCCAACCACAAGGGACTGAAACTAGAAACCAACCTCAAGGGAAAAACCCCAAAATGCTCAAATCATGGCTATTAAACAATGAATGGGTTAAGATTGAGATCAAGGAAGAAATCAAAAAGTTTCTGGAAACAAACTGAAAATGAGCTCACAACAACCCAAAACTTATGGGACACAGTGAAGGCATCCCTGAAAGGGAAGTACATAGCAATACAGGCCTACCTAAACAAGATACAAATATTTCAAGTAAACAGCCCAAACCTACCTCTGCAAGGACTAGAGGAACGACAACAAAGACAGCCCAGAGCAAGTAGCAGGAAGGAAATAACCAAGATCAGAGCAAAATTGAATGATATAGAGACTAAGGGAAGGATTCTAAGGATCAATAAATCCAATAGCTGAACCTTTGAAAAAATAAACAAAATTGACAAATCTTTAAGCAGACTCATCAAGAAAAAAGAGAGAAAACCAAAATAAACATAATCAGAATTGAAAGTGGAGAGATTACAACTGATACTCCAGAAATACAAAAGATTATAAGAAAATTACCATGAATAACAATATGCCAAGAAAGTTAAAAACCTAGGTGAAATGGACGTATTTTAGAAAAATATAACCATCCAAAACTCAATGAAAAAAAGCAGAAAGCCTGAAAAGATCAATAACAGCTAATGAAATACAAGCAGCAATCAAAACACTCCCAGGTCACAATAGCCCTAATCTGGATCACTTCACAGAAGAATTTCTCAAAACAATTAGGAAGAGATAACCCCTATCTTTCATAGAGTATTCAAAAAAATCCTAGAAGAGGGAAGACTCTCAAACTCTTAATCCCAAAACCAGACAAAAACTCAACAAAGAAAGAAAACCTCAGGCTAATATTGCTGATGAAGAGAGATGCTAATATCCTAATAAACATATTGCCAAACCACACCCAGTGATATAACAAAAGATCATTAAACATGATCAAGTAGGATTCATCTCAGGAATGCAATGATAATATAATATTCACAAATCAGTAAATGCAATACATTACATAAAAAAGAAGAGATGAAACCACATGATCATTTCAATAGATGCAGAAAAAGCATTTGATAAGGTACCACATCTATTTCTGATAAAAACAGTCAGCAAAGTGGGAGTAGAAGGAGCATTCCTCAACATATTAAAAGCCATATATGAAAAACCTACAGGTAACATTGTAATCAACAGGCAAAATCTAAACACTTTCCAACTATGATCAAGAATCAGCCCAGGATTTTGGCTTTTACCACTTGTTTTCAAGATAGTGTTGGAAGTCTTAGCCACAGTGATCAGACGAGAAAAGCAAATAAAAGCCATCCAAATTGGATAGGAAGAAGTAAAACTGTTTGCAGATGACATGATAGTATACAGAGAAAATCCTATAAACTCCACCAAACTGCTAGACCTAATAAGTGAATTTGGCAAAATAGCAGAACCCAAAGTCAATATTCAAAAATCAAAGGCATTTTTGTACACCAGCAACAAAATATCAGGAACAGAAACCAGGAAAAGAAATTCCATTTGATATAAAAAACAAGAAAAACAAAGTACCTAAGAGTGAACCTAACCAAAGAGTTAAAAAACCTATACTCAGAAAACTACACAACACTGATGAAAGAAATTTAGGAAAACAAACAAATGGAAGCATGTACCATGTTCATGGATTGGGAAAATTAACATCATAAAAATGTCCCTTCTATTCAAAGCAATTTATAGGTTCAATACAATCCATGTTGAAGTACCAATAGCATATTTCACAGATATAGAACAAACATTTTAAAAATTTGTATGGAACCATAAATAACCCTGATTAGCTATACCAATTTTGAGAAAGAGGAGCACAGTATGAGGGACCACCATACCTGATATCAAACTGTATTACAAGGCCACTGTAATCAAAACAGCCTGGTACTGGCATAAGAACAGAAACATAGACCAATGGAACAGAACAAAGATCCCAGAAATAAACCCAAGTCAATTAATATTTGACAAAGGGGGTAGAAGCATGAAATGGGATAAAAATAGCCTCTTCAACAAATGGTATGGGGCATCAGGCCACCTATATTCAAAAAATGAGACTCAATCACCAACTAACACCATATGCAAAATAAACTCAAGATGGATAAAAGACTGAAATATAAGTCACAATACCACAAAAATTCTAGAGGAGAACGTACACAGGAAAAACTTAGATATTCCACACAGCAATATTTTCACCAATATGTCCTTTAGAGCAAGGAACATAAAAAAAGGAATAAAAAATGGGACTTCATAAAAATAAAAAGCTTCTGCACAGCAAAAGAAAATATCAGCAAAATGAAAAGGGAACCAACTGTGTGGGAAAATATATTTGCCAATGATATCTCAGACAAGGGTTTGATATCCAAAATAAACACACAATTCCACTCCAGGAAGACCAACAATCCAATTAAAAAATGGTGAAAGGACTTGAACAGATACTTCTCAAAGGAAGGCATATAGAGGGCCCAGAGACATATGAAGATGCTCAGTATCTCTAGCTATCTGAGAGATGCAAATTAAAACCACAATGAGATAACACTTGACATCGGTCAGAATGGCCATCATAAACAAATCAACAAATAGCAAGTTTTGGAGAGGTTGTAGAGAAAAGGGAACCTTGGTGCACTGTTGGTGGGAATGCAGACTGGTGCAGCCACTGTGGAAAACAGTATGGAATTCCTCAGAAAACTAAAAATGAAAGTGCCTTTTGACCTGGCAATTCCACTGCGGGGATTATATCCTAACAATCCTGAAACACTAATCCACAGGAACCTATGCACCCCAATGTTCATAGCAGCACAATTTACAATAGCCAAGTTTTGGAAGCAACCTAAGTGCCTATCAGTAAATGAGTGGATCAAAAAACTGTGGTGCATTTACATGATGGAATACCATGCAGCAGAAAGAAATAAAAAGTTCCTACCCTTTGCAAGAGAATGGATAGAACTGGAGAGCATTATGCTAAATGAAGTAAGGGAGGCTGTAACAAACAAATACCACATCATCTCATCTTTAAGTGGAACCTAACTGACAAATGAATGAGCAGGCAAAATATTACCAGAGACAGTGAAATTAAGAACGAACTGACAGTAACCAGAGGGGAAGAGAGAGGGACATAATGGGGGGAATGAATGGGAAGGGTTGTCAAGAAACATGTATAAAGGACCCGTGGACATAAGCCAAAGCAGGAATGATTGAAGGTGGGAGATGGGGGTGGTCTGGGTGGGGGAAGTGGTGGCAGAAAAATATAGATAACTACATTTGAACAACTATAAAAAAAGTAAAGAAAAAAGAAGTAAGAAACTAAATATATAAAATTCCATCAAAACTAAATTATAACAGAAACATTTTTCTCCTTCTACATAATAACAAAATAGTTTCCACTTGTACTTCCCACTCAGTTTACAGACTTTGTGACAAAATTTCTGTCATTGTTTTCTACTTATCTGCTACTCTCCATTATTAGTAAAAATATCTGTTTGATACCTACTTCTAAGACATTGTACTGAGCACAAAATACAGCCACCATCTATAAGTATTCATGATCAAAATTAGGAGAAAAAATATTAAGGGAAGTGTTGAAATGAGGAAAGCCTTGAAAAAAATAAGTTAAATGTTTACAGTAAAAAGAAGACATAGAGCCCTGACCAGGTGGCTAAGTCAGTTGAAATGTCATCCCATACACCAAAATATTGAGGGTTCAATCCCTGGTCAGGGCACATATCTGGGTTGTTGGTTCAAACCCCCATTGGGATGCATGTAGGAGGCATCAACAGATGTTTTTCTCACACATTGATGCTTCTCTCTCTTCCTCTACCTCCCTCTCTCTCTGAAACGAGTAAATGAATCATCTGGTGAGGATTTAAAAAGCCTTTTTAAAAAAGGAAGATACACACTTGAAAATTAAAAATAGTTGACATTTTATTATAATGTCAAAGACTTTACTCCATAGGATTATTTTGGTAAGAGGTTTTGCAAGGAGCTTAGACTTGGAAAAATAATTACTATGCTCAGGTGTTAATAACAAAAAACCTAATAGATAAATGGGCTTGAAGGTGATAGAAGTCTATTTCATGCTCATGTAAGATCCAAAACTAGTGTCTTAATTAGCAAGTAAGTTTCTTCAAGCAATGATTCAACGACCCATAGTTTCTCCCATCTTGTGTGTCTGTCATCACCCAAGAAGTGGCTGCCAAAGTAGCCCTCTCAGGTTCATAATGTTATAGATGAACAATGATCATGAAAGGACAGGCATCAGAGGAATTTAATGGGCCATTTCTGGAAGTTATTTATATTGTTTACTCACCTATCTTATTCTGTTGGATAAATCTCAGAGATAGGGCCATGCTTAACTGTAGAAAGAGACTGGAAAATACAGTCCAGAAAGAAGAGGAATTAGTTAAATAATCAGTCTTTACCATGAATATAATAAAAAATTTACATTAACCTTACTTTAAAAAATGTCAAGCTAATAATATGTATATAATATGTTTTGTAGGTATAACAATACTTACAATAAAAATGGTAATGGTAATAACAATAATAATGATGACCCTTGATGGGTCATTACTATGTGACACACATTGCTAAGAGTTGTATAAAGATGTATAATTTAAATTTCACAGTATCCCCCATAAAGTAGATACTATTATTATTGTTATTATTGTTTAGATGAGGGAAATTGAGGCATAGGAGAAGTTGCCCAGAGTAGTGGGATACGAATAGTAAATAAAATGATAGAACATAAATGCATGGAAAGTTGCCATTTTAATTCAACTAAAAATGCTTTACTTAAAACTTCATGATGATCAGCTTCGAACCCCATTTTATGAATATTTTACATGTGTTCAAAAATCTTCCTTAACAAATTCTTACATAATCATATATTTAAAGTAATGTACTAGTATTCAAGGTTATCTGCTTGAGAAGATAATGGATGGGAACAAAAAATTTTAGTAAATCAATGCTTCCTGTCCTTCCTCTCTATCGAATACTACCATGTTTTCTTACCACCTAGACATTGTCAACACAGCACTTTCTAATGCTATGTTCTTCCTGTTGTGTATTCAAGAGTAGTCAGTTCAGAGAAAAATCAATAAGATGTAGAACATTATCTTTCAGCAGAGAAAAAGAAATGGAGAACAAAAATTGGGCAGGTTAGTAAGAAGAAAACATATTAGGAAATAAGGTAACTAGGAGAATATTGATGGAAAGATTTGAGAATAGACAGAAAAGTTAGTAGCAGATTTTGGAAAGAGAGAAAAAATAGAGATGAAAGAATGAGAATTTTAAGAGTTTTTGATGTAAATAACTGATAAATGTCTATTAATGGCATCCAAGCTACATTTTTAAAAAATTGTAGCAACTTTTAACTTGCATTGCAATTTATGGTCTCTGTTTATTTCATCATGATCCCAAAATGACCATAAAAAACTTCACATTGTATTTGGGTTACATTGAGGTCACAGAAACACAGAATCTTAGAGTTGGAAGCAATTTTAATGATATGTATTCAAAGACTTCTTCCAATACAAGAATTTATTCTTTTTATCTCAAAAAATCCTCCTGTTAATACTTCAATTAACTTTATAGTAAAATATTTACTTCCTGATGAGGCAGATCATTTTGTTTCTAAAAAGTATTAATAAATGCTTTATTATACTAAATCAAAGTCTACCACCCTCATATACATCAATATGCTACAGATTCTACTCTCTATAAAATCACCTTACTCAAATCCATTCTTCATAAAATAGTTTATCATATATTTGAAGATATTTGTTATCTTTCTAAAAACTTTATTTTGTTTTGATCTAATGGTAGAGTTGTACTTGGACCTTATTCATCACCTGCTAGTCACCCTTTGAATTAGGTTTACTTACAAACAAATTATTACTGATTTCTCAGGAAAATTTTTCCAATTTTCTACTGCCCCATGTATCTGAAAACATAAAAATAGGAAACAGATGGGATACTCAAAATAAGACAATTTAAGAAAGGTTGAATTACAAAGGAAATTTTCAGACATGTGCATGGAATTTAACTGGGGCTGCTAGCATCCCGGTTGGTAGTGCCTCGGGCCTGAAGAAACAGGCAGAGAAACTGGTTCTCAGAATGTGGATGGAGAGAATTGCACAGAATGAACCACCTGGAGGAAACAAACGCCTCTGTGCAGGTATGTTGCCCACTCAAGGCACCTCACGGGAAAGGAACCAGGAAATCAGAAACTCATATCTGACCTCACACTCCTCACTCCCACCATGCTTCTCATGGGGGTTCAGACTGACCCAAGTAAAAAGTAAAAAATAAGTTTCCCAGAGCAGAGAGCAGATGCACAAATATGGAAAGACAGGGTCTAAAGAGGGAAATAAAAGATATCTGCTACATTCCATAATATCCACCAGACTAAAATCCGCTGCTCTGCTGTGAGGTGATCAGAATCTTTCAAACAGTTCTGTCACTCAGGGAGATTTATGGTGTATGCTTCTTGAGAAGCAACATGCATTTTCCTTCCGCTTAATAGAATCCCAGTCATATAGGAAGACTCACTAAAAATAATAATAATACAGAGCCCACATATGTATTGTTATGATGTTTCTGACATTTCACATGCCCAAAGTTCTTGGTTGTCCCATATTGAAATTTTGCCCTACAGCAAAAAGTGGCACTGTAGAATCTGATCATGGTGAGCTATTGCATCCATTGATACTGACTATCATAACAAACAATACTAAAAAATAAAAACTACTAATAGAAGTAGGTGGCTTTTTTCTTTCTACAAATGAAAGAGAAGAATGGATGGGTTCCAACTCAGGAAAAGAGAAACCAGCTGGGGAATTGATGGTAGAATTGGCTGCATGCCATTAGTCTTGTAGCTTATCTTTAGGAAGCTTTTAAACCAGTATGGAGCACAATAGACCTCATCATATACCTGATGTTCTGCTGGATAATGGCCCAAGACTTAAGAAGTCTGTACTGTACACATAAAAACACTGAAATGTTTATATTTACTAAAAAGCATCTCTCTGAATAATGGTTTTTATACATTCAAGGTCATTATGAGTTCACTCATTTATAGGAAAATTTACTCTTGCCCATCCACTTGCCTTAAAAGAGCATAAATAAAGAAAACTGAAATAATCCAATGAACCTCATGTACCTATTAGAGTACTTTCAAAAGTAAATAAGGATATTCCATCATAGAAGATTGCTTTGCATATAGAATCCAATTTACTTAAACAGAGTTTCACAGATACAGCTGAAATAGTTGTCAACATTCCTGAGGTGACTTGATGGTGCTGCCTAGTAAATTGCAAGCACTTCTTGGCCTAAATAAATACTTCCATTACAGTTCCATTCTGGTCAAGTCTAGGGCTCAGTAGCTCATACTATTCCCTCGGGTCAAGTATATCTTATTTTTTCTTGCACTTCTCTCCTGAGACTCATTTCAAACTTGTACTAATCATTTATGTTAACAATGATGAAAGACCTCAGAACTGGTAGGCTTTAACGCTAAAGAGAAATTTGGCAGCTATTTACATGACTGGCTTGGGAGTGGTATTCTCAGTTACCCTTCACAAGACCTTGCTCTCCTTCTGTTCAGATTAAAGTTACAACATAAAATAGAAAAAAAAATGTGATCAAGTGTAAAAAGAAAGTCAAATAGATTGATATCCAAAACTTCACTCTACTAGAAAGTATAGCAGGTATTGGACACCAGTCACCAACTTTCATTCAAGTCTGAAAATAAGTTATTTAAATGTTAAGCATTGCTGGAAAGGTGCAGGAGACTGATGTGGATGCGTCAACGAGACTGATTTCTATCATTAAAATCATGGTTGATAGAAACAGACAAATGGGAGTATAAACTTCAGTTAGTTATCACCAGAGAAGCCCAACAATACATACACAGAACTTAAAGCTTAACAATAAAATTTTAAATTGAATCTTCATTTTAAATGTGAAGCAATGTGTTATAAAACAATGAATTGGCATGAAACATACCAAGGCCAATGAGTTCAGTTAAGCAAGAGCTTGTCAGCATACCCATACTTTATCATCCATGCAGAGAATAACTCTCCATGACATTAAGAGTGCTCATGTTGATGAAATGTCACAATTAGTTGACACTGGCCTTCTCCTAGGTCATAGATTCTCTGTCACATCCTGCCAGTTTAAAGCAAGACCAGATGATTACAGTGTTTTACCTTACAAGCCCCAATGGGAAACCAAAGCTGAGTTTAGGTATACAAACTGCTGCATAGCATTGGAGATGCCATTTAAAAGAGATTGCTAGAGGAGATGACCAGCCATAGGGAAGAATAGAAAGTGACAAGTATTGTGCCCTGATATCAAGTAGAAAAGCTTATATTCTCATCAAACCAAAGGAAAATAATTAATAAGAATTTCAAATAATTTTGAGGCTAAAGATCATTCCATTCTTTGGTGACTTGAATGAAACAGAAAATCCATGTCCTCAGCAGTCACAGGGTAGATAAGTGCCCACAAATATACAGAATTTTGGACAGATCATGTTAAGCACATAGTTACATAATTATTTATTGTATATTATATATTAGACATTGATAACCTAGAGATAAACCTAGAGAAGAAAAAGGCCAAACAAGCACATGAATTATCATGAAGTTTATTCATAATATATTTATTTTATCAATGAGGAAAATCTTCCCTGAATGAAAGCTCAGAAAGTTTTCTGATGATGGTTAAACCATGCATAAAATGTAATAATTTGAATCTCCATTGATATATAATAGTCACATAACAATTGCTCTAAATTTGAAGCTTCTTCTTTAGTTTGTTCATGCTGCAGAAGGGAAGCCTGCATCTGGGGAAGACATTATAATCCACTTCATTCTTTCCCTGTCTTGAACTTTCTATTCCTCCTAAGCTAGCTAGCTCACTTCAGATTCAATGTAGTAGAACTGGAAGGAGAGGAAAAGGATACAGAAATGTTCTCACCTGATGGATACTGTCATGATGACCCAGCATGAGTGTTCTGTGGGCTTGGCAGGGGTTTAAAGTTGACCCTTCTTCTAATGAGTATTCTTGTGAGTTCTTAACAGATTTCCCATTCAGTAGGTGTCTCTTTTCTCAAACTCATTTAACATGGTAAATGGAGCTCAGTTCCAGTTGGTTGCTTTGGACACCTTCTTCACGCTGTTGGCAGTCAGAGGTCCACTCCCAACTTTCTTCTACTAAAGCACTCTTATGCCCCTTGGAGGATCCAAGGCAGCTGTCTCATGCAAAAGTCCTATATCGGGTCAACAGGAAACCTTTATACCTCCTTTGATCTAATGACATTTTGGAGTACAATTATTTCTCAAACCATAGATTCCTTTTCCTAGACTCTTGATTTTAATTATTTTTTATTTTAATTTTTTAATCCTCACCCGAGGACATGCTTATTTATTTTAGAGAGAAGGGAAGTGAGGCAAAGAGAGAGGGAAAGAAACAATGATGTGAGAGAGAAACATCAATCAGCTGCCTCTCACATGCACCCCTACCAGGGACCAAACCCGCAACCCAGGCAAATGCCCTGTCCAGGGATCAAACCCACAACCTTTCAGTGTACTGGTGATGCTCCAACCAACTGAGCAACATCAGCCAGGGCTAGACTTTTAGATTTCTCAGTTGTGTTTCAGACATCAATCTCCCATGCCATCTAAGTAATACAAATCTAAGTAGAGGAGTCAGAAAATCTGCAGGACTGAACTGCGCCCTCAATGTTCTAACACAGTGGTTCTCAACCAGGGTTAACTTTGCCCCAGAGGAGACATTTGGCAATGTCTGTAGACATTGTTGGTGGTCATAACTGGAAAGAAGGTGCCACTGGCATCTAGTGGGTAGAGGCCAAGGAGGCTGCTCAATATTTCACAGTGTACAGTCAGCCCCCAACAACAAAGAATTGTTCAGCCCAAAATGTCAGTAGTGCTGAAGTTGAAAATCCCATTCTAGAAAATATTTTTTCAATTTATTTTTATTCTTAAATGTATAACAAAATTACAAAGATGAAAATATAGTATTTCTGACACTTTCTCAATTTCTTATGTTCATTAAGTCATGAACCATCTATATTATGTCAGACACAATTATCAGGGCTGGAATTCAGCAGCTCCCATGCAGGGAGATAAACAACTAAAGAGGAAGAGAGATAAACAACATACAAGGAAACCAATACATTAGCAGGTATTTTATACAATAATAGTTTTCTAAAGATGATAAAGCATAGTGATGTGATAAGGAAAGGGTGCCATCACTTTGTGTTAAAGTGGTCAAGGGATGTTTTTCTGAAGAAGTGGAAACCGGGAAATGGTGCCAACAGCCAAGTGGAATGCAGCCATTCTTGGGAAGGGCATTTTAGATGTAAGACCAGCTAAGTCAAGGTCTGTAGGCAGGACCAAGCATGTAATGTTGCAGAGAAAGCAAGAAATTTGTGAGTGCTGATGAGTACCATATAAAATGGGGACAGAGAAAAATGCAATAGGTAGGTCTTTTGGAACAGTAAACAGTTATTCTTAACCAAAAACTTGAGGGACTGTAATCCTGGCTAGTGAAGATATATATAAATCCCTTTAAAAATTCACAAACTTTTATACATATGTCTATGTATATGCATTGCACTGATCCTCAAAAATGACACTTGTTTAGGAACACACCCCTCCTGTGTCTCTCTCCTTTATGCACACACTCACATCTTTGACACCTGCTTTTCCAGAAGTTAAGTAATTCTTTGTGACATCAGCTATGTGTCCTATAATTTAATTCAATTCTGACACTAACCAGAGTTTGTTCAGACCCCACAGATTATAAGCTTAGTCCTACAAGACTGAACCCCACTTCAAACACTAATCACAAGGTCCCCAGATCACAAACCAGAGGTTCCCATGACCCTACTTCTTGGAGTTGACTACTTGCTAGAACAGCTCACAGAATTCCAGGAAACATATTTATCAATTTATTATATTGTAAAGGATATGATAAAATATTACAGATGAACATACAGATGAAGAAATAGAAAGAGTGAGATCCAGAGGGGTCCTGAGTACAGGAGCTTCTGTCCCAGTGGAACTGGGGTGTGCCACCCTCCCTACAGGTAAATGTGTTCACCAACCCAGAAGCTCTCTGAACCCCATACTTTTGGGACTTTTTATGGAGCCTTCATCACATAGGCATCTATGGTAATTAACTTATTTCCAGTCTCTCTCCCCTCCTCAGAGAGTGTGAGATGGATTTGAAAGTTCCCAGCCTCTAATTAATTCTGGTGACCAGCCCCCATCCTGAAGCCATCCAGTAGCCAACCCAGAGCCACCTCATTAGACCAGAAACATTCTTATCGCCCAGGACATTGTAAGAGATTTAGGAGCTCTGTCTCAAACAGTTCTATCGTAGCCCTGAGGAAAATAAAAATGTCTTAGGAGTTCTGTGTCAAGAAACAGAGTCAAAGAGGAAATGTTAGAACAAAAGATTCCCCTACACCCCTATTTTCAAGGGGTTCCAGGAGTTCTAGGTAGAAACTGAAGGCAGAGACATACATGTGTGCTTCTTATTATTTTACAATCCTAAGTGATATCTAATTATTAGAAACCTGTTATTTGCAGAGAGTAGAAAGAAATTTGTGTCCAGTTTAGGATCTCTCCTGTTTTCTCAATGTGCACCCTAAGTCTGTCTGGAAGCAAGACCTGTTGTAGGGTTTTTCTTGAATTTGGGAGCAATGCAGGTTGTGGAAGCAGCAGCTTATTGGACTTCAACCCCTCCTCATCTTTTTGTGATTCTGAAAACAGTGTCTGTTTTCAGACAAACAGATAAATTAGGGACAAACCCCAACAAATTAGGGACCACAATTCTGCCCCCAAGAGACCATCCAGGAGGCTAATGAAATGTCTCTTCTGGTCCCTGAGAAATAACAATGGAGTGTCACATTGGGGTGTCCCAGAACTATACAGAAATAAAAGAGAAATGCTTCCCTCTCCTCCTCTTTATGGCTAAATGGTCACCCACTCTCTGACCCAAAGTTCTCTAAAGAATGTATTACTTGTCTACCTAACACACAACATTCTCTGGCTGAACAAAGAAATATGGATAGTTTGAGTTGCATTACCTAATGGCAAAGGGAATACATTAAATTAAAGGAACTGAATACCAGCAGCCCAAAACCTAGGGAACAAGTAGGCACTTCATAGAAAACCTCGGGAGGGCAGTGACTGGATACAGGGACAAGGACAATGCCAGAATGAGTGACAATATTCAGGGAGCAGAGCCAGTTAACTTATGGCAGCTAAGCAATTTCAAACTACAAAAGGAATTTCAGGCTTCAAAACTCCAGCTCCCAAATAGTGTTATAATTAGTATTATTTTCAGATTAAAGAAAACACCACTTTTGTGTAACAAATTACCTCCATTTTAAAAGCAAAAATAATATATTTCAGTTCATAAAAAATGCCCAAATGGAAGCATTCTTACATTAATTATTTCACTCTATTCAAAAAGCATATCCCTGCTTGCTTTTTATTATGCCTTCCAGCCTCTACTTTGAAAAACATGTTAAGAAGCTGGAAGGTGTTTTTTTAAATGAAAGGAAAAAAAATAAACAATCTTTGAAGCAAGTAGAGCCAAAATACAGAATACATAGATATACATGCACGTATTTCTTTTTTTTTTTTTTGGCCCCCTAGAAGGAACTCCCGTTTTCTTCTATCTCCCTTATTGGCACCAGAACATGAAGCATCTTTCTTTCCTTGGACATCAACATCAGCCAAATGTTTCCCCAGAATTGAATCAGATTCTGTTCTGTGGATTGATTGGCAAGAGTTTTTATAAAGGGGGTGGGGTCCCCAGAGGGCAAATACATAATTTTTCTAATGCATTTCACCTAAGTCTGTTTCTGAACCATTTCATCTGAGAGTAATAATTAGCAGCACATTGCAAAAGACAAAACATCGTCATTGCTTGTGGGGTCTGTAGTTGCTCTTGTAAAATTACCAACAAAAATTATTTTACTGTAGTAACAAAGGGCATATGTGAAGTAAGTATTGTTACAGGTTTTAGATTTAGGGGAAGGAATTTTTAAACCTGAATGTTGCATAAAACCATGAGAAATAGAATTTAAAATGGATTCTCTCAGCATTTCCCTTCACCTAGTTTACAGTGGCTAAAATAAATGTTGTCACTTTGTGTGAGGAATCACCAAGCACAGGCCTTTCTAAATGCAGAAAATTGAGAAACTGAAGCATTTGAGTTGAAAACATCTAAATAATTAAAATTTCCCCTTAACTTAGCCTCAATCTCTAGAAATTGATCTCCAAATGAAAATAAATATGTTCCCATCATTAGGAGATTTTAATATTGAAATATTAAAATTATATTAATATTAAAAATCATCTTTGACTATTTCTATGGGAAATCAGTGATAAGAAGGTGATGACATTATTTGTACTTGAATTGAAATGTGTGACTATACCCTGTATATGTTAGGAGAGGCTAGATGATTTTTACCAGGTCTGGAATTGTGTGCTGCTCTGATCATGGTGGTCAGCCATGCACAAAGATAAGATTGGTGCAGCAATATATAGTTTTTCTGGAGCCCAGGTTTCTGACAGTATCACCTATCCAAAAACATGGCTATGAACCAGAAAGCCTCAGCTCTATGCCTAAGCCATTGGGTTCCAGGTACTCCTGTTAGGTGCCACGAAAAGCTTCCTGATTCAGATTTTCCTCCCAATCCTGACAGTGCCAGCAATCTGATTAATCATACCACAGCACATTAGTCAGTGCAAATTAGAAATGGGGGTAGGGATGCCCCAGAGGCAAGGACAAAACTGAAGACGTGAGAGACAGCAACAAGACAAAGCAGTTAAAACTACTGTAGAGTAATTGATGGTCATTAAGATGAGCCCGAGTCATCAGGAAAAGCTAAATTATACTCTTATGCTCCACTTAAGAGAGAAGGATAATGCACAGAAGTCCCCAAACCTGGCTGAATATCAGACTGGCCTACAAAACTCTGGTTCAGCAAGTCAGGAGTGGATGTGCCCAAGAATGTGAATTTTAACAAATGTCTCAGATTTAGCTGAAATACAGAATACTATTTTAGAGCTTCTAATGTAATAGATAAGGAATCTATGGCACATAGAGAACTTTTCCAAGGTCCCCTAACTAGTAGTAAGTAAAAAAGCTAGCATTCCAACACAGGCCAACTCTAGCAGATTCTTCCAGGGTTCTTCTGCATCTTTTAGCTCATTAGAGCCTTAGGTTGGCTTGATTCTGGGTTTCTGAGTACACTAAATCTGTGGTTCTCAGGGTGCATCACCTGGAAACGTTAGAATTTCAAATTCTCAGGCACCACCCTAAACTTGGGAATCAAATACTCTAGGAGTAAAGCCCATGGATCTTTTTAAGCAAACTCTCAGAGAAATCCTGAATTCCACTGCACTAAATCATTACAGATGGAACCAGCAGCTAAAGAAGAGGGACCCAGCCTCTGTATATAGTAGAGTGGTTACAGTCACCTAGTGCCTTACCTAGATGCCCAGGATACAGTCTATGTAGACCAAAAGACCATGTAAAACTAGATTTTTTGGTTTCTTAGCATTCTATTTCTATTTTTTTCTAGTGGAAGTGAATTAAAATAAAGAAGCTTCTGAAAACTTTGGGATGGTAATAGATATTCTATATTTTTTCTTTTCAGTTAGTTGCTATGTTTCTTATCCCCATAGTCTTTTAATAATGGAAAGGCAAACTAATTCTCAGCTCTGAAAATTTATGCATGCCTTAGAATAAATTAAAGCCTATCTCTGTCATTTGTGTTTTAGAAAACCAAGATTTTTCTTATCATAGTTGGTAACTCTACTTAATTTTAAGTCTGTAAATGAATAATATAAGCATACAATCTTCTGCATCTTTTCTATTTGTTTATTTATTTATTCATTCATTGAGCAAATGTTTATTGAGAGCCTATTTGACACAAGAAATGGTACCAGATGGTGAGGATCTAACAGTGCTTAAGTATACCTTACCCTCAAGATGTTTCTGGTCTGTATTAAGTGTTCTTAATCTGGGCTCTATAAATGAATTTCAAGAGTTTTGTACCTATTGATAGATGAATAAATAAAAATGTATGGTATAGATACACTATGGAATATTACACAACCATAAAATAATAAATTCTTTCTATTTGCAACAACATGGATGAACCTAGGTTATATTCTGCTAAATGAAGTAAGTCAGATAGAGAAAGACAAATGCCATATATAATTTCACTTGTGAAATATAAAGAAAAAAATAAGCAAAACAAACCAGAAACACATTCATAGAAAACTGATGATTGCCATTATGGAGTGGGCAGTGAGCTAGGTGAAAAAGGGGAAAAGGATTAAGAAGTATAAACTTCTAGTTATAAAAGAAAAAAGTCATAGGGATATAGTGACTTTTAGCACAGGAAATATAGTCAATAGTATCAGAACAACTTTATACAGAGAAAGATGATTATTAGATTTATCACAATGATCACTTTAAGATATATAAATGCTGGATAACAATGTTGTACACCTAAAACTCATATACACCTAATATTGTATGTCAAATATACTTTAATTTTTAAAAAAGTATGCTATAATATAACTATAACCACTACTGAAATGAAATATCTAACTGCTAAAATTACATATGAATACTGAGCAATACCAATTTTCACTTATTTTTCTTTCAATCACTATATGTCGGAAAGGGAGGGGTGGGTAGAGATCTCTCATGTTTCAATTAGTTACTAGAGTTGATCTTGATTCCCACTCTCCTTTGTACCCACTGAGTTTTTACCTCTCTGCCCCTGTGTATGGCAAGCAGGAAGTGAGAATTCATGCCTCCCCCCCCCCCAAAAAAACAGCCATTAATCAATAATGATGCAAAGAAGAAAGGTATAGCCTACCTCCCTCTCCCAACTGGTGAGACAGCTCTGAGACCACAGTTCTGCAGTGATCTGGAGTTCCCCACTGAAATTAATCTCCTTCATCCAGAGTAGTAATTGCTTGATAAGGCCCCCTCTGCTTCTTTCTCCCCTTCCTTGCCTCTCTTTTGCCTCCACCACACCATGTTTCCTGGGAACAGTTCCCAAATAAACTATTCTCACTGCAATCCTATCTCAGGCTCTGTTTCTGAGGAATCCCAAACTAAGACAGAATCCACAAGCCAATGAGGTTCTTTAAAAAATCACTAGTCTAGCCCTGCCCAATGTGGCTCAGTTGGTTGGAGCATATTTCATAACCAAGGGTTGCAGGTTCAGTTCCAGTCAGGGTACACATATCTAAGTTGGGGGTTTTATCTCAAGTCTGGGCACATACAGGAGGCAAACAATCGTTGCTTCTCTCTCACACTGATATTTCTGTCTCTCCCTTCTCTCCCTCCCTCTCTAAAAACAATGAAAACATGTCCTCAGGTGACTATAAATTTTTTAAGTTAAAAATCACTAGTCTGGTGGCAGACAAAAAGCCAGAAACTTCAATTCAATGACAGCTGAGGAAGGAAAGAGGAAATGACATAAAAGCAGTACCATATAAAAACTATAAGAACTTCACTATGTAAAACAAAGAAAAGCACTTACTCCAAATATTTTTAATGTTTTCAGTCTTTTCCCTTACTATAATGTTATTTCCTAAAGTCAAACCCTCAGCTCAGAAGACAGAAAATTTGCAAGCATTATTTCTGCTTGATGAGGGAGAAAGTGGCATCAGCCTCAATAATATCAAAAGGCAGTGCCATATGATCTCACCTTTAAGAGGAACCTAAACAACAAAACAAACAAGCAAGCAAAATATAACCAAAGACACTGAAATAGAGAACAGGCTGATAGTGACCAGAGGGGAGAGGAAAGGAAATTTCAGGGGGAAAAAATAAGGGTTTACAGGAACAAGTATAGAGGACACATGGACAAAAACTAGGGGGGATGTGAAAATGGAGGGAGATGGGGAGGGCAGGGGGGCTGGGATGGAAGTAAAAGACAGAAAACTGTACTTGAACAATAATTAAATAAATAAATAAAATTAAATAAATAAAAGTGAAAATCCAAAAAACAAAAGGCAGTGCCTCATCCAAAACTCCACTTTGTCAGACACTGGGGAGCAGTCCTGGCCTTGCCTAGACAAACCAGCCAGCAGAACAGGAACCTGAACATTACAGATTTGCCTATTCGCCTGCTCTGTGCTGAGTGGAGTCTAATGTGATAGGAACTGTTTGTTATATTATTTACTATGTGTCTCTAATCTAACCTTTTTATGTGTACGGGCTTCCTACTGAGTGAGGAGACAAATCTACTCCCAGATGAGACGTTACAAGAATGTTAGCTGAAATGTTGAATAACGATAAATTCCTTTGAGTTCCTTGTATGTGCTAATCCACTATGCTGAAACTTTCATGTTTTGTCAGCTATTGTAATTTTGCTTTCACAGATGCAATACAAATTCTTCCCATATAAGTGACTTTCACATTTAGCAAAAACTTTCAGGGAAATTCTACTCTTGTGATTGTAGATGGCATGTGTTTCAGGAGCTTTACAAAACACACACACACACCTAAGAGGTTTGTATTTAAATTCCTTTCATTTTAGTCACCTGGAGACAAGTTTTAGTCTATGTTTTTAAATAATTGACTCCATCATATTTGATAAAATATAGTTTAGTTCTGAAGGCAATAGCACTTACATATTTTTTTTATTTTCCAAAAGCTTGTAAACTTAAAATAATTTTCTTGCCCCTGTAATGAAAATAAGAAGTTCCAGGATTTCCAGCTTTTATAAAAAGAAAACTGAGGCAGAGAACTGGGTAGGATCGTACTGAGGAATTAAAGGAGCAAATGTTCTCTGTTCAACTGAGCAAGTTGTTACGTCTTGCACACTTGTCATCAGCAGCTATTGACATAAGGAGAAATATCCAGGCTTGTAATAATTGCAGAGGTTAGAAGCTATAATTAAAACTACATAAAATTAATGGATGGGCTTAGAAAGATTCATGTGCCTTGAAATAAAAGTACTTTCAACTAGTTGAGATTTATGTCTGTGACTTGTCAACTTTGTATGTGGGTGTGTCCTTTTTAAAATGAGGTAAGTATGCAATTATTCAAGTGTGCAAGTATTCCCAATTTCTCTGAGCTACTGGTTTGCACCAAAGAAGGACAAAAGAGGGCCATTTCGGCCACTAAACTATACGTCTATATAATGTTTCATGATCATTTTTAAATGACTATATCATGCCTATGACAAACCACAGATGCTCTGCCAAATCAGTACTTTTGCATTGTACAGATTGCTCTGCCATTTTCCAATACAAGAATTCATTATTTAATTTTCTTAAACTTAATTCTCTTAGTTTTAGAGACCTATTCAGAAAAGAAGATAAAAGTGATCACCTGGGTAGTATACTTAAAATAAAAGAAGATTTCCCCCCAAGACAAGGGTGTTATGAATAAAGGGGGGGGGAGTGAATACAGGGCAGGAAAGGTAGATCTCACACCCCAGGTGGGAACTATGAGTGTTGGGCCCAGAAAGAAAAGAAGGGAATAATTCACATTTCTAGCAATAATAATTATTGCCTGATAATTTTCTAACCAGATACAATTTCTCCAGCTTTTCTCTACTTTTGATCTCATTACTTTCTGATTTACCACTCTTACTAATTTTCTTAGCCCTTGGGAATCTTAGACATTCTCTATATAGCGGTTTCTTTAAAGGGTTTATAAAAGAATATCTTAAAGGATGAATCGGTCATATTATCCTAGCCTTTAAGTCTCTGAAATAATAAATAGGTGTTAAGATGTTAAACTTTTTAAAATATTCATTATCCTCTATAGTTTTTATTGCAAAATCAAACACACATATGTAAATGTCTTTACTTGGATCTCTTAACGGCAAGCATTTTATGATATTAAGTGTACATGAATAGTGATACTGTGGAAATAAAAAAATTACTTACTCCCTCTCCCAGTTAAGAAAACACATTTTACAGATGGAACCAGGTGGTTCAGAATCTGACTGATATTTCCAGCAAGGCTGTGTTAGAATTGTGAGTGCAGGAGTAATCACGCCTTACTAAAAGAGGGAACTATCTTCACATCTCAATTTGCATAATTGATCCAGTATGAAGCAGGCCCTGTAGCAGATGAGCACTCTGGGGATCCCATGTTTGTCTCAGTATGTTCAGTGTCTGGGAGGCATTAGCTATCAGATAGACGTGGGCGGCATCACCCTTCCTCATGGCTTTCCTGAGAGCTCAACAAATCTTCTTAAACTAATGATAAAATAATCCAAGATATAAAAATGTTTCTTTTGGACAAATTTGGTGTTATAATAATGGAGTGTTTATGACTCAGTCACCCTCTTCCCTGCCACTGCTTTATTTAGAGAAAGCAGGCAGTGTAGAGAAGCAGGCAGCTGCAAAAGTTTCCTACCAAGATGAAAGTCATGAAACTCTTACTAAATGCTGCTTGGCTATCAATGATTAAAAGCGTCTGGATTCTTGGGGCTGAGGCTCACAGAAGCACCATTGTCCCCATTTTTGGTCTGAATATTTTAAGGTCATATTGCAATTCAGAAACAAGCAGGTGGAAATTTCAAAAGTGAAATAGTTATATTAAACTATGTTGTTGGGAAAACTGCATGGTGGTGGTTTGGTTTTCATTTTCTATGAAGCTATTTATGGAGCATATTTAGAAACCAGAATCTTGTAGAGCAATAGGGCCAATTGTAAAATTGTAAAATGGCCCTCTTGCTCTACATATGTAAAAAAGAAAAAAAATTAGGGGTTTTCAGACCATGCATGGCGGTCACCCACTTTGAAAAATATACAACTATAAATTTGTTTACCAGTAAACAGAGCAATTAAATTATTCAGAGTGTAGCTCTGACCAGATGGCTCAGCTGTTTGGACCATCATCCCATAAATGAAAGGTTGTGGGTTCAATTCCTGGTCAGGGCATGCACCTAGGTTGTGGGTTTGATGTCTGGTCAGGAGGCAACAAATCGATGTCTCTCTTTCTCTTGCTCTCTCTCTTCCTCTACCTCTAAAATCAATAAATATATCCTCAGGTGAGGGTTAAAAAATTACTGTGGCACATTCACAAAATGTATTAAAAGCGACTTTGATGAACCCAAAATTCAGGGACTCATTTGAAGCCTCAGAAAATGGCAGTTCAAGTGTGAGGAGAGTGAGCCCCAAGTGCAGAAGGTGAGTTTACTCTCTGCCTCAAACCAGAGAACAATAGTAGACTGTAATTGAAGAGGAGTAAAGAGGAAAGAGGCTGGCCGGGGTTGTGTGCACAGAGGCCAGGCAATGGAGGACATTGTTTGCCTATCAGAGAGCTTAAAATGTATCCCATAGGTAAGGCAAATACTATATTGCAGAAGTAAAAGAAACAAAAAAAGGTATCATCAGACTTGCCAATTATAAATAGTTCTATATATTCAAGATAACTTTCTCAGAGGCATAATTAAAGGAAGGAAAACAAGTTAGGGAGATTTTTTCAACTGGAGTGACTGGGTGAACAGTGATGTCATTGAAGGTCTTGGGTGGGAAGAGGAGCAGGTTTCAGGGTAGAGTAATGGTTCACATTGTACCTGGTGAGTTTGAAGTATTCTTGGAATATTCACATAGAGATGTTTAGTAATGCTTGACTGTGCAAGTAAAAAAATTCAAGGAAAATACTTGAAACATTGACCAAGGTGACTTCATCAGCCCTGAGGTGATAGTGGTACACATGAAGGTGAGAATTAAATGACTATTATTTGTACAATACCTAAGATAGTTTCAGGTACATAGTATGCACTAAATAAATGTTTTCTCTTAATGATTATTGGAATTATACTCTCATGGAGTTTCTTTCCTTGAAAGTACTTATTTATTTTTGTGATTACATACTTATTAGTGTGATTGATTGAATATCTTCTCCATTAGAGGGCAAACTCCATGAAGGCAGGGGCTACATCTGTTTTAGTTTGAGAAGTTTTTAATTTTTAAAAAATAATTTTAGAGTTCCAGAAAATTCTTGTATATTCTTTCCACAGTTTTCTCTAATGTTAACATCTTACAAAAACATACTGCAATAATCAGAATCCAAAAGGTAAAAGCTGGTAAACAATACTCTTAACTGAACCATAAACCTTACTTGAATTTAGACAATTTTTCTACATTTGCCCTTTTTCTCATTTAGGATCCATTCCAGGATACTACATTGCTTTTGGTTGACATATCTTCTCGATATTTTTCAGTCTCTGGTAGTTCCTCAGTCATCCTTTATCTTTCATATCTTTCATGAACTTGATTGAGACCTTTAAGTGTTCTGGTCTTCAATATTCCCTCCATTTGAAATTAGTATTTTTCATCATTATTGTTACATTTTTGGCAAGAATCCCACAGAAGTGATATCATAGCTTATCAGTGCATCCATATGTCTAATTACTAGTGAGGTTAACTTTGATCGCTTGGTTAAGGTGGTCTCCTTGATTTTTTACTATAAAGTTACTATACTGTTTTTTATCACAGTTCTGGCATCAACTGTTAGTGTGATGATTGGCACATACAGATTCCTGGTAAATATTTGTTTATGAATGAATAAGTGCTGACCAATTAAATTTCTCTCCTCAAAGTCAAGCAGCTTGGCAATATACTGCCTTTCTGTTTTCCAGATCAACACAACACCTATTATAGTAGAGATGGCTTTGTTAATGTCCCAAATCATTCTTGAAAAGAGCAAGTAGGTTCTCCAGCCCCCCATATAATATCTAGTGTGTTGTTACTAAATGTACAGACTTATCATATTTATTTTATGAGATTGGGGCTCCAACCCACTTCGTGTCAAGGATACTGGATATGGGTAGCTGGGCTGGGAGGTCACATGCTGTGAAAGTCAGAATCAGAAGAACCAAAGGTCAACTTTTCATTTTTTCTTTGCAACAGTTTTCTTTGCTTATGGGTAAGTGCAGGAATTCTGTGATGATGAAAGTTTACAGGCATTAGCTCCAGTAAGCTCCATCAGGCTTTTCCACAAATGCTTGAGCCTTTACAGATAATTATTGTAAATGTTATGAATTTCTCCATTTTTCTAGTTGAAGAGGAAAAAATCTACAATGTTCTTGTCCCAAATCCTAATTTACTGAGTAATTAATCTGAAGTGAAAGTTAATTTCTTTGCTTACTTTGACAAATATTTTAGAACAAAGGGGTTATTTTAATTTTTAACTGACACACTAATCTATTTTTGATGACACTAATCTTTTTTTGACTGGAGGCAGTGGCTGAGTGGCCTCCACATTACCAGAGTTCAACCTAGACTCCCTGGAGCCAGAGGTTCAAATCCTAGCCAGGTCACCCCAGAAGAAGGCTGATAAATTGAGTGCCATGTGATGCAGTCCTGACAGGGTGGTGATCTTTCAGCAGAACCCTTGAAAGCTTAAGTTTTATCTGGACATTAATGATTCCCAAATAAAATAGACTACAGTATCCAAAGCATATTTCTCATTAGTCCTCTAACCCCAAGTGCATGAGAGAATGTTTATGATAGAGGGGGAGGTTAAACACGTTCAAAAAGATAAACTGTGCCGAACTTTAGACGATCCCTAACAGGTGTAATGGGAGACAAATCCCCTGGAGCTGTGACAGCATATACATCCACACTTCTCATGGCATTTGTGGAACCTGAGCTTTTCAAAGTTAAATATATTCTGAAGCAGAGGGTAAAACACGCTCAGAAAGAGGAATAAACAAGTGTGTTATGGAAATGTATCACCCTACATTCCCTCTTAATTCTATGTTTCTTCTGATTGCCACTTTGACCACCACCCAGACTTACCAGGCAAGCACATGAGCTTACATATAAGCAAGAGATGTAAAAATGCTACAGTAAGAAAAAAGTCAAACTAGCTTACTGGAGACCTGGGGTGATGAATAAAGTTGGTTTGCTTCCCAAATTCCTTCAATGAAAGCGGTGCAGTTTGCATTGTTCTTTCTTTGATTGTATAACATTTCACATACAGGTATAAATATTAAATAGGTGACATGTAAACATATATACAGACAGATTCAGTATATGCACATTTACAAGTATAATCTGTTGATAATCTGTTTAGGTTTAGGTTTTCTACCTGAAATGATTAATAAAATAATTCCTCATAATCAAAACTCTAATACAGCCATGTAACTTATGGGTTTTGAAAATAGTTATTCAATTATTAACTTAATTTAACTATTCTCCCTAGGGTTCACCTCATTTATTTATTTTTCGTTCAACAAATGTTAATAAACACTTATTGTGTTCAATGTAGCATTCATTTTGCCTTTGATCAGGTTGTGTCATTTGTATGCATAAGTGTGTACACAGTGACGTTTCATCTAGACATTAACCTTCTAAAGTACAGGAATAATAACTAGGGGAGAGCAACAAAAATTATTGGCTGATTAGTAGATACAACTCCAAGGAAAACAATAAAAGAATTAGAATATAATATTCTAATGAAGACCAAATAGAGACATTATTTATTAAGCTATGAAAAAATAGAAATGTATCATATGACCTTTCTTCTATATTTGTTCTAGAGTCAATCCTAAATGAAGTAAGTTGTATTTCCAGTGAAAAGTGTTTATTAAGGCATTAGGAAGAATTCCTTGGCTATGTCTTGTAAAATTCAGAATATTGTCTTCCCTTTTCAAAGAGTAGATTCTTACAATTTAAGATCTGAGGAAATCTATAGAGATTAATCCATTGCCTGTTACTCTTTTAAGGATTACTATATCCTTTTAGTATCTAATTAACACAATATATTTTCTTCCTCAGAAAATAATTCACTTACAAAATGAAGCATAATATTTCACAAGGTTTGTAAAGATTCTCTCTAACCCCAACTAAAAATTTTGGTTTTCTTTAACATTCCCATTGTATAGATTAATAAACTGAAGCCCAGAGGTAGATAATATTATGGGCTTATTTGTGTTTCCCCATCCCAAAATTCATATGTTGAAGTCCCAACCTCAATACCTCAATACCTCATAATGTGAATATACCTGAAGATAGCATCTTTAAAGAAGTAATTAAGTTAGAATTAAGTCACTAGGGTAATCTTAATCCACTATGACTGGTGTCCTTATAATAAAAGGAGATTTGGACACAAACATGTACAGAAGGAAGATGAGGTGACGATACAAGGAGGTGGTCATCTAAAAGCCAAGGGGAGAGGCCTCAGAAGAAATCAGTTCTACTGATACCTTGATCTTGGACTTCTAACCTACAGACTATAATAGAACAAGTTTCTGTGTTTAAGCTACCTAGTCTGTGGTATTTTGTTACAACAGCCCTAACAAACTAATACAACTAATAAGGCCAAGGTATTCAACTACCAGTAGAGCCCAAAATGGGATCATTTTCCTCAGATTTCTTCCTAATCCCCTACTTTTTTCAGTGTTGTATGTCATTGAATGGAAAATAGTGAAACAGACCTATTAATCTTCCAGGGGATTAGGGAGAAATCTTTTCTTCCACTGACTCTATAATATTCACTTAAAAAGTTTAAAATGCTTTCGTCAAATCATTTAAACACTAATAAAAATAGAAGAGTAAATGCTATGCTCCTGGTTCATTGGGAATAATGTAAATACAGTTGTTTTCTATGGAAGAAAACTTTAGTACTTTTTAATAATTGGTGCATCTTCCTATCCCAACTTCTGAAAAAATACCTACAACACTAAGATGCTTCATTTCTGATTGTGTTTATTTGTGTCCGTTCCCTTCTTTTCTTGATGAGCCTACTTAAAGGCTTGTCTATTTTGTTCATTTTTTCAAAGAACCAACTCCTGGATTCATTGATCTTTAGAATTGTATACTAAGATGCTTCAGAATGAATACTTTTCTATCATAGCTCAGAATAAGTCACTGTAATTACAATAATTAAAATCACATCTGAGTATAGAAGCCCATCTAGAAGAGCCTCATTATATTACATGTGATGTTACACTGCAGATATGGTTTAGCCAGATATCAATATAGAAATGTCTGGAGTGTATCATTACTTCTTGAGTAGATTAATGGCCTTGAGTAAGTTTTTTAGCATCTCTAAACATCAGCTACTGCATCAACAGTGTGGAGATAATAGTAACATCTATTATATAGGGTTATTGTAAGGATGAAATAAAATTACATATATATATATATATATACACATATTTATCTATATATAAAATATGCTTAACACAGAATGGGCCCAAAGTAAACACTAATATACAAATTATATGAAATCGTTTCAAAAATATATAAAATTTATATATAAAATATATAAAGGTATAAAATATATTAAAATATAACAAATAATTTAAAATTGATCATAGGTATAGGAAAACCTAAAATTATAAAACTTTTAAGAAATAATAGTAAATCTGTGTGACTTAAGGTTATACAAATTTCTGGATCATACACATAAACTTTAAACCATAAAAGAAAAAAAAATGGTAACTTGCACTTTCTCAAATTTAAAAACTTCTGCTCTCAAAACACACTATTTAGAAAATAAGAAAATTACAGATGGAGAAAAAAATAGTAAAGTGCATATCTGATAAGGTATTTTTCCAGAATATATAAGGAATTCTTATATTTCAATAAATAAGATGACCAATAATTGAGTTTTTAAAAAGAAAAAAAAAAGATTTGAAGACATATGAATGGCAAATAAAAAAGTGAAAAATATTTAACCTTATTAGACATTAGGGAAATTAAAATTAAAACCATAATAAGAATCCATTTCACATCCAATAACATGTCTAAAGTGAAAAAGACTGACAATACCAAGTGTGGGAAAGGATATGGAATAACTGCCACTCTCATACTTCATTGATGGGAAATATACATGGCTAGTCACTTTAAATTTAGCTCTTACTTCTCTGTGTCTTAATTTGTTTATTAATATTATACAAATGTGGTAGAATATACCCCCAAACATTGTTCTGAGAATTCAAATGGGCAAATATATTTGAAAAACTTGGAAAAAGATTTAGCCTACTATGAGAATTTATTAGTATAAAAATTAAGTTAAACTGAGATGATGCAAGGGACTTAGAATTAATTACCTCTGAATCTCTTGAAAATCAAACAATCCAAGAGCCCCTATTAACTGAAATATTGAGAAGTACAATAAATTGATAGGAGAATAAGTTCATCAAAGTTTTAATAATTTGCTGAAAAGTGTAGCAGGGCTAGGACTCACCTGCCCAAAATTTGGATTGTTGTGATTATTTTAGTTCAGAGCATATGGTCTAATAAATAAGAATGATGTTAAATATTTCCTTGAGTCAGAGCAGGGTTAAATCCACCTGTAAGAATTTTTTTTATAAAAGTGATCCAAGATGGCAATGAGTAGGTGGAAGCTACACCACTATCCTCCTTCCAGGACCAAACTGGAATTACAACTAAATTATGCAAAAAATATCCTGATTAACCAACTGAACACTAACCTGAGAGAAGTCTTGTAACCAAGGATTTACAGAAGAAACATCACTACCACATTGTGACTGGTAGGAAGAAGTGTGTTGAGGCTGAGGAGGACTGGCTGAGCTCCAGTGTTAGCTAAAGTTTAGGAGGGATATTTCAGCAGCTGTGGTGGTTCTTCCAAGAAGTGTGAGATCTAAACCCCAAGCCAGTCTCTCCACCCTAGGGCATTAGAACTGGGAAAGGTGCCTACATAACTTCTGGCTGTGAAAAGCAATGGAGTTTCATCCACCTGAGAGAGACAGCTAGAAATGCAGGGAACCTCTTAAAGGGCCAACAAACAAAATTTCATTTGCAGCCACTCTCCTCCATAGGACATCAGCCTGAGTAGAATAAATATCCCCACCCAGAGGAATCCCTCTCACCCAACCCTGCAGAGCTTAAGCCCTGGTAAAGAGTATAGCCAGAGGCTCTTTTAGTGATTAAGTCTAACAGATAGCTTGCAGGCAGAGACAGATCTCTGGGCACATTGAAACTTTAGCTGACCCTCCCCCAAATGTTTATGGATAGAAAAAAATTAACTATTAAAAAGTCTTTACTACCCAAAGCAAACTATAGATTCAGTGCAATTTCTATCAAGATACCAATGATGTATTTCACAGAATATACATCATAAAATGTATATTCTATGCTATAGAATGTAAAGGAATATATTCAAAGAATATATTTGAGATATTTGCAAATATTCCAAAAATGTATGTGTATGTGGAACCACAAAAGGCCACAAATAGCAATAATGATATTGAGAAAGAAGAATAAAATTAGAGGAATCATGTTACCTAACATTAGATTATACTATAAGGTTGTAGGAATGAAAATAACATGATACTGGCAAAAAATAAATATAAACATGTAGATTAATGGAACAGAAAAGAGGGCCCAGAAATAAACCCACACCTATATAGTAAATTAATATTTGACAGATGACCAAAAACATACAATGAGCTAAAGATACTTTATTTAATAAATGGTGTTGAGAAAATCGGACAGATACATGCAGGAAAATAAAACTAAACCAACTTCTTATGCCGCACGCAAAGACAAATTCTAAATGGATTAAAGACTCAAATGTTATACTCAAAACCATAAAAATACTAGAAGATAACATAGGGAGTAAAATCTTGGACCTTGCTCATAGGAATTTTTTTCTGATATATCTTCTCAGACAAAGGAAGCAAAAGAAAAAATAAACAAAGGGAACAACATCAAACTAAAAAGGTGTTACAAGACAAAGAAAACATTTTGTTACAACAAAATGAAAAGACACCAACTGAATGGGAGAACATATTTGCCAATGGTACATCTGATAAGGATTTAATATCTACAATTTCTAAAGAATTTATAAAACTCAACACCAAAACAAAAACAAACAGTCCAATTAGAAAATGGGCAAAGGGTCTGAATAGACACTTCTCCAGAGGACAGATAAATGGCCAATAGACTTATGAAAATATGCTCAACATTACTAATCCTCAGAGAGATGCAAATTAAAACCATAATGAGATATCACTTTCCATTTATCAGAATAGCTATCATCAATAACTGAACAAACAAGTGCTGAGGAGGATGTGGAGAAAGGGGAACCCTTGTGCACTGTTAGTGGGAATGCAGACTGGTGCAACTGGAACAGCCCCCAGAAACGGAAATGGGGTTTGAGCTGTGCATTTTTGACTGGAGACTGCCCCCTTGCTAAACATGGTGGCCAGAAGAAGGGAAAAGGCAAATATGGCCCACACTGGCCCTAATTGGTTGGAAGGTTGGACATTCCCTCTGGCTTTTGGCACAAATGGGATTCTGGGAGAGGACTTTTGAAACAGCATTCTTGAAAGCAAAAATGAAGTTGACTCTTTCCCCTCTCCCAGGCAGTGGGTGTGTCAGCAGTCACCAGTGAGCCTGCCAAAAGTTTAAGTCAGCCAGTGCTGACCAGTGAGTGAAGGTGGCTCAGGTTCTAAAAGTTGCCTGGAACTGGTCAGTGACTGGAAAGCAGGGGACCCACCTACGTTTATGATACCTTTGGGTGAGAAAAAAGGTTCCTGGGGCAACTTTGCACTAAGCTCCTAGAAAGTGGTGGGGTGATTTTTCTTTGGGTGTCTTAAAGGGAACAGGCTTTGAGGCAGACACTTGCCATTATTTCCAAAGACCTTGGTGATAATAGTCAGTACTGTGAACACATTTTTGTTCTTGCATTATTTCCAGTTCAACCTATGTAGTAGTTGTAATGAAACTATTTTTGATATTATACTGATTTTTCCTTCCCCCTTACTTTTGTTACCCAGATATTTTAGGTAGAAAGTTGCCATTAAATAAAAGATTCCTTTCTTTTCCACCAAACTCCATCTTTGGAGATTTGCCTGGTGGGAAGCAAGTGGTAGGACCCCACCCCCGACCCACAGCCCCACTTGTTGGGTTTGGCAGCACAACCACTGTGGAAAACAGTTTGGAGTTACCTCAAAAATTTTAAAATGAAACTGCCTTATGACCCAGTGATTTCACTTCTAGGAATTTATCCAAACAAACTGAAAATACTATGTTGAAAGAATATATGCACCCCTGTGTTCATTGTGGTGTTATTTACAATAGCCAAGATTTTGAAGCAGCCCACGTGTCCATCAGTAGATGAGTGGATAAAAGAGCTATGATACATTTATCATTGGAATACTACATGTACATTAAAAAAAGAAACTTTTTTACCCTTTGCAACAGCGTAAATGGACCTGGAAAACATGCTTAGTGAAATAAGCCAGTCAGAGAAAGACAAGTACCATATTATTGTACTCATATGTGGGATCTAATGACACTCAACTACCAGGCTACTAGTTGAGTGTCTAATGACACTCAACTACCAGGCTAATGAACAGAGACAGGTTCATTGACAGAAAGCAGGATGACAGCTCTAGTGGGTGGGGGTTAGGGAATGGAGGCATGAAGTAAAAAGAAACAGAACTCATGGATAGAGACAACAATGTGGTGATTGCAGGAAAAGACAAGGTGAGTGGAGGGGGAAGAGACAATAAGGGGAATAAATGATAATGGAAAAATATAATAAAATGAGTTATTAAAAATTTTAAAAACCAAACTTGGGGTGGGGAGGAGTTCTATATCTGTGTCAGTCATAGCTTAAATGCTTTCTCTTCAACTGATGGCACATTTTCTATACTGAAAAGTTTTCCCTTGACTTACTTTTCCTCGTGTTACCACACCTTGATATAATTAAGAATAAAATAATACACATCAATCTCTAAAACAGACCTTATTCTTCAATTCAACAATTACTGAAATGAATCTCTTCATTAAGAAAAAAGTCAGGGTGTTTAAGGGTTCTTAGGATATAATCCTAGCAGTGGAATTGCTGGGTCAAAAGGCAGATTCATTTTTAGTTTTAGAAAATTCCATACTGTTTTCCATAGTGGTTGTACCAGTCTGCAATCCCACCAGCAGTGAACTAGAGTTCCCTTTTCCCCACAACCTCTCCAACACTTGTTTGTTATTTTGTTTATGATGGCCATTCTGACCGGTGTAAAGTGGTATTTCATTGTGGTTTTAATTTGTATCTCTCTGATAGCTAACGATATTGAGCATCTTTTCCTGTGTCTCTGGATCCTCTGTATGTCCTCCTTGGAGAAGTGTCTGTTCAAGTCCTTGGCCCACTTTTTTTTTTAAAGATTTTATTTATTTATTTTTAGAGAGTGGAAAGGGAGGAGAAAGAGAGGAAGAGAAGCATCAATGTGTGGTTGCTTCTCACATGGCCCCCACTGGGGATCTGGCCCGCAACCCAGGCATGTGCCCTGACTGGGAATTGAACCTGCAACCACTTGGTTTGCAGCCCTCACTCTATCCACTGAGCTACTGAGATACACCAGCAAGGGCTTTTGGCCCACTTTTTAATTGGTTTCTTGTCTTCTTAGAGTGGTGTCCTGTAAGTTCTTTGTATATTTTGGAGATTAAATCCTTGTTCTGAGGTATCATTGGCAAATATGTTTTCCCATACACTTGGTTCTTTTTTTTATTTTAATACTATTTTCTTTAGCCGTGCAGAAGCTTTTTATTTTGATGAGATCCCATTTGTTTATTCTTTCCTTTATGTCCCTTGCTCTAGGGGACATATCAGTAAAAATGTTGCTGCATGAAATATCTGAGATTTTTCTGCCAATGTTCTCCTCTAGGAGTTTAATAGTGTCAACCTATACACCTCAGTGTTCATAGCAGCACACTTTGCAATAGCCAAGAGTTTGAAGCAACCTAGGTGCCCAGCAGTAAATGAATGGATCCAAAAACTATGGTACCTTTACACAATGGAATTCTATTCAGCAGGAAGAAAGAAGGAGCTCCTACCCTTTTCAACAGCATGGATGGAACTGGAAAGCATTATGCTGAGTGAAATAAGCCAGGCAGTGAAAGACAAATACCATATGATCTCACCTTTAACAGGAACCTAAATAACAAAACAAATAAGCAAGCAAAATATAACCGAAGACACTAAAATACAGAACAGGCTGACAGGGACCAGAAAGAAGAGGGGAGGGACTTTCAGGGGGAAAGGGAAAGGATTTACAGGAACAAGTATAAAGGACACATGGACAAAAACTAAGGGGGTAGAAATGGGAGGGAGGTGGGGAGCACTGGGGGGCAGCTTGGATAGGAATAAAAGACAGAAAACTGTACTTGAACAATAATTAAATTAAAGAAGTCAGGGGACTAAATGATAATGGAAAAAATAAAATAAAATAAAATAAATAAATAAAATGAAAAAAGCCATTGCATTATGGTATAAGTGGCTTTGAATTTTAAGAAAGTCTAGCCTTTCCTGAGGTGCCAATGGATCATATCCATCATACAATCTTGGTTACTCTAAAGAAGACTGAGATCTTGAGATGCCTGAAAAATAGGACCCAGATCAAACTGATAACAGACATATTTTTTAATTATGGAATCAAAATTAATCTAGCCTAACAACTTTATGTTTAGTAGTCCAAAAATATCCACTCCTTCTACCTACCACACACACATATCCCTTCCTGACAGCAAGAAAGTTCCTAGCACAACTTTTGGGCTTTGGTTTGCTGCTTGGTGGTAGAGTGAGGTTGGAAATTTTTTTCCTGAACTTCCCTGGAACTGATATAAATATTAACTGGATTATGTTTTCTGGTGTATAAGATTGTGAGGATATCTGAAAAGAAGCGGATTTTAATTAGAAGGATTTTGAGTGTCAAATTAGCAAGGTGAAATCTCCTATCTCCAAGGCAGTTAGTGTGAAGTTCAGAGAACAAAATACATAAATTGCAATAGGTAGGTGTCAACTTGAATAGCAACACTTAATGAGTCCAACTACACAGGCTTAAGTCTCTGTGGTTTCACTCTCTGGATAAATATTCAAGTGCTATGTAAATTATAAGATGCTGCATAACCTGGCTCTTCTTTCTCATGCCTTCCTGTTCCCTCTATCTGTACTGTAATCATAGTGGCCTTCCTTTTTCCTCCAGTAATATATCATCATCCTATGCAAAGCCATGATTTTATACACCATCAATACACTAAATGACTCCCACATTTTGGTCATTAGCCAGGAGCTCTTCATGAGCTCCAATCTCATACTCAACTGCCTGCTTGACATTTTCACTTTGATAGCAATTTGGAATCTGAGATCTAAACTGCCTGTACTAGGTTTGCTTTCCAGAAATAGACAGACTCTGAGACAAACTGTTTAGGTACAAATTATTTAGCAGGTGATACTAGGGAGCAGTAGGAGGTGAATGTGAAATAAGACAGAGAAAGGGCAAAAACCAATTAAAAATACATATTTTGAGCAGGTCTCCATGTGAGAAACAATGTTCAGTACTCCTGGGATACCCCTAATAATTACAAAGGAGCTGAGAAAGCTGGAGTATTTATCCCACAAAGCCCCCTTCATTAGCTGAAGGAAGCTATGGATGCTAGAATTCTCTGGCACTTCCAGGGTCCCTGCACCACAGGTTTGAGAGAAAGCCCTCAGGTGGAGAGTTACAGGTGCTTGCTGCTACACACATCTGGCACACTGGGGTTTAGTGAATGTTGAGGGTTGATGGTGGGATACCACCAGCAGGTACTATACTGCCCGAAATAGAACTCCTCAGCTCACTACGCTCAAGCCACATGGGCCATTAGGCTGCTCTTTGAACAAAGTAATCCCTTTCTTCTCCACAGGCCTTACACTCACATCTTTATTGATTTTTACATAGATGCTATCTTGCCCTTATCCATACTCTGTTTCAAAAACACCTCTTAAGAGAGGTCCTTTATAAATTTTCTCCCGAAACAGTCCTTCCACAAAGTTCTGCCTTATTTTCTTCATAGTGTTTATTAGCTGACATTATGACATTTACTCACTTTTTTTCAATTTGTTTTGTTGCCTCCATTTATTTTGCCCAATGTTGTATTCATAGAGCCTCAGGTTCAGTACATAGTAGGTACTCAATACTTCTAAAAATAAGCTGATTTGTAACAAAGAATCAAAGAAGGAATGCTCCCCTTCCACTCTGTGGCCTTGGCAAATGTTTTTTTCCTTTGATAATAATCTACTCTCTCATCCTATCTCCCATTCTTTGTTTGTTTGTTTGTTTGTTTGTTTCTTCTACTTATTCTTCACATAGCAGCTCAAATGTTTCCTCGAAGAGTTCTTCCCCATCTTGCCCCCATTCTCCAAATCAGGTCAGTATATCTCTCGATTAGACATTCCCTCAAGGTTGTCTGTGCCATTCCTTCATTCAAGCATTTATCATTGCTTATACTTGTAATTTATTCAAGTGAAGATTTAATTAAAATGTGCCTCTTCTCTTAAACAATAAAGGCAAATTTTAAAAAGTGCCTTTCCCATGATGGGTATTCAGTAAACCTTAAAAAAACAAATAAAATAATAAGATACAGAATAAAGAAATGCTGAGTCTGGAATAGACTTTAAAAATTTTATTAAACAATATAGGTTTTGATATTGGGCTTCAAAGAACTAAGGAGACAGTTATACTAAGCAAAATATTCAAAACATATTCACACAGAAACACTCACAAAGAAGCTCCAGTAAGACCCAACATAAACACACATATAATCGAAGCACACTTTCTCATATTGCTCCCTGGTGAAAATTTTCATACATTGAAAATTGTTACTTTATATAAGAACAGTCTTTTATGCCATATTGTTTTTCTTCATTAAAATTCATTGACTACATAGACTGCAAACACACAAATCTCCTTGGGCACCAAGCTCTGACTCCAGGGTTCAGAATCCACACTGGTCCTAAGGTTATTCCATGAGACATAAGGCTCTGAAAATAACTTCTCTCATGTAATTCTTATTAGTCAACATTGCCTCATTCCACTAAATTAATCTGCAAAGGCTGAAAAGCCTAGTCCAGTTGGAACACTGTAACCAAGTTGGTAGAAGGTGACTAGAAGAATGAATTAAAATACAGAAGTGTGAGAAGAATTAGAAGAAAAACAAAGGGATGCTTTTATAAACATATATGTTTATATGCCAGAACACCAATGCACAAAGTTCTAAACATAGCCTTTCTCTAATTAAAAAATTATATTGGATTTAATAAAGATTTCTTTAAATTAAAATATTTAATGCATGATATGGCACAGCAAGACAGGCATTCTTGTACATTTCTATGAGAATTAGTAAAAACCTTCTAAAAAGCTGTTTGACAATATTTATTTTAAGCCTTTAAAGTATTTCTGCCTTATACCACAATCTATTTTTTTAAAACTGTTCTGAGGACATTTTCAGAAATATGGCCAACATTTTTACTAAGAATTATTTCTTTCAAAAACTTAAAATGGTTGAATATTGGAAACAAATTAAATATTTTGCAAAAGCATAATTGTTGGATAATATATGACATTCCAGGTAGTGGTTGTCATGCAACCATTATAAATTGTAATTTCAAAAAATACTTAATACAATAGAAATATTTTCCTAAACATAACTTTAAAAAAGTAATATTTTAAATGCTCTTTCAAAAGTATAATCACAATTTTGAAGATATATTTTAATATGCCCAAGTTATAACTCCTAACATTGTAAGAAATATTGGCTTTAAACAACCAGTACAACCATACTTGTCATCACAAATGAATATCCGCCCTGAACAAACCTATAAAATAAACAAAGTCATCATTCTTTATATTCTTTTTTGCTTGCAAAAAGGGTGTGTAATAGCATCTAGGAGCAAGGTTAAAATAAACTTTGACAGCAAGATACATGGAGCCATGGATCTAGGAGTTCTTTCTCTCATTTTATACATATTTTTTATTCCACGTACTTTGGCTCCTTATTCTCTTTCCCTTTAGACCAAGTTCTTCTCCTTTCTCAGTCTACAAGGCACAGAATAGGGATGCATACAGATCCCACTTTAACATATTAGAGTTTGGGGCACTACCAAACATATTTTTTTTTCCTTTTTTGAAATTTATTTTTATTTTAATTGTTGTTCAAGTACAGTTTTCTGTCTTTTACTCCTGTCCCAGCCCACCCCCTTCCCTCCATTCCATTTCCACCCCTCCTAGTTTTTGTCCATGTGTCCTTTATACTTGTTCTTGTAAAACCCTTCCATTTTTCCCCAAAATTCCCTCCCATCTCCCCTCTGGACACTGTCAGACTGTTCTCTATCCTAGTGCCTTTGGTTTTACTTTGCTTGTTTGATTGTTTTGTTATTTAGGTTCCTGTTAAAGATCTTTCTTATGCCTGATTACCCCAGGGAAACCACCATTCCCAGCACAAGGCTGCACCACCCTTTGTCATCGTTTTAAAGCTTAACAGGAGCAGAGGAGGCAAATCGCCAAAGAATTCTCAGAGACTTCTCACAATAGACTGAGGACTCAGACTTCAACAAAAACAGGGGGCAAGGGTCCATCACCCCCTTTCTCCATAGACCCCCAAATCTTTCCCTGGGGCCTCCACGTGATCATGCCTCTCTTAGGTGATTCCCCCCTTGGGGAATCTTACCCCTCATTGACTAACTGATCAAGCATTGGAGGCCAGTTTTGGAAATAGGAGCAGAAGCAGCGCTCCTGCCCAGGTGATAAGGTTTGTCTCCTTAGTGGCTTATGGTCCGAAGGTCACTCACTCAGCCTTAGTCATGGAGGGTTTCAGCTCCTGAAACCAGCCAGGGCAGTCACCAACATATATGTTTCCATTTGTTTGTGTCTTCCCTGATTTTTTTCTTCAGTGTTGTGTAGTTTTCTGCATACAGGTCTTTTACTTCTTTGGTTAGGTTTATTCCTAGGTATTTTATTTTTGTTTTTGCTACATAGAATGCAATTTTTTTCTTGATTTCTGCTTCTGCTGTTTCATTGTTGGAATACAAAAATGCCTTTGATTTCTGGATATTGAATTTTTATCCAGCTGTTTTGCCGAATTAATTTATTAGGTCAAGCAGTTTTTTGGCAGAGTCTATAAGAATTTCTATGTACACTGTCATGTCATCTGCAAACAATGACAGTTTTGTTTCCTCCTTTCTGATTTGGATGCCTTTTATTTCCTTTTTTTGTCTGATTACTGTGGTTAGGACTTCCAGTACTATATTGAATAGAAGTGGTGAAAGTGGACAACCTTGTCTTGTTCCGGATCTTAGTGGAAAAGCTTTTAGTTTTTACCCATTGAGTATGATGTTAGCTATAGGTCTCTAATGTATGGCCTTCATTATGTTGAGGAATGCTCCCTCTATTCCCACTTTACTGAGTGTTTTTATCATAAATGGGTGCTGTGTCTTATCAAATGCTTTATCTGCATCCGTTGATCTGATCATGTGTTTTTTGTCTTTGCTTTTGTTTATGTGGTGTATTACATTTATTGATTTAGAAATGTTGAACCATCCTTGATCCCTGGTATAAATCCCACTTGGTCAGGGTATATAATTTTTTTAATGTATCGTGGGATGCAGTTTGCTAATATTTTGTTGAGGATTTTAGTATCCACGTTCATCAGCGACATTGGCTTCAAGTTTTTTTTCTTTGTTGTGCTTCATCTGGCTTTGGGAATAGGATAATATTGGCTTCATTAAAGAGTTTGGGAGTCTTCCATTATTCTGGATTTTTTGGAATAGTCTGTGAAGGATAGGGGTTAGCTCTTCCGTAAATGCTTTGTAGAATTCTCCTGTGAAACCATTTGGTCCAAGGCTTTTGTGTACCAGGAGCTTTTTTGATTACTGCTTCAATTTCTTCTGTTGTTATTGGACTGTTCAGGCTTTCTGCTTCTTCTTCATTAAGTTTTGGAATATTATGTTTTTCTAGAAATTTGTCCATTTCACCTAGATTTTCTTTTTATTGATTGATTGATTGGTTATGTCATTACAGTTGTTCTATTCCCCCCTTCATTCCCCTCCACCCTACCCCCCAGTCCCCACCATTATCCCCCCTTTAGTTTATGACCATATGTCTCAAGTTCTTTAGATTCTGTATTTCCCATACTATTCTTGCCCACCCCCATCAATTTTCTATCTACTGTCTATGCTACTTATTTTCTGTACCTTCTCTCCCCTTCTCCTCCTCCCACTCCCCTATTGCTAATTCTCCTTGAGATCTTCATTTCTGTTTCCACTCCTGATCTAGCTGTTCTTTTAGTTTGCTTTTGTTTTAAGTGTGGTTGTTAATAATTGTGAGTTTGCTGTCCTTTCACTGTTTATGTTTTTTTTAACTTCTTTTTCTTAGATAAGTCCCTTTAACATTTCATATAATAAGGGCTTGGTGATGATGAACTCCTTGAATTTGATCTTATCTGAGAAGCACCTTATCTGTCCTTCCATTCTAAATGAAAGTTTTGCTGGATAGAGCAATCTTGGTTGTAGGTCTCTGGATTTCATGACTTGGAATACCTCTTTCCAGCCCCTTCTTGCCTGTAAGGTCTCTTTTGAGAAATCCACTGACAGTCTGATGGGAAGTCCTGTGTAGGTGACTGTCCCCTTAGCTCTTGCTGCTTCTAGGATTCTCTCCTTCATTTTAATCTTGGCTAATGTAATGATGATGTGCCTTGGTGTGTTCCTCCTTGGGTCCAACTTGTTTGGGACTCTCTGAGCTTCCTGGATTTCCTGGAAGTCTATTTCCTTTGCCAGATTGGGGAAATTCTCCTTTATTATTTGTTCAAATAAGTTTTCCAGTGGTGGCTGTGCCTTTCCCCCTTCTGGTACCCCTATAATTTGGATGTTGGAGTGTTTAAAGATGTCCTGGAGGATCCTAAGACTCTCCTCATTTTTTTTGAATTCTTGCTTCTTGACTCTTTTCTGTTTGGCCATTATTTGCTTTCTTCTGGTCCACTCCATTGATTTGAGTCCCAGTTTCCTTTTCATTGCTATTGGTTTCCTGTGCAATTCCATTCATTTCAATTAGTTTCACCTTCATATGTTTGTCTAATTTGTGGGTATAAACAACCAGTTCTGTGAGGATCCTGATCACCAGTGTTTTAAACAGTATGTCTGAGAGTTTTGCTATTTCTTTGTCTCTTAGATTTATAGGCTCTGGGGCTTTGAGATCTTCTTGAGCCATTTTTGGTCTGTGCTCGCCCTTTAAGTATGAGGAGCGGAGCCTTGGACTCTCAGGTCGCTGGGTTATGACGCTGTATGTGGGGGCGGGGTCAGAGCGGGGAAATGGCAGCGCCCTGTGCTGCTGCTAGCCGTGGGGCCTGCTCAGTCCTATAGTCTCACCGCCCACTCCCTTGCTTGTCTATCTGCACAGGAAAGCGCGACCACAGTCAACCCGCAACCCTGCTCCCTCACTGTTCCCCCCCCCCCCCAGGTCACTTGCTGAGTCGCTTACTAGGCCCAACCCTGCGCCTGGGTTCCGCACGCCTGAGTCCATCTGAGTTTTTCTGTGCAACCCCGCTCTGCCAGCTGCTGGTTTCGCCCCTCTTACCAGTCCGGCTGAAGAATTTGTTGTTATCAGACTTCCGAAAAGTTCAATTTTCTGTGTTCTGGCTATGTTTTCTGTTGCTAATATTTAGTTGTCTCTAAACTTGGTTGTGAGAGAAGGCACAGCGTCTCCACCTATGCCTCCATCTTGGTGGAAGTCCCTCACCTAGATTTTCAAATTTCTTGGCATACGGTTCACAGTAATTTCTTACAATCCTTTTTATTTCTGTGGTGTCAGTTGTAATCTCTCCTCTCTCATTTCTGATTGTGTTCTCTCTCTTCTTTTCATGATGAGCCTACTTAAAGGCTTGTCTATTTTGTTTATCTTTTCAAAGAACCAGCTCCTGAATTCCTTGATCCTTAGAATTTTGTTTTTTTCTCTCTATGTCATTTAATTCTGCTCTGATCTTGGTTATTTCCTTCTTTCTACTAGCTCTGGGCTGTCTTTGTTGTTGTTCCTCAAGTTCTTGTAGGCATAGGTTAAGGTTGTTTATTTGAAATGTTTCTATCTATTTTAAGTAGGCCTGTATTGCTATGAACTTCCCTCTCAGGACTGCCTTCACCGTGTCCCATAAATTTTGAGTTGTTGTGAGTTCATTTTCATTTGTCTCCAGAAATTTTTTGATTTCTTCCATAATTTTATTCGTGACCTATTCATTGTTTAATAGCATGCTATTCAATCTCCATGATTTTGAGTGTTTGGGGATTTTTCCCTTGGGGTTGGTTTCTAGTTTCAGTCCCTCATGGTTGGGAAAGATGCTTGGTATGATTTCAATTTTCTTGAATTTGTTGAGACTTGTTTAGTGTCCTGTCATATGGTCTATCTTTAATGTGTTCCATGTGCATTTGAAAAGAATGTGTATTTAGCTTCTTAATGAGACACATGACAGAATGTATGAGATCTAGATACTAAGAATAGAGTATTGGACCTTCAGTAGTGTGCTAATGGAACACAGGTGAAGTGAAGGACAGTAAATTAGCAATACACTATGAATGAGAGAACAGGGGAAACCTGTTAAGCGATGCAATATAAGCAGCCAAAGAAGACTGAACAGAAAGAAGAGGAATACAAAAATATTATTCAAATAAAAGATGTAAGAATAATGAAAAATAATAATACAAATATGCAATATATTGCCAGTTCTCTGTAATAGCGAAGTGAAATTTGTCTCTCTGTGTCAGCTGTCGGGATGCCCCCTCTTCGGGTCCAACTCTGGTCATTTCACAGTTCTGGGTTTTTTTGGTCTCATTTGTGGTTATTTTAAAAAAAAAAGCAGACTAAGGAAGGTAGAAGAGATAAAATTGAAAAGAAAGGAAGAAGGAATAAAAGATAGAAGGAAAGAGAAGCAAAAGGAATTGAGAGATAAAAATAATAAAAATTTAAAAATTACTTAAAAAATTAAACAAACAAAAACATAAAAGAACAATTACAACAACAAAAAACCCTCTTGCTGGTTTCAAACTGGCCAAACCAGTTTTTCTGTTCTTGCTGGCTGCAGCAGTCTGAGGGGCAGGTTTACAGATGTGGGCTCCGGGTCTCTGGAGGCCTGTGTGCTCCCTCCATGTTTACTGGTGCAGGCTCCGGAGTCACCTGAGGCACACATGCTCTCTCTGGGTCTACCAGTGTGGTCCCTGGGTGTTCCACAAAGCTCTCTCTCCCCAGGTTGTATGCACACGCACCTGGCTAGGCCGCCTCCAGTCACACAGGCTCAGGTGCACACTCTTCCTAGGGCTCAGTGTGAGTGCTCACAAGCCCCCGTGTGTTTGCCACTCAGTCCTTACTCCCCTGTCTGTGACTTCAAGCAAGCAGGTCTCTCCCAGTGCTGCTCAAACCCTGCCTGACTAGTGAGGGAGTGCCAACCAGCTCTCTCCCATGAACCCTATGGCAGGCCCAGGGGGCCCTGGGCCTGGGGCTGCAGCCTCCCTGGTCCCCGTGCTGATCCCAGGGCCCTTATTGTCCTGAAGCACTCTCCTTACTGTCTGGTTTTTCAATGTCCACTACAGTTTTTGATCTCCTATTTTCATATATGCTGTGGTACTGTTGGCTGTTTGCTCTGTTCCTCCTTAAATCAGCCACGTTTCTCTCTCATGTGTAGAGGGAAGTGGAATTTGCTCCCTCTAATCTAGCCACCATCTTCTCTCCCCCATATACTTTTCTTGTGGTTGTAATTTTGAGTTGTTCTGTTTTGGATCAGTTTCACAATCTTAGGCCATGCAAATGCAGCCAGAGAAATCAAGTGCTAAGTCCCCTCCCTGCCATTATGCACAGGGGCACTTACTAAAAAATTTAAAAAATGTAAAAAGCCAATCTAAGCTGAAGACACAATTCTATAAGTATCTATAGCATAAGAATTCCACGATATTAATTTTATTACCAAGCATGATGGTTCAATAAGAAGTAATAGATGTTATAATTCAAACTGGCTTAATGCATAAAGAAATTTTATTTATCTCCATGATGAAAAATTTGTTCATCAAGGGTTTGTTTCCAATGGGGTTTCACTGAACATCCAAATATTAAGACCAAGACCACTCTGCCCACTTTTCCTTTGTTCTATTTCTTGGCTGTTTTTTTCCTGTTTTGAATTATTTTATTTATTTTCTCCTCTCTTAGTCCCAAATGGCTGGCAGTAGTTTCTGGGGCTACATGCTTTCTTATTTATATCCAAGAAGACAGAAATGTTCTTCCCAACTATTAAACAAAAATTGTGAGCATTCGTCCATTTGAACCAACTTATGTCAAATACCCATCTCTGAGCCATTAGTTTTAACCAGGTAAATAAGCCAAAATGAACTCTAGCCCACCTGCCCAATCCTTAAATTTGGGAGTGACTGCAGCTTTTCCTGAAATACAAAAAATCCACAAAAAGGGTGAACACTTTTGAAAAGATTAGAAAATGGATCTTACATGACCCCAAAGAGCAAATGTCTAATATACTGCTTCTAATTTTAGATATCAGTACAGTGATGTGATTACATTTTTATAGTTTTGTCTCATTTCTAGATTTTGTAACATGAATATGTATTATTTAGTCACATATTCCCCAACTCAAAAAACATTAAAGTGATTTAAATAGTTTTCCTTTTAATTAAATTATTTTTAACTTTTTCATTGAATTTATCAGGGTGACATTGGTTAATTAAATTATATAGGTTTCATGTGTACAATTTTATAATACATCATTTAATATTTGTACTGTGTGTTCACCATCTCAACTAAGTCTGCTTCTATCACCATTTATGCCACCTTTACTCTCTTTTACACCCCCACCACCTTTCCCTCTGGTAATCACCGTACTATTGTACATGTCTATGCGATTATTTTTTCTTAATCCCCTTACTTATGCAATTCAGCCACCCTACCCCTTCACCTCTGACAGCTATTAGTTTTTTCTCTATGAATCTATTCCCATTTTGTTTGTTACTTTATTTTGTTCAATAGATTCCACATATGAATGAAATCATATGGTCCTTCTCTTTCTCTTATCTGCATATTTCACTTAGCATAATGCTCTCCAAGTTCATCCATGGTGTCCAAAAGGATAAGATTTCCTTCTTTTTTATAGATGAATAGTATTCCATTGTGTAAATGTACCACAGCACTGAACCTTGAGGCAGGTCATCGAAAGTCCCAAGTCAGCTCAAGATCCACCTCAGCCTGCCTCTCCCCGTGGCTGTCTGTTAGGCTCAGTCACTGAAAGAGCCTCTGGTGTTTCTCAAGTTGTATGAGGTAGGTCCTCAGTGGACACAAGGTAGAGGTGAGTGGTGTTCACCAGACTGATACAGGTTCAAATTTGGTGCCAGTGCTGGGTCTGAAGCCACTCAGTAAATGTCCACGGGTATACTGAATGTAGATGCCACCCGCTGGGTGCTCACATGCTTTTGTGTTGGAGCGGGGTCTCAGGAGTCATCAGTGTGAGGCCAGCAGAGTTCCTCAAGCCCGAACAGACCAAGAGTTAGCCATGTGGCTGTGTGAAGGGAGAACTCTGCTCCTGTTGGGAGTGCAAGGGAAAATGGTCCTAGTCCTAGAGTCACACAATTTAATCTGTCCCAGATTCTGTTAGGAGGAGATGGAGCCCTGTAGGGTGAAGCCGCCAGGGAGATAGGGCTAGTGGATCTCTCACAATGGGACAATGTTGGTCAGGCTTCAGGAAAGGTGTGGGGTATTTCCTCCACATCGAAGTCACAAAGTTGAGTGTATCCCAGATTTTGCTTCAACCTTGGCAGGGTAGAGCCACTAGGAGTCAGGCAGGTGAGGCTGCCAGAGGCCAGAGAGTGGATCTGCTGAGAGCCTGGAGTGTGAGACCAGTGGATCTCCCATAGGGGGAAGCACAAGTCAGGTTCATGGGAAAGTGGCAGGAATGGCCCCCACCCCAAAGCCACACAACTCAGTCACTGACACACCCTGAGTCTGCCAAGACCTCTATACCCTCACCAACGCAGCTGACTCCTTAGCAGAGCTTTTAAGCTCTCTAGTGTGGGGTGCCAGAGAATATAGAGGGTGGAGCTATTGCTTTCTCTAAGGCTGATACCACACAGCAAGAAGTGTTTCACCCAAGAAAGATGGTGCCTGTTGTATGGGATAGGGACTCAGCACAGGGACTCTGATAGCTGTCCCTTCAGCTCTCTCCCCAGAGCTACAAACCCCAGACTCTATTCACATTACTTTAGTCTGCTCTGCCCTCTTTCCACCAAAGCCCAGAGTGAGTGCCTATGAACAAAATCTTGTGCATTAGTTCTTTAAGTGGGGACCTGTGTCTCTAGTGGAATCCTGTCTCTCCTTGTCATCCTCACACCCCATGTTTTTCATGAACAGATGTCATATGGGTGCTTCTTCCTGGCTCTGGTGCTACAGCTTGCAAACTCCGCTGGGGGGTTGAGACCCCAAACTTACTGGAGGAATCCCCACAGCTGAGATATCCTTCCAGAACCTCAGCTACTGTTTGTGGGACCAGCCCTTTTCACATTTCTACCCTTCCTATTAGTCTCGATGTTGCTTTTTCTTCAAATCATTAGTTATAAGACTCTTTAGCTAGTCTTCTGTCCATTATTCAAGTTGATTGTTTTATAATTTAATTGTAACTCCAGTTTGGTCCCGGGAAGAAGTGAGTGGTGCTTCCACATACTCCCCCACCATTTTAGATTCTCTAAATGGTTTAGAGAATCTAAACTATGAAGAATAGTTCTATTCTTCATAGGGCAAATTCAGAATTGTATGAATAACCCATATTCTGTCTTCTACACTCTAGCCTCAAGACACATTCTCCCACCATGAATATTCTCATAATTTATACCCCACCATGATTTTCTTTTCTGCTCTTTGAACTGGAATTTCTGCTCAAGCCTCCACCCCTCACACCTCCCATTTAAGGTCCAGCTTCAATATTACCCTTATTTTTAAAATCATTTTGAACTGCCTGTCCTGTCTTTTCCCTTACAGATAGACTTTCTCTATTCAAATCAGTGACATAATACAGTTCTCATTTTGTTCTGAGTTGCATGTATCCTACTATTGCTTTGTGGTTAGGGGCTACTTTCATACAACCCCTAAAATGATGCCTGGCATAAATTATTACTAAAATTTTATATGTTATAGCAACTTTCCTATATTCAACACTGTAAACTTTGACAAAATTAACCAATATAAATCTATCTTCTGCTTTAAAAAATAGCCCCAGAGATTATTCAATATTAACCAGGTATCCAAGTCATCAACACTTGATTGAACAATTTAAAATACATGCAATTAAATAGGCCTGTTGTGTGTGAATGTGCTTTAAACATGCAATATTGGGTGCACCATAGTATTACTCTTATAACCAGATAGTCTTTCAATACCTTGTGCTTGAAATTTTTAACAAAATAACACAGACTGTGCACCAGCATGCATCAGTCCAGGTACTTTAAATTTCTCAATATGCCCCTGCTATTTAGGTGACACTTTGATTATGGAATCCCCAGTGAGAATACTCAGGAATGTTCCTATACCTCCTGGATTATTTATCTCCCATCCTCAAGGTTAATTCACATGAAACAGTTCTTCTTGTTAAGTGCCAATTTTGCCCTAAGGTATGAATGTTTAATCCTTATGAAGGTAGTGGGAGTTACAAGTGTGCAGTGGTTACAGTCCCTTAACTAATTAGCAGTGAGAGAATATTAATACAAGGTTGGTTTTATATAATACTGAGGAACAAATACAGTAAAATCTAATTTAGACCAACTAGTAGAAAAATAATAATTATGAAATAATTTAAAATAAATTATACATCATAACTTTCCAACAAATCACGCAACTCAGAGTACTCTCAAGATTTAACAGAGCAGGGGGCATAAAGTATTGCCAAGTACAGATGCCCTTTTGGAAGCTTCATTAAATGAATAGCTGATAGTGATTATCATCATGTAACATTTTTAATATTAATAAATATGTTTAAGTTTGAAATTTTTTCCTTAATCTATTTCCTGTGTAGTTCTGGACATTTTAATTACATTATATATTGCTGAAAATGCCATTTACAGACTTGTAATTAAGAAGTTGGTCCCCTAAAATCTAGGGACACAAAAATGCAAGCAAGTAGCTCCCAGCTTTGCCTGGGCTCATAAACTAACCAGTGAAATAAGACAAAAATATGTTAAGAACCCCCCCAAAAGTTAGTTATTCCCCATTCTTTATACAGCATATACTATAGAGTGTTCACTACCTTCCTGGCAATGGATGCAAAAAGTGGGCTTTATAGGCCAGGTGAGTATCTGGATTTGATTCAAGTACTGTGGGGAGTTATTAGTACATTTTAATTAATAAAATCTTATTTGAATTTCTGCACACGAGGTGGTGATATAAGAGTAGGCTGGACTAAAAGTTCCTAAGGTTGAGTTAATCATATTCCCCAGAACATCACACAGTGTCATCATGGCCCTGTGTGAGTCCTTTTTTTTTCTTTTATATACTAATGGGCTTCTTTATTCACGGAACACACTCCTATACTGCCTTCCACCACAGACAATCAGATAATCATTTTAATACAGTCAATGCCTTTCTTTTAATTGGCATGTGCTCACATACACATGCACTGTTCTCTTTTTTGTTTTTGTATTTATAGATGATAGCCATTCTGACAGGTGTGAGATGGTATCTCATTATGGTTTTAATTTGCACCTTTCTGATGATTAGTGATCTCAAGCATCTTTTCATATGTCTATTGGCATATCTTTAGATAAGTGTCTATTCAGGTCCTTTGCCCATTTTTTAGTTGGGTTTTTTGAGTTTTTTGGTTTGAGTTTTGTAAGTACTTTATAGATTTTTGAAATAACCCCTTTTCAAATATAGTGGTCAATATGTTCTCCCATTCTGTAGGTTGTCTTTTTATTTTTTTCATGATTTCCTTTGCTATGAAAAATTTTTTGGTTTGATGAAGTTCCATTGTTTATTTATTTTCTTTTTTTCCCCTTGCTTGGAGAGATATATCTGATAAAATATTGCTACAGACAATGTCCAAGATTTTACTGCCTATGTTTTCTTCTACAATTTTTGTTTCAGGTTAACATTTAAGTCTTTGATCCATTTTGAAATTATTCTTGTGTGTGGTATAAGAAGATAGTCTAGTTTCATTTTTCTGCCTGTATCTGTCAAATTTTTCCAACACCATGTATTGAATAAACTATATTTAGGCCCTTTTATGTGCTTACTTCCTCTGTCAAATATTGACTATAAAGTCAATTAATTGACTATTTGACATTAATTGACTATAAAGGTGTGGGTCTATTTCTGGCCTCTCTGTTCTGTTCCATTGATCTATGTGTTTGCTTTTATGCCAGTATCAGGTTGTTTTGATTACTATGGCCTTACAGTGCAGTTTGATACTTAGCATGGTTCCTCCAACTTTGTTCTTCTTTCTCAGGATCACTATTGCTATTGCTAACCTTTTATGGTTCCATATAAATTTTTTAAATATTTGTTCAAGTTCTGTGAAATATGTCATTGGAATCTTGGTAAGAATTGTGTTGAATCTATAGATTGTTTTGGGTAGTATGGACATCTTCCTATCCATGAACATGGTATGTGCTTCCACATATTTGTGTCTTCTTCAGCTTCTTTCTTCAGAATTTTATAACTGTCTAACTACAGATCTTTTACATCCTTAGTTAGATTTATTCCTATATATTTTATTCTTTTTGAAGCAATTATGAGTGGGATTGTTTGCTTAATTTCCCTTTCTGTTAGTTCATTTTTAATATACTAAAGTGTAACTGATTTCCTAATATTAATTTTATATCCTGCTACTTTGCTGAATTTATTTATCAGTTCTAGTAGTTTATTGGTGGATTTATTTAGGTTCTCTATGTACAGTACCACGTCATCTGCAAATAAAGAGAGTTTTACTTCTTCCTTTCAAATTTGGTTGCTTTTCATTTCTTCTTCTCTGATTTCAGTGACTATGACTTCCAGTATGCTGTTGAATAACAGAGGCAAAACAGAGATCCCTGGCTTGTTCCCAATGTAGAAATTATTAATTATTATATTTTGGTTGCTTAATTGTGTAAAAGTTTATTGAGTTCTTAAAACAAAAAACCCTGTTGGAATTTTGACTGATATTTTACTGAATTTAAAGATTAAATTTGGGAAAACAGTCTATTATTTATTTTTTATTTTTAAATTCAGTTTTAATATTTTCTATGAAGGGATCTGGATTTTCTTATGAACTATTAGCTGGTATAATTGTGTAAGAATTTAACATAGTTTATTTACTGATAATATAATCAGCAACCATGCTGAACTTCTTACTGGATTTTATGCTTTATCTTTTGAAGCTGTTGAATTTATTATATTGATCTGCACTGATAATTAGGATAGTCACTAGTAATATGGGGCTCCTGAGTATTTATTTGTGGCTAGTGCCACATGTTGCAATAAAATTATTTTGGAATACTATATAAAATATAAAATATTAAATATTATACTACTAAAATTAATTTAACCCATTGTTTTTTTACTTAACTTTAGAAATTTAAAATTACATATGTATCTCATAGTGCATTTCTTTTTAAAAGTATATTTATATTGATTATACTATTAACAGTTGTTACATTTTTTTCCTCCCCTTTATTCCCCTAAATTCTGCTCCTTCCCTCCCACCAGCATTTCCCCTACCCTTAGTTCATATCCATGGGTGGTATATATAAGTTCCTTGGTTTCTCCATTTCCTGTACTATTCTTAACCTCTCCCTATCTATTTTGTACCTACCAATTATGCTTCTTATTCCCTGTACCTTTTCCCCATTATCCCCCTCCCCTTCCCTGCTGATAACCCTCCATGTGATCTCCATTCCTGTGATTCTGTTCCTGTTCACCTTGTTTGTTTAGTTTCTCTTTTTGTTTTTTGTTTTTTAGGTTCAGTTGCTGATCATTGTGAGTTTGTTGTCATTTTAATGCTCATAGTTTTGATCTTCTTCTATTCCTTAGTTAAGTTCCTTTAACATTTCATATAATAAAGTCTTGGTGATGATGAACTCCTTTAAGTCGACCTTATCTGGGAAGCAATTTTATTTGCCCTGCCATTCTAAATGATAGCTTCTCTGGATAGAGTAATCTTGGATGTAGGTCCTTGCTTTTCATGACTTTGAATACTTCTTTGTAGCCCCTTCCTGTCTGTAAGATTTCTTTTGAGAAATCAGCTAACAGTGTTATGGAAACTCCTTTGGAGGTAACTCCCTCCTTTTCTCTTGCTGTTTTTGAGATTCTTCCCTTACCCATAATCTTGGGTAATGTCATTATGATGTACCTTGGTGTGTGCCTCCTTGGGTCCAATTTCTTTGGGACTCCCTGAGCTCCCTGGACTTCCTAGAAGTCTATTTCCTTCACCAGATTGGGGAAGTTCTATTTCATTATGTTTTCAAATAAGTTTTCAGTTTCTTGCTCTTCCTCTTCTTCTTCTGGCACCCCTATGATTCAGATGTTGCAATGTTTAAAGTTGTCCTGGAAGTTCCTAAGCCTCTGCTCATTTTTTTTTGAATTCTTGTTTCTTCATTCTGTTCTTGTTGAATGTTTATTTCTTCCTTCTGCTCCAAATAATTTATTTGAGTCCCAGTTTCCTTTCTTTCACTATTGGTTCCCTGTATTTTTATTTATTTCATTTTTCATAGCCTTCACCTTTTCCCCTATTTTGCAACCATACTCAACCATTTCTGTGAGCAACCTGATTACCAGTGTGTTTTTTTTTATAGATTTTTTTTTAAAGATTTTATTTATTTATCTTTAGAGGGGAAAGGAAGGAGAGAGGGAGAGAACTTGGGGGGGGGCCGGTGGTGTTTTGAACTCTGCATCTGATAGGTTGGCTTTCTCTTCATCAATTAGTTCTTTTTCTGGAGTTCTGATCTGTGCTTTCATTTGGGCCATATTTCTTTGTCTCTGTGCACCTATTATGGTGTAAGAGGTGGAGCCTTAGGTATTCTCCAGGGTGGGGCGAGCCACGTCCCTGTGTTGTGGCACTGTATGTGGGAGAGTAGTAAGAGAGGGAAAAATGCCATGTACTTGGCTCTCATGGGGCTTCCAGTCACTTCCCCTGCTGCCCACAGCAAATTGGGCCCTTCTGGTGCTGATTCCCAAGTGGCTGTGTTTGTGTATGTTCTAGGAGACTATGAGGCTCCCCAATGAACTCTCCTGTGAGACAGGACATTTCTGCTGCCACCCCAACCACCACAGGTTTTTACAGCCAGAGGTTTTTGAGCCTTTCTTTTCTTACACTGGAACCATGGACTGCACAGTCTGTCTTGCTCCCCAGTTGTCCTTCCTGGTTTATGTGTATGCAAATGTGGGACTGCTAACCGCTGCCTCTCCCATCTGATCCTTCAGCCTCTGCTTTGCTGCACATACTTGCTGCACATCCTCCCTGCCCTAGCAGCCCATCTCCAACCCTCTTACCAGTCTGGATGAATGTTTCTTCTTTAACTCCTTGGTTGTCAGACTTCCATACAGGTCGATTTTCTGGCACTTCTGGTTGTTATTTTGTTTTTAAATTTGTTGTTCTAACTATAAAGGACATATGGACAAAACCAAGGCAGGGGCTGGAATCAGGGGAAGGAAGTAGAAAGGCTGGGGTGGGGGGAGTGGTAGGGGGTAAATGCAGGCAACTGTACTTGAACAACAATAAAATAATTAAAAAATAAAATACCAGTCTGCAATCCCACCAACAGTGAACTAGGGTCCCCTTTTCCCTACAACTTCTCCAAAACTTGTTGTTTGTTGCTTTGTTTATAATGGCCATTCTGACCAGTGTTAGGTGATATTTCATTGTGATTTTAATTTGCATCTCTCTGATGGCTAGTGATATTGAGCATCTTTTCCTGTGTCTCTGGATCCTCTGCAAGTCCTCCTTGGAGAAGTGTGTGTTCAATTCCTTTGCTCATTTTTTAATTGGGTTTCTTGTCTTCTTAAAGTGGAGTCCTGTAAGTTCTTTGTATATTTTAGGGATTAAACCCTTGTCTGAGGTATCATTGGTGAATATGTTTTCCCATACAGATGGTTCTCTTTTTATTTTAATATTGTTTTCTTTAGCCATGCAGAAGCTTTTTATCTTTATGAGATCCCATCCAAAAAAAAAAAAAAACTATGCACCACAATGTTCATAGCAGCACAATTTACAATAGCCAAGTGTTGGAAGCAACCTAGGTGCTCATCAGTAAATGAATGGATCCAAAAACTATGATTATTTACACAATGGAATTCTATGCAGCAGAAAGAAAGAAGGAGCTTCTACCCTTTTCAACAGCATGGATGGAACTGGAAACCATTATGCTGAGTGAAATAAGCCAGGCAATGAAAGACAAATACCATATGATCTCACCTTTAACAGGAACCTAAATAACAAAACAAATAAGCAAGCAAAATATAACCAAAGGCACTGAAATACAGAACAGACTGACAGGGACCAGAGGGGAGAGGGGAGAAAATTTCAGGGGAAGGATTCACAGGAACAAGTATAAAGAACACATGGACAAAAACTAAGGGGGATGGAAATGGGAAGGAGGTGGGGACCACTGAGGTGGGGGGCTGGGATGGTAGTAAAAGACAGAAAACTGTACTTAATAATTAAATTAAAAAAATAATAATAAATTAAAATTAAATCTTAAAAAAATTTAAAAAACATAAATTTGTTGTTTTTCTTTTGGTTGTGCAAGGAGGCAACATATATCTACCTGCATCTCCATCTTGTCTGGGAGTTCTCACATTGCATTTCTATTGGACAGCAAGGAGATAGATCATCATAACATCTGTATGTAATAATAGCATTATCTTTTTCTTTCAAGATTTTGTTTTATGTATTTAGCTGCTTCTATGTTGGGTGCATAAAAATTTCAAGAGTTATATTCTTTTGTTGGATTGATCCCTTTATTATTATGTAATGTCCTTATATACCCCTTATTGTAGTCTTTATTTTAAAGTCTAGTTTGTCTGATTTAAGTATTGCTACCTCAATTTTTTTCATTTCCATTTGCATGAAATATATTTTTCCATTCCTTTACTTTCAGTGTGTCTTTTGTTCTGAGTTAGGTCTCTTGTAAACAGTTCATGTATGGGACTTGTTTTCTTATCCATTAAGCTTCCTAAAGTATTTCTATTGGAGCATTTATGCCATTTACATTTAATGCGATTATTGAAAAGCATGTATTTAGTTGCCCTTTTTTCTTTTTAACTGTTTATTTTTTTTTCATTTCTCTTTTAAAAAGTCCCTTTAACATTTTCTATAATACAGGTGTGGTGGTAACAAACTCCATTAACTATTTTGTCTGAGAAGCTCTTCATTTCTCCTTCATTTTTAAATAATAGACTTGTTGGGTAGAGTAGTCTTGGTTATAGGTCCTTGCTTTTTATTACTTTGAATATTTTGTGCCCATCCTTTCTGGCCTGAAGTGTTTCTGTTGAGAAATCATCTGACAGTCTCATGGGAGTGCCTTAGTAGGTAACGGTCTCTTTTTCTCTTGCTGCTTTTAAGATTCTCTGTTTGTCTTTCGTCTTTGGGATACTTGTTTATTTATCTAATATTTATTTATTTGTTTGTTTTTAGATAGGGTAAGGGATGGGGGAAAGAGAGGGAAACAGCATTGTGTGGTTTCCTCTCATGTGCCCCATACTGGGGACATTGCCCACAACTCAGTCCCATGTCCTAGACTGGGAATCAAACTAATGACCCTTTGATTCACAGGCCAGCACTCAATCCACTGAGCCACATTGGCCAGGTTTTATTTTAATTATGATGTGTCTTGGTGTGGGCCTCTTTGGGTTAACCTTGTTCAGGACTCACTGTGCTTCCCAGACCTGTGTGTCTTTTTTCTTTTCAAAGTTAAGGAAGTTTGCAGTGATTATTTCTTCAAATAGTTTCTTAATCCCTTATTCTCTCTCTTTTCCTCTGGTACCCCTACAGTGCAGGTGTTGTTATATTTTATGTTGTGCCAGAGGTTCTTTTAGACTATCTTCATTTCGTGGGGGGGGGGGATTCTTTCTTTTTACTGCTCTAATTGTATGTTTTCTACTACCTCATCTACCAAATCACTGATTTGATCCTCTGCTTTGTTCAACCTAATCTTGATTCCTTTTTTTGTATCCTTCATTTTCCATATTGTGTTCTATACGTCTGATTGGTCCTTTTTTAGTTCATCTTATGTCTTTTATGTTTACTATTTCTTTTTTAAATTCTCAGTTAGTTCATCCATTCTTTACTTAAGTTCACTGAGCATCTTTATAACCATTGTTTTGAACTCTGTACCTGGTAGATTGTTTGCTCCCATCTCATTTAGTTCTTTTTTCTGGGAATTTGTCTTGCTCTTTCATTTATGGCAGGTTCATTTGTCTCCCCATTTTGGTTGCCTGTCTATTTATTTGTTTCTATGTATTAGGTGGATTTGATATGCCTCCCAGTCTTGGTAAGATTGCCTTATGTAATAGTTGTTCTGAGGGACTCAGTAGCGCAGTATCCCTTATCACCCAAGCAATATGCTCCAGGAATGTCCCTTGTATGGGGTTATGTGAGTCAGCCCTTCTGTTGTAGTAGAGTCTTGATTACTATGGGCCACTCCATGTGTGGAGTCAAACCTCATGCTGACTGGCTGTGAGGACTGATCTTGACCACAGTATAAGAGCTGCTGTACTGATGCTGACTACATGAAGCAGAATTAACCCTAGTACGGTCTGGTTCCTGTGAAGTCTCCTTTTGGATGTACTACTTGTCCACTTAACTTGGTCCTTTTCTCATATTATCTGAAGGATCCCACCAGTTTCAATGGTCTGGGGCCTCTTAGGAAAAACTCCAGGGCTTGTCAATGTCAGATACTGCCTATGACTAGTCCTGGTCTACCTCTTTGGAGCTTCAAAGTGATACACAAGTTGTGTCTTCCTCACTGGGCCTGATTGTGCATGGGAGGACCCTAGGTATACACCAAGTCTGCCTTCCACCAGCACTAAGCCCAGGGACAGGTTAGCAAAAGACCCAAGGCACCCTGAGATCCACCTCCATCTGTATTCATCTGCCAGCTGCCTATTAGGCTCAGTCTCTGAAAGAGCCTCAGGTAGTATGTGAGTTGCATGAGGTAGGTTCTCAGTGAATCACAGGTAGAGGTGAATGTTGTTATTCATCAGACGAATTCAGATTCAAACTCAGTGCCAGGGCTTCTGCCCAGCTTCTGCCTGGACCTCCTCAAGAGCTCTAGCTCATCAGGGCAGGGACATTGGGAGTCTTAAGTGTGGGTCTAGTGGATCTCCTTTGGGGAAGGTGCTGATCAGGCTTTCAGAACGGGAGGATAATGCCCCTTATCTCAGAGCCACACAACTTGGTCTCTGATCCCCCCTAGTTGTCTACACCTCTATGCCACATGCCTAGGCAGCTGACTCCATCACAGGACATGAGCTCTGAAGGGCAGAGTGACAAGGAGTCTACAAGGTGAGGCTACTGAAATTCTGACATAATAGAATAGAATAAATTCCTATAAACCATTCTTGTAGAAATTTATTCTATTCTGTTATGTCAGAATTTCAGTCCACTTGGCCACCCTAATTGATTTTTTTTTTGAAGAGATGACTTTGACTGTTCAGTGGAACTTGAGTTAGAGGAGGGCTATGAAATCAGTTGTATTTGTATGTGTTTATGTTATATTTTTACAATATAGCTTTTCTATCATATTGATCACTATAAACTGTCCCCCCTTATCTTCAGTAAGACTTCTTATTTTGGTGTATATTCTGTCTGATATTAATATAGCCTTTCCAAGGTTCTTATGCTTACTGCTTACAACATATATTTTTTCTCCAATTTACTTTTAATCTATCAGTGTCATTTTATTTTCAGTGTTTATATTGTAGACAGAAGAAAATTGGTTCTTTTTTTAATTAAATCTGATAATCTCTTCCTTTTTACAAGAATGTTTAGTCCATTTATATTAAGATAATTATTGATATGGTTGTAACACATCCAATGTTTTATAGTTTTGTATTTGTCTTTTTTACTTATTACTTGACTTCATTTGAGTTGATAAGATTTTTTTTAGTATTCCATTTTAGTTTATTCTATTGGCTTCTTAGTTATATCACTTTGAAAAATTTTAGTGGTTGCTATAGAGATTACAATCTGCCTCTTAAATTTATCCCAATTAACTTAGAGCTAGCACATAATTATTTAAAGTAGAATATAAACCACTTACAATGGTTTTAATTTTCATTTATATACTCTGGTAAGCATAAGTCTAAGGCAGCCTCCAAAATTACTGTCCACTAGTGTTCATGCCCTACATAACCCACTCTCTTTGAATAAGGGCAGAACCTCTGAATATGACAAAATTAGGTTATTAATCAGCTGAATTTTGGATCATCAAAAAAGGAAATCATTTTGATGAGCCTAACATAATCAGATATACTCTTAAAAAAGAGTGGGACCTTCATGAAGTCAGAGAGATTAAAATATGACAAAGCCAAGAGGGGACACATGGCAAAGGTATGAGAAGGGACCCCCCCAAAAAGAACAGAATTATTTTCTGGCAGGTGAACCCTTCATAGTACAGGATTCCTTGCTAAGTGAGTGTTCTAGGAACCCATCTGTATTGGTGGACCAGATGGCCTTGTTGTGAGAGTCTGCATTCAGCTTTTTTGTTTGTTTGTTTTCCCTGGATGAAAAAAGTCCTCAAAGGGAAACCTTTTGCCAATGTGGGAGAGGTGAAACAACAGCAGAAGCTGTTTTGAACTTGTCGATCAATACTGACATGTTCAAAAACTGTTTTGAGCAGTGAAAAAAATGTCTTGATAGGTGTTGCATCAAATGGAGAGTACTTTGAAGGTAACTGAAGTTTAAATATGTAAGACTAAATATACAATTACTTATACATAAATTCTGTTTTGGGGGGTCCTCCCTTGTATATAAGAGGAAGCTAGAATCTGGGATGACCAACTCCCAAGGGAAAGCAGGTGTCTGAATCCTATAGCTGCAAGGAATGCCAACAATCATGTGACATTTACAAAAGATCCCGAGCTCTAGAAAGGAATACAATACATCTGATGCTTTGATTTCAACTTTGAAAATGTAAACGGAAATCCCAGTTCAGACTCAGAACTATGGAAGTGTGATAATAAATGCATGTTGTTTAAAGTCACTAAATTGTGAGGATTTGTTATGCAGCTATCAATTTTACAGCTGCTGTTATTATGTATTACATTATAATTGTTATCCCATCAATACAATGCTATCATCTTTGGTTTAAAGAGGATTATGTATTTTAAATAGATTGACAAAAGAAAAGAAAAAACAATCTTTTATATACCAGAGTTGGCAAAAGTAGGTTTACAACTGTGAGTACATGTAACAGAGTTTATTCTTGTATTATTATTTATTAATTTTTGTGTTATTTTCCATACAAATATAAATAACTATACAAATGACTATAAACCTACCTTTGTAATCCCCTGTATAGTAACATGTTTATTCTTTCTAGAGATCTTCATTCAAATAGATAAACATAGAGGTATAGATAATATATAGATAGATATATCAAATATATATATAATTTCCCTTCAGATTTAAGAACTTCCATGATCATTCCTTATATTGCTAGTCTAATGGTGATGAATACTTGCAGATTTTTATTTTCTCAAATGTCTTTACTTTGCCTTTATTTTTGAAGGATACCATTGCAGGATGTATAATTCTGGTTGACATTTTTATTTTTTATTCAGCACTATGAATATGTCATTTCAATCCCTTGTGACTTCTATAGTTTCTGATGAGAAACTATCCATTTTTATTACTGTTCTTCTCTGTATGTGAGCTACCATTTTTCCAAATGCTTTCAATATTTTCTCTTCAACGTAGGCTTTCTGCACCTTAGTTATTATGTACATAGGAATTATTTTCTTTTCTTATAACCTGATTGTACCTCTTGAATCTGTAAATTAATCTTTCTCAAAAAATTTGTGCTGTTTTAAACCATTATTTCTTCAACTATTTTTCTTCTTTTTTCTTACTTTTTCTCCTGAGATTCTGAAAACATATATAGAACTATATATAGTCATGTATTATACATCGAGTATATTATATATTCCTAATTATATATATATTAGGAATTGGGGCAATCTTTAAAAACAAGAAACTATAGAGAGGGTGATCCTTATTTTTTTTTAACTCTTTCACTGTAGTCACATTTTACAGACACAGGGGAAGAGACTAAAAAAGCAATAAGGAAGTCATAAATGAATAAAATACATATTATACATATGGGACTATGTATAACATATATAAGTAAGACCACATTATATATTCCTATATATTTTTAAGGTTTTGATCAATTTTTTTCTGCAACTTTTTTCTTTTCTTTAAATTTGGCAATTTCTATTGTTTTACCTCAAGGTTATGAAATATTTCTTTTGCTGCTGTTTAAATCATCCAGTAAGTTTTTATTATATGTATTATACTGTTCAGCTCTAGAATTTTATTAATTTTATTGTGTGTGTATATATGTATATATATACATATATATATATTCTCTGTGTATTCATTAATACCATATTTTCCTTACATCTTTTGAAGTGTTTTTATTATTACTGAATAATTATAGAGTTGATTTAGCTTTTGAAGTTGATAGCTAATTTAAAGTTTTTGTCTAGTTAATACAACATCTGGGCCCTGATTATTTCCCTGAGTGTGAGTCACACCTTCTCATGTTTTTAATATCTGATAAATTTTGGTTAAAAGCTAAACAACAAAACAAACAAGTAAGCAGAAAAAAAAACCCCAAAAAACAAAGACACTGAAATAGAGAACAAGGGGATAGTGACCAGAGGGGAGAAGGAAGGGAAGTTAAGGGGAAAAAGGGGGAGGGATTTGGAGGAACAAATAGGAAGGACACAGGGACGAGAACTAAGGGGGGGGGGAGGAAATGGGAGGGAGGTGGGGAGCAAGGGGCAGGGGAGGCTGGGATGGGAAAAATAGACAAAAAACTGTACTTGAAAAATAACTAAATAAAATTAAAAAAAAAAAAAAAGCTCAACATTGTTTACAATATATGGTAACAGCTTTCCTGTTCTTTTAAGAAGTATTAAGTCTTGTTTAATTATTGTAGGAGGAATTAAATTGTGCCTGGAATTAAACTGCAAGCCTTGACACATCATAGATATACAGTTGTTAATATCCATTTTCTGGCTATTTTTTGCTTTTTTTTTTTTTTTGGTTTGTTTTCTGTACCTGCAAAATGTGACAACCAAAGAGCTGAGTAAAGATAAAGACTGCTTTCTCTGTAGCTCCCTGTTTCCAAGGATTGCTCTCTAATTCCCAGCTGTTCAGTTGCTCCAGACAATGTCTCTACTCTAACATCTCAAGTCCATACATTTCAACTTTCTACCATTTGGGCTTCAAACGGTTATAGGATTCACCCAGTTAAGAAAAGTGTCAGACTCCCAGATCTTAATCCATATTGTTTTATCTTTTAAGTCTACATTTCTTTCTGGTCCCTGTCCCAGTGATTTGGATTGTTTGTGCTCTTATTTGGAATATATTAGGTTCTGGCAATTCTCATATTTCCCTTCTAAGTTTCCAGCCCCTTTTTGAGGCCTGTTATTTGGTTGCTGATTCCTTAGCCAGTCAGCTAGAGTTTTTTCCCACCATTGTCCTCAGCCTTAGCCGCAAGAGTTAAGCAAAATTGTTAAAACACAAAAAAATTCAGATTCTTATCTCTTACAGTTGCAGTATTTGAAATTAAACTCTCTTCTGGTTTCTGTCTACCTTGACATTTTTAGTGCATTTAAATAGTTTTAAAATTGTTTTACACTATAGTTTTAGTCTGAGGAGGTGAGCATAAACATTTCACTTTTCCACTATTAACCAGAAGCTGACTTTCAATTATATTTTTAAAAAATTTAAAGCTCTTCAATTAACATTTTATGTGCCTAAAATATTATTTTGATTTAATTTTAAATATAGTTTTGCTGGATCTAGAATTCTAGCTTAGCGACTTCATTTTTCCTTCAACTTTTTAAAAAATGTTTTTTCTTAGCCATCTGGTTTGCAACAGTTCTAATGAGAAATCAGAAATTTTTATCATTGTTCACCTGTATATGTATTTTTTCTCTAACATTTCTTAAAATTTTTCTCTTTATTATTTGATTTCAGAAATGTGATTATGATGTACTGAGGTGTTGGTTTCTTCTGTTCTCCTCCTTGGAATTATTGAGCATTTGGATATGTAAGTTAACATTATTCATTAAATTGAGGAAGTTGGACCACTATTGCTTTAAAATATTTTTCTTCTCCAAAGTATTTCTGTAACTCCAATTACACATATGTCAGGCAGCTATGTATTGTTTCACTGTTTTCTTATATTTTGGTGTAATATTTTTTCTTTTGCTTTGTTTTATGTTTTATACCCCTGTATACTTTAGTTTGCAGGGATCCTATTACTATGTCTTCACATTCATTAATCATTTCCCCCTCTGTAGCATCTAATCTGTTACGTTCATCAGTGAATTTTTTATTTCAGATATTATAATTTCATTTCTACCAACTGTTTGGGTTTTTTTCATAATTTATATTTCTCTACTGAGATTCATCTTTTTTCTCCTTTATGCTTCTTCTTCTAAACCCTTGAAATATTTATAGTAGCTGTTTTAAAATCCTTGTGTGAAAATTTCATCATTTCTATAATTTCTAGGTCAGTTTTAATTGACTAATTTTCTCTTAATTATGGATAACATTTTTCTGTCCATTTCTGTGTGTAGTAATTATTTATGCTGAACATTATGGAGGGTATTTTGCTGAGTTTGTAGAGATTTAGCGTTTGGCCAATGGCTCCAATGCAGTTCTTAAGAGCCTCTGTTTTTTATTTTGCCCCACTCCTTCTTGTCAGGAATGGTGTCCCCACCTCAAACTCTAATCTTCATCTTCTCAGTCCAGCAAGATTGTCATAATCCATCTGGGTTTCCCCACTCTACAACAGATTCTGCAAAATGCTTCTAATGCAGAGTGGTTATGGGTCCCACCTTGTTTCATTACCTACTCGTGGTCATTACAGTTCAGTTCTGTGCTGCTTTTTCCCCAACATCTGTAAATAGTATTAAATATATTTATGCAGTTTTTTTTACAAGGAAGGGCCAGTCCAGTATACTTGTTCTGTCATGACTAGAAGCACAAATCTCCTAAAGATTTTTAGTATGTCATCTATAGGAAGAAAACAGCTAATCTCAGAGTCTACAGTGGGAGTAAAACTATTAGGATAATTCAATACTTCAGTTTGGGGTAGAAGAGTGTAGTGTAGTTATAAAATCAGGCTGTCCCTGGACAGAAAAACCTTGGACTAGATGAACTCTTAGGGTCTTCTCAAATTCTAGATTCCATATTTCTACATTCATGATATGTTGGGTTCTTTGTGTTGCAAAAAATAGAAAACACAAGTCAAACTGAATTAAACTGTAAGTAAATTAGTTGTAGTTTCAGAACTTATTTGAGCAACAGACTCCACGTGATTCATCTTTTTATCTTTTGAGTCAATACAGTATTAGAAAGAATGAGTTTAAGCTAGGTGTGATTCTCCTCCTTGTCATATGATGACTATTAGTGCCTCCTGGCTACATGTTTGTTCATTTAAGTCCAGAGAGAAACTATTCCTTTTTCAGATATTCATATATGCTCTCTAACTGGACTAGCCTGGATCATACATTCACTCATGAAACAACTATTTAGCAATGAAAATGGAAAAGCTATGATTAATGCATTTCTCTAACCTAATCATATGACTAGGGGAATGAAACAACTTTTATTGGTTTAAACAAATTAGAGTTTATTCTTGGAGGTAAGCCTGGAGTTGGAAGCATTCAAACCACCTGGCTGCAACTTAATGGAGGAAAGGTACAGTAGATATTAGTATGACAGCTATAATGACCATTTTAGTTACATTAATAATTTTGGAAATATACAAGTTTCTGTTAATAGCATACATGCTAAAATATTTTGTATAGTACAATTCACTTTCTAATTCTTAGATGCATTTATCAAAGTGATAAAGGGGCACAGTGTGTATATCTATTAAAAACAGCCTTTAAGATTTTATAAGAATAGATTTGTTGGAAATCCATGTACTGAAATGTGTTAGTGGTTATAACTGAATCAAAAAAAATTTTAACAACTTTTTCTGGGGGTTCATTTTGTTTGATTTTCTAATATCCTTCATTAAGTATATATTTCTTAAGTAGTTGTAGAGTATAAGTAAAACCACTAAGATGATGCTTGTGCCATTGCAAGAGGAAACAGTTCATTACTAAGAGAAGTAATCGGTGTTGTAGTTAAGAACATTGATTACAAACTCAGCTAACCTAGGCTCATGGCCTGGCTTCACCACATCCTACATTTCTATAATGAAACTAATAACATGGCACCACTAATTGAATGTACAGGCATGTTAACAATCCTACTCACAAATAACATAAATTTAAGCCTTATATTAGTGGAAGACAGAGATTCTTTTCCAACGTTCACAAATGAGGGAACATAGGCTCCCAAATATGTAAATGGCCAAATCAACATAACCAGTAAGAGGAAATCATATCTGCTCAGCTGTAAAGCCGTTTCACCTTATCTCTACTCATGTGGTTCTGAAACTCCAGTGCACATCAGCATCACCAGGAGAACTTGTTAAAATACAGCTTTTGGGGGGCCAACCTCCATAATTATGGATTCAGTATGTCTGGATGTGACCTGAGAATATTCTAACAAGTTCTCTGGTAATGCTCATGTTGCTGGGCTAAGGATTGTGTGATGAGGTCCACTCTTCTTCGCTACATTTCCATTGACTGTGCACACTCGATAATACAAAAATTTTATATACTTTCTCAAATGTGCAAGCATTAACTGTTCCTCATTTTGGTGTACATTTCCTAATCCCTTGTCTTTGTGATTCTTGTGTTCTAGTACAGTTTCCAGGTTTATAAAGATGCTTGAAAAATTCTCCCCATGGTCATTATTCCCAGCACTTTCTCCAGTCCTGTGCCCTAAATGGTTTTCTAGTGGTCTAAAACAGTCAATGTTCCTCCCACTTCATAATTTAATCCTAGGTAATAAATAAGCCACAAAATAAAATTTGTTATCATACCAATGCATTTACTAGGGTTTTGAAAGCATTAAAGTAATTTATCATAAAATAATTATTTCACATGAATAAAAAGCTCTCTGTAAGTTCTTGGTTTCATTTTACACTTGATTTTTTTCCTTGCTCTGTAGCTGTATGGCTAGGTTGGAAATAAATTTGCCTTTTGGGGTTTTATTACTTAAAGGACAGCTTTCTTCTTTGATTATGGTATTGAGTTTTTCTACCAACCTCAAGGTTTGGCCAGGAAGATCACATGCAGTCTGGGCCAGAGATTCTGTATGCATTGTACTGAGTACCAACATTTATTATTATTTTATGTATGTTTCATTTCTAAGATAAGTTTCGATGTGATCAGCTTAAAAGGACTAGTGTTATCTCAACAGTGTTGAGATAACAACACTGTTAAATCACATTCTAGTTATTTAGCATCAAAACACCCTCTAGTTAGTACATGTCTGATGTGAAAGCAAGTTCTTTTTTCCTAAAATTGTTTCTCAGAATAAGGGGCAATCACCTTATATATCTTGTATTATAGTGAACTTCCACTTACTTTATATTGAATTAGATAGTAGTTAAAGCAAATGTCCTCATGTTGTACAAGTGGAATCCTGTACATGTGAGTTAACTTATGTTTAGATATGTATGGGACTTCTATCAGACCTAAGAAAATGAAATAATTAGTAATTAAGATACTTTGTTTATGGAACAGGAACCCAAATAAGTTTCATTAGCTTAAGCAATAAGCAAGATTATTTTAAGAATGCAAGATATCTTCAAAAATTCCCAGAGCAGAAGAGACTGAGCTTCTTGAAAGAACTAGAATAAGGAACTGAATACACATCAAGAACCCAGGCAGCATTCTCTTTGCTTTTTATTTTGACTTTTATGTTCTGCTTAAGTCTCGTCCTTCTGCATATCAACTTTCTCAAGTTCTCTTGCATATGGAGGAAGGATGACTCCTCCACAGTTAATGAAAATACATTCTCTATTCAGCTGGCTAGCCTAGATGCTCAACTGTCTCTCAGTCCCGTTCCAAATTCTAACCTAAAGAACCTAATGGGCTCATCTTGTCCCAAGTATTTAAGAGTACATAATAGAAATATGGTTGCCAGGGACTTACTTTAAGAAAGTAAGAAAGTTTTCATAATTCGGTCATTATGAGTTGAAAGAAAGATACAAGTAAATTATGTTTTGAACAATTTTAAAAAGCAGTATAGTTTTAGTAATCTTGTATTTGGTGTCAAGTATACCTTTAGAGATAGTATATGACAGTAAAAGTAGAGGAAGTTGTCACATTTGTGTCTCTTGCTGCCCCACAACACTGCTCCCACTCCTTTTAGCACCATCTCACTTTTCCATTAGATTATAACCTTTATAAATTTCCTCAAGTCCTGGTAATAGTGTAAATATTATGCCTCTTCCTTGTGCCAGAGTGTCCTTGAAGCACATGTAACCTATGCTTGTCAGAGACACATGTCACCTAAGTATGATTGGTTCAGGGATAAGCATGGTATCAACTCAATCATATTCTTCCTGAAATTTGATATGGGACATAAATGGAAGGCATGTTTTCTTTTTGGATCATGAGCCATAAGGATGTGACTTTGGGGTTGTCATCATTCCTGCCCAAGCCACAATAATTGTTGAACATAAAGCAAACAGCCCTAAAGAAGAAACACCAAAAAATATCATTTGGTCCCCTGGGGCCCATAATACCTGAAGTGTACTTTCAAGTTATAGAAGCCAATCAAATTACTTTGTTGTTGCTGTTATATTTAAGGTAATTTGGGTTGGGTCTCCAGTATTTGCTGCTGAAAGAGTACAATGAAAGCAGTTATATTATGTGTCTCGGAACTGACTGTAAGACATTAACAAGAAGTACAACTCCACAATCCTTTATTCAAATCCTTCGGTATAAATATCTTTTAGAGTTCAGAAAGGCAGAAAGATGCATATCCTATGTATCATGTAACAAAACTCTGAGAATCTGAGGTTCTGGGAAGCACACCATAAGAAAACACGTTAATTTTTCCTCAGCAAAATGTAAGAACAGCCACACCAAGCAAGATAAATGAAGCCTACTCATCATGTTAGGTTAGGTTAGGTCCAGTTATATGTTTGCCTTCAATGGAGGTTAGAAAATAATTTTATTCTTAGAGTGCTACATTTTGGAATTGTGGATAAGAGATTATGGATGTATCAGTCAGTTTAAAGTTTCAGCCAGATATAGCCATTGCTGATCCCTGGCTTCACCTCTGCTGAGCCACATTCAGGAGTTCTACTGAGTGGAACCTACCAGCCATTTGCTGATACCAGTTAAATTCATATGAACTTATTCATTATGGAGCCACAGAAAAGCTCAGCAGAGTCAGGTATCTTGTATCAGAATCTTCAGCTCCACTATTCTTGCTCTGTGACCTGGGAGTCCTATGGCATAGGTTAACAAAATAGCATGTGCCAAGCACATAGTATGCACCGAAGAAACATTTGATCTCTCCTCCTTGTTTCCTATCTTTTCAGTGACACGGACAAATTACCCTTCAGTTAGTCTTCCAGCTGTTTTTGCTCAGGTGTGACTATTCTCTGCTTCACACTCCTCAGAATCCTCTGAAATCATTTCGCCCATGCAAGAGATTATCCCTAGATTGAAACTGTATACCAAGTTCATCCCAAAAAAAACAATAGGAAAATATCTCTGAGCCCACTTCTTCTGGATTCCTCCTGCCATTAGCCAGTGGTCAAAATAATTGTGGTAGGCTGAACAATGACTCTCCAAAGACATCCATGTCCTAATCCCTACAACCAATGAATATGCTGCTGTACATTGTGGAAGAGATTTTGCATATTCAATTAAGATAAGGATCTTGAGATAGTTAGATTATTCTGTATTATCTTGTAGGCCCAATGTAATTATAAGGTCCTTATTAGAGGGAGCCAGGGGCTCAGAGGTAGGAGTGGTGCACTTAGAAGTTTGAGGAAGATGCAACTGACCAAGGAATATAGGCAGACTCTAGAAGAAAAGTGCAAGGAAACAGATTTTCTTTTAGAGTTTCCAAAAAGAATCAGTCCTACCAACTTTGACTTTAAGCCTAGTGATACTGATTTTGGACTCCAGACATAATCTAATAAATTTGTGTTGTTTTTAAGCCACTAAGTTTGTGGTAATTGTTTACAGCAGCAAAAGGAAAACAATACCATCCTCAAGGACAGTTTTTGAAAGAAAAAGGAAAGAACGTGTTGTCTGAGTAGAGTGTTAAATAGAAAGGGCAATGATCATAGCAGCAACATTCATAATAGCAAATGTTCACCAATAAAGAAATAGATAAATAAAATGTGGCATTTATCCACAGAGAAGAATGTTATTTGGTCATAAAGTGGAATGAAATTCTAATACATGCTATAACATAGATGAACCCTAGAAACACACTAAGTGAAGTAAACCAGACATAAAAAGACATATCATATTGATTCTACTCTTATGAGGTACCTGGAATAGGCAAATTTTCAGATACAATGTAGAATAGTAGGTATCAGGGCTGGAGGGATGTGACAAGAGGAAGTTATTGCTTAATAGGAACAGAGTTATTGTTTGGGATGATGAAAAGTCTGAAAGTGGAAGCACAACAATGTAACTTACTTAATTCCACTGAATTTTATACCTACAAATGGTTAAAATAGTAAATTTTGAGTTGTGTATATTTCACCACAATAAAAATAAATAAAGGGGTGACATGTCTTTATCCGCTTTTCTTTGGTTGCAATGGAATGGTGCAATGGAGTGAGCTGATTGCATTAACATGTGCATATGTATATGCATGTATGGTACTTTGTTTTTTTATGCACAAGTAAATAGAGTTGTCTCCTTTCTCTCTAAAACCTCTGAGTTGCTTTCTAAATGTCTGATCCTTGCAGAGCAACAACCCCACCTGACCCCCAACAAGGACTGGTAAAATAGAGCCACCAGAGTACACTTGACTATAAATGCATTCTTGTTAAGACAATCATCAGAGAAAATTAGTTCTTCCCTGTGGAAAGATACATTAAACCAATCCAGCATTTGCCAACTTTTGTTCTTTTTCAAGCCAAGGTCAAAATTTTGCTATACTTGCACAATTGCCTGTACTATTTTTGTGGGCAAAGGATAACTATTGCCCATAAGAACTCTGTGCACTTTTGCCCACTGCATCTTGGTGTCACAGGCAGTAAGGAAAACACAAAACAGTTAAGCAATGGATAAAACAACAATAAAAGGCAGAAGAAGAACAGTTTCAGTCATGGGGGTTGGCCCTCCATGGCCAGCAAGACCCTCCAGGTAATCAACATGGGGCAACTGACCTGCATGTTACCCTCTTCTGTCACAGGAAGAAGTGTAACCAAAAAACAAGTATGGTCTTATCACTCACCACCAACAGGCAAAAACTCTGGAGGCAGAGCTCAGTAGAAAGGAAAAGGAATCTTTCATTCAAAGGCTATACAGTTTGGAATAATGGCAGGTTTCTGCCCTGAAACCTGTCTTCCCTAAGACATCCAAGGAAAATCACCCTGCCACCCTCTGGAAGCTTAGTGTATGGCTGTACCAGGAACCTGTTCTCCCATCCAAAAGTACCATCCTTTAAGAAATGCAGGTGGTTTGGCTGGTTTTCATCATTGTCTGGCTTCAGGCATCATTCAGATTTTGTGCATTTGGGCATCCTACTCATGGCACACTGTCCTCTTCCTGTGACCACTGTCCTCTGGTGCATCTGTGTGCCTGGCCAGGCAGGATCCATGCAATGCAGCTCCAGTCACCAGTCAGCCAACTGTCATGGCTTCCCCTGTAGGGGAGGAGCACAGGGCTTGTTGCCTGGCCACATGGCTTCCAAGGCCCACCAGTCAAGACTTCCTCCCCATCTGCCCTATCAGCTCAGTGCCTACTGTGCTTCTGGCTAGGCAGGCTCATGGAGCACTCAGGGAGGGGTGCCAGGAACATTCCCAGACCCCACAGTCTTTAGGGCCTGCTGGCCCAGGAACTTGAGCCCTCAGAAGCCAGTAAAGAGGAGAGAACAAAGAGTTCTCTTCCACACTCTTCATGTTATATAGTTGGGCCCCAAATCCTCTGTGCAGCAGAAGCATGTAGGAAGGTATTTCCCTCTGTCACTCTGCACTGTCTGGTTGTTGGGGCAACAGCTCATGCACAGTCCTTCATGCTACCCAACCTGTCCCCCATCTCCAGGATGTGGGGTGCAGCTTTTTGCTCTGCTTCTGGAGTCCCTGATCCTCTATGCCTAGTGATCTTGCCAGAATTCACCCCCCATTACAATTCCCTTCTTTAACACTTCTGAACTTTGTAATCTTACAAAGACATCTGGGTGGAGGTTTCATGCTTCTGTAGCTACTTTCTGCTGGCTAAGAACATAGTCTTGATATAAACTTTGAGAATTCTGGCAGGTGTGCAGTGCAGAGATGTCGTCTTGCAGCTGCAGGAGACACAGCTCCTAACCCAGATTGATTTTGTTTTTCTGAGCAGATCAATACCAATTTTTCAGGACTGAAGATGGTGGTGAGGTAGGAGGGAGAAGATTCCACTTCCCCCTACACACAGGAAAAAAACCTAGCTAATCTATGAAGAAATGGAGCAAACAACGAACAGTACCCCAGCATATTTGAAGATAGGAGACCAAAAATTGTACAGGACATTGAAAAACCAGATAGGAAGGAAACTGCTTCAGGACAATAAGGTCCCTGGGGACCAGTGTGGGTACCCTGTGCTGCATAGAATATGAGTATTGCTATCCTGGCTTTTTTGTTGTTGTTGTTCATTTGCTTGGAATATTTGTTTCCAGCTCTTTACTTTCAGTCCGTGTAGGTCTTTTGTCCTGAGGTGGGTCTCTTGTAGGCAGCATATGTGTGGGTCATGCTTTCTTATCCATTCAGCTATTCAATGTCTTTTAATTGGAGCATTTAATCCATTACTTTTAAGGTTATTATTGATAGGTTCTTATTCATTGTCATTTTCACACCTGTATTCCTCCCTCCCTCCCTCTCTCTCTCTTTTCTTTCCTCTCCTAGAAGCAGTCCCTTTAGCACATCTTGTAGAGCTGGTTTGGTGGAGGTATATTCTTTGAGGCTCTTTCTGTCTGCGAATCTCCTTATTTGGCCTTCCATTTTAATTGAGAGCCTTGCTAGATAAAGCAGTCTTGATGGTAGGCCTTTGTTTTTAATTACTTGGAATATTTATTGCCACTCTCTTCTGGCTTGGAGCATTTCCATTGAGAAGTCAGTTGCTAACTTTATCAGGGTTCTCTTGTATATTATTTCCTTTTTCTCCCTTGCTGCCTTTAAGATTCTCTCTTTGTCTTGGAATTTTGCCATTTGTATTATGATGTGTCTTGAAGTGAACCTCTTTGGGTTCTTCTTGATTGGTATTCTCTGTGTTTTTCTAGATTTGTGTGACTTTTTTTCTCCTCAAATTAGGGAAGTTTTCCATCATTACTTTTTCAAATAGGTTTTCAATCTCTTGCTCTTGTTATTCTCCTTCTGGTATCTTTATTATATGGATATTATTATGTTTCATATTGTCTTGTATTTCTCTTAATCCCTCTTCATTCTTTCTGAGCCTCTATTTCTGTTCTTGCTCATTCTGGGTGTTTTTTTCTACTTTGTCCTCCAGCTCACTGATCCGATCTTCTGCTTCATCTAGCCTGCTTTTGATTCGTTCTACTGTGTTCTTCAGTTCAGAAATTGCATTCTTCATTTCCTCTTGGCCCTTGTTGATAGTTTCTATTTTCTTTTTTATATTGACATAGTTACCAGTGAATTCATTGTAGTTTCCCTGTAGTTTCTGGTAATTTGCTGTGAGCTCATTTAATTTCCTGATAACCATTGCTTTGAACTCAATATCTAATAGCTGAGTTGCCTCTATTTCATTTAGCATTCTTTCTGAGGTTTCCTCCTTTCCTTTCATTTGGGGATTTTTCTTTTATCTTCCCATTGTTTGTGAGACTCTTCTTTTTAGCCTCAGCTTACTAAATTAATCTGTTCTCACTCTTTGGGTTATGGTGTAAACTTCTGTGGTAGAATACCTGTGAGATTCAGTGGTGCTATCTCCTTGAACTCCCAAGCTCACTTGTCTTGGGTTGTCATTTAAATTGGCTCTGTGTTTGTCTTTGGGTTTTGATTATTGTTGGGCTATTCTTTGGTGGGTCCTTACCAGCAGCTGGTAAACTGAGAGTAACTTTGTCCACCACCTCTTGTATTTTGTTGTGTTGGCCATTGAAGGTTGTGTTGAAGCTGGTTCTTCTGTGTGTACAAGGTTTTGAGGATTCTCTCTTGCCCTTGTTCAGTTGTTTGATCTGGGTAATTTCTTCATTATTGAGTTGTATTCCCAGATATATTCTGGATTGAGGTTAGTGTGGTTTCCATTCCCTCCTTCACCTACTTCTGTTGTTATCTGTTGGTAGTTCCTCTGTTGTTGGGTTTCCTCTTCCAGTGGGTATCCTGGTGTTCACAGCTTCCACCTACTCTTTTTTTGTGATTGGTTGAAGTAGAAAGGATAATGGTTTAAGATATCAAGAGTATTGTATGATATTTACAGTAGTAGCTGGCAGAGAAGAGACAGAAGATCCTTTGGCTATGTATAATGTTAAACGTGATATTGCACCCAACTGGCCACTTTTTAGAAAGTATGGAAAGAAGATGAGACTCTTGTTGGGGAGGGAGGTGTTGTGAGTTGGATCTAGAAGGCAGTGAGGTTGTGCAAGGTCAGATTCTGAGGTAAGGTGAGATTAAAGAATAGAAAATAAGTGTACTGTGTGAGAGAATAGAGTTAACCACCATAGTAATAGAGTACAGAAAACTGTGAATTGGTTTAAGATATGAGAGGTGTATTGCATAGTATTTTCAATTGTGTGGAACAGCAATTATTTACAATACTAATGGAGCAACAATCATGTGACAGAATCTATGTGATCTGGATAACAAGAATAGGAAGTATAGGACCTTGAGTAGTGTGCTAAAGGAACACAACTGAAGTGAAGGACAGTAAATTAGCAATACACTATGAAAGAGAGAACAAGGGAAACCTGTCAAACAATATAATTTAACCAGCCAAGCAAAGATGACTAAACAGGAAGAAGACGAATACAAAAATACTATTAAAATAAAAGATCTAAGAATAATGAAAAAATGATAACACTAATATGCGATAACTTGCAGGTTCTCTGTAACAGCAAAGTGAAATTTGTGTCACTGTCTCAGCTATTGGGATGCCTCCTCTTTGGTTCCATCTCTGGTCTTTTCACAGTTCCAGGTTTTTTTGTTTCACTTGTTGGTATTTTATTTAAAAAAAAAAGAAGAAGGAAGAATAGATAAAATTGAAAATAAAGGAAGAAGGAATAAAACAAGAAGGAGAGAGAGAAAAAAGGAATTGAGAGAGAAAAATAATAAAAATTACTTTAAAAAGACGCTTGTTCATTTCAAAGTGGCCATACCCATTTTTCTGGTCTTGTTGGCTACAGCATGCTGAGGGGCTTTTCTCCCTTCCTGATCTGCCTCATTCAGCCTCATGCACACTCTCCACAGGGCTGGCTGCACACTCTCCCCAGAGCTAGCCTGGCACCTCTCCACAGGGACTTGGGTGTGGGATCCAGACCCTCCTCAGAGTACACTCTCCCCCAGGTTATGGGTGTGGGAACCAGGCCTTCTGCAGAGCACACTCCCCCGGAGTTGAAGGTGCACGCTCGGCCAGGTTGTTTTTGGCGCATGGGTTTAGGTGTGCACTCTTCCCAGTTCTATGGGGGTGCACAGGGCTTCCTATGGCACCTGGGGAGTGCTGCCCAGCTGGGTGGTGAGGAGGCCAGACTGGCTACTGCAGGAGAATTTCCCAAACAGTGTCTCTTTTTTCACTCTTTTTGTTTGAGAAATTCATCCTACTCAAGCCTGCCTCTCTGTACAGAGGCCTGGCTTCTTGCACAGCTCAATTCTTCAGCCAGACCAGGGTGAAGGGCCCTGGGTCAGGGCCCATCACGGTGCAACTCTCAACTCTCCCCAACCCATCTGGTTTGTCAATGTCCACTACAATTTTTGGTCTCCTATCTTCATATATGCTGGGGTATTGTTGGCTGTTTGCTCTGTTCCTTCATAGATTGGCTAGGTTTTTCTCCCGTGTGTAGGGGGAAGTGGAATCTGCTCCCTCCTACCTCGCCACCATCTTCCTCCTCCAGCATCATGATTTTTTCTTGAATCCCAATTCCTCCCTTTAAGATCGCCTTCATTGTCATCAAATAGACTGCCTGTTTTTAATTTTGCCTCGTTATTTGCATGAGCATGACATGAGCAGCAATTGATTACATAGGATCTTTAAATCTGCTCTGCTGAAACTTCCATAAGGAACCTTCAAATTGAGCCTTAGTCAGCCCTTCAGGGCACAGAACTGAACCACCACCTACTATATGGCATTGCCTGCAGTACCTGTACTCCTTAAATCCTTGAGGTTCCTATCATGTCTTAAGGTTTGTTCTTGCCATCTTTCAGGAAAGCAACCTTTGTTTCTTTCATTGATAGACTGCCATGAAACAACCAAACAATGTACCAGGTCATTTTTCCTGGTACAGAACCAAACAATGTACCAAGTCATTTTTCCACAGGACAAAAGTCAATCTAAGTTCTTCAAGGCTTTCTGGTAACAACCTAAGCCCAGAGATCTCTCCTTCAGTCATGACATTCCAGTCAAAGTCTTGGTTATTAAAATCACAATTTGAAACCAGTCTTACTGGTTTCATGCAAAGATGCTTTGTGTCATCACTCACTCATTAAGAATGCCAAATTCTAGAAAGATTAGGTAGGGAAAAATACAAAACAAAAAGTAAAATCCTTGTCCTTCCAATATCTACCAAAATAGCACTTCCATGCCTTAAGATTTTCATTGTTTTTTTTTTCCAATTTAATGTTAAGTTTTAACTCTTAGAAACTCTACTTTCTTTTCAGAACAGAAACAAAAACAAAGTTTCAGGGGGAAAATGGAAAGAAAAGGGGATTAGAACGTGCCTTAAAATCTTGCCTCATACCAACTGATCCCACCAACCAGTACCATTGAAGACCTCCCCTAGGTCCAAACAACCCAAAGACCCAATGGTGGAGACATTCCCTCATTCCACAGTGTGCCAGTTGGTCTCACAGCAGAGACATGACCTCTCACCTCAGCTTGTATGCCCACTCACATCAAATGACCTTTCCTAGGTCCCAGTATAAATCCCCAATGGTAGAGGCATTCTCCCACCCCTCAGTGTGCCAACTGATCTTATAGTAGATAGGAGGATTCCTGGTATAAACCAAACAGTGGCATTCCACCTAGTTCCCACAAGATCAGAAAACAAGCATAGAACTGAGAGCTGAGGTTTCTTTCCTTTTAAGTTAAAACTCACAACTTTCTATACTCATTCATATTTAGCAATAACTCACTTTTAATCCTTGTTTTTTTTAACACTGGGAAGGACTATAATCAGTATCAAGCAACTAAGAGTCCCTAGATTTGCAAACACATAAATAAAGTAAAAGGAACATTGTCACTCTTCATTGAAACCCATTGACTTTTTCTGAAAGAGAAATTTCAAATCTCCTTCCAGAATGCAGGTCCAGCTTTCCCTTTCAGCATCAACCACAGCAACAGTGTTCAAGTCTTCCTCAGGTGGTACCCATTTTGTCTTTGTGTGGTAGATCCAAGACTTGATCCCTGTGAGATTTAGTGAAAAGTATATTGTCAGTAGGACATCATAGAGAGGAGTCCATTGCTCAGCTAGTTGCTGTTCATGGCCTTGAATCTTCCAGGTTTTTAGTAAGACTCCATCTCCCAGCTGGAATGGCCATAAAGGCTCATCAGATGGGTTGGTAGACCTACAACGAACACACTTTTTCAAAATAGTGTTTGCCCTAAATGTTGCACATATTGTTTAATATTTAACTTGTGCTCCAAATCTATGGGAGACACTACCAAAACTAAGATTTGGAAGGTCTCCCATAAAATATTTCAAAAGAACTTAAGCACATTTCTAGGTGCTACCCTAATCCAGAGAAAGACAATGGGAAGTGCCTGATTCCATTTTAAATATGTTTTCTGGCATGTTTTTGCCAGGGTCTTCTTTATTGTGTCATTCATTTTCTCAGTCTTTCTTGTAGATTGAGGTCTGAAAAATGCATGTGACTTCCATTGTATTTGTAGTGCCTGTCCAACCTTCTGAAAGATCTCTGAAGTGAACAATGGGTGCTGTGAGGAACTCCAAATCTAGGAATTATTTTTTTTTAGGTAAAAGTTTTGTTACCTCAGTTACTTTATCAGTTCTAGTGGGTAATGCCCCTACCCATCCAGAAAAAGTTTGAACAAAAACTATTACAAATTTGAAATTCCCCCTGGTTTTAGGCATTTGTATAATCTGCTTGCCAGTCCTCAAATGGACATAACTCTTTAAATGGTACTCCCTTTTCCACTGGTGCATGTTATGTCTTAGATTGTTTCTGGCACATATCTGGCAGGCTTGGGTGGTCCTCTGATGAATCCTTTGCAAATAATGGCCCTTCAAATGTGGCCTTTTGAAGTCCATCAAAGAATCCCTTCCATAACAGGTCCCTTCCTGTAGATGTTTTAGAGTGAGATTCACTAGAGGCTCAGAGAGAAAGATTATACCATGGGTGTTGTTCTTCCATATAGAATTGGGATCACTGTTAGAGAATCCACACTCACAGGGTCCTCTCATTCTGTGTAATTGGGTTTACATTTTGACAAATCCAAGCAAGGGATAAAAACCCCTAGAGCTTCTAGTTTGAGGAACCCATGTAGATGTGAGGATCCCACCAAAGCAAGAAGAGGTGAAGTGGCTAAGAAGGGCAAGTACCAGTGCATTAATACAGCAATATATAAGACATGGAGGGCAGAGTGACTCTCAGTCAGTCATCCAGAGGGAAGAACCCACCAAAGTATGATCCAACAACAACCAAAATCAAATTACAACCACATAAAATGCGTAAAGGGCAGCAGAAAATTATCAAGCACGGATGATCAAGGAGGCTGCACTGTTGAGTCCCACAAGTCTCCTACTACAAAAGATCACAACATGAAGATAGGGAGTCAAAACAGATAAATCTAAAGAAAAAACAAGAGCCACCTAAAATGTGGAGTCAAAGAAACAACTCCAAATCAAAAGGTACTGAGGAATCTCCTGAAAGACTGTTAAATGAAATTGAGGCAACCAAACTATCAGGCATCAAGTTCAAAATTATGGTTGTAATGACACATAGGAGCTCAATGATAACTTCAAAGAACTCCAGGGAACCTTCAAGGAACTTACTGTGAACTACACCAGCATGAAAAATTACATAGAAACTATCAAAAGAGACAGAGGGAAGTGGAAAATACAATATCTGAAATGAAGAACACCATGCAAGGAATTAAAAGCAGGTTACATGAAGTAGAGTACTGAATCAGTGAGCTGGTGGGGAAGGTAGAAAAAAGTCCAAGACAGAGCAATAGTATGAAAACACTCAAAAAGAATTAAAACAGTTAAAGGGAGCTGCAGGACAATATGAAACATAAAAATATCCATATAATAGGTATACCAGAAAGAGAAGAGGAACAAGGGATAAAAAAATCTGTTCAAAAAAAGAAAGACAGAAAAGTTCCTTAACTTGAGGAGAGAAAAAGTCATGCAAGTCCTGGAAGCACAGATGGTCCCAATCAAAATGAACCCAAAGAGGCCCACTCCAAGACACATTGATTAAATGGCAAAATTTAAATACAAAGAGAGAATCTTAAGGCAGCAAGAGAAGACAGAGAGTAACATATAAGGGATCCCTAATAAGGTTATCAGCTGACTTCTCAACAGAAACACTACAAGCCAGAAGGGATTCTGGCAAGAAATATTCCAAGTAATGAAAAGCAAAGGCCTTCAACCCACACTACTCTACACACCAAGGCTCTCCTTTAAAATGGAAGGCAAGATAAGGAGTTTCCCAGACAAAAGAAGGTTACAAATATATACTTCCACCAAACCAGAATTTCAAGACATGCTAAAGGGACTGCTTTAAGGAGCTAAAAAAAAAAAAAAAGAGAGAGAGAGAGAGAGAGAATGAGAGAGGAAGGAATACAAAAGGGAGAAATGGCAGTGAATAAGAACCTATTAATAATGACCTTAAAAGTAAATGAAATAAATGTCCCAATCGAAAGACAAAGGGTAGCTAAATGGATAAGAAAACATGACCCACATATAAGCTGCCTAACAAGAGACCCACCTCAGAACAAAAGGCCTGCACAGGCTGAAAGTGAAGGGTTAGATAAAATATTCTAAGTAAATGGACAGGGAAAAAAGCCAGGGTAGGAATGCTTATATCAGACAAAATAGATTTCAAAACAGAGACCATAAAAAGAGACAGAGAAGGTTACTTCATAATGCTAAAATGAAAAATTCATCAAGAAGACATAACAATTGTAAATATATGTGCACCCAATGTAGGAGCAACAAATATATAAGGAAAACCTTGAAGGACTTCAAGAAAGATATAGACAGCAACACACTTATACTAGGGATTTTAACACCCCACTGTCAGATCTTTGGAAAGAAGAATAGACAGATCTTTGGAAAGAAGAATCAACAAGGATATCATGGCCCTGACCTATATCATAGAACAAATGGACCTAATTAATATATACAGAACTTTTCACCCCAAAGCAGTAAAACACACATTCTTTTCAAAAGCACTTGGAACATTCTCAAACATAGACCACGTGATAGGACATAATACAAGCCTCAACAATTCAAGAAAACTGAAATCATATCAAACATTTTCTCAGATCGCAATGGCCTGAAACTTGAAACTAACATCAAGAAAAAAACTCAAAAACATTCAAATTCATGGAGACTAAATAACATGTTATTTAATAATTAATAGGTTAACAATGAGATTGAAGAAGAAATCAAAAGGTTTCCAAAAAAATAAAAATAAAGACAAACAGCTCAAAACCTATGGGACGCAGCAAAGGCAGTTCTGGGAGGGAAGTTTATAACAGTACAAGCTTAGCTAAAAAAGATAGAAAATTTTCAAATAACCAAAAATATCCTCAAATCTATAATAACTATAGGATCAACAATAAAAAAAAAGTCCAGAGTGAGTGGAATGAAATAATCAAGATCACAATATAGTTAAATGACATAGAGACTTTTAAAAAACTCAAAGGATCAATAAATCCATATTCTTGGAAAAGAAAAAAATCAACAAGCTTGTAACCAGACTCACTAGAAAAATGCAGAGAAAACCCAAATAAATAAAATCAGAAAAGTCAAAGGAGAAATTAAAACTGATACCATAGAAACAGAAAGGATTGTCAGAAATTACCATGAACAACTATATGCCAAGAAATTTGACAACCTGGGTAAAACGGACAAATTTCTAGAAATATATAATCTTGAAAACCAAGAAGCAGAAAGCCTGAATATAACAATAACAACTAGTAAAATTAAAGCAGTAATCAAAAATATCCTGGCACACAAATACCTTGGACTAAATGGCTTCTCAGGCAAATTTTACCAAACATTTAGGGAAAAGCTAACTCTTATCCTTCTCAAACTATTCCAAAAAAATTCAAGAACAGAGAAGACTCCAAAACTCTGATTATGAGCCAATATTATCCTAATTCCAAAAGCAGGTAAAGACACAACACAGAAAGAAAACTATAGGCCAACATTTCTGTTGAACTTAGATGCTAAAATCTTTAACAAAATATTGGCAGGTCAGATTCAGCAATACATTAAAAAGATCATACACCATGATTGACTGGGATTAATTTCAGGAATGAAAGGATATTCACACATCAATAAATGTGATATGTTACATAAATTAAATGGAAAACAAAAATTACATGATAATAACAATAGATGCTGAAAAAGCATTTGATGTAGAACAGCTCCCATTCATGATGAAAACACTCAGTAAAGTAGGAGTAGAGGGAGCCATACCTCAATATACCAAAGGCAATATATGAGAAATCTAAAGCCAGCGTCATACTCAATGGGCAAAATCTAAAATTATTCCCCCTAATATCAGGGACAAGACAAGGGTATCTGTTTTCACTACCTCATCAACATAGTATTGGAAATTCTAGTCATCACAATCAGATGAGTAAAAGAAATAAAAGGCATCCAAATTGGAAAGGAGGAAGTAAAACTATCATGGTTTGCAGATAACATAGTAGTGTATATAGAAAACCCTACAGACTCCATCAAAATCTACTCCAACTAATAAGTGAATTTGGCAAAATGGCGAAATACAAAGTCAATATTCATAAATCAAAGGCTATTTTGTATACCAACAATGAAATATCAGAAACATAAATTAGGAATAATATGCCATTTACTATAGCAACAAGAAAAATAAAGTACCCAGGAATAAATTTAACCAAGGAGATAAAAGACCTGTACTCAGAAACTACACAATACTGAAGAAAGAAATTAAGGAAGACAAACGAATGGAAGACTATGTCATGTTCATGGATTGGAATAATCAACATCATCATAATGGCCATACTACCCAAAGCAATTTATAGATTAAACACAATCCCTATGAAAATATTAATGATATATTTCCCAGGTATATAATATTTCAAAAATGTATATGGAACCATTAATCACCCCAATTAGCTTCAGCAATTTTTAGAAATACTTGATATCAAACTATACTACAAGGCCACTGTACTCAACACAGTCTGGTACTGGCATAAGAACAGACACGTAGATCAATGGAACAGACTGGAGAGCCTAGAAATAAACCAGTGTCTCTACGGTCAATTGCAATTTTACAAATTGGCAAGAGCACAAAACAGAGTAAAAATAACTTATTTAACAAATGGTGTTGGGAGATCTGAATAGGTACATGCAAAAAAAAGAAACTAGACCACCAACTTACACCATACACAAAAATAAACTTAAGATGGATAAAAGGCTTAGCTGTAAATTCTCACACCATAAAAGTCCTAGAGGAAGAACATAGGCAGGAAAATATCAGATATCCCCTGCAGCAATATTTTCATTGATATGTCCCCTGGGGCAAGGTTTATAAAGGACTACATCAAATTAAAAGGCTTCTGCATGGCTAAAGAAAACATCAGAAAAATTAAAGTGGAACCACCCATATGGGAAAACATATTTGCCAATGATACTTCAGACAAGCATTTCAACTCAAAAATATTTGAAAAATTCATGGGACTACACACCAGAAAGACAAACAATACAATTTTAAAAAAGGTCAAAGGAACTGAACAGACTCTTCTCCAAGGATAGCATACGGAGGGCCCATGGGCATATGAAATGATGCTCAACATCACAAGCCATCAGGTAGATGCAAATTAAAAACACAATGAGATCACTGCATACCTGTCAGAATGGTCACCATTAATAAATCAACAAACAGCAAGTTCTGGTGAAGTTGTGGAGAAAACCCTAGTACACTGTTGATGGGGATGCAGACTGGTGCAGCCACTGTGGAAAGCAGTATGGAATTTCCTCAAAAATCTAAAAATGGAACTGCCTTTTGATCCAGTGATTCCACTATTGGGACTATACCCTAAGAATCTTGAAACACCAATTCAAAAGAACCTATGTACCCCTATGTTCATAGCAGCATTATTTACAATAGCCAAGTGCTGGAAATAGCCTTCAGTAAATGAGTGGATCAAGGAACTAGTACAGTTACACAATGAGATACCATGCAGCAAAAAGAAAAAAGGAACTCCTACCCTTTGGGAGAGCATCAATGGAACTGGAAAATATTATACTAAGTGAAGTAAGCCAGGCAGTGAAAGACAAATACCATGTGATCTCACCTATGAGCAGGTCCTAATCAACAAAACAAACAAGAAAGCAAAATAAAACCAGAGACATGGAAATAAAGAACAAACTTGCAGGGACCAAAGGGAAGGGGTGAGGCAATGGTGGAAAGAAGGGAAACATGTACAAAAGACCCATGGACAATAGCAATGGGTAAGGGATGGTCTTTGGAAGCAGGTATTGGGCAGGTCAGGGGAGAGCAACAGAGTGAAAATGGGCACAACTATAACTGAACAACAATTAAAATAATGTTAGCAGTTTAAAAAAACCTCTGCATGTCAACTTATTTCACCATTTTATCAGCAGTTTGGTTTCTCTGGCTCATTTGGAAACCATACATTTGTTGCCCTAGGCAGTGCATTATGGCAACCTTGTCCATTAGATTCACTGTTTGTAGCAGTTGTAAAATCTCTTCTACATTTTTGACATCTTGTTGCCCCATTGTTAAGAGCTCTCTCTCCTTCCACATTGCCCCATGGGCATGGACTATCACGAATGCATATTTGGAGTCCATGTAGAAATTGACCTTCTCTCTCTGAAACAGTACTAAGGTTCTCGTGAGGGCTATCAACAATGCCTTTTGTGCTGAGGTTCCCAGTGCGAAGCTTGGGATTATAATTCAGCAGTCCCAAACTTTTGTCTCCAGGAACCAGTTTCATGAAGGTAATTTTTTAAAGATTTTATTTATTCATCTTTTACAGGAGAAGGGAAGGAGAGAAGGAGAGAAACATCAATGTATGGTTGCCTCTTGTGCATTCCCTGCTGGGAACTGGCCTGCAATCCAGTCATGTGCCCTGACTGGGAATCGAACCATGATTGTGTGGTTCGCAGGCCTGTGCTCAATCCACTGAACTATGCCAGCCAGGGCCCTCATGGAAGGTAATTTTTCCATGGACAGAAGTTGGAGGGATAGTTTCAGAATGTTTCAAAAGCATTACAAACTCACCTTCTGCTGTACAGCCCAGTTCTTACAGGCATGAACTTGTCTGTGGCCCATAGAATGGGGACCCCTGGCTTCTATTACCTTATCTGTGGTGACTACATGTATCTGGCTCATTGTTGGCCATTATCCATGAAGCTGCTCCCAGTCTGTATATAGCTCCCAGTCTGGTGCTGCCAGAAGCTTGTCAAGTTCCAGCCTGCTAGAATAAACTTGGTCAATGATTTCCAAGCAGTCATGCTGGAGAGCTGAGTTTCCCTCTGTGTCTGGGAGCAGGGTGGCTGGGTTCAAGTTTGTGGTAGTCTATAAAGTAACACTTTGGTTGTCCAACAGAATGGTCTGGTATTTTTCCCTGCTCCCTGCTGTCAGCCAATACTCTCCTTTCTGTTCCAATCGAATTAGGACCTGGTGTGGTACCAGTACCATAGTATGCTGCCTTAAACTGAACTTCTCAACTTTTTGTAAGATGTCACTGGTAGCTTCCACTTTTTGAGGACATGGTGGCTATCCCTTTATCATGTGATCCAGCTGCTTTGAGAGATAGGCTATGAGTCTGGGAATGTTTCTCAGTGTGAGGATGAAAACCCAGTCTAATTCCCTGTCTTTCATGACCATACAATTTGAAAGATTTCTGTGAATACAGCAACCATAGTGCAGGAGCCAAAACTAGATTTTCCTTCAAGATGTCAAATGATCCCTTTCCATTTGAAAGATTCAGAGTCCAGGACATTTAAGGAATTGTACAGGGGTTTTGCACTAAGTCCAAAGTTTGCAATACAAATTCAGCAGAACCCAGTATTTCCTAAGACTCCAGGAAGCTGCCTTTAGTTCTCTACTTTCTTTCCACTATCAAGCATTTGTACCCTATTTCAGTTGGAATCCCAGATATACCACCTCCTGTTTGCATATATGGGCCTTATGAGGTGATACCTTATATTTCCTTTTTGCCAAATGATTTAGAACTGTGATGGTATTGAGCAAATAGTCCTCATAGGTATTGCTAGCTATCAATATGTTATCTATGTATTGCAAAAGAACTCATGATTTCAATTGAATATGCCTTGAGTCCTTTGCTAACATTTGCCTTAATATAGCCAGGGAGTTCTTAAATCCTTGTGGCAGCATGATCTAGCAGTATTGAAGTATGGCTTTAGTTTCTGGGTCCTGCATAATTCAGCAGTAGTTGAGCCTGTTCATCTGTTGGGATGCAGAAAAAGACATCATTCAAGTGTAGGACTGAAAACCATTTGCTATCTCCAGGTGCCATGGTCAACAGAGTTGGGTACCATAGAACTAATGTCCTGAGAAATGTCATTTATGGCTCTAAGATCCTGTAAAAATCAATATTCTTTTCCACTGGCAAAATGGGAGTGTTATAGGGAGACAGTCACCCTGGCTGGTGTAGCTCAGTGGATTGAGCACAAGCCTGCGAAGCAAAGGGAGACAGTCATGATCAAATTAGTCCTAATTTTAAGAATTTTTGTAATATAGCTGAATCTCCTCTAAAGCCTCCTGTTTTAATGGGGTAGTCTTTCTTCTGTTGGGTATATGCCCTTTCTTTTAGGTTAATTTTTACAGATTGGATATTAACTACTTTACTTGGAGTTTCATCCACCCAAACAGTTTGATCAACCTGTTTATAAATCTCAGGTGGGAAGAGTTCACCCCCAGGACCTTCTGGGCAAGTTAGGAGTGCCTGGAGCTGGAGAGCATATTCCAGCAGTACCTATACACACAATTGCTGCTTTTCAGGAGAAAATGTTATTTGTACATGCAATTTGCAAAGTAAATCTCAGCCCAGCAGTAGAATAGGGCAGTCTGGCATGGAGAGAAAGCTTTTGATCACAAAGCTGGCATTCTAGAGTTTGAAGGAATGCATGTTTTTATACTTGTCCAATCACTCCAATAATCATTACTGCATCTAAAATTTTCTTGATTAATTTTGCATTCAACACTGAGTATGTAGCTTCCATATCTACAAGGAAATCAACTAGCTTGTTCCCTACAGTTAACTATACCCAGGGCTCCCCTGGGAAAATAATAATAGGTTGGGAGATATCCAAAGGAGCCCCTGGGCCTCCTCACTTGTCATCAGACTTCCCTCTCCTTTTTTAACATTTCTCAGTGAGGGTTTTCAATTCTATTTTCCCTTTTGAGTTTCAGGCACTCTTTTCTCTAGTGGCCCTCCATCTTGCAATAGGCACATTGATTGATGCCTAGTGGACCTCTCCTTTTCCCTTTAGGGTCCTGCTCCTTCTTCTGGTCTTACCACCCTGTTTCTGAGAACATCATGACCTGTTTTATCTTCCTTACTTCCCAGGCATTGTATACTGTAAAAGCTGTGTCCACCAGTTGAGAGGAATTTATTTTCAATGCCCCATCTAAACTCTGGTGTTTCTTTCTGATATCCACGGCACTTTGTCCAATAAAAGTCACGTTCACCATCTTCTGGTGCCTGCAAGTTGGCATCAGTGTGCTTTTGATAAGCCACACAAATCCTTTCTTAAAATTTAGAAAAGTCTTCATTCGGTTTTTGTTGAAGGGCCTGCATCATATTCACACTATTTTGCTTAGGCACTTCTTTCTTAAGCTTTTCCAATATGCATCTTCTGTAATTTTCCAGGAAGGCTATGTCCCCACTATTTGTGACCCAGTCAGGCTCTGTCAAGCGAATTGCCTCAGCTGGATTGGGGGTCCAATTGAGATTCTCTTAGTGCAAGCGTTGAGCCCCTTCATTAACTTTATTAATAACCAGCCATCTCTCATCTGCAGTTAGCAAGATGTTAAGAAGAGCCTGAATATCTGCCCAGTTTGAATGATAAGTGCCAAAAATGGAGGCAGTATCTGCCATTTTCTGAGTATCCTCCCTCTATGAGGAGTCGGAATTCTTCCAATTCAGTAAGTCTGAAGTGTAAAATGGAGTATGGGACCAATGGTAGCCAGCAATCTGGATTTCCTATAGGATATTGCCTCAAAGGGAACTGTCTTGTTCCATATTGGGAGGTTCCCTGACCACACTCGGTGTCTGGACAGGTTTTTGCAGGGGACCCATCTTCTGTCATAGAGGAGTGTGGTTATAGGTTCTCTGGGCTCTATTTCAGGTGTAGGTAGCAGTGGGGGCTGTGACAGTAGAAGTCCTGCTACTAACACTGTGTTCTCAGGGTTCAGAGCATTAACATGATTTATTTCTTCATTCTCCTTTTCTTTCTGTGTCTTACTGTCACCAAGAGGTTTCAAGGTCCCTTCCCCTCTATGCACCAACAAGCAGACCTTTGTCTATGATGAAACCTTATTATACACCATAAACACCTTTTCGTAATGGATTTCATCCCATTTGTGTAAATGTTGTCAGTACTATTCATATTGAATAATGACACAGTAATCTAGGAAACCACACATGGGCCATCTTTCCCTGCAATCTAAAACATACATGGGCCACACAGCGTTACAATAATAAATCAATACCTCCGTAGACATCGGATAGTAGCTGCACACACTCCAGTCTGCTAAAATTCTACCCAGTGGGCTCCCTCAAAAAACCAAAACAGAACAGCTCCTGTTGGTCTGAATGCACAGCATGCCAAACTCTAGGGCCAGAAGAATCCAGGCAACCTGGGAACATATAAGCAAAACTGATTTCCATTACTCAATTATTCCAACAATACTCACAGCAAATTTTCTGCCAACCAATCTCACAAACAGTGTCCCCCAGTAATGGGCTCTCAAGAACTCAACCACTTCTCTTCTGGGCCCCATTTCATGGCCCCAAGACTCAAATCTTCTTGCCTTCTTAGAGTCTGTTCCCTTCCCAGACCTGTTTCCTTTCTATCTGCTAAGTGTGTTTAAGCAGCCAACACAGCCAGAGGAATTCCCAGAAATGGAGAAGCCCCACAGACTCACTCCTTGGGGGCTTGACTTGTTATGAGCACCTAGGACCTCATTTTGGAAACCATTATTGTAACCAAACTACCAGCAGGGTCCTACTACTCACTTCTAACAGGCTGAAAACTCTGGAGGCAGAGTTCAGTAGAAAGGGAAAGAAGTCTTTTATCAAAGGCTATGCAGTTTAAATAATGGCAACTTTTCCTCAATGCCCATTTCCTCTAAGTCACCCAAGGAAAATCACACTGCCACCCTCTGCCAGCTCACTTTAAGTCTGTGCCAGGAACCTCTTCTCCCAACCAAAATTACTGTCCTTTAAGAAACGCAGGTGGCTTAATTGGTTTTCAGTTGCTCTCTGGCTTCAGGCGTCTTTCAGAGTCTGTGCATCTGGGTGTCCTACTCATAGCACACTTCCCTCTTCCTACAATCTCTCCTGAATGTGGGGAAGGAGTGCAGGAATTGTTGCCTGGCCACATGGTTTCCAAGGACCACCAGTCCAAGCTTTCTTCCTTCTATCCTACCAGTCCAGAGCCTGCTGTGCTCCTAAGCAGACAGCATTCAGAGAAGGGCCCTGGGAATATTCCTAGACCACATGGCCTCCATAGCCTGCTGGCCCAGGAAATCAAGCTCCCAGGCCAGGAATGAGGGGAAAACAAAGAAAGCTGCCTCTCTGCACTATCTACTTTATATAGTCCAGCCCCAAATCCTCTACACAACAGAAGCAGGTAAGAAGGTATTTCCCTCCATCACTCTGTGCTACCCAGTTGCCAGGACAACTGCTCATACACAGTCCTTAGTGCTTCACAAACTCTTCCCCATCTCTGGGGGTGGGATGCACCTTCTCCTGCTGCTCCTGGTTTTCCCACTCCCCTCTGCCCAGTGATCTGGCCAGACCCTTCTCCCCTATTAAATCCTCTCCTTGAAGGGACAGATAGGGTAGTGGTATTGACAAGGGACCATATGACTACACACATGGGCAGAACAAAGGAGTCCACACTGAGTCTGGAACAGTTAAACATATTTCGACACAAGGTGATAAATCCAGCACAGACTATGAGGACTCTTCAGATAGTTTTATTAGAGAGTGTACCACACCCAAGGCCCGTACTTAGGTACATGAGTAGGAATCTAAGTCTGTATGCACAAACTGTCTTTCTCGACAATTGTTATTGAGGGATTAGGGAAGATGGCGGTGAGGAAGGTGAGAGCAGAGCCCAGTTCTCCCTGTGCCCAGCTAGAACACCTAGCCAAACTTCTGAGGAGCAGAGTGAACAACCAATAGAATCCCAGCTTATATGAAGTTTGGCCAAAAATTATAGAGGACATTGATAAAAAGACAGTGAGGAGATTGCATTGGGACACTAAGGTCCCTGGGCTCTGCGCAGGGACCTAGGCTGTTATGGCCCCCAGCCCAGCAACTGCTGCAGGATACTTGGAGGAGAGTTAGATCACCAGCTCCCTCCCCTACCAGAGCAGGGAGGGCAGCCTGGCACCAGGAGGGACCTGGATGCTAGAAGTCGCTGGGGGGGAATAAAGATGAAGTGGGAGACACGTAGAAGCGGTGTACACTCTCTGGGAGTGTGGACACTGGAAAAGTCATTATCAGAGAAACTGGGGAGCCAGGCAACCCCTGGAGAGGGGAGAAGATTTGGGCCATGTAAGACCCTGACCTGCATAGTATCCAGTATGGTTAAAAAATCTGGCTGTGTGGAAAAGTCAAGCTTGTTAAGAACTGTGGGCTTAAACAAAGGCTTCTACTCAAAAAACAAACAAACAAACAAACAAAAAGGCTCACAAATGCTCTGTAAGGAACTCTCTAGCAGCAGCTGGCTCCCAGCACTCACCAGGCAGCTGAATCAAGCCGCTGGTCCTAAGGCTGATTCCAGCCACTAGTCCAGCACCTGATTCTAGCTGCTAGTGGTACTACTTGCCATGAGGCTGATTTAAGTGGAACGCCTGCGTTTTACTCCTTCCTAGCCTGGAAGCTGATTTGTGATGCTTGCCAAGAGGTTGAGTGGCGCTGCTTGCCGTGTGGTGGGTTCCAGCCCCACCATGGGCTTACAAACAGCAAGGAGGAAGTATACCACACAGGCTTTGCACAACTGGTGGGAACAATTAAAGGCACAGGCCTGATGCAGATGGACAGTGGGGGGCCCAACAGCTCATGGAGGGCTTGGGCTTGAGGCTGGGCAAATGTGAATATTGTGGCCCAGACCTGGCCCCTATCCTTGCAAAACCATAGGAAGGGAGAAAAGTGAGCCCAGCCCCACCTCTTCCTGTGACATCCAGGAAGACCAGCAGAACTCTCTTAGTGGGATTAAAGTCATCAGGAGGCTTATTTTTTCTTTTCTCTCTCCTTTTTTTCTTTCCCCAAGTGAGACAATAAGATCTGCAGTTGTGAAAGATCCAGAGACAGATACAAGGAGGGAGCACAAGGCTAACCCCAAAGCTGAGAAACTGAGAGAAATTTCACTTTGCTATTCCATAAAACTGGCATTTTATTGTTTACTTGTATTATTATCATTATTTTCATTATTTTTACTTCTTTTTATTTTACTATTATTTTTTAATTTCTCTTCTTTCTGTTTAGTTTTCATTTTATTCCTCTGTTTAATTGCATTGTTTAACTGGTTTTCCTTATTCTCTTTATTGTATTTTAATTTTCTTTCTTTCACTTCACTCATGTTCCAATAACACACTACTCTTAATCGTATACTTTCTATTTTTCTTATCCAAATCATATATTTCTTGTCATATTACTGTTGTTCCAGTACTACAGTAAATAATTATTGTTCCATATAATTGTAAATACTACACAGCAGCTCTCTCTGATCTTAGCCCATTTCACTTTATTCCTGAGTTTTATTGTGGTTAACTCTGTTCTCTTGCACACTATATTTTCTTTCTATCCTTTACCCTCACTACATCTCATCATGTAACCTTGCACAAGTGCTCTGTTTTCTGGATTCAGCTCACAATCCTTCCCCCCTCTAACAAGAGTCTTATCTCTTTTTCACCTATAAAAAGTGGCTAGTTGAGTGAAATACCATGGTTAACACTATACTTATCCAAAGGATCTCCTACCACTTCTCTACTAGTTGGTACTTTAAATCCCATAGACACTTTCCCACTGTCTTAATCCATTTTGCCTACCCCCGACACTGATCACATATAAGAATAGGTGAGAGCTGTGAACATTAGTATACCTGCTAGAGGAAACAACCCACCAATAAAGAAACTGATGCAGACACTAGCCCACAGTGTCTAAGTCATTATGGATGAAATGAGACATTCACACAGACAACCAAGTCATGTAGAGAAAAAGGGATATCATGACTTTTCTCTCAAGGGGAGCAAAAGCCATGGCCCTTGCTGTGACCATTCTTTATTGGGTTTCTCGGCACATTACATGATGGTTCGCATTTACTATGGACAGGTTGCTTTAGGCAGTTACCTTTTACAGAAAACAAAAGGGAGGATGCTAGTAATCACATCATGGAAGAGGGATATTTGAAAATGAAAAAGCAAAAATAGTTGAACTGGTTATACTTGTCCTTGAAATGTTTAGCATGGATTTTAGGAAGTTACTTTGCAGTAAATGTTTGACACAAATCTGGGTGAGGGAGTTTTAAGCAAAAAGCAAGACTCAAGGTGGCCTAGGCATATTACAGGCCTGATTATCCAAGGGAGAATCTATCCATAGGCATGGGTCCTGTGCATCTCCCAGTGGGAGCTGGGCCCATGCCATGCAGAACAGTCTCCTACAGGAACCACCAGAAAGCAAAAACCAAGTACAACAAGAGAGCCCACCAAAACAGGAGAAAGGACAAACCTAGAGCATCCAGACAAGGAGATCAAAGGGACCATACCGTTGAATCACACAGAATTCCTACCATAGAAGTTCACCCTACAAAGACAGCTGGCAAAATGAAACATAAGGACATGCAGAAACAAAGAAAAAGAGTCACCTAAAATGAGGAGACATAAAAGAAACTGCAATAACAAGGAATGGAATACTCCCCACTAAAAGAGTTAAATGAAATGGAGGTAAGCAAACTATCAGATATAGAATTCAAAATAATGGTTATAAGAATGTTCAAGGAATTCACAGACAATTACAAGGAACTGAGTGAGAACTAAAACAGTATAAAAAATGAAATAGAAACTATAAACAAAAAGCAGGAAGAAATGAACAATAAAATTTCAGAAATAAAAAACACACTTGAAAGAATTAAAAGCAGGTTACATGAAGCACAAGACCAAATCAGTGAGCTGAAAGACAAGTTGAAAAGAAACACCAAAGCAGAGCAGCTGCATGAAAAAACACTACAAAACCATGAAGATAGCTTAAGGGAACTCCAAAATAACATGAAACACAACAACATTTGAATCATAGGAATACCAGAAAAAGAAGAAAAGGAACAAGGGATAGAAACCCTGTTTGAAAAAAATAATGACAGAAAAGTTTCTGAACCTGGAGATGGAAAAAAATGCAATCTCAAGAAGCATAGAGAGTTCCACTCAAGATGAACCCAAAGAGGCCACTTCCAAGACATATCATAATTAAAATGTCAAGTATTGGAGACAAAGAGAGAATCTTAAAAGCAGGAAGGGAGACATAAAAAGGGGCTCCAATAAGGCTAGCAGCTGGTTTCTCAACAGAAACACTCCAATCCCTGAGAGAAAGGCAAGATATATTACAGATAATTTAAAAAAAAACAAAGGCCTGCAACCAAGATTACTCTACACAGAGAGGCTCTCAATTAAAATGGAATATAAAATAATGAGTTTCCCGAACAAAATAAGGCTAAAAGAATACATCTCCACCAAACCAGCACTACAAGATTTACTAAATGGACCACTATAAGAAGAGAAAGAAAAGAGTGAAACAGAGAGGAACCCAGGTACAAAGGGGGAGGAATGAACAAATACCTATCAATAATAACCTTAAATGTAAAAGGATTAAATCTGCCAATCAAAAGATGGGGTAGCTAAATAAATAAGAAAGCATGACCCACACATATGCTGCCTACAAGAGACACATCTCAGAATAAAAGACCTACACAAAAGGAAAGTGAAGGGCTCGAAACAAATATTCCAAGAAAATAAACAGAAAAAAAGCCTGGCTACCAATACTCATATCTGACAAAATAGACTTCAGGCAAAGCCATAAAAAGAGAACCAGAAGGACACTTCATAATACTCAAGGGAAGAATCCATCAAGAAGACATAAACACGAAAAACATATACGCACCCAACATAGGAGCACCTAAATATATTAAAAAAATATGAAGGATGTCAACACAGATATAGACAGATGTCCTTGAAGGATGTCAACACAGATATAGACAGAGACAAAATTATACTAGGAGAGTTTAACATCCTATTGTCAAAAATTAATAGATCTTTCAAATAAAATATCAACGCAGATAGTGTGGCATTGAACAAGGCCCTAGATGAAATGGACTTAAATGATATATATAGAAACTTTCATCTCAAAGAAGCTAAATACACATTCTTTTCAAATGCACATGGAATATTTTCAACAATAAACCACATGATAGGCCACAAAACAAGTCTCAACAAATTCAAGGAAATTGAAATCATATCCAGCATTTTCTATCACAACAAGGGACTGAAATTAAAAACCGACCTCAAGAAAAAAACTCAAAAATTTCAAATTCATGGAGATTGAATAGCATACTATTAAACAATAAGTGGTTTAAAAATGAGATTAGGAAAGAAATAAAATTTTCTGGAAACAAATGAAAATGAACCCACAACAACCCACAACTTATGGGACACAGTAAGAGCAGTCCTGAGAGAGAAGTGCATAGCAATACAAGCCTATCTTAAAAAGATAGAAACATTTTAAATAAAAACCTAACCCTACATCTACAAAAAGTATAGGAAGAACAGCAAAGAAAGCCCAGAGCTAGTCAAAGGAAGAAAATAATCAAGATCAGAGCAGAATTAAATTATATAAAGACTAAAATAATAATTCTAAAGATCAATAAGCCAAGGAGCTAGTTCATTCAAAATATAAACAAAATCGACAAGCCTTTAAGCAGACTCACAAGAAAAAAAGAGAGTGGAACCAAATAAACTCAGTCAGAAATGAAAGACAAATACCATATGATCTCACCTTTAATAGGAACCTAACCAACAAAACAAACAAGCAAGCAAAATATAACCAAAGACACTGAAATAGAGAACAGGCTGACAGTGACCAGAGGGGAGAAGTGAAGAAATTTCAGAGAAAAAGGGGAAGCGTTTACAGGAACAAGTATAAAGGACACATGGACAAAAACTAAAGGGGGTATAAATGGGAGGGAGGTGGGTAGGCCTGGGGGGTAGGCTGGGAAGGGAGTAAAAGACAGAAAACTGTACTCGAAGAACAATTAAAATAAATTTTAAAAAAAGAAATGAAAGAGGTGAGATTACAACATACACCACAGAAATACAAAGGATTGTAAGAAATTACTACCATCGACTATATACCAAGAACTTTGAAAACCTAGGTGAAATGAACAATTTTCTAGAAAAACATAATCTTCCAAAACTGAATTAAAAAGAAGCAGAAAGCCTGAACAGACCAATAATAACTGATGAAATTGAAGCAGTAATCAAAAAGCTCCCAACATACAAAAGCTCTGGACCACACTGTTTCACAGAAGAATTTTACGAAACATTTAAATAGCTAACCCCTATCATTCACAAACTATTCCAAAAAATCTAAGAAGAGGGAAAACTCCCAAACTCTTTTTATGAGGCCAGCATCATCCTAATCCCCAAACCAGATAAAGACATAACAAAGAAAGTAAACTTTGTGCCAATATCGCTGATGATCGCAGATGCTAAAATCCTCAAAAAATATTGGCAAACTTCATCCAGCAATATATTTAAAAAATCATACACCATGATCAAGTGGGATTCATCCCAGGGATTCAAGGCTGGTACAATATTCATAAATCAATAAACCTAATACATCACATAAACAAAAAGGAAGACAAAAAATCACATGATCATATCCATAAATGTGGGGAAAGCATTTGATAAGGTATAGCACCCATTTATGTTTAAAACACTCAGCTAGGTGGGAATCGAGGGAGCATTCCTCAACCTAATAAAGGCCATGTATGAGAGATATATAACCAACATCATACTCAATGGGCAAAAAGTAAAAGCTTTCCCACTAAGATCTGGAACAAGACAAGGATGTTCACTTTCACCACTTCTAGTCAACGTAGTATTGAAAGTCCTAGCCACAGCAATCTGACAAAAAAGGAAATAAAAGGCATCCAAATTGAAAAGGAGAAAGCAAAACTGTCATTGCTTGCAGATGACATGATAGTGTTCATAGAAAATCCTATAGAGGCCACCCAAAACCTGCTTGACCTAATAAATGAATTTGGCAAAACAGGGGGATATAAAGTCAATGTTCAGAAATAAAAGGAATTTTTTATACCAACAATGAAATATCAGAAACAAATATCAGGAAAAAATCCCATTTGATATAGCAACAAGAAAAATAAAGTATCTAGGAATGAACCTAACCAAGGAGGTAAAAAACCTGTATTCAGAAAACTATATAACACTGAATAAAGAAATCAAGGGAGACACTTGGAGACATACTAATAAATGGAAGCATATTAGTATGGTCATGGATTGAAAGAATCAGCATCATGAAAATGTCCATATTACCCAAAGCAATTTATAGATTCAACACAATCCATACTGAAGTACCAATGACATATTTCACAGATATAGAACAAACACTTCAAAAATTTTTATGGAACCATAAATGACCCTGAATATCTCCAGCAATTCTGAGACAGAAGAACAAAGTAGAAAGGATCACAATACCTGATACCAAACTGTATTACAAGGCCACTGTAATCAAAACAGCCTGGTACTAGCATAAAAACAGGCACATAGGCCAATGGAACAGAACAGAGAACCCAGAAATAAACTGAAGTCTCTACAGCCAATTAATATTTGACAAAGGGGAAAGAAGCATAAAATGGAGCAAAAATAGCCTCTTCAACAAATGCTGTTAGGAGAATTGGACTGGTTCATGCAAAACAATTAAACTTGATCACCAACTTACACCATACAAAAAAAATAAATTCAAGATGGATAAAAGATTTGAATATATGTCATGAAACCATAAAAGTCATACAGGAGACCATAGGCAGGAAAATCTCAGGTATTCCAACCAGCAGTATTTTCACTGACATGTCCCCTAGAGAAAGGGACATAAAGGAAAGAATAAACAAATGGGATCTCATCAAAATAAAAAGGTTATGCACAGCTAGAAAAAACAGCATTAAAATAAAAAGAGAACCAACCATATGAGAAAACATATTTACTAATGATACCTTAGACAAAATATATAAAGAACTCACACAACTCCACTCTAGGAAGACAAAAAGCCCAATTACAAAATGGTCAAAGGTCCTGAACAGACAGTTCTCAAAGGAGGACATACAAAGGGCACAGAGATATATGAACAGATGCTCAGCACCACTACCCATCAGAGAGATGCAAATTAGAACCACAACGAGATACTACTTGACACTGGTGAGAATGAGCATCATAAACAAATCAACAAACAAGTGTTGGAGAGGTTGTGGAGAAAAGGAAACTCTGGTGCACTGTTGGTGGGAAGGCAGACTGGTGTAGCCACTGTGGATAACGGTATGGAATTTCCTCAAAAAACTAAAAATTGAAGTGCCTTTTGACCTGGAAATTCACTGCTGGAATTATATTCTAAGAACCCTGAAACACCAATACAAAAGAACCTTTGTACACCAATGTTTATAGCAGCACAATTTACAATAGCCAAGTTTTGGAAGCAACCTAAGTGCCCATCAGTAAATGAGTGGATCAAAAAAACCATGGTATATTTACAGGATGGTATACTACACAGCAGAAAGAAAGGAGGAGCTCCTACCCTTTGCAATAGCATGGATGGAACTGGAGAGCATCGTGCTCAGTGCAATAAGCCAGGCAGTAAAAAAAAATATACCATATGATTTTACCTTTAAGTGCAACCTAATCAACAAAACAAATAAGCAAGCTAAACGTAATCAGAGACAGTGAAATTAAGAACAAACTGACAGTAACCAGAGGGGAGGTAGGAGAAGGCAATTGGGAAAAGGTGAGGGGTTTGTAGCAACAACTATAAAGGACACCTGTACAAAACTAAGAGCAGGTGGAATCAGGGGAGAGCGGTGGGGATGGCTGGGGTGCAGAGTAGAAGGCAGATGACTGTACTTGAACAAAAATTTTAAAAATTATGTAAATTTAAAAAATTGTCACTGAAATACAGATTTAAAAAGAAAAATATACAGCCTTACTGCAATATAAAACTAGCATCAGTTGCTGTAAGTAGCAGGTAATCTTAAAATTAAATATGATAAAAATTAAATATGGCACTACATTGTTATTATTGCCTGTCAAATGATGAAATCTTGTATTTCATCTCAAATAACAGAGTTAAGTCATTCTAGCACTAAAGAAACATACTCTTTTTGATTTAATAATAAGATTTGGATGAGATTTATGATGGGAACATCATTTTCATATTGAGATTCAAGTTTATTCATCCTTGTGTTCTTTAACATTGCTTTGACTTCAATGCCAGTGTTTTGCATCCTGTTCTTTTGTTAAGTATTATTTCTTATTTGGCCCTCTTACTTTAATGGTGGGGTAGCAAACATGTGACAAGATATGTGCTTGCTTTTTCCACTTGCACCACTGACAATATCTAACTTCCATTAAGTGTATGCAGTGCCTGACACTGAGTATCTCCCATGTACCACTTCTTTCAACACTCATCATGGCCCTGCAGCAGAGCACCACAATTCAACAGCAGCTCAGAGACACTAAACTTTTGGCCTAAACTCACACACTTTGCAATAGACCTGAGTTTCTAACAGGCAGGCAGTCTCTTTCTACTTGAGACCTATGGCCTTCATTTTTCATGTTCCTGGGTTTGACTAGAAGTAAGTACAGAATCCTGTTTTTCTTTCCAATAATAGAACTTTTAATTGGTTTTCCTGTTCAGTAATATTTGTGCTCTTATCCTCTGATAGAGAGGAAAAGAATAAAAGAGAACCACTGAGTCCTATGCAAAAGCATAGCTGATAAAAATTTAATATATGATATGAAAGATATTACCTTTTGATAAACATAAATATGTATTAAACCTAATTACACTGTGTTTTTATTTTTATTTAGTATGTTATTTTTACCCTTTTCTTTTAAAATGGGCATCTATTAGTAAGTCTGGTCTAAGAGTATACTAAGTGAGTCTTTTACAACTATAATCTTTCTAAAATAGCAATGAGTAGAAAAGCATACTAGGCTAGATAAATAAAAGCCATCTTTCTTCTAAGCAGAGAAACTTTCTTTTCTTTCCACTCAGCTGCTTACTTCTGTATAGTAACAGACTGAGGAAGATCATGTTGCAATATTTGGCATTTACACAGTTTATATTTTTCAGAATATTTAATGAAAGGCCACCAAATGTTAAAATAATTATCTGCTTCCTGTATGAGAGGAAGTTTCTTCCATTGCTCAAATTTTTTAATTAAAAATTAATTAAATAGGTTCTTCTAATTAAGAAGCGACTATAGACCTTGCACTCACACACAACAAAAAATTTTATTTACTTCATGATTGTCTTAATCACCCTTCTAAGAAGGTGGTTTTGGTGGATTCAGGAAGACCTTCTTGTCCTTATTGTTTCCATTAACTCTTATGTCCAATCCTTTAGTGTCCTTATCCATATATTTAACCCATTTGATTTTTTACAATGGAATCATCTTAATATAGTATTATATCATGCAGACATTTAACCTACTTAAATTTGGATGGTTCTGTTTCTTAAAGAGAGGAAGGGCCCCAAGAGTGAAACAAAGTATGAAAAACAATTTTTTAAATGTCACTAATTTGCTTACCATCCACTCAATATGCTTCTACACTAGCATGAATATTAGATGAGAAATATGAATCTGTTGTTCCATTTGCAGGTTTCAGTTCTTATGTGCTTTTTATAGAATAATCATCTCCCCACAATGAGTGTGATTTCATGTTTTATTATTTATATTTTTAACAATTGTACCAAATCCACTGATTTTAGTTTCTAATTCTTCTGTAAAATGCAACTCTGTATGAAGTCAAAAGCCTTTTTAAGGTAGGTAGGGATATATATGTGGCTCCTTGTCTCCTTAGCATAATATTGGGCCTTTTCTTCCATCTTAATTCTCCTATTCAGCTCTTTAGGATGAATCCATTGTTCAGCAACCCTCCTTTTCTTTCTTACCTCAAACCCTACTTGCCTCATCAGTGGCAGCTCGCCCTTTCTCATGTTTTCAGGGGCTTTGATGAATTGCCTCATGTAACAGTATATGTTTCTGGTTTTCCTCATTAAACAGAGGTTAAATTACCCACCTTCTTAAAACACAAAGATAATGTTAATTCATTCTCCAACAATGTGATTGGCAACACCCAAGTTCCCCTTGTTGCTATTTCAGGACAAAAGCAGACCCTATGACACTTCTAACCTTCAGTTATTGGAGAACTCTTTTGCGGATATGACAAGGACTGCTCATGAGCCTTTCAAAGGTAAACATTATCCTCCCAGTGGCCCACCAATAAGTTTCATTGATATAATGTGGAGGAATCATTTTTCAGGTTAGGAATATTCACATGTCTATTCCATGTTTGGTGTTTTAAATAAAATCAGTTTTTTTAATAATTATGATTTTATGGCTTTGTTTCTGTTTGCTTTTGTTTGCTTCTGTAAAGCAAAATTGATTTTTTTAAATCCTAGGTTCAGCTAAAAAAGCAAAAATGATGTGAATTCAAATAATAGCATTGAGATTCTTAAAAGTATAGTTAATGTAAATATTTCTCAAATTGCCTGTGAAGGAGAAGAATGCTGTTTAACCTTGTGGGATAATGCATTTGTAAAACACAATAAATATGAAATAGAAAAAAATTTTAAAAAATAGGAAGTAATATTTTTAATTATGACATTCAACAGTTATTGTCTTATTGCTATGATGCTATTATTTATAGTTATAAGCATACTTTTTATATCATTTAATAATATTTTATTAGAAAAATTATATGAACTCATTTCATGTCCTGATGTTAATGTGTGTGTGTGTGATCTTATCAAAATGTTGTTAGGTCCTTGGTTTCTTTAAAGTATAGTAATATATGAGCCCAATGTTCCCAATGTGCTTTTGGCATTATTTATGAAGAACGGTGTTTAATTACCAAGCTTAACACATTATCCTTGGTGAAGACTCAAATCTCTTTTCCAACTTTAAATTGAGCAAAAGCTTTCATCTGGCAAGGTATTGAAGCCCACTATGAAAATTTTGTGCATAGAATTATCACCAAGAGCTATTTGGCAGCTTCTCCATCTCAGTGAAAAGCACTCTGTATTTTAACTTCACACAAATAACTCTCACCACCATATAAATTATTTTCTCAATTATCTTTCAACCTTTTAGCAATAAGGTTTCCTGAATAAGAACTGGAAATATCTACATCACGTTCCATGTCACATTTCTTGATCCAAATTATTTTAATTAGTTACTTAGCCCACATCTATTTCAAGCACAACAATTTCCTGTGTATCTGGAAGAGTGGTGGGAAATTGTTACCTCATCGAACCCAGTCATGGACCATAACCCCATATTAATCTGGAAGACAGCCAGTACTTTTCTCTGGAGTGGTGTTACTTCTCATTTAGTCTGCAAGATATTTTTGTATTGGAAGTAAAATTTCATAATTGTGAAAGAGATTTCCAACACACATATTGCAGTCGATCCCAAGTGAAGTGTAAGGCATCAGGGTATCTTAAGGCATCCCATCCAATGAGGGTATTGCCTCATACATTTTTAAAGCACAGATTTTATGCTCTTTGTAGAGAGCCAAGGGAAGTGCTGGATCAGCACACTCAATTCCAAGTGAACATATATTGTATTATCTTGCCCTCCAAATTTCAGAGAACAATGGGTTGCCATCAGTTTATAATGTGGTTTAGTTTGTTATGCTATTTTCACATCAATTACATTCTTGAATCAGTTTCTCTTCTCACTTTCTTCGTAGCATGCATTCTCTATGATGCATTTGAAAACAACTTACAGTTCTGAATGACCACCTGAACCCACAGATAATCACTCTGTCTTGGACAGTCTCATGAGACATTGTTATTGACTATGGCCTGGAGTTTTGGTACCTAAGCTCTCCTGAAAAAGGCTCTTTGTTGGGCTTTATTAAAGAGAGAGATATTCTTCCTTCGTAGTCTCAGGAATAGCTTCAAATGGGGCCATATCTAATGTGCTACATGTGCATTTAAATGAAAGCCTTGAGACACTGTTATCTTAAAATCTAATGAAATAGTTGGCTCTGTCTAAAAGAAGCACATGTTAATTGCTTATCAAACTATCAATTTTCATTTAACGAAATGGCTTAATACCTCTGTAAGTCTGTGAGGAAAAAGCATTGCACTTCAAGGGCAAATTTTTTACCACCAGTAAATAGGCAGGGTGGATATGAACAGAATCTGCTGTCATTAATTCAGCTCTATTTTTCTCAGGTAAAGTGTCATATTGTTTATATGCAAAACATTTTCATTTTGGCAATAAATGACCTTCTTTGTTTGCAAAATCTGCCTTTTGTTTTCATGAGAAACAAAGACTTATTGATGGTTTTTTTAAAAAAAATATCTGCTAAATGTGATTTGAAAACAAACTAGTACTACTGATATGCCTCAAGTGACCCCCTGGGAAAAAAATGTGCCTTGGATTAACCCAAGGTAGTTTTAAGTTTCTAGGAGTCCATGATCTGTTCTTCCCAAAGGTAACTTTGGGGGGGATTGAAAAATTCAACAAAAACACAACTAATACTTTTAATGTGTTTAACAGAAACTCAAAGGGGAGAGAGAAATAGCAGCCTAAGGTAAAAACCAAAGAGGAAAACACTGAAGTTGCTAAGCTATACCTTTTTCACTCTTTGTCTCTTTTTCTTACTCAGTGGAGCACAGAAGGCTACATCTGTGTCAAGGACCAGTTTTTACACCTCTGATGGGAATGGATAGCTACATCTTCATCTCTTTAAGGAAATAAGACCTGATAGGCAGCCTAGTAAAACATCCTGGCCATGGCAAAGGCAGGTAGGTACACATTTAGAGATGCTGAAATAATTCTATCCATTATTAGTCCTCTCCCACTTTAAAAGCAGTCATAAAAATGCAACAAAGACTTTCTTTCTTAGGCAGTGCCTTTCTGTGTTTCTTTTGTTGTTCTGGATTTTCTGACCAATTGCTGTTCTAAATAACACCCCCTGTTTCAAGTGCTCTACTTCGAAAGCTGGGCTATTTTTTCCACCCTGTCCTACTCTATCCTCTTTTATCCTCCTCTCCACAGGAGGCCTCCATCAAAAGTCTTCACATTCTCATTCACAGGCCCTCCTATTAAACCCACCCCACCTCTTTCCCCTCCTCTTGTCAGCACTCTACCTGCTCAGAGCCACCACCAGGAGCTCCCTCCCTCATTCCACATTCCCCTGCTGCTAGTTCCCTTATCTACTTCCTAGGGGCAGGGCAGGCTCTGCTCCATAATTTCATCAAGTAGCCTGGGGGTGAGGGTGAGCAAGCTGTCACTCAAACCCAGACAACCTGAAATGGAAAGTGTGGTAAATGGAACCGTACAAGGCTCAATTTCATCTGGAAATTTCAGACTTATGATGTTCAAATAGGTTCATGAGTTCCCCCATAACGTCTCTCTGCTCTCCCTAATATCCAATTGCAGGTTTCAACTGAGCTGGCCTCTCTACCTGTTTTTACAGCCCAAGACATTCAGATCTTAGCATGTGTCTAAGTGTCTTTGCTTTGGCATGTTTTTAATCTAGTGCCCAGTTTGGGGAGGCAGCCACCGCATACATATTTGCCCATACCTTTCCAGAGGAAGAATGCCAACAGCAGACAGCACTGGTAGTCTTCAAAGGAATTTCACCCAGGGCTGCTTGTATTTTTCTTTGTTTCTAAAAGCCAAACCTGGCTTTGTTGTTGCCAAATACATTTCTACATGTCCTTTCCTGGGGAAAAATTGTCAAGTGAAGAATTTTCTATATGTGCTCCTGCTCTCTTACTGAGAGAAAGGCTTTTCTTTCTGACTTCTTCATTTCTGTCCCTGGTCTTTAGGAAATAGTCCTCAAAATAATAAGAGTATGCATAATCAAAAGGTAAGAAGAAAGTTATCATTTACCATTTATAGGTAGCAAAGACCAGTAACCTGAGTTTGTTTTGCAAAATTTGAGATGTGGTACAGTTAAATGCGTAAAAGATTAAAACGAAATTTAAATAAGTAACTTTTTAATTTTTTTGATTAATAATTACCCAAGCAATACAAGAAATTATTTTTGCATCTTCCTCATTACTTTTTTCAATTCAGGTACCCTCACCACATATAACTACTATTTTTTTCATACTGTATTTAATTACTGCATTTAGATTATATGTCTGTAAAAAGATGTAACTGTTGTGTTTTTATCTCAAATACGATTGTTTTGAACACTCTGTTTTACAACTTACTTTTTTCTGCTCAAAATATCTTAACAATCTTTCAATATCATTAGATATAGTTATATCTTTTAAAAAATCTTCTGTACTTTCAAGTTAATTATTTCACTAGTAAAGAACATTTAACTAGTATATAATTTTTCTGTTTTTCACTATTAAAAGTATCTTATCAATGAATATTTCTGAATATGTATCATGACACATATTAGTGATGTTTTCCTCTAGGGTAGATACCAAAAAGTGGAATTACTTCACCAAAAGGAATACCTACTTTCAATTTTCATAAATATTGCCAACCAGCTCTCCAAATCAGCTTTACCAATTTGACATCTTGTCCTGTGGATCAGTTTTTTGATCATGTCATCTCTTACCCCTTCTAAATCAAAAGAGCTAGCAGCCTTAAACCAGAAACCAATGAAAGATAATTTTATAAATTTAACACTTTCTTCCCACTGTATGCAAGGATATAATGTAAGCTTTTCTGTCTATCCTACACCATATCCCAGTGCTCACAGAATGAATGAAATATGTTTTATTAATACAAATGCTTAATTTAGAATGAAAGAGAAAAATACCCCCAAAATGACCAAGAAGATATTTCTATCCTAAGTTGTTGATGCAAGAGAAATTTCAAAAAACACAGAAATATTTTTTATATTAGAAATATCTTATTTCAAAAATATCCTCTCTAACCAGAAAGTAAAATCTAACTTTAGTATGTTCTGTTAATCACATTAACTTAAAGTACAGCCCCTAACGTGGGTGACATGCACACCCAGACATTGTGAAATGGGAGTGGTTTTTAAATTTTAAGAAAACAGCTTATGTTGAAAAATTAAGCTGAGTTAAATGTTTATAAATTTCAAAACTTGCTTTTCCCAAATTATTGACCACATTCAACATTTTGCTTTGTGCATAATCACAGTCTTTGGGTTTTAATCTAGTTCTTCAATAGGTCCATTTATGTTTCTTTTTTAAATATATTCTTGAGACAGTGGTTGCACAACTTTTAACTTTTGTAAAGCACACCCATGCTACAACAAGTTGGGAAATGCTATACCCTACATCCACCCTAGTTTTAGAATATCAAAGTCTGCATAAGTCCAATAATCACAAAATCTGTCCAACTTAGTTCCCAAACCCCATTTGTCTATGATAATCTATTTTTCACATAACATTTTAGCCCTTGATATTGCTATTGCAAGCAATATACTTTGAGAAACCCTATGTAAGTACAAATTGCCAGAAAAGTGAAGGTAAGAAACCAGTGAGCCTCAAAAGAAAGGAAAGTAAGCTATATAAAACTAAACGGAAAGGGATTCTAAATCCTGAGAAAGGAAGCTGATGACAAAGGCATAATATAGACTCCAGAAAACCACAGACACATGACATAATTTTATTTAACAAATATTTATTGGTGCCTATTTATACTATTTAACAAATATTTATGAGTGCCTATTTATACTAAGTCCTGTTCTAGTTGCTGGGGATGAAAAAGGGTTGGGGGAAGAGAAAGAAACTCATGAACATGGACAACAGTGTGGTAGTTATAGGGTGGGGAGGGCAGGGGGTAGAAAAGGGTATAGGGGGGAGAAATAGCAATGGAAAAAATACAGTAAAGAGAATGTTTAAAAAAGCAGTTATTAAAACAAAAAAATCCCTAAGCCTGTTGAGATATTTCAAAATATTATTTAACTGAGATCAAGTTCTCAAAGTCAATAAATAGACACATTATATTAAGCATTTCTAAATATCAAGAGACCATAAAAATGTTTTTAAGACATACACTAGGAGAATATAAACAATTCCTACATATCAATAAGAACCCAATAACCCAATAGAAAAATGGTCAACACGTATTCTTGAGAAAAAAAAAAACAAAATAGACAATATATATGTATAATTTTCAACCTTGGATATAATAAGTTAAGTGCAAAATTATACCATAAATAGATCTTATTTTACAGATAAATGGCAAAAATCAGAATTTAACAATACCATGTATTAGCAAAAATGTGAGGAAGTTCATAAACATCACTGTTGGGGATAAAATTGGTATAACCACTTTGGCGACCAGTTGGGCCATCCTTCCCAATAAAAATAAAATGTGAGCCACGATTGCAAGTCACACTTCCCAGTAGTCATGTTTTAAGAAGGAAAAAGAAACATAAGGTTCATTTTAACAATATATTTTATTGAACTCAATGTATTCAAAAATATTATTATTTCAACATATAATCAACATAAAAATTTTGAGCTATTTTACATTCTTATTTCATTTTGTCCCTGAAAACCAATGTGTATTTTATACTTACAGGACATCCCATTCAAAATAGCCACCTTTAAAGGACTCAGTATCCACCTGTGGATAGTGCACCACAGGTCAACATTGAATAAAGCTGATGTTGTACCCAAGAAGAGCTCTACAAATTTGCACTAGGGCTCAAAGAATATTCATTGTAACCATGTCACAATAAAAATTTTAATGAAAACAATATTAATTTTCATAAACAATAGAATGGGCTTATGAACTGTAGTACATTCACATCACACAACAAAATAGAGCATGAAAATAATTAACATTATTTATTACTTAACAGGACCATACTTAACATTAAAGTGTATTGTGTGGTAAAACCCATTTATGTCAAAGAATATATAAAGTACGATATCCACTGAGGTAAAGTTCAGAAACCTCCAAAGCAAATATTGTTTATTCTTTCTGCATTGAAGCATTTACCAGTTTAAAGTCATACAAAAATGATAAACACCAATTTTGAGGAATAGTGTTTATCAAGAAGGGAAGAAAAAATGATCTAGAAAATGGACCCTGAGAATTTCAACAATATTGATCACTTTGCCTCACCCAACTAGTACATGTACTTGTTCTTGTCATATTACTCTATATCCTTACTGCATATGTAAAGTAAAGTGGACCATTAAACAACACAGGTATGAGAAGTGGCATCCCCGTGCATAGTTGAAAATCCTCATATAACTTTTGACTCTTTGAAAATTTAACTACAAATAGGCTACTGTGATCAGAGGCTTTACTGATGAATATAAAGTCAATTAACATATACTTGGTATGTTATATGGATTATATGCTGTACTCTTACAATAAAGTAAGCTAGAGAAGAGAAAATTATAAGAAAAATTCATTCACAGTGTCTATTGAAAAAATTCATGTGTATGTGGACCCACACAGTTCAACACCATGTTTTGCAAGGTCCAAACTATAACTAAGAATGTTTGCTAAAAGTCAATAGTGGATAGATAGTACACTCCAAAGTGTCCATTTTTCTAGTCAATGAAAATAAGACATACTCATGGATGTGGAGTGGGGTTTCTTTTTTCTGTTTTCTTTTCATAGTGAATAGACATCTAAATTGTTTCTGGAAGGAAAGGTCAATCTGTGTTCACATTTTCTGCACTGCCTCTTTTGTAGCCAAGTTTGGTCGCTGCATGTCTTAGGAGAGGTATAATTCTTAGCAGCAGCAACACCTAGCCCAAGGCTAGAGGTGAGGAAGAAGACAAAGCATCCAAACTAGGAGATGCCCTGAGTGAAGAGCTCAGCATCTACTTTCCTTGGGTGCATATGCACACAGGGTTTGTGGTCAACTCAGATGAGCATCTCATGACTTCTTGCCCCAGCCAAATCTCAGCAAATGATTTTCTGACTTGGATTCTGTTAGGATTTCTGGCCTGGACAAAGTGGCAAACACATATACAAAGCTGATACGCCTCATCAATGTAAGTGCATTGTCACAACTACCAGAGTGAAACACCTAACAGCAAAGTTGGGTGGTTGCTTTCTCAACAGTCCCCATTTTAAGAAACATATACCAAAGTAAAATAAAATAAAACCATGTCAATCTAGAAAATCAGGCACTGGTCTTGTATTGCTTCAAAAAAACTCCTACCAAAAGCCAGGTAAAAGGAAATTATTATTTAAAAAATTATATAGGAATCTTTCTCTATGGTAGTATAATTTTGTATAATATCATTGTCTCAGGTGAGTAATATAATATAATCTATTGTGCCATATTCTTTCTAGAGAATACTACACTCTAATGTAACAGGCCACATGTATATTGTTCAGCAAATTGTTCTGCAAACCTACCTGATTATAAAAATCACCTGAAGCTATTATGAAACCTTCTCTCCCTAGGCCCTCCCAGTGCCTATAGAGTTAGAATTTCATGGGCAGGGCTTCATCTTTTATGGCAGTGGATCCCTAAATATGGTAGTTAGGTCAGCAGCATCAGCATCACCTGGGAACTGTTCAGAATGCAAATTAGCACATTCCACTCCAAATTTGTTGACTCAGAAACAGGGGCACGGGGTTCAACAATCTGTGTTGTAACAAGCCCTCCAAGTTTCTCTGAAGTCTCTAAAGTTTGAGAACCAATGGCCATGAGCCTGGTTATTCCATGTATGCTAGAAGGACCCCAGCATCAGCATCAGTTGGGAGCTCATTAAAAATACCAAAACTCTGGTCCCACCCTAACCTACTGAAACAGAGTTAGCACTTGAACAGCACAGCATCCTCAGGTGTTTTGTTTGATCACTGAAATCAGAGAACCACTCTTCTATGAGCAAGGAGTTAGCATCAACTTGCCTGGGTCTGAAGCACAGGTGCACTTCTTATTGGACTAGTGACTTTAAGCAAAGTGTTTGATGTCTCTGTCCTGCCACATAACCATAATGGTAACACCTCTGGTAATCCTCAAAGGATCATTCTGAAGAAATGAGACAGTACATATGTCATGCTTAGCACATAACAGACACTCAATCAGTAGTAGCTATGGTTATTTCCTAATCAGCTTTTTAAAAGTACTCACTTACTGAACACTGAGAAGACAGCCACAAAGGAAAATATAAGGTTTTCAAGATATAACTACATAATTTACACTACAAATGCATGAGTCTGAATAGTGATGTACTTGATTTTGAGAAGCCTAAAACACAATTAGACAGTAGCTGCAGAAAAAATCTTGGAGCACAGCACTCTCATGAACAGGTTTTCCCCATTCATGGGTCTTTGAAGCTTTGGCCAGGTGGAAGAAAGGTGGGTGGTGATCAAGTGCATAAATTAATTTTGGTCTCAGCTTACTTTTTAAATATGAAAATAAAGTGAAGCTCTAGGTTTTTCCCCCTTTGAGTTACCCTGACCAGGGTGTGAAAATTAATTGTTTCTCATTTGAGTCCTCTCAGTCCTTTTATGTTAATCTTGCAGCTCTTACAGGTTCAAAAACAATTAAAAGCGGATGGGAGGTGGTAGTGAGTGGGGCAGGAGAGAGTGGCAGAGGGAATATGGAGACTATAGCTGAAGAACAACAAAAATAAAAAAGGAATATACAGAAAACCAACTATTGCATTAATGTTTCCTTACCAATGTGAATGCTTAGGATATCTGTTTTTTATACATTTAAAAAATATGACCTGATATTTCAGGAGCATCCATATTCTTCTTTTGTTTTGAAATGTCCGTGCTCTATTACCAATATTTTTTGCTTTCTGCATTATTTGCAAGAAATGAGATTAGAACGAATTCATGTTTAATGGGAGCATGAAGTCCGATTAATGACTCAACCTGCCCTCACAGCAGCAGGAGCTCCCAGCAATGGCAAGTCCCTCCAGGAATGGGATTTAACAATTATCTGCTGCTGGAAAGACAACAGAGGGGGCATAAGCCATTCTTGTCTTTTTTGGATTTTTTTGGGGGGGTGACACATAAAAAAACAGCTATTAAAAATAAACTTTCCTGGTGGCATGGCACAAGTTTTTTAAATAGCCATGTATATAGATTTTTAAAAGCATTTATCAGGCAATAAATATTAAAATGAGTCATATTTTCTCATTTAAAATTCTGTCAGAAACAGAGTAGTAATCAAGAAGAAATGTTTTTATTATGGGTGAAGTGACTTGGCCTGATGATTTTTCTCAGCTTATCTCCTTGTATTTATAAAGCTCTAGCAAAGGCTTTCAATATTACCCTTGCTCATCCCATTGCCTTTTCTTGATCAGTCCTCCCTTTCTATTAGTAATTGATTACAACCTACTCCTCACATGTGGGAGGAAAGTCATAGTAGCTTCATTCCTTAAAAATGTAGGTCTGAGACCCCCTCAGTGTTTCTGCCGAGGGACTTTTTAATATTATTTACTTTCTCAAGTGAGAACTTCAAAATAAATCTTCTTGTATTAAAAGTAGATTGTTATAAGGCTTTTGGTTTACCAGTTCTTCTTAATTTTATAAGGCTTGATATTCAAGTCCATACAAATGTCTATACATACTATCAACACCTTAATAATTTTTAGATATTGGTTATTTACAATAAAAACAATTCACCTCATACCTCTTTTTCCACAGTTTTTCTACAGTTACCAATTAATAATGATTTTCTCCTAGTAAAACACATTTATGTTTTTAGATGAAAATCTTCAGGGTTCAATAATTTTAAGACAAAATACTAAAAATGATATTTGTGTTCATTAAATATTTATTTATGAATAATTTGCTATGTCTTTGATAGTTTGTGAAGAGTACATAATTTTGCTACCACAGAGAAGGGGGGAAGGAGTTAACAGCCTGGCTTTATTACTTTGTTATAACTTTGATAGTATCAAGATTACTTGTTATTCAAATACTTCATAAACCAAACCACCGGGTGCTGTATATGAGCTTTTGTCATAGAAAAGAACCTGTACATGAGCAGCTGTGCCTTATAAAGTTAGTTGTTGCCTTTCCCCCACCACTTCTTTTCTTTATTTTATCTGAAAGCTCTGGTTGGTTGTTTTTCATCATCTAATCCATACCTGACCACTTTAGAGTTTTATTTGTTAGAGTAACTTCTGGATGAGATTTTATGTATGTCCTGATCTCAAACATGAACTCTGGCACTTCCCTTCTTGCCTCATTTCAGGGCATGGAGGGCAGTGCAGATTATAAACTTGGCGAATGGTGCTATAAGAAGTTCCTTACGAGGAATGCAATCATTTGAACTAGGTTGCTGTTCTGAGCTAACAAAGATAACCTTTTAAACTGATTTGTAGGATACTCTGTCTTATTATTTTCCCATCTTCAGTACAATCTTGTCTTTGACCCCCATGATATCGGCATTGCAGCTACCCCCATACATATGGCCACCAGAACGTAGCAAAGGGAAATGGGTAAGTGATTAAATTCTTTACCACTGAAAGCTTTCAACTCATCGATGTTCAAAAATAAGTTGAAGATTCTAGCACAGACTGCTCAGAAACTGAAAAATTTATGTGCCATTCACCAAGGAAACACACAGGCCAATTTTCAGCTACACCCTCTTCAGAAATTCATGGAGGGTCCAGTTTTAAGAGAAAATGGACCCAAGGTCTTCCATTTATGGTCCTCGGGCTTCCATTCAATTAATGAAAAAATGATAACAATAGTTCATAACTATTCCTTATCATTGAAGCAATGTACAAAGGCTGCTTGGATGCAAAAGAACAGGGAGAAATTGAACCTGATGGGTGGAGTTATATAAATATCCTCTGTGCTTCTTAACTATCCCCTTTCCACAAGGCAGTGCCGTGGCATCTGCTTCCAAACTGTTCCCATCCTGTTCAAAAACTGACCTGCATATATATTGGGCTTAATGACCAAATGTTTAAAAATTCATTGCATAAGAACAGCTGAAAGCAGTTGATTGGTTTGAACTTTATTGTATGCACCTTGCTTCCCAGACTGCAGTAAAGAAGAAGGTCAGCTGGTAAACATTTGGGCACTTAAAAATAAGAGGCCCTAGTTTCCCCAATACCCTGTCTGTTTTCTTTACCCACAGCATTAGGCCTACTAAGTTCTCTGTGCTGAGCTGTGCTCTGTTTGGTTTGTCTGTCCATCCTGATACACAGTGGTTAAACAAATCTAGAGAAGCAGTTGCCTGGTAACTTCTGTGAGACCTCTGCCCTGAAACAGTTTTTCTGGAAGCATTGTCTTCATTGACTGGAGAGCCATGCTGGTTTCAATAAATCAGGTAATTTTGTTTCTTCTTCGAGTACTGCTTAAAAATGATTGTCATGCCTAGAAATATCAACTTTCTCCAGTAGAAGCCAAATTGTAGGACAATATTCTAGAAAGGTTGATTACTGGATTGAACTTCAGACTTTAGCCCTCCATGTAGACAGGCAAGCATCAAGTGCTGGAAATTTCATAGCGTCATCAGTGAAGTTACATTCTCAAATCATGGCATTCATGTGGAATATATTATTGGGAAAGGCATAATTTGTTACAACAATGACTGTGTAGCCTGAGAAAACAGTCTAATTAATTCAAATTTTAGCTCACAGTTGGTTTCACCCCTCTTCGATCCAAACAGATTCTGGTTTATGTCCAGGACAGCTCTCCACATTGTTAGGGCAGTGAGGGATGATGAAGGGTAGGATGTCCAGGCACCAGGGCAGGCACCAGGGGCATAGCATTTATTTTTACAACTAGTCAGCACCACAAAGTAGTATGTTGGGATGGAAACACTGTTGTTGACTATGCATTCTGTAATTTCACTTGGATCATCAAAATGACCATTGTAATTATAATTACTGGTCCACTAACATTTACTCAATTTTTTTCCGTGGCATGTTGTACAAGAAGAACACTGTGGAAGTAATCTAATATTTTTGTGAATGCTTCATACATAAGGGCCAAATTACTTGTAATTAAAACATCATATTGACTATCAGAAGTTCCTATTGTTTGAAGGAGGACAGAGGAAGCCCTGAGCGGATATTCTTGTGTGGTAAATAGAAGGAACATTTCTGGCTCTCAGAAAGAGCAACTCTGACATCAGCCCACAGACAGTCTGGGACAGTGGGAGGAAAAGGCAATGTGTCTATGGATTTGGGGACTATATATGAGCTCTACATGGGCATCCTGATAGCTTTTCCAAATCTACTGGTATATTCCCTGTGATAAAGGAGACGGTGTCCCTTGTTCTTCTGCATAACCTTGGGCCTCCCACATGGCAAATTTAGTTTCTCTGTCAGTTATTTCATCTTGAATGAGATGTAGGATTCGATTCGCCCATTCTACAGCAATATTGTTTTATAGCTCAGGGCATAAACAATCTAGAGTATCTGTGGGCAACAGAAAAGTAAAGCCACAAACGGAAAACTTGGACACTTCCTCTGCATGTGATAGCTCATAAAAAGGCACCTTCAGAAGGTGGTTTAAACTACCATGGGTACCATTGTTCAGTGTTGGCTGAATGTATAGAAGATCACACATCAGGTTATAGACTTCAATATTGTTAAATGGCTCAACTTCAGTCTTCTCTTTAAAACTGGGTCCACGTGCCAAAAATACAGCCTCCATGGTCTTAAATATATTGTCAAAACCATGGTCACTTCCTCCATGGAATGAACTTGATTTATTCCTCACAGTCTTCCACTGTCAATCCATCAAAAGATAACTTTGTCGATTTTGACATTTTTGGCAAAGTGTAGTTGTTTTGGCAACTCAGGAGTCAATGAGGTGTGAAATGCTGCTCAGGTTTTCGGCACTAATCTGGAAGCCATTTATCTGCCCTTCCATTCTAAATGACAGCTTTGCTGGATAGATTAATCTTGGCTATAAATCCTTGCCTTTCATGACTTTGAATACTTCTTTGTAGCCCCTTCCTGTCTGTAAGGTTGCTTTTGAGAAATCAGCTGATAGTGTTATGGGAACTCCTTTGGAGGTAACTCTCTCCTTTTCTCTTGCTGCTTTTGAGATTCTCTCCTTCATTTTAATCTTGGCTAATGTAATTATGATGTGCCTTGGTGTGTGCTTCCTTGGGTCCAATTTCTTTGGGATTCCCTTTCAAATAAGTTTTCAGTTTCTTGCTCTTCCTCTTCTTCTTCTGTCACCCCTATGATTCAGATGTTGCAATGTTTAAAGTTGTCCTGAAAGTTCCTAAGCCTCTGTTCATTTTTTTTGAATTCTTGTTTCTTCATTCTGTTCTTGTTGAATGTTTATGTCTTCCTTCCCCAAATTGTTCATTTGAGTTCCAGTTTCCTTCCTTTCACTATTGGTTCCGTGTATTTTTATTTATTTCATTTTTCATAGCCTTAACTTTTTCCTCTATTTTACAACCATACTCAGCCATTTCTGTGAGCATCCTGATTACCAGTGTTTTGAACTCTGCATCTGATAGGTTGGCTTTCTCTTCATCAATTAGTTCTTTTTCTGGACTTCTGATATGTGCTTTCAATTTGGGCCATATTTCTTTGTCACTGTGCACCTATTATGGTGTAAGAGGTGGAGCCTTAGGTATTCTCCAGGGTGGGGCAAACCACATCTCTGTGTTGTGGCACTGTGTGTGGGAGAGTAGTCAGAGAGGGAACAATGCCACTTGCTTGGCTCTCTGTCAGCTTTCAGTCACTTCCCCCCTACCCACAAGCAAATTGGGCCCTTCTGGATCTGATTCCTGGGTGGGTGGATTTGTGTGCCTTCTAGGACTCTGTGGTTCTCTCCAATGAACTTTCCTGTGAGGCTGGGAGTTTTTGTTGCCACTGCACCCCCCACACCTGTTTTTACAACCAGAGGTTTTGAGGTTTTCTTTTCCCACACTGGAACTCTGGGTTACATGGTCTGTCTCACCCCCCAGTTGTTCTTCCTGGTTTGTCTGCACAGTAATGTGGGACTGCTTGGTTCTTCAGCCACTGCCTTGCCATGCATCATCTCAACCCTGGCTGCCTGTCTCCACCCCTCCTACCAATGTGAATGAATGTTTCTTCTTTAACTCCTTGGTTGTTGGACTTCCATATAGTTTGATTCTCTGGCAGTTCTCATTTTTTTTAATTTGTTGTTGTCCTTCTTTTTGTTGTGAAAGGAGGCAAAGTTTATCTACCTATGCATCCATTATTGCCAGAAGTTGAAAAGCCAGTATAATTTTTAAGCCCCATTTTTTTGTTAGCAACAACTTTTCACTCCATGCTTCCTCTTGCTTCTCTGCTATGCAGAGTTTTGCTCCTCTACCTCTGTAAATGTTTCATCAGTTTAATTCTAGTCATCACTGACATGAGCAAACCATAGACAAAATAAGGTATTGGGCATCTCTTAATAGGAAATGTTGGACAAAGGCACTTGAGTGATGAAGAAATGAGAACCAGAGCAAGAAATGTACACTCTTGCTTCCTGCAGTTTCAAGCTACTTCCTCCTATGATCTAATAGCATTTTCACTGTTTTCATGCCTGCTACCACTTCTATTATCAAAATCAAGTAGTTTTGCTTCATTTGGTGTCCTTTGGTCATATGAGTATATATGAGTTTTAAACTCACTTTCCTCTTTAACTGATTTTCCTTTCTTCTTTATAATTTTTCCTTTCTCAGTGTGTAGCCCTTTGTCATTAGAATGATAATCATACTAATAGCAGGAATGTAATTTCACATAATGCTAACAGTAGTTATGTCACACTCACACACACACAGGTTATTCTTAGATTCATTTACAGTCTGACTTCTTCCTCTCATATTTAAATCCAGCAGGTGTTTATCTCCATTGGGGAATGTTTGTTGAGCCCCCTCCAGGGAGCCTGGGGCTGGCCCTAGGTTCCACTGGATTACACAGGGCAGATTCAAAGATGTGAAAATACTTTTCCTCTGTTAAGATCAAGGCATATAAATTTTATTTCATGTCTTCAGATGTTGTGACTTTTGTGTACTTGAAACTCTCTCAGCTCTGTTTTTTAAGACAGACAAACTAAACTGTATTAACTTGAGTTATTGAGTGGTATCCTGTTTTGAAGGTGGTGTTCTGCCTCGTAAGTTCACTTACAGGGATTCTCTTTGTACAGCCCTTAGATGGAAAGAAGAGATGGTGATTATATAAGTACTCTGGGATTTTTTCTGAAGGTCGTCAGTAGCCTAACAATACAACATTATCTTCACAGTGCCCCTATGATAAAGGTGGAATTCAATGGTTCAAGAAAGTTAAGTAAATTCCTCAAAATGAATTATATGTATGGTAATAATCACACCTTATTTTTAAACCATACTTTCAGGTTTAAAATGTGCTTTCTAACCTCCTTATTTTTTGAGATATAGACTGAAGTATTTAGAATAAAAATGGACTAAAGTATGCAATTTATTTAGAAGAATTCATCCAAAATAACACAATACAAATATTCAAAGTATAAACAATTGTAAAATCTCAAAAAAACAATAACAAAATTTCCTTCTTATAGTTCATCTTGTGACTTCATACAAGCCCAATGAAATTGTTACAATAAAAAGTGATCTCTAATTTATTGATGAGGCTAATGTGATGAAGAAATAAATGTGAACTGCTCAAGGCCACAGTCTTAGTAGCTGATTCAGTTTGGACCAGAATTCAGGTTTTCTAATTCCAAAAATAGTGTCTTTTTTTTTTCTTTCTTAACCATAGAAGTTTACTCCCTGACAATTACTATTAAATTACAAACTGTTTGAGCTATGGACTAGCCTTCTGGTGTTTGGATTGATAAAATTTTAAATTCAAATACTGTCTGGACTAATCAGATCAATTACCCAAGGTAAAATTTAGGATATGTCCAAACTGCCCAGTAAAAACTTTAAACATGTTTATTGTTCTATCTATTAAGTGTCTTAAAGTTGGAAGGTTAACACAGTGTTAAGAGGTTATTTTTTGGAATAAATTAGACTATCAGGGTTACCCTAGGTAAGTAGTTTATCTTCTCATGATCTCAACAGCTCATCACTATAATGTAGGTGATAGATCCCTTCACTTCATAGGTTGTTGTGAGTATTAAATGAGATATTGTATATAAAGTGTTCAACTCAGTGCCTCTTACAGTGTAAAAGCTCAGTAGGTATTATTACTTAAATACACAGTTATTAGTCACGAGCATAATATATTTCCATCAAATTAAACCTCAGCCAGTACCCCTGTAAAATTTACAGTGGCTATAGAATTAAAAATCTCTACTTAAAAAGAAAATACTATATTCCTTATGAGAAATGGTTAAAACAGGTGTGCTTTGGTCATTGTAATCTGGGCATGTCCATAAGGACACCAGATACCAGAACAAAAAAAATAGACTCTGGAGTCATGCCATTCATCTGGAGTTAAGAGCAAGGGAGAAAAAACATCATGATAACTACAGATAATGTGATTTAAGCTTATAGGTAGTAAAAAGCCGTGGTTTCAAAAAATACTGGAAAATTTAAGAAGAGCAAACTTGAATGATCAGCAACCTTGAAAAATGCTTGTGGTCATGAGTATTCACAGTGTAAGTTAAAGTAACAATAAGATACTACTTTACTTAACAGATTTAAAATAAAATTAGTTCAAGTGATAATACCAATTGCTTATAGGGATGCACAGAAAAAAAATCTTGCCATTCTTGCCAGAAAAATGCCATTCTAATAATGTCCATGAAAAATAAATTGTGTATATGGTTCAAACCAACTAACTCATTTTGGTAATCTGTCTCGTGGATATAAAAGTACCAATATGCAGTTCTGTAAGTGTAAAGACATACATTGCAGCATTGTTTATAGCATCGAGAAGCTGGAACTAGTGAATAGCTAATATTTATGGCACATCCATGACATGTAATGTGTCCATTAAAAAGAGTAGATTAGTGCTCCTCTTGCATTTGATTTGGGGGGGTTTCCGAAAGCATTATGAGACAAAAGAGTAAGATGCAAAGACCTGTGTACCATATGTTCACATTTTAGTAAAGCTAACAACATACATGTGTGTGTGTGTGTGTGTGTTTCATATTTGGGTAGCTGAGCATTAAGGAAAGTAAAGAAAAATGCAAATGAGAGTGTTAAGAAGACTATGGTGTGCAAGAGGTGAACAAAAAAGATTAATTACACCAGAAAGAAAACATACACCAATATATACACACCAGCAAATAGGATATAAAATATATGGCATTTTTTTAAAACTATGGCATATGTATATTGTGTATATGTTTTATATATGTATGAAGAAATTAGGGAAATTCTATATGAATTAATTGTTGGAAGTTAATAGAATATATAATAAAGAAAGTGCAGTGTAATTTGTATGGCATGATGCTATATTTTTAAAAAGCAAATGAGTAGTTAAAACCCAAATGTGTGTGTGCATATGTGTGTATTTTACATATTCACATTGCAGCAAACTTTAGGCTCAATTGAGTCGGTTGCCTGTTTTTGTAAATAAACTTTTTGGGGACAGCCACACTTATTTATGTGTTGTCTATAGCTACTTTCTCCATACAAGGCTGTAGTGGAGAAGTTGTAGCAGAGGCCGTATTACCAGCACAGTCTGAAATATTTGCTATCCAGGCCTTTATAGAAAAAGTTTGTTGGCCCATGGTACACATGATTATATATATTCACATAAGCAACAAGAGAGATAAGAATGTATACCACCCCATTACTTGGTCGGTTATATCAGGAGCAGAATTGAATGGGCATGAAGGGATAATCACTAGCTTTTGTTATACTTCTTAGCACATGCATATTACTTTCATAAGTTAAAAATCAGTTAAGATACTTAATATTTAACAGTTCAAGCAACTAATTCTCTGAGGAACTAGGGCAATGCTTCACAAAGAATGTAGTTTTGGAATTATGTCTAGAAAGACAAGTCTATGTTGGTCAGGTCCAGAAGGGAATTGCTCGTGCTGAACTGAACAGTTCAACAGAAGTCATGAAAGAGAACTCATAGCTCATTCACAGAGCAAGAATCATTTGGGCATGGCCCAAGAATACAATTGCAAAGAGTGTAGGAAGATGAGAGACAGTAGGTGCAGTGGCGAAAAAATGTGTGTGATATTTATTACAGGTTGCCCTGCCCTTCCGAAGGTGACATTGGTGCTTTGAATTTTGTTATATCAGCAACAAGGAGGCATCTCAGTGTTTTAAAAGAAATGAATACCCTCATATCTGTGTTTCAGATAGCTGTCTCCTGGTATGTATGTGATGATTTACTGAGTACTTAAGTGGGTAGAAGAACATACAAGCTATATGTAACTTTTTTATGTACACAAGGCATTTCAATAAAAATAATGAAGGAAATGATAGCCAAAAATTATAATTATGTATTAGACATAATACATAACCCTAAATATATTAACTCATTTAAGCACTCTAACTATATTAATTCATTAATTCCTCATATTAATTACATACACATACATTTTACAGATGAGAAAACTGAGAAACACAGAGGTTGAGTAACTTGGCCAAAGTCACAGAGTAAGTTAAGTGCAGAGTTGGAATTTGAACTCTGACAGTTTGGTACTAGTCTGTACTCCCAAGTATTATATTCTCCCATCCATAAGGAGTTAAGCAATTATTTCCTGAAGAAACATTTATTTATCTCCCTTCATGTACCAGGTAGTGTGCAAGGAGATAGGGATACAGAACGTACTCTGTGAGAGCCTGATCCTAGTCTAAAGGTGGATTGATTGGATAGGGTGATGCTGTGTCCCATTGACATGAGGAAGTGTTCCATGGTTGGTAAAATATGCCTGTCATGGCTGAGTGACATGGTATGGGCAACCCCAGACGGTTCACCTCGTAATGGCAATGGCTAAGGTGGATTCCATGAAAGGCACAGCAATCAAAGTTGCAGAACTTGTCCTGTTTGGAATGGCTGCCTGAAGGGATTTGGGTGTATTTCCTTGTGAACTTTTATCAGATTCTGCCCCTCCCCACAGTGCCCTCACCCACTGTACTCATCCAATTGTCCTGCTGGTTCATTAAGTCAGTTCCCCAGGAGTCTAGGTCACAGCTTAGAAATGCAGACTCCAGGATTTATTATTGCTGTCTCCCAGCAAACACATGAAATTCACTTTAGTTCAAACCACCCAAGCATGACAACTCTAATAATGATGTTTTAATAGTGTCTACTGTGTTAAAGTTTTTTGAAATCTGATATCTGACATGAGCTAATATAAGCAATATCACAAGCCCCCAGTTTTTAATATAACAGTTTCTTAAATGAGGAACTCAGTTATACTGTACTGATAAAACCTAATGATTTCTAAAATGACGTTTCACTGCAATATTTATAATTTCATTGTTAACCAAGACTCTATTGTGGTATTTCAGAATATAAGCAATAATATTCCTCAGTCTAAGTACATTGAATTCACCTCAGAAAATTTAGGTAACTAATTATCTGAAACTACTCAGGCGGCGACTGTTTTCTTCCTGTGTGATTACACTGTAATGTAAGATTTCTCTGTAATGAAACAAAAATAATCCAAATTCTTTACTCAGTACTCTAACTGGCTACTTTAAAAATTGCTGTTAGGCTACTTGCAAATATGTGTGTAATGAGTATTCAGGTTAGGCTTAAAAAGGTTGACATTGTTTGGGGTAACAGATGTGTGCTTACATAGTTTTAAGTGAAACCAAGCCTCAAAAAGGCTCAATAAACAAATGACACTGTTTGGAAAAGAAAGAAGCTTGTTCCCTTTGATAGGGTGCATGGAATTTAACCAACCTGTGTTTATAATTGCTGTCTGGTTTGGTTAGTGCAAAAGAATCTACTTGCTACTCACTTATAAATAAACAGAATAGATCTATTTTTCTATTCTGCAGCCGGCCTGCTGGAGTTTATTTTTCTTTTTCTTTTTTATTGACCACAGACCACTTACTTGATGTCCAAATTATTTTGTTCTATTTTAAACGTTATTCTGATTTGAGGGTTGTTTTCCTCTTAATCCTTGGTCTGTCTTGTAAAGATGGCACCTTCTCCCATATTTCAAGTCATCCCCTCCCCCCATCAAACCCATAAATCACTACCCATGAGTCAGTTCTTCACATGTGGACTTTTGGCTGGATACCAAAGTTGGGTTTTTTGTTTTGGTTTGGTTTGGTTTGGTGTGGTTTTTACCAAGCTTGGATAAAGAGCAAGTTGCTACTACCCAGCTGATCGTAAAAAACGTCAGATGAACACTGTCAATTTGGGGCCATGGTAGAACATTGTGTAGCATATTGTCAATTGTCCAGACTTCTGGGACAGATAACATATTTTTGTATGAGAAATTAAATTTTACCTTTTATGTACAAAAGCATGCTGTGTGATTTTGTGAAGAATTCTAAAATCCATCACAATTTCTGGAATCTTCCCTGGAAGATCTTGCTGTCAGTAAAATCACTGTGCTTTTTAAATCTATTGTCAATTAACTGGAGTGGGTGTGTTCAGTTAAACTTTGAGTTGGCTCTGCATGCTGCTGCTTTTGTTTTTCCTCAACCTAAGAATTAATTATGCCAATATAAAGGCAGGTTATAAAAAAGATATTGCATTTTAATTTTTATGTACAGTATAAAAATAAAATCTAGTTAACCAAAGGCTTTCTCGAAACTATTTTTCTCTCAAAATTAGTGTTGGACTAATATTTATTATTGAAATGATTTTTCAGTGTTAAGATAGAGTTTTACTAGGTTGTGGGTTTACCTTTTATGAAGATTGCATTAATCCATCATGAAAATTTAAAAACTCAATAAATTCATTTTACCATAAAAGATGTATAAAGCCATAAGCATTTTCCAGATGTGAATGTGGATATAAGTAAAGAAAACTCATCTCTTCTGAGAGAGGAAAAACTGTTGACATTTCTTTGAAGTGTAATCTCTTTTGTTTATTTGGTTTTTAATAGCTTCCAGCAGTTAGCCACATATTTTTTAAGTGATGTTGCTCACATAAGTTTTTTTTAAAGTTGTGAGTGGCATTAACTTACTGCCATAAATTTTGAAGCTTAACCTATAAAGGGAGAACTTTATCATGATGGGTAATTGTATAATTGCCAAAAAAATCGAAAGCACCTTTTTCCTTAGCAACAGTTCTGAAATGGAATCCATGGACAGCAGGGTCAGGGAGTCAACTTGCTATTGTTTGAAACTGTAACATTTATATTCAAAGGGCAATCTTTACATGTTGTATATTTAAATAGTAACATTTTATTACCCCTCTGTGCCAATCATTTGACCATTCAATCTGAACTCAAGAAAAGAAAGAATTTTTCGCATCACCTGTATCCCTTGCATAACACTATATATGCATCCAGGAATCCATAAATGTACTGTAGTGGAGGGAAATTTTGTGGGTGAAAAAAAATGATTAAAATTGACTATCTATAGAGTCCACAACATTGAAAAATGGAAACTATTTGGAAAATAAGTGAAAACTTAAATATATATATACATATATATGTATATGTGTGTATGCATAAACTTTCAATATTTCATAATGATTTATATAACAGGCTGCATAAAAATTAATTTGCTATCAGGTGCAGTATAACTGTAACTAACTGCACAGAGAGTATTCAAGGTTGAAGAAATTTTTTTAGTATACCAAGTAAGTTTGAGAACCATTTCTCATTCTTGTCCAATCAATGTTTTTAACTATTATTTATAACAATGCCTAAAGGTAGTGAGGTGGCCTGTTGTGTGTGTGTGTATACTGCTACACACAAAAGTTCTGTTCCTCCTTGCAAACATGCCGATGTAGATCCATGCATATGCCATATTATGCATTGCATTTCTTTTATTGGAATTTATTCTTGCATACCCAACCTGAAAAATAGTCCTGAGACTTTAATAACATGTCACTAAAATGATATAATTTTAATTGGTATAAATAAATAAAAATTTGTCCTGTAATTTGGAAGATAGTGCTAAGCAAGATTAGCTTTTTCATGTTATTACTACAGTTCTAAACAGTATGTTAAAACACTAGTAAGAAAGTTATTTTGAGGGATGCTCCTTGACCACAACTCCAGCTACGTATTAAGACTTGCTCTGTTTTTCATGTGTTTTCCATCAAGGAAGTCTGTGGTTACCTTCCTGATTCTGCTGGCCTGGAAAAACAGAGCTAATATGGTAGGATCTGGAGAAAGCTTTGATGCAGGGACTTTGCAAATAAACCTCCAGATGCCATATGGTTTACATTCATCTCTCAATTTATTTCCTATAAATGTCTATTGAATATTCCATTGAACCAACACATGTGAAACCAGAGCTGAAAAGGAGAACAGTGTATAGAATACTTTGTGGCAGCAAGTGATTATCATATTTCTTTCCTGATATTACTACCAGCCTTAAATGAATGGTAAATTAGTCAAATGCCAAAATTCTTAGATTCGGAGAGACAATAAAGAAAAAATATACCAAGACTTATCAAAACAAACACTCAGTTTTTTTTTTTTTTTTTCCTTTTTATTATTATTTTTTTTTTTTTTAAATAATTTTATTTGGTTACTTTCTATTTTTTTTTCCCCCCCCTCCCCCCCCCCGTCCTCTCCGTGTCATTCACTTGTTCCTCAAAATCCCTCCCCTTTTTCCCTTATTTTCTCTGTGTTTTGGGTAAAGTATTGCATACTCTGCAGCAGGAGTTACTTGTGGCAGCTTGGAGTCATGTGTTTAAGTTGCTGCCACTTAAGGAATAAAGCTGTCTATGCCTCAGATGCAGAAATAAATGCTATTAATATGCTGCAAAGGAAAAATAAATGCTAGAAGAGTTTCACATGAAGCTATGTGGGAACTGTCACTTTTTATATCATCCTGTTTGTTTGTATTCTGTTCTGGAATCCAGGCACCACCCCCCAGATCATTATACCAGAGATAACTCTTCTAAGAATTACTAAGTTTGCTAATTGCCTTACTTTTCCAAAATGAGGTAATTTTTCCCCCCATTTTAAGGCCAACATTTCCAGGACACTATCCTGCAATTTTAGAGAAACTATTTCTCTCCCCTGCATCTGTATACTGATTTTCTCTCCCATTGAGAAATCTTTTTTTTAAATCAAACACAGCTCCTGACAATGACCAATCATATAAGCAATCAGTCATAGTACTTCCAATATATACTATTACTAGGCATTTAAACATTGAAAGCCAACACAGACAATATTGAGTTAGGCAAAAAATTTGTTACATTTTTTTTCCTGTAAAATGATTCTAGTAGTGCTTAGTTGTCTTTAACTTCATTTGAAACAATTTTGTTAGATTGTATTGTTATGGCTGTGATATCAGCATGCATTAAAAAATGATCAGAATTGGTTAGTTTTTGTGCAGCCATTTTAATATTGAAGATGGAAGAAAATAATCAACATTTTCAACATATTATGCTTTATTATTTCAAGAAAGGTAAAAATGCAACTGAAATGCAAAAAAAAAAAAGATTTGTGCAGTGTATGGAGAAGGGGCTGTAACTGATCAAACTTGTCAAAAGTGGTTTGTCAAGTTGCTTGGTACTATTGATATTTTGGCCAAATAATTTTTTCTATGGGGCTGTCATGCATTGGAAGATGTTTTGTAGCACCCCTGGCCTCTACCCACTAGAAGCCAATAGTGGGAGATAGCCAACATACTCAAAATACCCTAATCAATAAAGTTATTGTCGAAAATGAAAAATGTGTTTTTTACTTTACACAAAAAATAGAACAGACTTTTTGGCCAACCAATATAAGGACTAAATATAAGTAGGGAAACAGGAAGGATCATTTCCTCAGATGCAGCATTTTGTTGCTTTTCAGAATTCAGATACCCAAGTCTTTCACTTAGTGCTTTAATATTAAGGGCTTGATAACTTAATAAAACAAATCAGAAAAGCACAATAAATTGAAGTGTTACTAAGTTAAATCTATTCTTAAGACCTGCCTGAGCCCTTGAGAAAGGAGAAGAGACTACTGCCTCAGAGACCATATTTTGTTCCCTGGGATTGCACAGTCTACAGCACTGACTCAACATGTGATTAGGTTTACTTCCTTAACAAAAATGGGCACATAATTGAAAATCATTATTTTTTAGCCAACATTATATACATTGTAGAGTAAAATTATGTTATAAATATATACTGCCAGTTGCATCAAGTAGCAAACAAAAGAGTATTACAAAATAAATCAGAAGGGGGAGAAGTCACATAAAGTAATTAGAAACTTTGCTTGTGCATTATTCCTTTGTGACCCCAGAGCTAGAGTTGAGAAATCTTATGTTTAAAATGTCAGACCTAGAGATTAAAAGCAAGCATGCCATTCAGGGCTTTTATTAAACAAATGCACAATGGGAGAGAAATCCCATACATTTATTCTTATCATAGGAGATGACTGAGATATTTACATATGATTTTCTATTTATTCCTGTTATTATAAAATACACTTCCAGAGTTTCCTTCAACAATGAAGGGTTTACATGAACGAATGAGAAAGGATGAGTGTGAAAAGACATTTTGATTTTCATATGAGAGTAGTCTAATTCTAAATAAAGTACATTTTCAATCAAAAAATAAAATGTTTTGAAAACCAGAAAATTTCATTAATTCCCAAGAAGAAAATTCTAATAAATTCATCCCACAACTGTATAACACACAAGATATTTACTGTTTTCTAAATTTGCAAATTAATTTTCTTTTCAAAATGCTGTCAGGTTAAAATTCCTTGGCTGAATTCATATAAAATGTTTGAACTTATATAAATGCTCATATAAATATTTGTCTTCTATTTCCTATACTTCTGAGTATACCGGGGTCTATTAAATAGTGTTAGTAATTACAAAACAAACCAAAAAAAATTGCTACTTGCTGGTTTTGCTGGTCCCCCGCACAACAGAGGATTCCAGTTTCTGTGCTGTCTGGGATACATGCCTTCCATTAACTAATCACAGAGCTAACCCATGTGCCCACGACCCTCACCTTCGCCAGCTGGCATGCTTCTGCTCAGGCCCTCATCAGTGGCTCTTCACATGCTCTGTGGACAAGCCCTGAATGCCACAAATTGGGCACTCCAGTGAACTGATATGAGAATCCTATTGCCAATCTAGTTGCAGAATTCTGGAAATAAAATTTTCCTAATACATTTATTTTCAGAGTTGGCTTTTCAACAACAAATACACAAACGTCAATTTACAATGTTCTAGAATTGATAAGTCTACCTAAGAAAGGTGGGGAAAGTATTCATAAATTGAGTAGGCATTCCTGATTACCAATCATGATGACTCATTTTAAGGAAAGTCTGAAAAATGTAATGGTGTTGGCTTCTATTAAATGAGAGGCATTGAAAGTCATCCTGAGACAGAGAACTTCTTTTTTTAAATTTTTTAAAAAGATTTTATTTATTTATTTTTAGAGGGGAAGGGAGGAAGAGAATATCAATGTATGGTTGCCTTTTGTGGGTTCCCTCCTGGGAACTGGCCTGCAACCCAAGCATGTACCCTGACTGGGAATTGAACCGCAATCCTCTGGTTTATAGGCCTGTGCTCAATCCACTGAGCTACACCAGCCAGGGCGACAGAGAACTTCTTTTAAGTTATTTTTTCTATAATAGATGTAGATAGGCCCAAATAGTTCAAAGGAAAATTTGTGAGCAAAGAAGTCATTGGATTTAGATCTCCATGTGAAAGTAGTTTCTTCTAGATTTTGTGTGTGTGCATGCATGCACATGCCTGTGTTTTCTATGTAGGGAGAGGGAAGAGAAAGCAAGCAAAATTTTCAAATAGAGGTATTTTCTTCCACCTCCTCTCTGGATCCTGGCTCCAGGACCAAAACCTCTAATGAAAAAGGCCTCTAATGTGATAAAGATTTCAAGTTTTCTTAGATGACTTCACAACCTATTTTAATCAAAGCAAAATATACATGAGAACTATCTGGTAAAAGTCTAGCTATTCTTAATATAATGAGTCAGTTTGTGAGACACTGATATAACCTGGCAGACAAGGAGAGTGGACTGTCATGCACATGCATGAACAATGATTACTTCACTGTACTAGTCAATGGGGGTGGTAGACACCAACCACTGAGGGAACATCTGTACTGTGTGGCTGTTGCACTCGAAACAACTGAAGGAGTAGAGCAACGAATCTGCATCAAATGTTGTGTTAAGCTTGAACATTCCCCAGCAGAAACTATTCAGATGATTCAGAAGGATCAAGGAGGATGCAATGAGTGCAGCGCAAAAAAGTGTGGCACAAGTGCTCCAAAGTTGGTCAAAAATCTATTGAAAGTGATCCACATTCTGGAAGGCCTGCAACAAGCAGAACACCTGAGAATGTTGAACATGTATAGGCTACAGTCAACAAAGATTGGTGACTGACGGTGTGAGAACTAGAAGCCGGTCTGGGGACTCTAAATCTACTGTGACCAAGATTTTGTGATCCAGTGTCAGCAGGATCTTGGTGTGAAATGTGTTGTGGCAAAATTCATTCCATGGCTTCTGCTACCAGAGCAGAAGGAATATCATGCTGATAACACTGAGAGAGCTGTATGAGGTCCCACGGTGACTACTTTGAAGGAGACTAAGGCATCATTGTTCCATGTACAAGGGTTCTTGTATCTTGTATCTCCTTAAATAAACATATCTATTTTTCATAGTACATGGCTGTATATTTTCTGGATAGACCTCATCCTGTCTCTTCAAAGTATTTTGGAAATCATTTATCTTCATCATTTCTCAGAGTCATCACCACTTTCTGACCACAGAAATTTAAGCCTAGAGCATCAAATCACACAATGACTTAAGATGTGAAACGATAAAAATTTATGGCACACTTAGGTTTGAAGTCATGCAATACAAGCATTTGTTTGCTTGTTTGTTTGTTTTTGATAGTAATAATAAAAATGTAAAAGTTTTTTGCTATCAATGATTATTGTCAATAGGACAAGTACAAAACAGGCTTGCGCATTAAGTATGCTTAACATTTCCAAAAGGTCTTATTGGTTTAAAGGTCTATAGATGCTTTATAAATATCGCAATTATTAAAATGCTGTCTAAAATTATCTTATATTCACTAACTCAGAATACTGACGCCAAGAGTACATGGTCTGCATCTTTTGTCAGGCCAGGGTTAGTTTTTGTCATTGGGAAAAAAACCTTCCAATATCACACTATCTGAAAAAATATATTTTTCCTTTGTATCTATAACCATCCTTTATATCACTCAGGTAGATATCTGGAAATAAATGTAGATTCCCCATGTCACAAAATATAGACAAGCAAAACCTGTGTTCATGTTTAAATTTTTGTTTTGTTTTATTTTATTCAGCTTTTCTCCCCATTTTCTAGTCATGGATGCCATATTCCTAAGTCATCTCAAATAACTTAGGAGAGACTACCTGACTACAATTTACTGGGCAAGTGAATGAAAAATGCCTTCATTTACATGATTAACGTTTAATTAATGCTGTTAATTAACAATGTTTTTTTTTTTTTACTTTTTCAGCTGAAATGTAACACTTAACACTTAACATTGACCTTAACTTTTAAAATAAAAGGTAGGTATTAAGAAAGCCCAGGGAAATTGATGATTGATAACATGTATTATGATATAGTTCCATGTGATCTAGCAGGAAGTTACAAAGTAATGTGCATTGTATCATATAAAATCCTAATGATGGTTAATGTTAGCTAATTAAGATGAACACTGAATTGAGCCAGCCTGGCTCATGGGGGTATTCATATCCTATTAGAGTTTAACAAAATATTATTTTAGTCAAAACCATATATAGTGAATCATTTTAGCTTCTCACTAAGAAATACATTTTGAATCAAACTAGACATCGAAAGCATATTTTAATCCTTGTTGCCAGCTGAGATTATATTAAACACCTTCTCAAATTTAATGTTATACCATGTGGGCTTTTTTCGTTTTGTTTTAATGAATCTCAAACATAGAGGTATGCTGTACTTATACATTATCACCTAAGAAATCAAAAATACTTGCCACTCCCAATTTTTAAAATATCAAATATTCTTGTTAATACATCTGAGTTCTTATAAGAGTGTGCTTAGGTAATTCAAAACAGACATTTCTACTGCTACTGAAGACATCCAATTTCCATAGCTGGCATAATATTTATTAATTTTCTTTTTCCTCTATAAAACATCTTTGAAATACAATTATATTGACATCACTGTGTGATTCGACCAAATGATTTTGACTCTCTGGGTGACAATGTGCTTGTGCTTAAGAGAAGGGAATTATACCATAGGGTCTAGATGCCCATAGATCCTAAAATAGTTCATTTCCTACAAATTTTGGTTGTTTGTTTAATATTTGAATGCCTAACTATGATAGTAGGCACTGGAGATGTATACATGAAGGAAGGTAATGTCTGATGAGAAATACTTTAATACATACTGTGTACTTAGTTGATAGGACTTAGAATGGCTCCTCAGATAAGGCAACACTCTGATTGTCATGAACTCATCTGAGATGAAGCCAAAATTTCTACGAAACCAATTTGTCTATGCAAAGGCCACTTTGTAATGGAAAATATTTATTGGCTAGTAAGTAGCACTATGTCTGTGTGCTACTAACTGGCCTATAGGATTATTTTCTGTGCTCTCTAAGGAAAGAGGTTGAGAATTTGTGGGCCTGAAGCTGAGAACTGGCAAGTCTGAGCAGTAGGCATGGCATGAGGGCTCTCAAAAACTATCAGCTTTTCTGTACACATTTCAGAATCTCAGAATAACTGGTTCTCAGGCAGCATTTCCCAGATGGATAAATCATTTGATTTAACAGTATTTTAAAATAGTATTATTATAATAAAAGTAAACAAAGGTATGAAATAGAGTCCAGCATCTCTGAGAAATTTTAGGGTAAGAAACATTAGTTTGCTGAGAACTTCTTGTATCTTCGAGGTGGGACCCTGGCCTTGCCACACTGCCTCCTGTAGTATGGGAGCTCTGCGGTGGCAGACAATGAGGACTGCTAATTTGCAGCCCATTCCCACTGCCTGCCCCTACCCCACCTTTTGTGTCAGAGGGCACATACAAACACGCACACACATTTATATATTTTTGTCTGTTCACTGCTCTATGTTTTCACAATAGAAACTCAGTTATATATTGAGTGAATAAATAAATATACACACTTTTGTGTGTAAAGTCTTTGGTGGTTCCACTTATTTCTAAATATAGTACATGAGCAAGAAATTGTTACTGAGTTGAAATAAAATGACTGCAATGATCTCATTGATATCTGCACAAATATCTGAAAAATCCATTGATGCCTCTTGAAGGAGACCCTCGGAAAGAACATACCATATTATATACAGCATAATTCAATTTTCAAATAAATGAACATAAGCATGTATACATATGCTTCACATGTATATGATTACATATATTTCTTATGTATGTAATATATGTATATAAACATAGGGAAAAGATCAGAAGAGTATATTCTGGAATATTAACAGTAGTCACAATGTTGTCTTTAAGTGATGAGATTTCAGATGGCTTTTATTTTGTTTTGTTTTTCCATTTCTTTTTACTTTGCTGTCTTTTCTTGATTTTATACAAAGAACAATAGTTGTTATCTTCTTGATAGGAAGGAAAGTTTGAATTCAGCATACCTGTGGACTGACTGATTCCTACCTTTTCACTGACTCCTCTAAGCAGTCAGTTCACATCTTATTGTAAGATCTGCCATGCACATGTTTACCTGCAGTGGCACCTAGCTCTACATGTTTGTTTTTCTCCTCTCTGTACATACTGGCCTTTCCACTGCTCACATCCTAGAGTGGCTCACTTTGGAGTGACTGACAGTGAATCAAAATTTAAAAAAGCAGTTGGTATTAAAGATCAGTGCTTTATTAGAATTATTCATTCAAATACAATTAACTTACCCTGATAGGGGGACAAGGAAGAGTTTCCGCCAGGGAAAAGGAAGGATCTAAGGGGTTCTCCATTTATAGCCATTCTCCTATTTGAATTTTTTCCTCCAGCAACTTTATTGACATGACAGCTAGAAACAAAAGAAGGTCAGAGAATAGAAAGGTGTTCCCTTTGATGTACACGGGATAGGATTAACTTCCTTAGTTTGAGCACAAAATGAAGTTTGAAACATGGGGGTTCTTTTTAAGATTTTATTTATTTTTAGAGAGAGGAAAAGGGAGAAAGAGGGGTAGAGAAGCATCGATGTGTGGCTGCCTCTCACATACCCCGCGCCCCCTGCTGGGGATCTGGCCCACGATCCAGGCATGTGCCATGACCAGGGATCAAACCAGCGACCTGTTGGTTCGCAGGCCTGTGCTCAATCCACTGAGCCATTCAGCCAGGGCCGAGTGGGTTCTTAGAAAACCTTGCTCAAATAGTGATCCACGTAACACAAAGTGATCCTCTTTCCTATCAGTAAAATTGGAAGCACATGGAGGGACCGTACTCAATACTATTGCAACCTCTCTTAGTACCTGCATGAGGAAGTGGGGTGGGGTGCCACCACTTTTGGATGAGAGCTCTTTGAAATTATAACAAAATCTTATAGACATTGAAACAGGAATGTGTATCATATGCACCTAAAATACTGCAAACAAATTCATGAGGTCTGCTATTAGAATCCTCTCTAGAATTAAGAATATGTTCCAGATTAGGAATTCTTACATACATTATTCTTCATCCATCCATTCTTTTGTTTAGATTTGGGGTCAGATGGCCAGGATTCAAATCCTAACATGACCCTCTAAGTCTGTATTCTTATCTCTAAAGGGTAGTGCCTATTTAATGGATGTTGTAGGGATTAAATTAGAGGGAATTTGTAACAATCCTTCTTAAATGCATACTTCAAATAAATAGAAGTTTTGATAAATATTACAAACTAGAAGTTATTACTGATGTTCTTGGAAGTTTTGCTAAGACTTGGGAAGAAAACAAATCATAATCCATACCTTCAAGGAGCTTTGATTCTTCCATTCTTCTTTAGGGAAAACACAAAGAAGTCACCACAGGTCAGCATGAAAATTATAGAAACGATGTATAGAATAGTGGTGTCTGGAGCCAGTGGGTATGTGGTTTTTTCTATTTGGATAGAAGTGTTCTAGACTTGGATTATGGTGACAAATGCACAACTCTGAAAATATACTAATAATCATTGAATTACACATTTCAATGATAAATTTTACGTGATATGAAAATACTGTTCCACCGGGTGTGGCTCAGTGGATTGAGCTCTGGCCTATGAACCAAAAGGTCATTGGTTCAATTCCTAGTCAGGGCACATGCCTGGGTTGCAGGCCAAGTCCCCAGTTGGGGGCATGACAGAGACAACTTATCAATATCTCTCCCTCTCTTTCTTCCTCCCTTCTCATCTCTTTAAAATAAATAAATAAATAAAATGAAAATACCACAATAAAGCTGTTAGAAATAGAAACTAGCATGACGGTTGTTGACATACATGTTTGCCAAGGGCTATAGTTGCTACAGAGGAAGGAGTGACCTCATGGTGCAAGGAAAAGTTTTAAAAAGAAGGAATGTTGAATTAAGTTCCAAAATGTAATGTTTGACATTACATAGTAGCACATTCTAAGCAAGGAAAGCACATACCAAGTCCCCTAGAAAAGTAGGATCAAAGTAATTTGCTGAATCAAAATAAATATGTTGACTCTCCTTACATCAAAAATATTGCCTTTTTAATATAGTACACAATGCTCATTTTGCTACCATTATGTTTCTCCTTCCCCATCCTATGTTAAGATATGCTTGACCCAAAAGGAAGTAAGATAGATCTAAATTTGTAAATGTAACCCCAAAATCATTGAAATGCAGCTTTGAAATATGCTAGTCTTATTGTCCTAAATTGAAAACGAGGAAACAGACTAGAGCAGTTAACTCTGTAAGATTTTGACCATATCCCACTCAAGCAATTTAAAAGAACAAAACAAATACAAACAAACAAATAAAAAATCATAGCACTGGTACACACCCATAGAGACCCTCTAGAATTTTTCTGTGTGCACATGTGGGTGGGTAGAGGTTTTGTAGCCCAATATCTCAAAATACTTAGTCCTTGAATTCCAGTAATAGCTTCATTCCATGTAATTTTATCTCATGAAAACTAAAGTTTAGTCACACTCATTATAACCACTGCATAAGAAAGAAATGACTGTTGAATTTGTATGTCATTTGTCCAAAGAATCAAAATAATAATAATATTAGCCCAAGAGTACTTTAGATTCAATCCTGCAAATCCTTGCCTAGAAGATCTAAAGTGGCTGAACTTACTTGTTCAGTAGGCATGTGAGGAGCCAGGGTTGTGTCAATCAGGCCTGTCTCTCAGCACGGCACTGTCGGTTAATGCTCCAGGACACAAGCACTTCTTTCCTACGTCACCAAAGTTAGTAAGAGACAATCTTCAAACACAATGAAAAAGATTGGGATTGAGGGATAGTCTGATCAAGGAAAGCAAGAGGGTTTGGAAAATGGATAAAGTACATGTCTGAAACAGTTGAAGGGATTTACCTTCATGAAGTCCAAAGTCTGTGAGTTGAGTTTGCGGGTGTTCCAGCAGCTCAGTTTCCAGGTTACTACTCCTTTGTATATCATTTCATTCTTTGAAACAAATGACTCTAAAGGGATGCAATTCTTACAGCTCAAAGTCCCTAATATCCTGAAGATTCATAAAATGAATCTTCATCATTGCTTCTACACATGGCTTAGAAATAATGCTTAATCATAGTCACCTCATTTTCATTACACATCTTTTATTATTTTGTTTTCAATGTTTAGTTTTGAAGCTTTTGCTGCTTCCTTCTGGTCTTAAGACCATAGCAAAGTTCATGAGAAAAATAGACTTCCTATGAAATTACAAATAATCAGAAAGCAGTGGTGTATGTGTTTTTCTTTCTCTTACCATGAAGCACTGCCATCAGGTCAAGAGTAGTGTCAAATGCGCAACCTTACTGTTTTGAATTTTTTAAAGAGAGAGGCTCCAGATAAAACAACTGCTTTCTGCATACAATATTCCCTGTGATCACAACTCATGATTGATGACAAGTCAAAACACTCTTTGTTTGCTCAGCTTTAATGTGAATGTGGTGGTTAGGGTTTTGCGTGGGTTTTGAATGTTATTAGATAAATAAGGTCCATAGACACATAAAGGTAGAGGTCTGTTTTCCAAACAATGGAATGTTTCCTTTCCATACCTTTGGGGGTCAACTTTAAAAAGGAAATCCAGTACTAGTCTGCCTACTCAAAAGGCTTGAGTTTCTTCACTTGAAGTCATTTCAAAGTAGTTACTAATCTATACTGGCTTCATTTTATGTGGTTTAAGGCATGGTTTTTCAGCCTTAGCACTACCAACAATTGGGGCTAGTTACTCTTTATTGCGAGGACTGTTTGGGGCATTATAGACTGTTATAGACTGTTATGGACTGTTATGGGCATTATAGACTCTAGATGCCAGTAGAACCCCCTAAGTTATGACAACCCAAATTGTCTGCAAGCATTACCTAATGTCCTTGAGGGGCAGAAGAACCCCAGTTATGAGCCATTGATCTAATGCAGCAATTTTCAACCTTTTTTTTTATTTCATGGCACACATAAACTAACTGCTGTTATTCTGCAGCCCAGCAAAAAATATATTTTTGTCAATATGACAAACATAGGTATATATTCACACAGATGACTATTATTGTACTGGCCATTCTTATTATTTATTTAATTTTTATTTACAATCTAAGGTAAAAGAGGTCAGTGCCCCTCACTAGTCAGGTATTGCATCTGTAAAAATTAATGTGGCATACTGGTTGAAAATTGCTGGTATAATGTTTTGAGTATACTAACAAAAAAATCTCTAGCACTGAGTAAAAACAACCCACAAAAATAGTATCATACGTAATGCTAAAAAATTGCAACAGGAACTCACACATTACCAGCAATAATGTCTATTTTGAACAAATGAAATTTAATTGTGATCATTAAAAAAGAAAAAAGCAGTCTTTAGCAAGTACCCCATTAGTCCAGAGTGAGGAAATTGTATTTTCAAAATGTGAAATCTAGGGTTTTTTCTCTTTCTCTGAGTAGTCCTATGTTCTACTGAAAGAAACAATTGTCTTCAATTTTTCTCTCAGGAAATACTGCACCAACTCAATGGGAAAACACAAGTGAGGTCATTTTTTTTTCTTGCTGACTAAATCATTCCCCTGAGAAATTTCAGTCATTTCCTTATACCACTACCGTTTATCCTTGGCCTTTCCTTAAGCATATTTTAAGAAATTCCTCACATATTCATCTTCATTGGCGATTCTGGTTTTATAATGAGGCATTTGTTATAAACATTAGTGACCATAATCAGATTTTAGTTTGAAACCTTATATGGGCAAATTTATGTAGGAAAGACTATAACTGCAGACAGTGTTACTGAAGAAACAGTTAATACAATTTAAATAAAAAGGTTTATGGCTAATTTCAACTCATTTAGTGAATTGTAATTATATGATTACCCATAGAACCTCCATAGTATGGTATTTGAAAGATCAAAGTTAGTGAAAAGTCAGCATGTAATTAGTTTCTTGCTTTAGAGCATTAGGTAGAATTACTGCAAAGAGGCAAAACTATCATTTTATAGAGACCCTTAGGAGATTTATAATGATAGTAGACAAATATATGCATACAATATCAGTTGGTGTGCTAAAATTTAATTTTCTTGAGGAAATGTGGTTGAAGATGATCACAATACATGGAGATGTTCTTATTTTAATATTGGTGGATGTTATTATTAGAGAATCATATCAAAAGATATGTCACCAGGGAGAAAATATCATTTATAAATCACTAATGAGTAGCAAACAGTGTTTAGCTTGGAGGTATGAGGCATCTCTTCATAAAATGCATTTATGATCAAACACAAGATATCAAGTGCAGAGAGAACAGATCTATATTTTATCTCATTCTGCTAAGGAATGTTTTTCTATAGTTACAGTTTCACTGCCCATATTGCATTTCCTTCTCCTCAGAAAAGATGCTACAATTAGTGGAAAGCGAAGTTTATTGTGTCAGATTTAGAATCTAGCTATTAAGATAGTATATGATTGTACAGATTAACTATTGTATAATTGTATTTATGTCCTCAAAGTAATACGTAGCTATGCAACCAGTTTATCTAAAAGAACACACCAGGAAATCATGGCTGACAACAGACACCCTCTGGGTGAATTCAAATCATTCACCCTCTGGGTGAATTCAAATCATAAACTATAGTGTTTGGGCCTTCTGTCCCATTGTTTCAGAACATTAGAGAAAAACTAAAATTACATTCTAATGAAAATCTTAGTCATGGTCCCAGGTAAATTCAGGCTTTTGACTGTCATGAGCGTCAGCTGAGTTGTGTTTTGGGAACTTATGAGAACGTCTTCATGCCTCTTCTTTAATAACAACACACCAATCCTTTTTCCTCAGCTCAGCAGACTGTTAAAACTTTGTCTCCAACTGTAGCCAGGACCCAGACAACCTACCATGAAGGACAATAATAATCTTGAACCATTTTAAAAATGGTACATATATGGTCCATCCATTTTTTTTCTGGAACATCTTGTATTTACCAATGATCTGAAGCCACACTCTTCTTTAGTGTAATACCTGACTACTAAATAGAGTGATAGGCTATAGAAGTGCTTTGTTACAGTTGCTATGTAGACCCTGTTATTCACATTACTAAGCATCTTCTTTATGAGAATATTAGGACACTTTTGTTTCTTAGTGTCAAAAATAGTACCTTTCCTGAAGTGTTGTGTTTTTTTTTTCTTATGGACAATACCAGTTATAAAATTTCATGTTTCCCTGTTGATGTTAGCTTCCAGGAATTTTAAAGTCAAATTTGTCATTCACAAAGTGCAAAGGACTTAATAATTTGTGGTTCAAATCACCTTCCTCATTTCATTTAACTTGCTGCTCATGCTGTTCCTATTCCTGATCTTTGTTACTTATACCAACTTATTTTATCTTGCTGCATAGTATGTTTTTGTAACTTATATTACATGTTTCAGAAAATTAAGCAGCTATACAAAAATGAAATTATTGTAGTCTAGGGACCATACATTCTGGCTTGTTCATATTAATTGATAAGCCAGGTAGGTCTTCAAACAAATCAAATAAGCAGATTCTCAGGTAGGGAGTTTTCTATGCTTTATTTATGAAATGCTTATACTTTCTTCATGAGGTATCATGCCACCAATTCACTTGATTCTTAACTATGATAGTTTAGCTACATAGAGGAGAAAGAAAGAACTAGAAACTTTAAGAAGGTAAGGATACAAGCAGGATAGTCATAGGAAAGTCATGGAAGCCGGTAGGACTGAGCCAAAAATATACAACACTAACAGTCTGGAGACAAAGAGAGGAAGCAGTGTAGAGCAGTGTCTTATTTATTACTGGCTGATTCTACTCTGTTGCCTCAGAGAATCACTACACATCTTCAATGAATCAAAGAAAATCGCTAAGCCTTATAAATAAATTCCTGTTGCTGGAGGATGCTGAATATTGTTGCCCATGTGTGAAGGCAACTCAACACCTGCAATATGGAGCACCTACTCTCTACCTATGATTTGGGTTCATACTCAAAACCCTGTGTATTAACTTGGCCCCCAGAACCTTACTCTTTCTCATTTGTCTGCTTCAACAAGCAGTTGCTTTTGTTCTACTTCAGTTTGAGGTACTCTGTAGTATGGGTAGCTATTTCTTTGGGTTTTCTACAAGATTCTTCTGCTAAAATGAATTCTATTTACTCCATATACTCTATATTTTAAGTCAGAAATCATTGCAAATATTTTGTTAAACTTAGTGAAAATCATATTATAACATTTAAAATTTCCAGTCTGAAAAAGGACCAAAATATTTGGCAATGATAGATTGACCCAAATAAAATGGGAATCACTGGATATTATCTCAAATGTCCTTATAGAAGAACAGAAAGCTCTTATTGGGTCTGTTTGGCAAAAAAAGAAGGTGATGAATGGGGAAGGTGATCTGACTAAACTTTAGGTATTTAGTATGTCTAGCAATGCAAAGGATATGTTTATGGTAAACCACTTTGATGTAAACATTAAAAAAATCACTAGCCATTATAAAATTAATCTACACTGTTAGAGTCTAAAGTAGAAGCTCCATCGGAACGAGGCTTAGTGTCTACAGCTGGAAGGGAGACTTCTGGAGTCAGGAAAGTGTTCTTCCCCTTTAAAAAAAATACAGTTTACTTTCAATATTATGTTCGTGTTATTTTCAGGTGTACAACGCAGTGGTTAGACAATGATATACATTACAAACTATTCTCCTTGATATTTCTAGTACCCACCTGGCACCATAGATATAACAATATTATTAACTATATTGTACTTCCTCTATGTTGTACTTTATATCCCCATGACTATTTTGTAACTGCCAATTTGTACTTCTTAATCCCTTCAACCTTTTCACCCAGCTGCCTAACTCTCCTCCCCTCTGGTAGCCACCAGTTTACTCTCTGTGTCTATAAGTCTGTTTCAATTTTGTTTGTTCATATATTTTGTTCTTTAGTTTCCACATAAAAGTGAAATCATGTTGTTTGCCTTTCTTTGGCTGACTTATTTCACTTAGCATAATACTCCCCAGTTGTCATGAATAGTAAGGTAGCATTCTTTTTCATCACTTAGTAAATTCTATTTTATGTATGTACCACAGCTTTTTTATCCACAATATCTATTGATGGGCACTTGGGCTGCTTCTGTATCTTGACTATTATAAATAATGTTGAAGTAAATTTAGGGGTGCACATATTCTTTTGAATTAGTGTGTTGGGGATCTCTGGATAATCAGGCAGTTCTGTTTTTAATTCTTTGAGTAAACTCTATACTCTTTTTCACAGTAGCTGTACTAATCTGCATTCCCAACAACAGTGTGTGAGAGTTCCCCGTTATTCCTCCACAACACTTGTTTGTTGATTTATTAACAATAGCCTTTCTGGCAGGTATGAGGTGATATCTCATTGTGGTTTTAATTTGCATTTCTCTGACAATTAGTGACATTGAGCATTTTTTCATATGGCAGCTAGCCAACTAATTGTCCTATTTGGAGAAGTGTCTACTCAAGTCTTCTGTCCATTTTTATAAATAATTTTTTGGGTTTTTTTTGGTATTATTGTTGTTTTTCTTTTGTTTGTTTGCTGTTGAAGAGGATGTCCTGCTTCTTAATCTGGATGCTCATTGTTATGTGCATTGACTTTATGAACCTTTATCTTGCTATTTAATTATGGTTTTTGTACATTCCTATGTGTATGTAAAAAGGATCTTTACAAAGTTACTGTTAGAAAACCAGGAGAAACAGTTAATTGCATACATTTCTGGTGAAAATACACATTGTTATAACCTCTATGGAAACAATCTGGCAGTATTGTTTATCAAATTTATAAATTCATGTATCCTTAGTCCAATATTTTTTAATTTAAATTATTTTATTGTTGTTCAATTACAGTTGTATGTATTTTCCCCCAACCCCTTCCAAACTGACCTCCCTCCCTTGCTTTCACCCTCCCCCTTGGTTTTGTCCTTGTGTCCTTTAAAATAGTTCCTGAAAACCCTTCTCCCCACTGTCCCCACCCACCTCCCCTCTGTCTGTTATTAGATTGTTCTTAATTTCAATGACTCTGGTTATATTTTGTTTGCATTTTTTCTTTTGTTAATTATGTTCCAGTTAAAGGTGAGATTATATGGTATTTGTCCCTTACTGCCTGGCTTATTTCACTTAGCATAATGCTCTCCATTTCCATCCCTGCTGTCACAAAAGGTATAAGCTCCTTCTTTATCTCTGCTGCCTAGAATTTCATTGTTTAGATATACCATAGTTTTTTGATCCACTCATTTGCTGCTGGGCACATCAGTTGCTTCCAGCACTTGGCTATTATAAATTGTGCTGCTCCGAGCATTGGGGTGCGAAGGTTCTTTTGGACTGGTGTTTCAGGGCTCTTAGGGTATAATCCCAGCAATGGAATTGCTGGGTCAAAAGGCAGTTTCATTTTTAGTTGTCTGAGGAAATTCCATACTGTTTTCCACAGTGGCTGCACCAGTCTGCATTCCTACCAACTGTGCACTAGGGTTCTTTTTCTTCACATCCTCTCCAACACTTGTTCGTTGATTTATGTTGGCCGTTCTGACTGGTGTGATGTAGTATTTCAGTGTGGTTTTAATTTGCATCTCTCTAATGGCTAGTGATGCTGAGAATCTTTTCATGTGTCTCTGGGACCTCTGTATGTCCTTGGAGAAGTGTCTGTTCAAATCTTTTGCCCTTTTTTTTTTCTTTTGCCCATTTTTTAATTGGGTTTTATTTTTTGTCTTCCCAGAGTGGAGTTGTGTGACTTCTTTATATATTTTAGAGATCAAACCCTTGTCTGAGGTGTCATTGGCAAATGTGTTCTCCCATATGATTAGCTCTCTTTTCATTTTAATGCTTTTTTCTTTAGCCATGCTTCTAGAAGCTTTTTAATTTGATGAGGTCCCATTTGTTTTTTTCTTTCCCTGTTTTAGGGAACATATCCGTGAAGATGTTGCCACATGGAATGTCTGAGATTTTCCTGCCAATGTTTTCCTCTTGGACTTTTATGGTGTTACAACTTATACTTAAGTCTTTTATCTACCTTGAATTTATTTTTTGTGTACGGCATAAGTTGGTAATCAAGTTTCATTTTTTTGCATGTAGCTATCCAAATCTCCCAATACCATTTGTTGAAGAGACTATTTTTCCTTTATTTTATGCTCTTCCCCCTTTGTCAAATATTAATTGGCCCTAGAGATTTGGGTTTATTTCTGGGCTCTCTATTCTGTTCCATTGGTCTATGTGCCTGTTTTTATGTCATTACCTGGTGTTTTGATTACAGGGGCCTTGTAATACAGTTTGGTATCAGGTATTGTGATCCCTCCTGCTTTGTTCCTCTTTCTCAAGACCCCAGCAGCTATTCAGGGTTGTTTATGATTCCATACAAATTTCATACATTATTTGTTCTGTATCTGTGAAGTATGTCATGGGTACTTTAATAGGGATTGCATTGAATCTATAAATCACTTTGGGTAGTATGGCCATTTTGATTATATTAATTCTTTCAATCCATGAGCTTGGTACATGCTTCCATTTGTTTGTGTCTTCCTTAATTTCTTTCTTCAGTGTTGTGTAGTTTTCTGAGTATAGGTCTTTTGCATCCTTGGTTAGGTTTATTCCTAGGTATTTTATTTTCCTTGTTGCTATATCGAATAGAATATTTTTTTCTGATTTCTGTTTCTGATGTTTCATTGTTGGTGTACAAAAATGCCTTTTTTGATTTCTGAGTATTGTCAGTCCAACAATTTTTACTTTATAAATTTCTTCTACAGGTAAGTTATACACATGAAAAATGATGAATCAATAACAATGTTCATTGCAGCACAGTTTGTAACAGGAAAAAATTAAAAATAACATAAATCAATAAGATCAATTAAAGAATGGTACATTTACATAATGAGATGCTATGCTAATATTTATTTAAAATTTTCAAAAGAATAAAAAATATTTAATATACTGATTTTAAAAATTCCTAAGGAATATTTAAAGAAAAGGGCAAGGGGTATCTGTGTGTGTCTGTGAGTGAGAGAAAGAGAGAGGAACTTAGTGAGGTTACCTTATTAATGAGCTATCTTTTTTATATATTTTTGTACCATTAAGTAAATTGACCTTACAAAAATAATTTAATTTAAAATATTACAAACTTAAGAAATAGACTCCAAATGTAAAATTGATATTTCAGGGCTGCCATTATCATTCAATATTTTCAAAAATGCAAAGTAACTAAAAAACAGTTATTACTTAGAGGTTAGCCTTCATGAAGGTGATCTGTGAGTTAAAATTCTCTGGAATTCCTATAGTTTCTTTTCATATTATCTAGATTCTGTTTCAGAAAAGTGGTCAGAAAAGAGATGCTTCCTTATTGGAAAAGGAATTATATTCCTTGCCACGGGAATGTGCTTGAGAAGCTGATTTCTCACAACTTCTTTGAGGAGACCCATGAAGGACCCATGACAAGTGTAAATAAAGCCCATGCTCTTCATAATTGGGGAAACAAAGTCCTTATTTGTCTGGTAATTTACCAAGGTTCACACAGAGTATCTCATCTAGAACATGAATACAGGTTTCCTGATTCAAGTACATCATTGTGTGTGTAGCTGTTCTTGTAAGTGAAGAAACATTTGCCAGAGATACAACATTATGTACTGACTACCCAACTCTTTTCAATGGCATTCTGATCCATGATAGTATGCATGATGATTTTAATAAAAACTGTCCTTTTGTGTCAGTGTTCTACCAGAAGTTTCATGGATTTATGCCATAGAAACTCCTGGAGGCAAGATAAAAAAAACTGAGCATGGGACTCCTAGCCAGCTGGACTCCTAAAGGTTTTGCATGAAACTGGAAAAAAATGGAAAGAGAATGAGGTCAAGCTCAGTAGGAAAGTGAAATGTGCATATTGAATAAATGTCAAATATTTAAAAAGTATCTTAGAAAGGTAAATTTTGGGTTCATGGTGACAAATAGCTTCATGTCTTATGCTAGTGTTGACTGCCTGTTCTGCTAAGGATTTTGAGGCTGCAAGCAGCTGCAAGTGGAAAGAAATATGAGGGTAGATTGATTATGTCTGTTCTATATGTAGCCTCAGCATGTGGCTGCACACATTCCATATACATCAGAATCTATCTTTATTCATTTGACCAAATTTTTAGCATGTATTATTTCTCAGGCACTGATGACATAAAGACATTTAAGATCCATTACCACCAAATATAGAAGATAGACACTCAAACAAAAAATATCCTAAGAAATTCCAATTAGGTCCTCTGCAACTTCTTTGTGATTTCTTACTTTATCTTTGAAATCTAAAAGGACATGTCCATCATCACTTAAATTCAATCAGACTCATATTTATTGAAGAACATTAGGGATCGTGGTGTGCCAAGCAATCTGACTTATCAGTTGTTTCAAAGTCTATGAAAACCACTTTCTGAAATAAAATCCATTCTCCTTCTGTGTTTTTAATGTCTCCCCTCTTCCTCCTGCTTTCTCCACCATGAAAAGCTCAGGCTATACATCCCAGAGGAAGTTTTATCAGAAACTCCACATTTAAGGATTGTGGCATGTGGTTCCCTAAAATAGAAAGCTTTGTGACCTTTTCAAAATCCTCACCATTTCACATATCCTTCCCAGATACACAGCTTATTCTTTCTGTTGAAGGGAACAGTGTAAAGAATGCAGCCAGCATAAGGCTTTGGAGCCCAGCAGGTTCCTGGTGAATGCATGCATATACATGGGATCAGGGGACCGGATGGACATCTCTCCCAGTGAGCGAAAGTCTTAAACCGAGATTAACCTTGAAGCTCAAATTAGATAAAAACAAATAAAAATTTCTCCACAGGAATAAGAGCTTAATATAAAGGAAAAGTATTTCTTAGCCCACATAACTTTAATTAAGATGAAAGGGTTTCCGAGTATCTGCTTCCTCGACAATCTTATGTTTAAAGATGTGTGTTGAGCTCAGCATGAAGGAACTAGTCTATGCAGCTCATTATTCACTTTTACAAGGGCCTACTTTGGGAACTCTTTGTAAAGCTCTGGCATTCACTTCCAATTTTCTCTCCAAGCATGCCTTCCTCTAAGCCTTTGTTACATTCTAGGAGAATATGTTGTCCTCTCTTTTGCAATGGTGGGCACACCTTAGAGTAGAGACACCCCCCTTCCAGTTATGGGCAACATCAACAGGAGCAGAAATCTACCTTCTCCAGTGTCTGCAGCCACATATTAGAGAGCATATGAAGGCAATAGAATTTGTGATTTCTCACATATAATTCATTAAGACACATTTTTGTTGTTGTTTTCTAATAAGGAAAATACACTAGGCAAAGATTTATGCACAAAGAGTAAAACATTAGAAACACATTGAAAGGCTAGAAATCCTTCCCTGATTTTGTTAAAAGAATGACTTCACTTTTTTCAGTTCATCTTAGTGATACAACTCTGATGTTTTAGGTAAGCATCCCTCTATTTTCTTTTGTACTTTTAAGCCCTGGCTAAATATCAGTATTTATCATGGAACTTTGTAAGGAACAAAGTTTGCTCAAGGCAATCTGTGGAACATCCAGAACAGCAAGCAGTAAACTAACTTCATGGACAGGATCCCCCACTGATGTACACAGAGCTGGCACAGCTTATAGACTTTGTGATGATGAGATAGTTAGAGACCTTCACTCAACCTTAATTTCTAATCTGTAAAAATTGTAATTATAACACACTTACTTCATACTAGGAGAATTAAACTAGATAACATGTATAAAATCCATATGTGCCAGACTCTTCTAAATAAGCATTTAATTAATGATAGCTATCTCTTTAAATTATTAAAGAGAATGGATATCCAAAAAAAAAAACACAGTCATGAAATATTTTCTGATGGTTTACTTTACTCCTTCAAGGTGTGATCTTGGGAAAACTAATGTCCAAACACCTTGTTTTCCACACCTGTAAAATGGGGGTAATATTTACCTGCCTTGGGGTGTTGTTGTCAAGATTAACAGAGAGAACAGACAGAGAGTGTAAGCCTGGCACAATGCCTGGCAGCAATGAGATTCTAATGCATGTGAGATATTAGTAATTATTAGGTAAAACACTGTTTAGATAAGTGCTGTCCTTGGGAAACCAGGACATGAGTAATTTCTTTGTGCTTCTACTTTTGTGGGTCCAATTAAAGTTGGTCTCCAAAATGTAGACAATATACTCTCTGCAGAGTAAAATATCCAAAACTAAAGTACCTTCCAACTGATCTTTTGTGATTTAAAAAAATGGGCAATCTATATCATCAAATAAAACAAGTTTGAAAGTACGTATCAGTCTCTTCCTATCCCACAGAGCTCTCATTCCTTTAAAGATTCACAATGTAATTCACAGTAAAGAAACACGTAGAACCTTATTTCATCTTGTGTTTTCAATCTTATTTAATAATGAACCAGTTTTCTCCCACAATACCTATTACTAATAGAGACTTATTGAAACATATCCAAGCCTATGTGTATAATCAGAAATAAAATGCTCTGATGCATTTGAATCAGATCATCATTTCTGATTCTGGAAGAACAGCAAACTCTCACAATTTTTTGTGAAGCAATATCCTGTAGAAGTATTAAAGCACTGCTTGCATAAAGTTACATGACAGAAAATTAGGTGATACCCAAACATGTCTTGCTTATATGAACAAAGGGAAAAACCTAAATTTTTATCAATTTAGCAAAACCTCAAGATAACTGAGTGATCCTATCCATAGGACCCTCTCCCTAGAGCAGGGTGGCAAACTCAAATATCTGGATGGGTCATGTAATATAAAGAATCAGACCTGCTGAGCATTCCATAGCAAATATTCCAGAACAATATTTTATTTAAATTTTTAAAATTTAATCTTTATTGTATTTTTCCATTATCATTTAGTCTCCTTATAACCCCTAGCACACCAAAAAAATTGCCCATTTTCTTAAAGCAGAAAGCCTTCTGCTTTCCAACTTTTAATTAAAATATTTCTCCATCTTAGGAAATATTGCAAAATTGCAATAAGAAATTGTAACCGACACTTGGCCACAATGGTTGAAAGACAGTAAGGAGGGGTAAGGACTGTAGCAAACTGGATACACATACTCCATCCAAATGTGGTACAAGCACTCACAACCAGCCTATTGGTGATGCAATGTCTGGTAGTGTGGGCCCAGTGTTGCCATGCCTTTGAATTTATAAAGGGAATGTGAAATGATCATTTTAAAATCTAAAATCTCCCTGTTTTTATGTATTTGCTGAAATTTTAAAAGATACACATACACATTTTGGACCTAGGTGCCTAGTTTATAACTTCCCAGGGCATGGGATTATAGAATATTCTGGAAGAATTACAAGGCAGCAGGTACACTGGAGAAACGATGCCAGTCAGGAATACTCCAGTCTCCTCAAATCCAGAGTAGAGCATGTGCAGACTTTCCATGATGGCTTCAGATTCAAGGAGGAGAGACTGCTACTCTGATTTGTGTTGGGAACAACTAGCTTATTCTTTCATCCCAATTATGTTTACTGAATGCCTACCATGTATCAGGCTGTGCTCTAGAACTTGGGCTTGAATCAGGGAACAGAACAAGCCAGTCCTCTGGCTCACAGAACTTAAATTCTAGTGGCAGGAGGTGAAAAGTAACTTTATGTCTTCACTTGTAAGAGTCATAGTAAATTCTGCAGGAAGGTGGATGGGGAAAACAGTAAATATATAAATAAATATATGTTCATGGTATAAGTACTATGGAGAAAAATAAGATGGAAAGCAGGGCCAGAGAGTGGTGGTGGCTAAGAGATGGCAGAGGAGAGGGTGACACTCTGTCCTGGGAAGGAGAAAAACACATGCACTTGCACACCATCAAGCCCAGAAAGTGCAACAGTACCATCTCAGCTAGGGACATAAAGTTTACCAACTGCTTACTATTTGCCAAGCAGTGTGCTACCAGCTTTGCATATATGAACCCATTTCACCTGTACAGCCACCCTATGAGGCCTTTTAGCAGATGAGACAGTAGGGCACAGAGAGACTGAGTCCCCCATCCCTGTCACGGGGCACCTAAGTTATGCGACTGGGAAAAGGGGCTTCCCCCAAGCAGCCTGGACCCAGTCTTTTGTTCGAGACTCCAGTCAGTTTTCTGTTTGCTTGTTCAGGGTGGTGGAGTAGATGAAGACTTGCTTTAAAAGAGGAAGACCCCCCTAAGGAAACCAACCCCCTTATTTGACAACTTCAGCTCTGTTTCTCAGCTCTTGCACAGCCCTGCCTGTATCAACAAAAAAAATGAGTTTTCTAAAGGGAACATAGCTTCAGAAATCCAAATTGTAAATGAAGAATAAAGCATCAAGCTATTTCCATTATATTACATTTCAGACTTTATTTTCCCCCAACTTATTCTATGTTTATTAAAGTTCTACTCTGATTCATTCTGTTGTTAATGAGAGAGTGAAGGAATTGGAACCTCTCAAGAACTAGACAACTTGTGGTCATGAAATATGGGGGGAGGGGGTTGCTGGAGGCAAGAAGGTAACAGACAAAGGGGAAAAGGGAGAAAATTGGGACAAGTGTAATGGCATAATCAATCAAATAGATTTTTTTTTAATTTGAAAACAAGCTATACAAATTCCAAGCACATGACATTTTGTGTTGGGTTCTCATCCTTGTTACCTCACTTATTTTTCTAGGTTGCACACCTTCTGGTGTGCCCATCAGTTGGCATGTAACCTAGCTCCTAACAGGCACTCAAATAAATTTTAAACTGAGCGGTGAACCTATAGTTCTATTATTTGTTTGTTGGTGCACTTAAGTCAATGTTTCCAAAATTCTTAGAGCTCCTCAGACCCAAATCATTCTCTCAGTATGAGGTAGTGCTTTTTATAACACCCAGACTGTGGAACGGTGTTGCAATCAACAGAATTTTTCTGTACAGCAAAAAGCAGAATTAACTTTTATTCACTTTGTTCAAAAACCCAAATTAACATCTTTTTGCTTTTGTCTTCGTTGTAGAATATTTAATTTAGGCTTGGGTTGGGAGTTTTTAAGATTAAAAAAACATCATTTGTTGAACTAAGAGCTTCACTATTCCTGTGAAGTCCATCACTTCCTGGTATTAGATACAGCTTTTCATTTAATTCATTTTAATACATTAATTTATTTTTATATTTTCCTCTAATCTTGTCAAGCCAATGTAGATTTTGCTTTTAATAAAGTACAGGGTAAGCTACTTAAAGTGGACTAATTGGGCAATGCCTGGCTTGTCTATCTGATCAGAACAGACATTTAAAAGGTGGGGTTGAGGGAGGACAGACAGTAGAAGGGAAGAAAGCCCATGCTCAGAGCCACAGGGCAGAGGCAGCAAAGTGAAGAGAACTTGCCAAGCATACAGAGGATGCAGCTGATACTTGCAGAGGACTCCAGGAGCAAGTTCAGAAAACTGATTTTCTTTACGGTTTAAGCAGCAGCCCTAGCTAATTGTGTGCACGTGTGTTTGTGTGTGTGTGAGACAGAGCTTTTACCTGGATTCTTCTATCTATATCTCTATTCTCTATCTTGTAGGCCAACTACAGGCCTGTTTTTAAAGAGCCCCACCTTCCATTTCAGGTGAGCATCCACCCTGACTGTAAAGTCACATGCTGGACACTGGTGTCTCAAGTGTACTTATCACTTTATAAGAAGTTAAACTGTAATGAAGTCAACTGCACCACCCCCAAATCCTCTATACCAGGTTAAACTGGTCCCAGACTAGTCACTCTGGAAACCATAAAGGTTCTTCAAATTGATTCTATGCTCAATTAGATTAGGATATAGTGGTCAGGAGCACCAATTCTAGAGCAAGGCTGCTTGAGTTTGAATCCTGAATTAATTATTGACTAGTCCTGTGATCTTGGGACCACACTTATAAAATGGGGATATAATAGCATCCATTTCATAGGGCTCTTAGAAGATTAAGTGAGTTTGTGTATAAAAGGTTTAGTGTGACTGGCATGTGGTGAGTACTATGTTAGTTAATATTATTTGTCAGACTCTTCTGGCTGAAGTGATAGAAATTCAGTTTAAAGTGTCTTAAACAATAAGGGTGTATTGACTCAATGAACTTAAAACCACAGCAAAACAACTGGATCCAAATATAAGAATTATTTCTTCAGATGTTGACATTTATCTCTCTGTCTCTGTGTCCCTGCCTCTTTCCCTCCCCATATCTCTCTTCTGCCCTTCTCTTTGTTGATTTTTCCTTAGGCAAGCTGCCTGTCTATATACCCCCACCCCCCAAAATGATCATAGGCTTCCAGCATTGACTCCAATGAAAAAGAGAGGTTCTCCTTTCTTATTGCCTGGACAGAACTTCCAGGACTGAGTTTCAGTGGAGGGGCTTGTATTACATGGCTATCCTTGGAGTCTTCACTCTGAGGATTGTTGTCCTCAAACTTCACCTGTACTTCATGTCATTGTTATCCACATAAGCAAGGAGGTGAAAGCTCCCCAGGCTGAATGTATGGGGTGGTGACTCCCTAAATATGGGTTTGTTTCCAAATGCAGAGAGACAGGATGCTGGGCTGTCAAATCATAAGTATCTACCACATGTGCTGGAATTATTTTCCTGCATATACCTAGTGCCCCACTCCCTTGGTTTTTGGGGTGATAAGCAATAATGAGGTAATTTTACCACAGGGGCAAGCCCTGGTTTTTCAAAGTGCTTTTTATTATGGAATATGTGATTGACTTCCATGAATGGCTTTATTTAAACTATACACATACTTCTCTAAAACCTAACTGCTCACACAATATCTGTCCTCATCTTTTCCTATTCTCTTAGAGCAATTTAGCCTAAAGGCCAATGCACTGGCCAGTGGTGGCTGCTGTTTTAGGGGTATAGCCACCTCTTCTTTCCTACCACTCCTTAGGAGACTCTCCCCACTGCTGACTGTCCTGAAACTCCTACCCATCTGTGAAGATCTTCACTGTTATCTTCTTTCACCTGCTCAGAGGCATTGTTACAGCCACCTACACTGAGACTTCAGAACAGTGATTTAACATATGTAATTTTAACAAATACAACTGACTCCCAAGGAGACCCTCCAATTTTATCCACACATGCACTTTGTTGCTTGCTAGAATCCTAGCAATTAATGGCGGGTTACAGAAGTGATGAAAACATGACATTGAAGTGCAGGCATAGTGTTAGAGAGGACAGTGCAAAAGCTGGGACAACTTCACAAAGAGAAACTGGAACGAAATGGGGAACATGCCTGAGGGTCATTTGTAAGCTAAGCCAATGGGGCCACCAGGTGAGCACCTCTGACAGCTCTATTATTCAGTCTTCTAATGGAGGAATGGGGACTTTCCACTGCAACATCAGCCTGCATGCTTTTGGGGGGTGAAAGTCCCCCAAATAACCCCATAATAGACCACCACATTTTCAGTTGTCCAGGATGCTCACAATTTTGTACAGCTAGTAAAAGGGGGAATTAGGGGAACTGGTAATGAGGAAACCCCCACCTATAACATGAGTATGTACTCTCATCACGTTGAAGGTATATTCCTACTTTTAACATGTCGGTCAGTTGATTTGGGACCATTTCTATGAGTTCATAATCCCTGAACATTTATTGGTAGCCATCAAGCTTCCTGTGTTTGTTATGTGTCATACGTAGCTCCTATGTGAACATTTGTGACCATAAGGCGACTCCAGGGAGGGTGGTCAAGCATAGAGTGCTGTCACTGCACATTCATTGCAGCTTTCACACTGTATAGAAAAATGGGTACTCCCTCACTAAGGACGTAACCATTGAAACATGAACTAAATGGTAATGCATTAGGATCCTTTAGATGTTTGTTCAGAAAAAATGAAGCAAAGGCAAACACATTTATAAATAGCAAGGGAAATGTCAATCAAATAGAAGCCCTATGAAATGGGACAGTAACTCAGTTCAAGATTTGCAACACTCCATGGGCTTGAGCCACATCTAAGTTAAATCAGTCATGATGGCTACAGTCTACTAAAAATAGTAATATCATGTTTTATCCTCTTGTTTAGCATACTTCTGCTAAACTGGCAGCACACCTATGGGGTGGGGCTTGGGGGACTTTGACCTGCAGTGGGAAAGAGTTCTGCATTGGATTCTGTCATTAACATGTAACTTGTATAATGCCTTCCAGATGGTACCCTGTGTGATATTTCTTTATATAATAAATGTGTGCCCAACAAATTCCAAACAATGGTCTAGTTCTGAGGGATTCAGAGGGGAATGAGTGGGGGTGGTGACAAAAAGTATAGAAAATACAAATAGAGAAATAAAATATTAAATAAGTGATAATAATTTTGAAAATAGGGTAAATAAAGGCAAGCAGCTGATACCTGTCCCATATTGTGTTATTAGGAAAGACCCCTTTGAGTTATTTGAAGTCTAAATGAGCCACAGACTGACAATGAACAAAGGTTATTTCAGACAGAGAGAACAGTTAAAGAAGAATGAGTATTCATTCATTCAGAGGCTCATTCCAGAAATACTTATATGCCAAGCCCTGTCTCAGGCATTAAAATTCAAACATAAACCAAACAAATATATAGACTTTATAGCACCTACACTGTAGAGGTAGAGTTGGACACTAAACCATAAACATAATAAATAAGCCATATTTCCTGTTTGAGATTGATAACTATTATAAAAATACCACACGGTGGGGAGATGAGAGAGCAAATGGCATGGAGTGGTGAGAGCACCAGGGCTGATTATGATATTAAGTAAGATAGTCAAGGTAGATCTCACTGAGAAGAAGTTTCAAATAAATGATGAGCCAAAGAGTCCTGTAGAGAACTGAGAAGCAGGAGAGAAATAGCCATTGCAACAGCCCGTGGTCAGGGGCCAGCCTAGCATGTTGGATGGCCAGTGTGCCTAGAACAAAGTGAAAAGGAGAAGTCCAGAAAGTTAATTGTGGATCAGATCATGTAGGTCCATGTAACCAAAGGAAGAATTTTAATGTTACTTGGAGTGAAATTGGAGCCATTGCAAATTTTGAGAGCAGGCGTCTCCTGTTTTTAAAGGACCTCTCTGACACTAAGAGTCAAGAGTTAGGAGGCTGCTGCATTAACCCAGTCAGGAGGTGATTGTGGCTTGGACCAAAACTGTAGAGGTGGTGGGACTGGCTTGATTCTGGGCACATTTTGGAGGTACAGCCAACAGAACTTCCCTTTGGGTTGACTATGAAATGCATGAGAAAGGAGGGTCAAGGATTACTGGCTGACAGAGTAGAAAAATGGAGTTGCCATCAACTAAGAAGCCTGAGGGTAGAACAACTTTGTTGGTGGAGGTGTCAGTCAGGAGAAAAGTCTGGCATTTCATGCCATGGGAGTGGGTGATATGGAAATATCATCAGGACAAGGGTTAAATTATGGGGAGAAGGAGAGAAACCATAAAGGAGTCTAGAAAGAGCAGTGAATTCAATAAAAAGAAAATCAAGAAAGTGTGGAGTCCCAGAGGCCAAATGGAGAAATGTAGCAGAGGAGGCAGTGACCAGCTATATCAAATGCTGCTGATAGGATAAGGAGGACAACTGCAGATTGACCTTGGAGTTTAACAGGATGCTTTTATGCAATTTTGGTGAAGTGGCAAAAGAGGGTACTAGGTTGAAAATAGTTTTAAAAAATAATGATAAGAGAATCAAAGAGAGAAAATATAGACCTGTCTTTAAGAAACTTTGACAGAAGGAGGAGCATAGTAGCAGGTAGGGCAAGTGTGGTCAAGAGAAGGATTTTTAGTTTGTTTTGTTTTGCTTTGTTTAACATGGGAGAAATAACAGCATGTATTTGCATGTGCATGAGACTTACAGTAAAGAGGGATAGCTGATGATATAGAAAAGAGAGAGAGTATTGCTGGAGCAATGTCCTTGAGCAGGAAAGAGTGGTTCACCGCCCTGGTGAACGGGCAGTTTTGAATGGGAACATTAATTAATAACAGGCAAGCAGGCAAACAAAGTACGTGGGTGCAGAGACTGGCAGGTGGGTGTGTGGGTTAACATGGGTCTGTTAATATCTCTTCTTATTGCTTCTTAGTAGGAAGAGAGCAAGCGGGAGTAGGATATTGTGGTTTAGAAGAGTGTGTGGGTTTAGAAGATGTGACAGTGGCAGAGTGTGTGGACAGTGTTTCCCCGTTATTGCCTTCCAGCAAGAATGGACTACCAGAGTCTCCTAGTTTCCTAGAGGACAGTGTGCTGCAACATAGCTCTCAATAAGAAAGAGCATCCGGGAATAGCAGGACTTTAATTTAGGTCAGGCAAGGTTTGTAAACCTGGGTAAAGAGTTTAGATTTTATTCCAAATGAACTCTTACAAAAATGATTTAAACACTGCACCTCTATATTCTAGTTCTAATAAAAGAAGCTAAAAATACATAACCTTTCATGGCTAAAATACTTGACCCTCTGCAAAAGTGAGAATTAATTCTTTACTGTTCATTAAACTAAGAGCTCAAATATTCTGATTATTATTTGTTGAAAAGCAAAATTTCCCATCTATACATTTTCCCTTTTTATTCTTTGAATAGATTTCAGCTTTGTTGTATGGTTTTAACTCTAAAACTTTTCATGAAGAAAGAAAATAAAACTCAATAATTCACCATATTATTCTTGAGTAGAGATTTTGATCCTGATGCTGTGAACTTATTTTCAGCATTTTTAAATAATTTGCAAAAATATGAAGGGTAAAAGATTAAATGTGAACTTACTAAAATCAGATAGGCAAGTCTGAAACCAGAAATAAATATTCCTTGGATTTCTAGATCAATATCAAGGCTGGAATTTCTCTTCTGCAGGCATTGTTTTTCATGTCCTGCTTCTTATAATTTTTCAGGTAAAGCCTTTTGTCTTCCTATGAGGTTGCTGCTCACAGCCTCACTTGTATTCAATAATAGAAGAATCACAAGCATCCTATCTATCCAAAAATCTTAGAATCATAAAATAAGTTATCCATGGGAAGGAAAATATACAGGCATTTAAAACTTCTCATTTTGAAGACTGCTTAGTAATAGGCAGTGGGTCAGTGGTGCACATGGTATAAATGAAGAATATACTGGAATAAAATGCTTACTATAGCCTCAATTTTAAGTAAATATGTTTTTAATTTATAACCTGGTACATAGTATATGATAACATTTTTATAAAACCGAATCTCTCAATTTGTATGATTACAGGTATTTTGCTTATTTCTCTAAGAAAATGTTAATGTTTATTTTTCTGTAATGAACATGTATTCTTATGATTAAACTTAAATTAAATTTACTAAGACACAATAATTTTTGTGTGTCTGGAGAGAACTGGTAATTAAAAAAAGATAGCATTGTTTTTCTCTCCTAACAGAAATGCTCCTGTCCCCCATCCATAGATGGCATGGAGCAGACAAACTGAGGATGGCCCACATTAGAGCACAAAGCTCCTTAAGGCTCTTTGGGGGTAAAAATAATGCCCTAGATTTAAGTATATGCAAAATTAATATACAGAAAAGAAGAATACATTGGCACGTGGGGGCAAAACACAAAATTGTGTTCCAGTTCTCAGCTCTTGTAAAATTGTAAATGCCTCTCTCATTCCTTTTTCTGTGTAATCTTGTTAAACAATCATTTAACAACTATTTGCGGGTGTGTTATTTACAATATTTAATAAACATTTATATCACACTTACCATGTGCCAGTACTGTTTCTAAGTGCTGTATGGAATTCATTATAATCCTCATAGCAGCTTTATGACATAGCATCTCTGTTTTATAGATAAGAAACTTAGACACAAGGAGATTACATACATAGTTGGCCTAAGGTCTCAAGTCCAGCAAATGGCAAGGCTGGGACTCACACCCCACAGGTAGCTCTAGAGTCCATGTTCCTGCCCCAATACTAAGCTGCTAGGCACTGTACTATGCTCTTGGTTTCACTCGCTACTAAACAGTAAAATACATTAAGCCCCTGTTTTCAGAGAAAATATAGTCATGTGGGAAGATGGGTGTCAATACAATAATCACAAAAATGCATAATGGCAAAAATCTGATAAACCTATGTAGAAAATGCATTTATGTATGTACAAAATAAAGCCTTAGCATGTTCATAAATTACAGGATGTCTCTCTAGACTTAATTCTCCTCCTCATCATGAATACTACATAAAATTGCAGTGCAGTTCACTGGGTACTCCACAAGAGAAAGGCCAAAAAGAAATCTCACCACCCTCAAGACTGGTTACAGATCAAAGCCAGCTTCCAGTGGAGGCGGAAGGTGTATCAGCCAATCATAGGCATAGGCACCAGTTTCTACTTTCAAAAGGAATCAAGAAGACATTTATTTGAGCTGAAGTGTATCACTCTTGGTTGCTCTTCAGTTAGCTGCCAATATCTCCCACCAGTATATTTCCTCATGAATTCCTGTTGCCCTTCTTGGGTGAGGAAAGGATGAAATCAGAATTTAGGGAATAACTGTTGTTTGAATTTTTTATTTGTTTTCATTAGTACAGGCTTATCAGTGCTGATGGTATAGTCCACGGGAATTTTTTATTTGCTCTTACCTTTCATCAAAGAAAGGAAAGATGTCTTTACTTGGAAGCCGGACCTTGAGTGGGTAGGACAATGTGAACTGCATAATCCAAACATTGTTTTAAATTTGTATTTGTATATATAAGTTTCTGGTCTGGATACAATGATATAATATGTGAAATTTTTCATTTTGTGGGATTTTTTTTGAGGAATCAAATTCAGTGTCAATTTCTGGAATAAAGTTCACAAGGCTTTAAATAAATCATATGTCTAAATTACATTGTCTTCTCAGGTAAAGGGGTATTGAGATGACATTTCAGATTGGGGCAGAATTAATTCCCAGTACAAAAGAGCATCTAAACCAGAGATAACCATGCTGACCAGATCTCACCTTTGGTAAAGAGCTATGAACTACAGTAGTTCAGGCACTACCACTGATTTGGCTGAACATCTCAAGATGGCAGCCAAGTTCTTGAAGCTCACAGACTGTGTGCTCACATGCCAGTGGGAGCAACCCTCATCTCAATGTTGTTACTTTGTCACAAGTCATATTTGTTCTGTCCTCATTGCAGTAGCAGGGACACTTTATAGTGCCACTACCAAGCTCCCAACAAATGCTGTTCACTGACATCCTGATCTACCCTGTGAATCAATAATGAGGACTCTCTGAAACCTCAATCAGTATTGACCTGATTGATAATAGACTGTAAGGAGTGGGAATGTGTACCAATTTTATCTCCCATTAGATTACTTTGCTAAGAATGTTGAGTATGGAAGACCAGAAAGTTCATTTCTCCATGACATAGTCAGTGTTATCAGTGACACTGGGAGTTGTTGTGTACCACTTAAAGCTGTTCTGCTAGGAGACAAAAATTAAAATAGGCTGAAAGAGCCAATCAGCCATGGGAGTGAGAGAGAGTGCTCCATGGGTTCCAAGATACCTTTGGGATCCTGGGTCTAGTGCTTCCTAGTCTTGCCCAGGAATCCATGAGCTAGCTCAATTATTTTTACACATATTCTTTCTTTTCATTTGGTTATTTGGTTGATTTTTCTTAAACTAAGTTTTATTGTTGTTACCTGGAGGTAAAGAGTCTTTAATTCAGTGACATTAATAGTTCAAGAAGAATACTTGCCATACACACATACTGATCAACCTCCTTTAGAATGAACTAATCAGGTATTATGCCCATGTATCTACTTACAGAAATGCACATGGATCATGGATCACCTGTTCTTACATTGAAGTGACAAAGACATTGAGCTGGAAAAAATACAAAGAAGTTTTAGTTTGAGGAAAAGTAGCAGGAATTTCCTAGAAATAGCTCTGACCCAAACTCAGCCAGAGTAGATTCAACCAGAGGGATATAAACAGAAATCACACCCAGACTGCTATAATTAAACTAAACTAGATTTTAGAGGAAATTCTTCTGTGTGAAATACAAAGAATCTGGAGCAGTTAGGAAAATACTTCAGAAACAATAATCAAATTTGTGGTTTGTGGGAAAAAGTATTTTTCAAAACAAATCAATTTAAAAATAAAACTTAAAAATCCTTTTAATGAATGTTGACAAGGTTGAATGCAGAGGTCATGAGGTTTCAACAATATTAGATGTTCCTATAGGCTGGAGTCTCCACCCAACTCATGTTAAATAATAAAGTTCAGTGCAGCTTTTGCCATTATGTTTTTGTCTTAATTCTATTTTATATTAGTAGTCTCTTTATCCATATCCTATCTTCTCACTTTATTTCTGATTATGCTATTTATACGTAGAGATACAAATCCCTGATAACTTTAAGAGGATTAATACAGAGGAAATGGGTTTTATTAGTTTGGTTTTGTCCTATTAGCATTCTACAGTTTGATTAGAATGAGAAAGTCAAGAGAGTGTTATTTGCCAAGCAAAGTAAAAACAACATAAAATGAAATAAACTGAACTGCAATGTATTATTGATAGAACACAAAGACATTTTCCACGGCATTATTGTAAGTACAAAGGTCCTTGTGTGAGACAATAAAGAACAAAGACACTTTTCCTCTCAAACTATTTTTAGTTTCTTTGCAGATACCTTTAGTTAAGTGAAGGGCATACATTTTCTTTATAAGGAATTTAGAGAGGAAATACCAAAATATACCAGACAACTATATTAAAATATTTACCATTTGTTGATTTGGGACATAGAGTGAATGACAGATTTCAGCATAATATTTGCAGAGGGAAAAATAGAATTTTCCATGAACATCTAGAATGTTGTTTTGTTTGGGTTTATGCAGAAAAGACATCTGAGGAAAATGAAAATTAATCTTGGAGAGAAGGAGAATTTCTCTGAGAAAATAACCATATAATGTCAACAGAACTTTTCAAGTGATTAACAGTAAAGAAATAAGATTGTTGATGGATTTTTTCAAGCTAGCTTTTCTTGAAATAAGTTGAGCTCTTTTACAGAATAACTAAATGACAAAATGGGTATAGTCCTAGATAAGTTATTAAAATCTATATGCTCTTGCATGCATGTTTGCTTGTGTTTCTCCTCTCTCCTCTCTGTTGCCACCCCTCCATGGTTTGATAAATTCAGTAACTGGTTATAGATTTGGAGAATATCTTTGTAAAAGCTATTTTGCATCAAGGCATGTTGATCAGCTAAAACTGTTGGCAGGCCAAAGAACAATAAATGAAAAAAAAAACCCATTGGAAGTTTTCATTTCTTTCTTTCCTTCTTTCTTTTTTAAGAGTTTGAGAGTTCTAGCAAATGGAATTAGAAAACTATTTATTGTTTAAATGAAAAATGTAATAACACACATGTAATAACCAATACAGAAACTACTCTATTTGCTTAATAAGACATGTTCTCCTACACCAGAGAACTATCTTAAGAATGAAGGAAAGTCCAACGTATCTTACAAGTAGGTTTATTTGATAAAAGACATTCAGACAATATGAGGCCCATATATATTCACTCCAAGAAGACAGGACTAGACAGTCAAGACATAAAAATATGCTTATTTATTCATAATTCTTTATTGGTCTTGTGGAATAATGAAGTGACATTTATTTTAATCAAACATCCCTGGATTTGAATGGTGGCTCTGCCACTCAAAACCTGGGTGATTGTGGACAAATGGTTCTCAGTTTTCTCATCTGCATAATGGATATTAAAATACTTCTTGTGATTTAAAATGTAACTTCTCTAGTACCCAGCCTAGCACATAAATTCTATCTGAAAGGAAGTTGGCATTATTTCTAAACTCTGTACCACGGGGTCCTCTTTATCTATGCCAGAATTGCAGCTGTTATCATTCTGTTATTTTCAAATATGCTGGCTTCACTTTTGTGGAAAAAGTAGAATTGAATCTTACATTTCAGAAAATTTTAGTAAGTCAGATAATCTTTTGTCATCTCCTAGTCTCAGTTTACCTGTTATATCCTCCTCCCTTCCCTACATAGGCTCTGTGTCCAAAACTCTTGGTCAAATTAATTTAAGTTCAGTTTGGGAATATTTGAAAATTTTGGCTGAACTGAATCTCCTAGCACAAGAACAATTTCTATAGATTAATTGTTCTGATACACTTGTGAGATAGAAATAGGCAAAAATCTTTCACTTTTAATGTTAAAAATTCTAGTTTGAACAAATAAAAAAATTAAAATAGTAATAATTTACTTTAAAAATATTTTAAATATTCAAAAAGCATGCCGATAAAATAGTATAGCTAATAAAACATTATGCTTTATAGTCATAATGTTTTACCATATTTATTTCAATATTTTGAAGAAATAGAACTTTATAGCTGATTTACAGTGTAGTACCAGCATCCTCCAGAGTAACTACTGTTCTGGATTTTGCATTACCATTACCCAGCAGATATTTATACCATTACCACATATATAAGTATACATAAAATTAACATATAGTTTCACATGTTATATAATTAGTACTTCTAATAATATTATACAAATTGTTATTTTTGTTTAACATTTTGAGATATATCTATATTGATATATGTAATAGCATTCACTTTCAGAGACCTAAGTTGGCAGTGGAATAGGTGGAAGTCACATTAACCTCCTCCCTGGACTAAACTGGAATTACAACTAAAATACAGAAAAATCATCTCCATAACCAATTAAGACTATCTAAACAGAAGTCCTAAACAACGATTTACAGAGGAAGTCACATGGAGATTGGTAGGAAGGGCAGAGACATGAAAAGAACTGGCCCAGCTCCCACACGCAGCAATGAGATCCCAGAGGGACATCTCAGCTGCAAAGGTCCCCCCTGAGGAGTATCAGGTCTCAACCCCATGCTAGGCTCCCCAGCACAGAGCACCAGAACCAGGAAGCGGCATCCATATAACATTTGGCTATGAAAATTACTGTCCACCAGAGAGAAACAAGACCTTTTAAAGGGCCAATGTACAAAATATCATTTGCAGCCACTCAACCAGGGTTCTGGCAGAGCAAGGGCACACACAACTATACTCACCTGAAAGGAGACTAGGGTTTGTTGTTCTGGAGAAAGAGCAGAAAGAACGGCCACCAGAATCTCTGTGCTGTGGCATTCTTCCACACCACAGACACCATTTTTCTTGGGTCAAGCATTTCCCTCCTTGCTGCATCAGCCTGGGGAGATGGAATAGCACCACCCTTCTGATTCCCTCTCACCTGTCCTACCAGGTTTATTACCTGCAGAGAAGTCAACTGCCTGAGTTCCTCATGTAGAGGTCCAGGGAGAGAAGGGGCTTTCATAGACTGAGTTGTGTGACTATGGAATAGGAGCCATTCCCCACACCTTCCCATGAGCCTACCTGTGCCACTCCTTTCCAGAAGATCTATCAGCCCTTCCCTCCTGACTTCTGGTGGCCCCACCCAGCCAAGCTCTGGCTCTCCAGGAGGTCTGGGTAGAATCAGGGACAGACTGTGTTGTGTGGCTCTAGGAGAGGGGTCATTTTCCCCTCACACACCCAACCATTCCTATGCAGAGCTCTCCCTTCATACAGCCAAATCTTGGTCTATTTGGGCTTGATAAACTCAGCCAGCCTAAACCTGACAACTCCTGGAGATCCCACTCATCCACAAAGGTCGGCAAGCACCTGTTATACTCTTGGACTTTTGCTGTGTGGCCTCAGACCAAGCACTGATGCCGAGTGTGAATCTGTACCAGTCTGGTAGACACCACTCATCCTTACCTCAGGACTCATTGAGAACCTACCTCACACAAATCACATACCACCAGAGGCTCTTTCCGTGACTGAGCCTAACAGGCAACTAGCAAGCAAAGGCAAATCTCAAGATGCCTTTGGCCTTTTGCTGACTTATGCCCAGGGTTAGTGCTGGTGGGAGCCAGCTTGGTGAACAATTCAGTCCTCCCCAGGCCCAGCAGAGGCAGCTACAAATTGTGGGTTGCTCTTTAGTTCCAAACAAGTTTTCCAGGGCCAGTCATATGCAGCATCTGACATTGACCTGCACCAGAGTCCCTCCCAAGAGTCCCCAGAACTAGCACACCCAGTGGCAGGCTTCAGACATCATAGCAGGATTTAATTAGCTCCATAAATGGCACATCTAAAGAAAGATCTCAGCGGGTACCAGATGCTACTGAGGCAAATTCCACTTCTTGTGTTCAGCATCTGCACAGCAGCTTTATATATCATGCTTGTGATTCATTCTCAGTCAGCCAGTCTTAAGGTTAACACTACTCATGGACATACCAGCAGCAATCAGTGCTCAACTACAACAGAAGGGCTCACATAAACAACACAAGGTACATTCCTAGAGCATGTAGTTCAGGTGATTGGAAGACTGAGCCACTGCATCTCACAGGATATCTACTATGTAAGGTTACCTTACCAAAACTGGGAGACATAGTGGATCTACCTAACACACAGAAAAAAACAGAGAGGCAGTCAAAATGGGAAGACAAAGAATCACACCCCAAATTAAAAAAAAAAAAAAAGACAAGAGAAATCTCCAGAAAAGAACTAAATTGAAATGAAAGCAATCTACACTGGTTGTTAGGATACTCAAGGAACTTAGTGAGAACTTCGAAAGCATAAAGAAAGGACATAGAAACCATAAAGAACCAGTCAGAAATATAGAAGACAATATCTGAAATGAAGAATACACTAGAAGGGATCAACATCAATTAGATGAAGCAGAAGATCAAATCAGTGATTTGGAAGACAAGGTAGCAAAAAATACCTAATTAGAGCAGAAAAAAAGAAAAAACATATATATCATTCCTTTTCATCACTGTATAATATATTCTGTTATGTGAATGTGTATTAAGAAACATGAAAAGGTGAATTTTATTTTTTCCGAGTGCACTTCTGATTCTATCTGCAAGTTGGCTTTAATGCTAAGTGCTCTTTTGTTTTACATAACTCTTTGCCACATAGGTTGGTATGATCCATAGGCATTTTATTTTATTTTCTTAGCTGTATTGCACAGGACTAATTTCTCTATCCTCATCTGGAATGTGATTTATTTCTCACTGCATACTAAATGAAGTAGAAATCTGCAACCATGGTGTTCACATTGGTTTACATTTGGTCATGGCACTCCATGGTGAAGCTAGAAGATAAAGTAACAATGTTGTGCTAAATGAACTAATTTAAGTGAAAACCACAACCTGTGACTCTGCAGCACTTCCCTGCTATCTCTTTCATAGTTGCAAAGGTCAAGAAGGTTGCAACCAGGGGATGCAGTATTTCTGATTTCTCAGAAATATACATTTATTGAGTGGGAATGTGTGCCACTGATATAAATGTTTGATGCAAGCCTGTGAATAAGAATTGGTTCATGAAAACACGTTCCTCTATAGTTTTATACATATTTGATGTAGTCCCTTTGGAATAAAGAACTAAAGCTCAGAATATGAGTCACAGTGAGTGGAAACTCATCACTTCTTTGTGTCCCACAGTTTGACTAACCAATAATATTATCTTAAAGAGATTATCTTTTTTAAATGATTTAATATATTCTAAGATACATTAATGAATTAATGTATTCTAAGACCTTTTTTCTTCTCCATTTGAATCTTATCTTTATGCTTAAGTTCATATATTTACTCATGCATTCAATCCTACATTTCACAAAAACACTTTAGTGCCTACTATGTACCAAGCACAGTACTTGTGTTGTTCTTGCAACAGTACATAAAACAGATGTGCCATGGGTCTCTAATTATGGAATTTATAATCCGATTTCTAAAAGGCTTGCAGTCTATGTGGAAAGAGACAATTTAATGCTATACTGTCTCATGTGGAAATGTGACTACTTAAATTAAAACTAAATAAAATTAAATATATTTAAATTTTCATTTCTCCAATACACTAGCATTTTAAGTGTTCAGGGGCCTCACGCAGCTAGTGAGTACCATATTGGCCAATGTAGGTGCAAAATATTTTCATCATCATGAAAGCTCTATTAGAAAGCACTGTACTACTTGCCCTGGCTGGTGTAGCTCAGTGGATTGAGCACGGGCCTGTGAACTAAGGGATCAAGGTTGGATTCCCAGTCAGGGCACATGCCTGGGTTGCAGGCCAGTTCCCAGCAAAGGACTCAAGAGAGGCAACCATACATTGATATTTCTCTCCTTCTCTCCTTCCCTTCCTCTCTAAAAGATAAATAAATAAAATCTTTAAAAAAAAAGCACTGTACTAGAGTCTGAGTTGCAGAATTAGCTCAGAAGATGGGTGAGCATGGTCAATCCCAGAGGCCTCTCCAGAAAGCTACTCAAACATGCAAAAATCAAGAGTGGATTAAAAAAAAGAAACTTGTCCTGAGGTAAAGATTAAGGCTTGGCTGAAATCTAAAGGGAGTCACTAATGTCTTTCTCAGCCATTGGATGAGAAATCTTGAGTACTTTTCTGCAGCAGATGAGGGAGCTCCAGGAAATTTCAAAAAGGAAGAATTTGGTGAGGAATATCTCCAATAGAAAAAACTTCAATCATTGTGTGAAATCACTTGATGCTGACTTGTCCAAAGTTCTGAGGCAATTGTTTTCCTCACAAAATGTGAATTATTTCACACACACACACACACACACAAATATTTACAACACATACTTTCAGCTATTCTGAACAATTTACCAACATTTCCCATATTTTACCTTTGAGTTTTATAAAATTTCAAAAATTTTGTGTTGTCACCAAAATAAATTTTAGAATTTTTTTATTTTTAAAAAAATTTATTTAATTGTTGTTCAAGTAGTTTTCTGTCTTTTACTCCCATCTCAGCCCACCCCACCCCCCCAGGGCTCCCCACCTCCCTCCCATTTTCACTCCCCCTCCCTCAGTTTTTGTCTATGTGTCCGTTATACTACTTCCTGTAAATCCTTTCCCTTTTCCCCTGAAACTCCCTCCCCTCTCCCCTCTGGTCCCCGTCAGCCTTTTCTCTATTTCACTGTCTTTGGTTATATTTTGCTTGCTTATTTAGGTTCCTGTTAAAGGTGAGATCATATAGTATTTCACCACCTGGCTTATTTCACTCAGCATAATGCTTTCCACTTCCATCCATGCTGTTGCAAAGGGTAGGAGCTCCCTCTTTCTCTCTCTGCTGCATAGAATTCCATTGTATAAATACCATGGTTTTTGGATCCATTCATTTACTGATGGGCAACTAGGTTGTTTCAAACTCTTGGCTATTGTAAATTGTGCTGCTATGAACATTGGGGTGCATAGGTTCTTTTGGATTGGTGTTTCAGGGTTCTTAGGATATAATCCTAGGAGTGGAATTGCTGGGTCAAAAGGCATATCTATTTTTAACTTTCTTACAAAGTTCCATACTGTTTTCCATAGTGGTTATACCAGTATGCAATCCCACCAACAATGAACTAGGGTCCACTTTTCCCCACAAACTCTCCAACACTTGTTTGTTGCTTTGTTTATGATGGCCATTCTGACTGGTGTAAAATGGTATCTCATTGTGGTTTCAATTTGCATCTCTCTGATAGCTAGCAATATTGAACTTTTTTGTGTGTGTCTCTGGATCTTCTGTATGTCCTCATTAGAGAAATGTCTGTTCAAGTCCTTTGCCCACTTTTTAATTGGGTTGCTTGTCTTCTTAGAGTGGAGTCGTGTAAGTTCTTTGTATATTTTGGAGATCAAACCCTTGTCTGAGGTATCATTGACAAATATGTGTTCCCATACAGTTTGTTTTCTTTTTATTTTAATATTGTTTTCTTAACCATGCAGAAGCTTTTTATTTTGATGAGATCACATTTGTTTTTTCTTGCCTTTATGTTCCTCGCTCTAAGGGACATATCAGTAAAAATGTTTCTGCATGAAATAACTGAGATTGTCCTGCCAATGTACCCCTCTAGGACTTTAATGGTGTCATGGCTTATATTTAAGTCTTTTATCCACCTTGGATTTATTTTTGTGCATGGTATAAGTTGGTGCTTGAGTTTCATTTTTTTGCATATAGCTGTCCAGTTCTCCAGTTCACCATTTGTTGAAGAGGCTATTTTTACTGCATTTAATATTGTTGCCTCCTTTGTCGAATATTAATTGACCATAGAGACTTGGGTTTATTTCTGAGCTCTCTGTTCTGTTCCAATGGTCTATGTGCCTGTTTTTATGCTATACCAAGCTGTTTTGATTACAGTAGCCTTGTAATACAGTTTGGTATCAGATATTGTGATCCCTCCTACTTTGTTCTTCTTTCTCAAAATTGCAGCTGCTATTCAGGGTCATTTATAGTTCCGCATAAATTTTTGAAGTATTTCTTCTACATCTGTGAAATATGTCATTGGTACTTTAATAGGTATTGCATTGAATCTATAAATTGCTTTGGATAGTATGGACATTTTGATCATGTTAATTCTTTCAATCCATGAACATGGTACATATTTCCATTTGTGTGTGTCTTCCTTAATTTCTTTCTTCAGTGTTGTGTAGTTTTCTGCATACAGGTCTTTTAACTCCTTGGTTAGGTTTATTCCTAGGTATTTTATTTTTCTTCTTGCTATATCAAATGAGATTTTTTTCTTGTTTCCTGCTTCTGCTATTTCATTGTTGTATACAAAAATGCCTTTGATTTCTGAATATTGACTTTGTATCCCACTGTTTTGCCAAATTCATTTATTAGGTCGAGTAGTTTTTGGGTAGAGTCTATAGGATTTTCCATGTATACCATCATGTCATCTGCAAAAAGGGACAGTTTTGTTTCCTCCTTTCCAATTTGGATGCCTTTTACTTTTTTTTCTTGTCTGATTGCTGTGGCTAAAATTTTCATTACTATATTGAATAGAAGTAGTGAAAGTGGACAACCTTGTCTTGTTCCTGATCTTAGTGGGAAAGCTTTTAGTTTTTGCCCATTGAGTATGATGTTGGCTGTAGGTCTCTCATATATGGCCCTTATTATATTGAAGATGTTGTATTATAAATGGTTGTTGTACCTTTTCAAAAGCTTTTTCCATATTTATTAATATGATCATGTGATTTTTGTCTTTGCTTTTATGTGATGTATTACATTTACTGATTTGCGAATAGTGAATCATCCTTGCATCCTTGGGATAAATACCACTTGGTCATGGTGTATGATCTTTTTGATGTTTTGTTGGATGAGGTTTGCCAATATTTTGTCGAGGATTTTAGCATCCATGTTTATCAGCCATATTGGCCTGAAGATTTCTTTCTTTGATGTGTCTTTATCTAGTTTTGGGATTAGGATGATGCTGGCTTAATAAAAAAATTGGGGAGACTTTCATCATTTTGGATTCTTTGGAATAGTCTGTGGAGAATGGGAGTTAGCTCTTCCTTAAATGCTTTGTAGAATTCTCCTGTGAAATAATCTGGTCCAGGGCTTTTGTGTGATGGGAGTTTTTTTAATTACTGCTTCAATTTCTTCTGCTGTTATTGGTCTGTTCAGGTTTTCTGCTTTTTCTTCATTGAGTTTTGGAAGATTATATTTTTCTAGAAATTTGTCCATTTTACCTAGGTTTTCAAATTTCTTGGTATACAGTTCTTCATAGTAATTTCTTACAATCCTTTGTATTTCTGTAGTGTCAGTTGTAATCTCTCCTCTTTCATTTCTCGTTGTGTTTATTTAGGTCTTCTCTCTTTTTTTCTTGATGGGCCTGCTTAAAGGCTTGTCAATTTTGTTAATCTTTAAAAAAACACCTTCTAGATTCATTGATCCTTAGAATTGTGCTTTTCATCTCATGTCATTTAGTTTTGCTCTGACCTTGGTTATTTCATTCCTTCTACTTGCTCTGAGCTATCTTTGTTGTTGTTCTTAGAGTTCTTGCAGGTGTAGGGATAGGTTGTTTGCTTGAAATGTTTCTATCTTTTTTTGATAGGCCTGTATTGCTATGAACTTCCCTCTCAGGACTGCCTTCACTCTGTCCCATAAGTTTTGGGTTGTCGTGAGTTCATTTTCATTTGTTTCCAGAAACTTTTTGATTTCTTCTCTAATTTCATTCTTGACCCATCATTGTTTAATAGCATGCTATTCAATCTCCATGATTTTGAGTGTTTGGGTTTTTTCCTTTGGGGTTGGTTTCCACTTTCAGTTATTTGTGGTTAGAGAAAATGCTTGTTAAGATTTCAATTTTTCTGAATTTGTTGATACCTGTTTTGTGTCCTATCATGTAGTCTATCTGGGAAAATCTTCCATGTGCATTTGAAAAAAAATGTGTATTTTTGGGATGAAGGGCTTTATATATATATATATATATATAATCAGTTAAGTCCATTTCATCTAGGTGTTGTTCAATGCCACAATATCTTTGTTGATATTTTGTTTGGAAGATCTGTCCATTTTTGACAGTGGGGTGTTAAAATCCCCTACTATAATTGTGTTGCTGTCAACATCTTTCTTGAAGTTCTCCAAGATTTTCTTTATATATTTTGGTGCCCCTATGTTGGGTGCATATGTATTTACAATGTTTATGTCTTCTTGGTGGATTCTTCCCTTGAGTATTATGAAGTGACCTTCTGGGTCTCTCTTTATGGCCCTTTTTTTAAAAAACTATTTTGTCTGATATGAGTATTGCTACCCCAGCTTTTCTTTTTTTCCTGTCCATTTGCTTGGAAAATTTGTTTCAAGCCCTTCACTTTTAGTCTGTGTAGGTCTTTTGTCCTGAGGTGTTTCTCTTGTAGGCATCATATGTGTGGGTCATGCTTTCTTATCCATTCAGCTATTCGATGTCTTTTGATTGGAGCATTTAATCCATTTACATTTAAAGTTACTATTGATAGGTACTTATTCACTGCCATTTTGTACCTGTGGTCCTCTCTGTCTCTCTCTTTTTCTTCCTTTCCTTAAAGCAGTCCTTTTAGCATCTCTTGCAGAGCTGGTTTGGTGGAGGTGTATTCTTTTAGACTTCTTTTGTCTGGGAAGCTCTTTATTTGGCCATCTTGATTGAGAGCCTTGCTGGGTAAAGTAGCCTTGGTTGCAGGCCTCTGGTTCTCATTATTTGGAATATTTCTTGCCATTTTCTTCTTGTTTGGAGTGTTTCCACTGAGAAGTAAGCAGCTAACCTTATTGGAGCTCCCTTGTATATTATTTCCTTTTTTTCCCTTGCTGACTTTAAGATTTTCTCTTTGTCTTGTAATTTTGCCATTTTAATATGATGTGTCTTGAAGTGGGCCTCTTTGGGATCCTCTTGATTGGGACTCTCTGTGTTTCCTGGATTTTTGTGACTTTTTCTCTCATCAAATTAAGGAAATTTTCCATCATTACTTTTTCAAAAAAATAGGTTTTCTATCCCTTGCTCTTCTTCTTCTCCTTCTGGTATCCCTATTATTCAGATATTATTATGTTTCATATTGTATTACATTTCTCTTAATCTCTCTTCATTATCTCTGAGCCTTTTTTCTTTTTCTTGCTCTTTTGGGAGTTTTTTTTCTACTTTGTCTTCCAACTTGCTGATCCAATCTTCTGCTTCATTGAGCCTGCTTTTAAATCCTTCCACTGTGTTCTTCAGTTCAGAAATTGTATTCTTCATTTCCTCTTGACCCTTGCTGAGTTTCTATTTCCTTTTTCATGTTAATATAGTTTTCAGTGAGTTCATTGTAGTTTCCCTGTAGTTTCTGGTAGCTCGTTGTGAGCTCTTTCAACTTCCTGATAACCAATGCTTTGAAGTCAACATCTGACTCGCCTCTTTTTCATCTAGCATTCTTCCTGAGGCTTCCTCCTTTCCTTTCGTTTGGGGATTCTTTGTCTTCCCATTGTTTGCGATACTCTTCTTGTTAGCTTTAGCTTCTTAAATTGATTTGTTCTGGCTTCCTGGATTTATGGTGTGAACTTCTGTGGTAGAATACCTGTGAGATTCAGTGGTGTGGTCTCCATGATCTCCCAAGCTCACTGGTCGTTGGCTGTCTTTTAAGTTGGCTCTGTGTTAGTCTTTGGGTTTTGGTAGTTTGGGGGTCTTTGTTTTGTGGGTTCTCCATACCAGCTGGTTAACTGATGTTCCCTCTTTCCATGATCTGTTTTAATTTTTTGCGCTTGGGAGGCAGGTTGTGTTGAAGATAGTTCTTTCATGTGTACACAGTTTTGAGGATTCTCTTTTGCTCTTGTTCAGTTTTATTCATGGGTAGTTTCTCCACTGTTTAGTTGTATTTCCAGATAGGTCTTGGATTGAGGTTTGTGTGGTTTCCACTCCTTCCTTCACCTTCTTCTGTTGTCATCTGTTGGTGGTTCCTTTGTTGTTGGGTTTCCACTTCCAGTGAGCATTCTGGAGTTCACCACTTCCACCTACTCTTTCTTTGTGATCAGTGGGAGGGGAAGGAAAAAATGGTTTATGACATCAGGAGAGTATTCTATGATATTTACAGTAGCAGCTTGTAGAGAAGAGATAGGAGATCCTTTGGCTATGTATAGTGTTAACTGCAATCTTCACCCCAATTAGCCACTTTTTAGGAAGGATGGATAGAAGATAAGACTCTTGTTGGGGAGGGAAGGCTTGTGAGTTGGATCTAGAAAGCAGTGAGATTGTGGGAAGTCAGATTCTGAGGTAAGGTAAGAGTAGAGGATAGTAAATAGGTGTAGTGTGTGAGAATAGAGTTAACCACTATAGTAATAGAGTTCAGGAAACTGTGAAGTAGGTTAAGATCCGTGAGGGGTGATGTGAAGTATTTACAATAGTATGGAACAGCTATTATTTACAATAATATTAGAGGAACCATCATATGACAGAATGTATGTTATCTGGATGACATGAATAGGGGGTATAGAACCTTGAATACTGTGCTAAAGGAACACAATTGACATCAAAGATAGTAAATTAGCAATACCTTTGGAAGAGAAAACAGGGGAAACCTGTCAAATGATGCAATATCACAAGCCAAGGCAAAGAAGACTATACAGAAAAAGGAGCAATACAAAGATACTATTAAAATAAAAGATATAAGAATAATAAAAAAATAATAATACAAATATGGAGTAATTTGTACTTTCTCTGCTATAGCAAAGTAAAATTTTTCTCTCTCTTTCTACTGTTGGGATGCCCCCTCTTTGGGTTCAACTCTGGTGTTTTCACAGTTCCAAGTTTTTTGTCTCACTTGTGGGAGGGGGAAGACCAGAGAAGGGAGGAATAAGCAATAAGTTTGGAAAGAAAGGAAGAAGGAATAAAACTAGAAAGAAGGAAAGAGAGAAAAAAAGGTATTAAAAGATAAAACAATAATAAAATTAAAAATAAAAGAAAAGACTAAATTACTAAAAAAAAGAAGAAGAAGAAATAAAAAACCACCTCTTGTTGGTTTCCAGCTGGCCCTACCATTTTTTCTTGTCTCACTGGCTGCAGTAGGCTTAGGGGTGATTGGTCTGGTCTTTCTCCCTTCTCAATGTGTACTCAGCCAGTCTCTCAAGCACTCTCCCAAGAGCTAGTCTGGCACCTCTCCCCAGCACCTCACTCAGGGAATTTGGGTCTTTTTCAGAACACTCCTTCCCTGTGAGTCATTGCTGTGGGCTCATGGGTGCAGGGGCGCACACTCAGCCAGACTGCCTGGGTCCTGCAGGTTTGGGCACCAATCCTTTTCAGCAGTATGGGGGAATGCAAGGCCTTCTGCCCAACCTTGGGATCACTGCCAGGCTGTGTGGGGAGTAGGCCAAGCAGCTGTCACAGGAGAATCCCCAAACAGCTTATTTTTGAGAAATTTGTCCCAATTTTCCAGCCAGACTGGTGACAATCGGGTTCAGAGCCCCACACTGCAACTCTCAACTCTCCCAAGCGGGCAACCTCAGACTCCAGGGTGATCACAGCCCTTGTGTTTGCCTCCCTTACTCCCCCCTCTGCAACTTCAAGCAAACATACCTCTCCCAGTGTTGCTCAAACTGTGCTTCTAAATTTTAGGATTTAAAAAAGAAAACCATGATCTTGTAGTCTTCCATCCATTTATCAAAACATAGATGGCAAATTTCTTAAAACTTCTATGAGATATTTGACTCAAATGTAATTACATATCAATAAAAATAAGAATGACATATTTGTGTTCACATTTAACAATAGCTGAAATGGTAGGTATCTTATTGGAAAAAAGTAGATGATTGGGAAACAAAATAAATTTTAAAATGTATCAGGAAAGAGAATCAAAATGAAAGTCTTAAAACACATTAAGTCTCCCAAACTTTAGTGATATGAGTTTTCATTTCACAGATTTGGTCATTATAGTAAAAAGAAATAATGAATGTGGCTGTTTTCCCAAAAATATCCAATAGCTTATCATTTAAGCATATTTCATGCACATAAAAGCAAAATTTCTGAACATCTATATCTATGGTTGCTCAATAGAAACTTTAGCAAACATGACTTTGTCCTAAGAGACTAATATTAAGGTATCGTATTTAATTTTAAATTAGTTCTAAGATACATAAATGTCAAGTTACTATGTTATACACAAAAAATTAATAAAATATTGTATATCAACTCTACTGTAATTTCCCAAATCAGTTCTCTTTCTTTTATCAAAAGTGCCCAATCAAAAATCAAAAACAAAATGAGCAAGCCTACCACTTATTGCTCTGTACCAAAATAAATCAAAACCAGGAAGTGTGAGTCTTAAGTAAACTTAAAGATGTATATAATATTAGGAGCATAAACAGAAATTTAAATCAAGTTTTCTGATCCCAGATCCTAGTTACTTACTTCAGTCACTACATGAGATTAATTTGTCATAGGAAGAATTCAATCAGGATTTCACTTGAAAATGAGGACCTCATATTAGTAACCAGAGGCAAGCAATGATACAGAAATTAACAAATGGCTCAGTCATTTTTACTACTTCAATTCAATTAAAAATAGAGTGATGGGTTTGGTTTACACTGAAAAGGCAATTTGAGCTATAAAAATATGTAAATATATATTCATAATTGTATATGTTATAAGTAAAAAAAATTCAAAGCCATGATAAGCATTTATTGAAATTCCAAAGCAGAGTTCAAAAGGAACTATTTGGTGCAGCTTAGGTAGGGACTTTACCCTGAGTTACGACGTTGTATCCATTTGTATAATACATTGGAACTTTTTAAGAAAAGAAAATACATCATTTTGTCTTTGTTTAGCCACATTCTCTTTTGAATACAACAAATAATCCATGCAGTATTACCAGTATGAACTAATGAATTCTAAATTGCATAATGTCTTTAGAAGAAATACTGTTTATTCTAGATGCTTACTCTAAAGTTTTATACTATAAATAGAGTTGAACTAAAATATCTATTAGATGTTCTATTTTGTTTCTTGAAATGGTTGTAGGTCACTAGAGCTTATTCCCATCGTCTCTGACAATGAATTCTCTGTCTTAGCAAATGGTGGAGTGCCGACCCATAAAGTCTGGTGACAAATGATGTTGTGAAATTTTGAGAGCCAAGAGCTGGGGTATCAAATGTTGTAAGTTCCTCCCTAAATAACCTGTGCATAGATGAATCTCCTTACCACAGGGAAAGGGAGGAACTTACCTTTATTTCTTCAAGTAATCTACAAGTAATCCTGTTTACCTGACCTGGATCTGTTTGGTATGAAAACATGGTCTTTCTTATTCTCGACTTAGGTGAGTTTTTGGTTTTCCATCTTCAGGTACATCTGTTTTCTGTGATCCACTTCTGTAAGATGAACACAAACACTAGGGTGGTTTGTAATTAGGTTATAAAATCATCAGCACTAAAATATAGGGTCCAGCACAAATAATGCCCCTTTTATATTACAAAATCATTAGCATGTAATTCTGTAACATAAGAATGTCGCACTCAAGTAAACCATATGACATTTTAGGTGATATGGTCAAATTAAAACTATAAATTATTACATCCATATTATTATTCTACCAACCACAGTTAAGCAGGCATTACTTCTGCCAGACCCTGTATATGCTATTCAAATACTCTTAAACAGGATCAGCAAACTTTTCCTGGAAAAGACCAGATAGTTAATAGTTTAGGCTTGGCAGGACATATGGTCTCTGTCACAGCTATTCAGCTCTGCCATTGTGACACAAAGGCATCCATGAGTATATATAAATAAATGAATGTGGTCATTGTGAATAAAATTTTATGTATAAGCACAAACTTGAATTTAATACAATTTTCACATGTCATGAAATATTATTTTTCTTTTGATGTTTTTCAACTACTTATCAATGTAAAAACCATTCTTAGCATGCATGCTGTCCAGCAACACAGGCTATGGTTTGCCTACCCTGCTTTAAAATATTTCCCTGAGCAGTTTAAATATTGTTTTTGAAATTTCTTTTACCACATCATTGATTACTCTGACAAATATTTTTAAGTAGGGAAAACTTCTATTTAAATATCCAAATTGTTTCAAGTTAAATAGAAGAATCAGCTTGAAACATCATAATACAACTTGGTGATATCCAGGGGAATATGGGCACCACCTGCATTGCAGAAACCCTCCTCACTGATCCTCTTCTGGAAACACACTTCCATACCTCCTTCTTAGTGAGTTTAAAGCTGCTTCACTAGTTTTGGCCTGTAGATTGTGGTCAGAAGTTATGTATCATGCTTCTAGACCCTATGTGAGAATCTCAGACTTTTCTCTCTTGTCAACTGATTGGATACAAGAGTTTCAGTGCCAGATTCATAGTGCTTGAATGGTAGCAAAGACAACATATGGAATAAGCAGGGATCACTTGCTGAGAACCACTCTGCCTGGTTTCAGTAGTTGTAACCACCCTCCATGGGTAATGCTGAGTGAGCAACCTTCTGACTGTGAGCTGTTAAGGAAACAATGCTTATCTCTCTGGCAGGAGTGCTGCTTTTGCTTCATTGATCTCTGTCCCCACTGCTTGGTCGGTTAGTCAGTGATGGGTAAGACCCCTCAGAGGAGAGGCAACCTAAGCCAGACACAATCACTTGGGAGGCCCTCAAGGAAGGATTCAGGGGGACTACAGTTAAGAGGGGATGATGGACTCTCGCCCCCCAGCTATTTTGACCTAGCCTGAGTCCACATTCTGTCTTTGAAAAGTCTCTTGATCTCTTAGCTGCCTTACTCCTCCTGCCTGACTTAAGCCTGAAACAATGACAGAGGGCGGTGCAGCCCTGTGATGGAAAGGGGGGTTCCCCGGATGATCAGGGAAAGAATATGTAAAGAATGCCTAAGAAAGAATATGTAAAATCTTGTGAAACCTGCTTTGTTTTGAATGCTCTCATTTAAATGATAAGGGTCCAAGCAAGAAGTTTGTTCCTCAAAGTTTTATGGCTCTTTAGCTATCTGACCCTGACTGAGAATAAGCCCTCATAGTTCTTTGAATGCTTTCTATTGTTTGATCCTTACCTATATTCTTGTGCAAAAATTGACCCAATAAAAGCCCATTGAGGAAAAGGCTCGTGGTCCTTCTCCTGTGAGAGACTGACCACCTTTCCTCCCCAAGCGGATCATGTCCTGGCAGTATTATTTTCATCCATGGTGGATGGAGGGACTTGCAGGCAAAGTTGCCCCCACAATCACTGAACCATCTCTGGAAGTACTTCCCGCTCAACACCCAATGGGCTGTGACATGAGCCAGAGATGAACCTTTATGTTGTTAAACCACTGAAATGTGGAGGTTTGTTACTCCAGCGGAGCCTAGGCAAGACTGACTGACAAAATCTGTTTCATCAACCTGAAAGCTTAGTAGAGTGTATAGTACATAGTAAGTTCTAAATAGTCATTTTTTGATTTCTGATTGCTGATAGCCATCCTAATAGTGATAACTTTACAATGTCATATTGTATATTATTAAAATAATAATTAAAACAAAATACGTCTGTGATATGTGACCAGGCTTTACTAATCACATAAGTATATTCAGAAGAAAGATGACAGAAGCCCTGCTTTATGATTAGTGGATCCCTATTTACTTAAGTATTGCATTTGTTTAGGAACAATGGCAAACACTTGTTGCACTGCTACTATGTGCCAGAGACTGAAGCTAGGGATACAGATATGGATCATTTATGATGAATTTTATCACAGTTTTCTGGGGTTCACACTTCAATATTAAAGTAGACAAATCAGAACTACACAGAGAAGCAAACCAGAGTATTCAGGCTAGGGAAGGAGATTAAAAGTATGTGTCACCAAAAGTTATTCTTTGCAGAAAACAATGTGAGTGAATAAACCATTTTCACTCTCATACCTAATGGGAAATACAAGGCAGACAAACAAGGGGCCCGGCTATACCAAAGACTTGTACCTAAAGTACAAAATGAACAGTAAATTATTCTTTCTAAGGGTTCCAACGTGTAGCATCTGAAATAAGTCTTAAAAGAAGGGCAAGTGTTACTTGACAGCAAAAGGGAAGGGTATAAAGTTGGGGATAAAATAGGATGGGGCTTATGATCAATAAATAGATACAGGCAGAAGATAAGTAAAACTCAGATATGCCAGATCACAGAGGTTTTCAGTTGACACTCCAAAATATTTGGACTTTCCTATTAATAATGTGGACCCTTAATGATTTTGAAAAGAAGAAAGAAACCTGGACATTTTGCACTGTTGGTTGAGAATACAGACTGGTGCAGCCATTGTGGAAAATATTATGGGGTTACCTCAAAAAATTACAAATGGAACTGCCTATGACCCAGTGATTCCACTTCTGGGGATTCATCCAAAGAAACCCAAAACACTAATTTAAAAGAATATAAGTGCCCTATGTTCACTGTAGCATTACTTACAGGAGCCACGATTTGGGAAGCAGCCCAAGTGTCCATCAGTAGATGAGTGGATAAAAAAAATGTGGTACATTTACACAATAGTATACTACTTAGCAGTAAAAAAGAAGAAAATTTTACCCTTGTGACAGCATAGATGGACCTTAAGAACATCATGCTAAGTGAAGTAAGCTAGTCAGAGAATGACAAATACCATATGATCTCACTCATACATGGGATCTAGTGAAGAAACTGAACTGACAAGCAAAATAAAGACAGATTCACAGCTAGAAAGCAGGATGACAGCTCTGGGGAGTAGAGGGGTCAAGATAAAAGGAAAAAGAACTCATGAACACCAACAGTATGGTTATTTCAGGCAAGGGTGATGGGTGGAAGTAGAAAAGGGTATAAAGGGGATAAGAAAAATAATAAATAAATAAATTTTAAAATGTATAAAACAAAAAATAAATGAACAACAAAATTTCAGATGCCAAAAGTGCTATACATAGCTCTGGCTGGGTTGCTCAGTTGGGTAGAGCACCATACCATATGACAAAATGTTGTGAGTTCAATCTCCAGTCAGGGCACATACAGGAGGCAACTAGTCCATATTTCTCTTTCATATCAATGTTTCTCTTTCTTCCTCTTTCTCTATAAATTAATAAAACATATTGTTACCGAACAACAGGTCTGAGGGGGGTGGCAATATTTGGCCCACCTAGGGATGCCAAAAACTGCTGCAGAACAGGGGTCCCTCCCAAGGACAGAATACTAATATCTACTGGGCTCTTCTGTCCGCCTCCAATTGGAAAGACATCTCTCAATGCCAGAGATTTGTGAAAAGGGAACGAAATGTTTATTTAATGCTGTTTAGGCTTAATGCCTCTACTAAAATATCAAAGTCTTTTAGGGTATACACCTACACCCACACAGCTCTCACTTCTCCCACTGTCTCAACTCCGGGTACCGTAAATCAGGAAAGGAACACACGTTTGTTTTTCAGGCTGCTGGCACCATGAGCTGTGTCACCGTGCAGGCAGGATCTCTCTCTAGTTAATCCAAAGTACTGTGGTACCCTCTCATAATCCACTGGCAAGAGTTCTTTGTACCCAGTTCCAGTCAAAGTCTCTCCTGCTTTCCAGGCCACACAGCCAAAGGGGGCACCCCAAAGCCGCGTGGGCCTCTTCTACCAAAGCTGCAGGGATCCACACTCCACCAAAAGCATGTGTCTTTCTTCTTCACCTGGCTGCAGGGATCTCCATTCTGTCAAAGCTGCGTGGTTTTCCCTTTTACCTCACCAAGAGGGGGTCTGCACTCTGCCGAAACCACATGGCTCTCTCTTCACCTGGCCAAGAGGGGATCCTTACTCTGCTGAAACCACATAGATCTCCCCCTTTCATCTGGCTGCAGGGTCTGCACTCTGGCCAAAACCACATGGTTCCCCCCTCTTCACCTTGGCAAGAGGGGTCTTAACTCTGCTGAAATCACATGGCTCTCCCTTCACCTGGCCAAGAAGGGACCCTTACTTTTCTAAAACCACCAGGTTCTCCTCAATGGCTGCCTTGTCTGGCTTTTAAATCCTTGTACCAATCTTCCTCTGTACCCCTATTTTCAACTCCTCCCACGATCAGTTACACCTGCCAGTATTTCTGTATTATTACAAGTTTACTGGTCTGCCATCGTTAGTCTGGGCAGATATGGCCCCATGGCATGGAGCCAATCAATTCCAAGCTCTCACACAGGCGCTGTAACTCAGGGGGTAAGCCCCTAGTTACATCCTGGGTAGAAGCCACTCTGTTCTCCCTGGCTCAAAGCATGGCCACAGCTATTTAACATACCTATGAAACCGGTTAAAGGTTATAGATACGTTAAATGACCATTCCAGAGGTTAGTTGCAAAATTGTTGCTATGAAAAACAGCTCTCAATGGCCCTGCTCCATTTGTTCCTTCCCCCTGGGGTGGGGGGATGAGGACATCTTAATATTTCCTGGACACCCTGAGCTCTGGACACCATCCCAAATCCTTTTCTGGGGCCCCCCTCTTGGCTGCACCCTGTTACAATATCATTGGGTGAGAATTAAAAAAGGAGAATACAACACAATAATTATATGTTTCTATAATTATTAAAATATATGGTTGGAAATGTATTTTTATTTTGATTTTTACATTATTTTAATTTATTTATATGGTGGCCATAAAAGAATCCCATAAGGAGTTGAGGTTGAGGTGAAACATGAATTAAGAAGCTGATCCATTTCCCATTTTTTAATTGGGTTGGAATTCTATGCAGCAGAGAGAAAGAAAGAGCTACTACCCTTTGCAACATCATGGATGGAACTAGAAAGCATTATGCTGAGTGAAATAGGCCAGGTATTGAAAGACAAATACCATATGATCTCACCTTTAACAGGAAGCTAAACAACAAAACAAGCAAACAGAAAAAAAAAAAAAAACCAAGACACTGAAATAGAGAACAAGGGGACAGTGCCCAGAGGGGAGAGGGAAGGGAATTTAAGGGAAAAAAGGGGAGGGATTTGGAGGAACAAATATGAAGGACACAGGGACGAGAACTAAGGGGGATGGAAATGGGAGGGAGGTGGGGAGCAAGGGGCAGGGGAGGCTGGGATGGGAAAAATAGACAAAAAACTATACTTGAAAAATAACTAAATAAAATTAAACAAAAAAAAGAAGAAGCTGATCCAATAAAGCCAGAAAGAGGGACAGGACAAAACCTAAGTCAGGATGGAGTTAGCCATATTTGAGGGTAGAAAGATGACCAGTGAGGCCAGATCACATGAGAAAAGGTGGGAGTGGAAGAACATGTGGTCAGAAAATTCAGTTTAACATATTAGCATAGTCATGTACATCATGGGAAGAAATATATATATTTTTCTAAGTGCAGTGGGAAAACTCTTAAGGATTTTTTTATTATCACTGAACAACTGTGTGGAAAAGATACTGTAAATATCCTGGAGCACTAGCTGAGCAGTTGTTGGAAAAACTCTTAAATAACACTTGCTAGAGATGAGGATATTTACAAAGGAGTTAGACAGAACTAGAGTTCACTGGGATGTATTAGGAGGAAAAGCTGAGAGTACTTGTTTAGTGGTTGGATGTGGGAGCTGAGATAAAGGGAGGAATCATGCATTACTCCTAGGCTGTCACTCACTAACTGGGCAAAGATGGCACTTCCTGAAATGGGAACAACCAGGGGAGGAGGAATCATGATGGGAAAAAGAGAGCCCTGGTGACCCACCCTAAGTTTAAGATTCCTATCAACTGTCCAAGAGGAGATGTCGAGTTTACAGCCAAAGAACAGAATTTAGAGTTTAGAGTTTAGAGGAGAAGCCAGAGCAAGAGATAAAATTTTAAGAGTCATTAAACATATCAGTTATCATTAATGCCTTGGGACTTTATGAAATCATCTAGGAAGGAGTATAAATAGAACAAAGTTGAAGCCTAGGAATGAGTCATTGGGTATTTCAACAATTAGTGATTAAATGGTGGGGTGGGGGACAAATAAAAGCCTGAAAAGAAATCAGTAGAGTATATTAAAAAAATAAATAAATAAATGTTGCTTTAAGGAAAGAAAACAAGGTTAGAGAATGCTTTGAGAAGGAAGGAAAGAACCACCCTTTCAAATGCTGATTGAGAAATTAAGTAAACAGAGGAGAGAAAACCAACCACTGAATTTCTCCATGTCAAGTTATAGTCACCTTGACAATGGCCCAATGTGATACATACAAAAAAAAAAAAGAGACAAGAGAAAAAGTGACTATAAATAACTCACAAGAAGGGTTGAAAATGGAGGAGGATGTGACAGGAATGGGGATTAAGAGGGTTGACATTGAAATGTTTGTTGGCAGAAAGAAACCATAACCAAAGGAAAGGAAAGAAATACTAGTATAGGAAAAAGCATAACTGTGATATCAGCATCACTGAAAGGACAGGGGGATGTGGGATCCAGAGAACAGATTTTGGCCTTTCCTTTGATTCTATGCATTACAGCAATTTGATTTAAAAAATGGTATAGGGGTACACACATTCAGTTATAAGATGATTGAGATCTAAAGATATATATCATGCTAACTCTATTGAATAGTTGAAATTTGCTAAGGGAATAGAACTTACATGTTGTCACCAAAAAAGAAGGTAAATATGTGAGGAGATTAGATGTGTTAATTAGCTTGATGCAGACAGATCCAGAATGGTGGCAGAGTAGGTGGAAGTTACACTCACCTTCTCCCAGTACCAAACTGGAATAACAACAAAAATATAATGCAATTAACCTGAATTATTATGTCCCTATGGCAAAAATAATTTTAGGACTGTATAAATGTAAGTACTCCTTAACTGTTAAGGAGTGGAAATTACATTCAGCCCTTTGAAGACAATCTCCAGGATGATGTGGCCCCCAGTAAAAATGAGTTTGACAACTCTGCTCTAAGGGACATATCAGTGAAAATATTGCTGCATGGAATATCTGAGATTTCCCTGCCTATCTTCTCCTCTAGGACTTTTATGATGTTGTGACTTAAGTCTTTTGTACACCTTGAATTTATTTTTGTGTGTGGTATAATTTGGTGATCGAGTTTTTTTTGTTGTTGTTGTTTTTTTGCATGTAGCTGTCCCAATCTCCCAACACCATTTGTTGAAGGGGCTATTTTTACTCATAATATGCTTCTGTAAATGTTAATGTAAGTAGCTTTTATTCTGTGTTTAAATTATTGGAGAAAGGGATTAACTAAAGAAATTTATATCTATTAACTTTTAGCCTTTAAATCTATTTTATCTTCATAGCTCTATGAATTATATAGAATTTTGCCTCTCTCCCCCAAAATACTGACTGTCCTTTCAGTTTTGTGTCATCTACAAATTGGATGAGATGCCCCATGTTTTTTTAGTCAGTAATTTCCTAGTCTATTAAGTCCAAAAAGAGAAAAATCTCAACCTATTTTTTTCTCCTGATACATTTACCTTTTATTGAAAAGTCAAGTTGGAATTTTACTAATGATTAACATCAACTTTATTCCAGACGTTCTCAAGCCTGTTTATTACCTTCTTTTCCAATGTTAGGACCAGACTGCCTCACTCCTGAATCTGTGCACAACTCTGCTCTTCTCTGTTTCTAAGATGTCTTATTTTTGTTTGCTTATTGAACATACAATTTTTTAAAATTCTTGATTCCAAATCAGGTTTCCCCTATATTTTATCTACCTCCTTCTCTTCTTTCTGTTTGTTAATGTTTATGAAAGAAATTAACTTCTGAAGAGAAACTCATCATTCTTCAATATAACTTTGTACTCAGTCTAAAGGATCACATTTATAATTCCTATGCATTGTTTGGGTATATGAAGTCAATTCTGAAGTAACTCTCTGAATATCCAAATTGTTAATTTCAAAATATGTTGGGATAGATAAACACAGCTTACCTCCTCTCACAACCATATAAAAATTGTAACTAAAATATAGAACTATCACTCAGAACTGTCAAAAATCAAGTTGAATGGAAATATGACAACTACAAAACTAAAGAAACCACATCCATCCAGACCAGTAGAAGGAACAGAGAGGTGGAATGAGCTGGTCCCATATCCACATGTGGTGGATAAAAATGTGGGAGAGATAGATATATTGGGAGCAAGGAGTTCCAGTCCCCCATGAGGACCCCAGCCCAGGGTTCTAGTGCCAGGAAGATAAGTCCTTATAACTTCCGGTTGCAAAAACTAGTGGGGATTGAGTTGGTGGAAGAAAATTCTAGATTCCCAAGTAGTTCCTCTTAAAGAACTCACACAGACTTACTCAGACTCACTCCCTCTGAGCACTGGGGTAATAGTGTGAAAAACACCAGTGAAGTACAGAAAGGAACTGAAGTGTCCAGCATCAAGACAAGAGCTGAGGGACAGCTTTCTCCCAGAGAGGAAGATGAGCATAATCCATTATATGTTTCTGAGTCCTCCCTCCACAGAGCCACAGCTTGACAGGCAGGTGCCATATCTAAGACTCCATCAACCTGGCTTTGCCCTCCCTCAGAGATCCTCTGAGATTCTGACCCACCCAACTTTGGGCCCACCAAAACTTTTAATTGTGACTTTTCCATATGCATGGCTGGTCTTGGCTCATGCTTCACAACTTCCTAAATTCTATTAAACAAGTAACAGCCTCAGTAAGCCCTCAGCTCCTGTACTCTTCCTAAGTGGCCCAAGGCCTGGCACTAGCAGCAGCTAGCCTAGATTCACAGCTTGGCTTCACCTGGGAATCTCCAACCCCAGGAGAAATAGCATCCATCTCAGATTATTTTATAGTTTATGCAGGATGGTCCTGGATAGAACACAGGTGGGGGCTGACCTTGGCCAGCACCACCCAGGAAACCCCAGAGCCTATGCACTCAGTGGACAGCTAAAGACCACATGAAAGCACCACCACCCTGCGTTTGAACAGCTGATCTTCCATAGTGGGTGGAAGTTAGTGCTCAGTGGTCAAATCCAGTTCTTGCAGCTGACTGGCCTGAGTAAATTTCTCCTATTGACTTGTTGATAGCAATCAAGCCTCAACAACAACAATAACAACAACAACAACAAAGAGTGTATTCATCCCATACAAAGGGCAACCTTGAGTACTGATAAGAGAGGCTGTGCCACTGGACTTTATAGGACACCTACTATATTAGGCCATGCTACCAAGATAAGGAGTCATAGCAGCTCTACCTAATACATAGAAATAAAGACAGGGAGGCTGCCAAAATGAGAAGACAAAGAAACATGACCAAAATTAAAGAATAGATCAAAGCTCCAGAAAAAGAGCTAAACAAAATGGAGATAAGCAATCTATCAGATGCAGAGTTCAAAACACTGGTTACAAGGATTTTCAAGGAAATTGGTGAGAACCTCAACAGCATAAATAATGGATGCACTAATTGAAATAAACAACAATTTACAGGAGAAAAAAGTACCATAGATAAAGCTTAGAATTAAATCAATTATTTGGAACACAAGGAGGCAGAAAACAAGCTACAAGAACAACAAGAAGCAAAAAGAATCTGAAAAAATGAGGATAGTATAAGCAGCCTATGGGAAAACTTCAAGAAGTCCAATATCCACATCATAGGGTTGCCAGAAGGAGAAGATAAAGAGCAAGAAATTGGTAATCTATTTGAAAAAAATAATGAAAGAAAACTTCCATAATTTGGTGAAAAAAATAGGCATGCAAGTCCAGGAAGCACAGAGTGTCCCACACAAGATAGATTAAAAGAGGCTCAATCCAAGACACATAATAATTAAAATGCCAAAGGAAAGAGAGAATCTTAAAAGCAGTTAGTTGCCTACAAGGGAGTTCCCAAAAGAGTGTCAGCTGATTTCTCAAAAGGAATTTTGCAGGTAGAAGGGATTGGCAAGAAATATTCAAAATCATGAAAAGCAGGAACCTACACCCAGAATTACTCTACTCAGCAAAGGTTTCATTCAGAATAAAAGGGGAGATAAAATTCTTTCCAGACAACAAAAAACTAAAGGAGTTCAGCATCACCAAACCATTATTATGAAATGTTAAAAGGACTTATTTAAGAAAAAGAAGATCAAAACTATTAAGAATAAATATCTATTAAAATTGAATCTAAAAATCAAACTATGCAAACAAGAAGAACATAGACAGAATCATGGATACAAAGAGCGTTTTGATGGTCACCAGATTGGAGGAAGTTGTGAGGAAATGGGTGAAGAGGTGAGGAGGTTGAGTACAAATAGGTCGTTACAGAATATACCATAGGCATATAAAGTACAGCATAGGAAATAGATTTGCTGAAAAACTGATACACATGACCCATGAACATAAACAGTGGTGCAGGAATTGCCTGAGGGAGTAGGGGCTATTGAGAGAGGGACAAAGGGTAAAATTGGGACAACTGTAATAGAATAATTAATAAAATATAATTAAAATATGTAGGGCTTCTCCTCGGAGAGTCCCTGCACAGTCTCCTATTCTTCCATGAGACCAGACTTAATTGTTTCTTTCATTGCATCTTCTATGCCTGAGCAATGCAATGCCCTTTCAATTTCTTCAGGAAAACCATCAATGACACATATTTTAGGTTTTTGATACTGTAGTACTGTTTTACATGACTAATTTCTGTATCAGTTGTAATAGTCTAGATTGTGGTACGGCAAATAATAAACTTTGAAATCTCAGTGTCTTACCATGATAAAAATGTACCTTTTGCTTAAGCAAAGTCCACTGTTGTAGGCAAGGAAGCAGCTTTCCACTGCATCTATCTCCATGCAGTGACCTATGACACTGCCACATCAAAATAGGAATCCAAGTCACCTCAGAGAAAAAGCAGCTAGAAATATGCACATAACTCTCTGAAGCTTCAGACTGCAAGTGACATACATTTCAAATTCTCATAGTATATCAATGAGGACTACTTATATGACCTCATACCACAAAGGTGCTAAGAAATGCAGGAAAGCATATGGATACATGCTTTCTAGGAATGCTAAGTAAAAAGGGATTTAATAGAGGGCATTGGAAGAATATATAGCCATTTGAAGGACAGGGAATGTGAAGGTTAGTCAAGACACTGCTAGAATTCAAAAATAGGCAAATGCAAGAATCTTAGGAAACTGTCACTGATGATTTCATCTACTTGTAGGATTCAGAAAAGCTGGTGGTGAAACCTCATATCTCTTGTCTGACAGGTTTAACATGACTGATCAGTTTCTGATGCAGATGATGGCTTTTCCTCTCTCTTTCAAATTTTGAATGAAAACTCAACCTGTCCAATACACTAGCCACTAGCTCCAAGTGGCTATGAACACTTGAAACATGACTCATCCAAATTGAAATATGACAAAAGTATGAAAAACACACAAGTATTCAAAAAAGTAATACAGAATAGGAATGTAAAATATGTCATTCTTAACTTTTATATTGATTACATGCTAAAAATACTATTACCATATTTTTCAGACTGTAAGATGCACTTTCGCACTACCCCCCAACAAAAATTTGGGAGGAATAATGGTTGTTAATGCTGCTCTTGAGTTCTGTTTACATTTACATTGATGAAATACTATGTCATTTATGTTATTAAATATTTTACCACATTTTTTGCTTCAATTTTTTTTCCTATTTTCCTCTAAAACCTAGGTGCATCTTATAGTCTGAAAAATATGGTAGTTTCATATTGAATTAAACAAAATGTGTTGTTAAAGTTCATTTTATCTGTTATAGGGAACAGGTCCACATGGCAATGGCAAATGTAGTTCAGCCCTGCTTCAGAAAACCAACAGGTGCAAGGTGGCACACAGGAACCAGGACCATAGATTGGCTTTCCCATGGGAAACAAGGCCTGCATTATATGTACACTGCTTTGAGGCTTGCTTTTGGTAAAACTCCCCCACCCTGAGTTAAGACAGGAGATGTTTAATGTATATCTCTGAAGCAACTCCCTAAGGCTGTGCTAAACCTTCCCAAGGACAGAGTGTAACCAAATCAACCACTTTTATTGTTCCCTTGCATTTGCAGCATTATGTTTTGTTGTTGTTATCTGTAAGAAGTAATCACTTAAAGTAAACCTGAGCATAATGAATGAGAACCTTCTTTGATGTAATGCTACTAGAAAGCAATAAAAGCCTGTCCAGGCAGAGTTCAGGGCATTCTCTCACTCAGAGAGTGCCCATGCTGTCCCTTTCTCCACAGGACTTCTGCAGTTCCTTTTAAATTTGTTCATTACATCCACAACACCACTGACACTGCTCGCTAGAGTTCACATCAATTTGTTGTAAAACTTTCCCCAAGTAATTGTACCATTTTACATTTCCACTAGGAATGAACAAGTAATCCAATTTTTTCACATCTTCATCAGTATTTTGTGTTGCTTTTATTTTAGTTTATATATATATACATATACACACATATTTATAATATATATATACATTTGTATTCATTTCACCCCACCATGCCCCCCACCCTCAAACCCATCCCCTTTGGCTTTGTCTGTATGTTCCTCATACGTGTCCCTTGATGCCCCCCCCATTATCCCCTATTATCTCTCTCCCTCCTCCTCTCTGCTTACTATCAGGTTGTTCTTTATTTCAATTTCTCTGGTTATATTTTGCTTGCTTCCTTGTGTTGTTGATTAGGTTTCTGCTTATAGGTAAGGTCATATGGTATTTGTCTTTCACAGCCTCCCTTACTTCACTCAGCATAATGCTCTCCAGATCCATCCATGCTGTTGTGAAGGGTAGGAGTTCCTTCTTTCTTTCTGCTACATAACATTTTTTTATGTAAATATGCTATAATTTTTTGATCCACTCATTTACTGATGGGCACTTAGGTTGCTTCCAGCACTTGGCTATTGTAAATTGTGCTGATATGAACATTGGGGTGCATAGGTTCTTTCACTAGTGTTTCAGGATTCTTGGGGTATAATCCCAACAGTGGTATTGCGGGGTCAAGAGGCAGTTCCACTTTAGTTTTCTGATGATATTCCATACTGTTTTCCACAGTGGCTGCACCAGTCTGCATTCCCACCTACAACGCACTAGGATTCCCTTTTCTCCATGACCATGCCAGCACTTACTGTTTGTTTATTTGTTTATGATGGCCATTCTGACCAGTGTGAAGTAGTATTTCATTGTAGTCTTAATTTGCATCTCTCTGATGGATAGTGACACTGAGTATTTTTTCATATGTCTCTGGATATTCTGTATGTCCTTCTTGGAAAAATGTCTGTTCAAGTCTTTTGACCATTTTTTAATTGGGTTGTTTGTCTTCCTAGAGTGGAGTTGTGTGAATTCTTTATATATTTTGGAGATCAGATCCCTGTCCGAGGTATCATCTGCAAATATGTTTTCCCATACAGTTGGTTCTCTTTTGATTTTCATGCTGTTTTCTTTAGCTGTGCAGAAGCTTTTGATTTTGATGAAGACCAATTTGTTTATTCTTTCCTTTATGTCTCTTTCTCTAGGGGACATATTGTTGAAAATATTGCTGTGTGGAATGTCTGACATTTTCCTGCTTATCTTCTGCTCTAGCACTTTTATGGTATCATGACTTATATTTAAGTCTCTTATCCATCTTGAATTTATTTTTGTGTATGATATAAGTTGGTGGCCTGGATTCATTTTTTGCATGTAGCTGTCCAGCTGTCCCAACCCATTTGTTGAAGAGGCTATTTTTACTCCATTTTATGCTTCTGCCTTCTTTGTCAAATATTAATTGACCATAGACGCTTGGGTGTATTCCTGGGCTCTCTATTCTGTTCCACTGGTCTATGTGTCTGTTCTTATGCCAGTACCAGACTATTTTGATTACAGTAGACTTGTAATACACTTTGATACCAGGCATTGTGATCCCTCCTACTTTGTTCTCCTTACTCAAAATTGCTGCAGTTACTTGGGTCATTTATGGTTCCATATAAATATTTGAAATGTTTGTTTTCTATCTGTGAAATATGCCATTGGTATTTTAATAGGGATTGCTTTGAATCTATAAGTTGCTTTGGATAATATGGACATTTTGATGATGTTTATTCTTCCAATCCATAAACACGGTATATGTTTCCATTTGTTTGTGTCTTCCTTAATTTCTTTCTTCAGTGTTGTATAGTTTTCTGAGTACAGGTCTTTTACCTCCTTGGTTAGGTTTAATCCAAGGTATTTTATTTTTTCTTGTTGCTATAGCAAATGGGATTGTTTTCCTGATTTCTGTTTCTGATATTTCATTGTTACTATACAAAAATGTCTTTGATTTCTGAATATTGACTTTGTGTCCTGCTGTTTTTCCGAATTTGTTTATTAGGTTGAGTATTTTTGGGGTGGAGTCTGTATGGTTTTCTGTATACACTATCATATCATCTGCAAACAGTGACAGTTTTGCTTCTTCCTTTCCAATGTGGATACCTTTTAGTTCTTTATCTCGTCTGATCACTGTGGCTAAGACCTCCAATGCCATATTGAATAGAACTGGTAAAAGTGCATGTCCTTGTCTTGTTTCTGATCTTACTGGGAAAGCTTTTAATTTTTGCCCATTGAGTATGATGCTGGTTGTAGGTTTCTCACATATGGCCTTTATCATGTTGAGGAATACTCCCTCTATTCTCACTTCATTGAGTGTTTTATCATAAATGGGTGCTGTACCTTATCAAAAGCTTTTCTGCATGTATTGATCTGATCATATGATTTTTGTCTTTCCTTTTGTTTATGTGATGTATTATATTTCTTGATTCGTGAATATTGTACCATCTTTCCACCTCTGGGCTGAATCCCACTTGATCATGCTGTATGATCTTTTTTATATATTGCTGGATGTGGTTTGGATGTGTGTTATTTTAGTTTTTGCTTAGTTTGTATTTTAGCTATTATGGTAGGTGTGTAGTAATATTTCATGACAGTTTTCATTTGCATTTTCCTAGTGGCTAATAATTAACATTTTTCATGTATTTTGTGTTATCTGTATACTTCTTTAGGAAGACATTTCCTCTTGAATTTTGACTATTTACTGATTAAATTGTTTGCTTTTACTGTTGAGATATATATAGAGATAATTATAGATATATCTATATATATTAGATATATATATCCATTTGTACCTAGGCCCATATCTATATATAGATATATCTCTAATACAGATATATTAAATATAGGATATAAATATACCTATATCTATATAAATATATATTTGTTGTTGTTGAATATGTGCTTTGCATATTTTTTTTTCAGTCTGCAACAGGGTCTTTCTAAGAGCAAACACTTTTATTTTGATGAAGTCTAATTTTCTGTTTTTCTTTTTTCAAATCGTCCTTTTGATACCAAGTGTTATAGTAACCTCTGTTGTCCTAGATCATGAAGTTTTTCTCCAATTTTTTTCTAAAATTTTAATAGTTTTGCACTTAAGTCTGTGCTTCATTTTAATTTAATTCTCGAATAAGTTCTCTTAGGTTGAGGTTAATTTTTTTCACATGGATGTTCATTGGCACTAGCACCATCTATTGAAAGTTTATCTTCCGTTGGATTGTTCTTGTATCTTTGTCAAAAGTCTGTTTTATTATTATCTTAACTAGAAGCTCCAGTACAACACTGAATAGAAGTATCAAGAAAAGACATAATTGTCATTTTCATCTTTGTCTTAAGGCAAAAAGACATTTAGATGTGTGTGATGTTCAGTTTCCAAGTGACAGGAACTTTTTTGTTATCCTTTTATTATTGTTTTCTACTTTGATTCCTTGTGGCCAGAAAACATACTCTGTATGATTTCAGTTTTTTTTAATTTGTTGAGGTTTGTTTTATGGCTTAGGATATGATCCATTTTAGAATGTCTTCCTTGGTCAGTTAATGAGAATGTGCATTTTGCTATTGTTTGATAAAGAATTCTACAAACAATAATTATAATTTAGTAGATTGTCTTGAGTTCTTCTATATTTTTGCTGATTTTTTCCTCTGGTTTTTCTATCAATTGTGAAGAAAAAGATATATATATTTGATTTTTCCCCCTTTGATTATTTTGGTTTTTGTTTCACATATATTGTACCTCTGTTGTTTAGTTTATATACCCTTGGTAGACTGGTTTTTCCATCATTACATAATGTCTCTTTTCTATCTCTAGCATATTCTTCTATCTGAAGCCTGTTTTAATCTGATTATAATGCAAACAGCCATTTCTCTTTCCTTAGATTAATATTTGCATCATGTATCTATTATATTTGTAGTTTATTTAATATTTTATGTCTATCTCTGCCTTTTAATTTATATATTTAAACCATGTACATTTAAACAATATTAGCATATTGTTAATATGCTAATATTAACAATGGTGTTTGTACTTAAGTCTGTTTTTTGTTTGTTTGTTTTGTGTTTGTGCTCTTTGATTTTCTTTTCTGTTTTCTTTTGCCTGCATTCTCTGGATTAAATGAATATTTTCACATTCTCTCTTTATTTAACTCTAGTGTTTTCCAACATATTTCTTTGTTTAGTTTTTAAGTGGCTGCTCTAAATATTATATATACAAAAATTATCACATTCTATTGGCATTGTTATTTCACCAGTTTGAGTAACATATAAACTTTGTATCTCTTTATTATTTTTCTTTACCTTCCTCTTTTTATAATATAATTTTGTTAAGTATTTTCTCTACATGCAGTTGGAGTCAAATCAGACAGTATTATTATTTTTGCTTCAACCTTCAAATATAATTTAGAGAATTCAAAGGAGAAGAAAAGTCTATTGTATTCATGAGTATGTTTGCTTCTTGTATTCTTCCTTACTAATGTTCCCAAGTTCCTACTTTCATCATTTCCTTTCTGTTTGTAGAACTTCCTTTAGCCATTATTTTAAGACATTTGCTGACAACACATTCTCTTAGTTCTCCTTCATTTAAAATTTTCTTGAGTTCTCTTTTATTCCTAAAGGCTATTTTCACTGGATACAGAATTCTACATTTCAGTTTTCTTCTATCAAAATGTGTAAAATATGGTGATACTTCTTTCTGACTTTTATTACTTCTGGTAAAAAATGTAGGGGTCAGATCTTAAAAAAAAAAAGTCATTTATGTGAGGGGTTTATATTACCTTTTTCAAAAATTTTTATTTAGTTATTTTTCAAGTACAGTTTTCTGTCTATTTCTCCCATCCCAGCCCACCCTGCCCCGTGCTCCCCACCTCCCTCCCATTTCCACCCCCCTAGTTCTTGTCCCTGTGTCCTTCATACTTGTTCCTCCTATATTACCTTTTTAAAAAGAATTATGGACTTCCACTTATGAGAAGATATGCTTTTATCCATTTTCCTCACTTAAATACAGCTAAAACTTCTGGACTTTATAATATAATATTATATATGTTATATAATGTTACATATAAAAATTATAACATGTGTATATGTTTATATATTATGTATATTAGATAAAAACAATTTGAATTGGTTTTTTGCTTTAAATAAGGTGTTTTCTCTACTGCTTTAAAGATTTTTTTTTGTCTTTGGTTTTCAGTTTAATTATAAGATGTCTGAGCACTGGTTTACTTTCCCATTTATCCTACTTGGGGTTCACTCAGGTTCTTGAACCTGTAGTTTTACATATCTTGGCAAATTTAAAAGGGTTTAGCCATTATTTTTGTATTACTTTTAAACCCATTATCTTTCTCCTCTCCTCAGGCTTCAATGACATGAATTTTATATTTTTTGTTATAGTCACTGAAACTCTCAGTTTTTTTAGTATATTTTCTCCTTGTTCTTCAGATTGGATAATCTTTGTTGTTCTGTCTTAATATTTATTGATTCTTTTCTCTGTTCCCTACATTCTGCTCTTGTACCCATCCTTTGTTACACCCATCTACTGTTGGTATTACAATTTTTCATTGTAAAAGTTACTATTGTTTTTTCTTACCACCTTCTAATTTTTGCTGATGTTTCACACTTATTTTCTAAAATGCTCTATATTTTTCATTTGTTTCAAGCATATTTTTAATTGTCTCTTGAAGCATTTCTATTACGGCTGCTTTAAAATCATTGGCAATTCAATCAATTCAACATCTCTGTCACCTTAGTGTACACATCTATTGATTGTCTTCTTTAAATTCAATTTAGATCTTCTTGATTCTTTATATGATAAATGATTTTCAATGAAAATTTAGACATTTTCATATTATTTATGACACTAAATCTTGTTTAAACCCCTGCTTTAACTTATTTTTCTTGCACACCTCCAGCAAGAGAAGGGAGGAAGTAGTATTTCCTTACTACCAACTGAAGGTAGAAGTCCAAGCTTCCTATTTAGCCTTCATTGACACCAGAGGTGGTGGTGAGGATCAGCATCATTGCAGGGCAGGTGTGCAAGTGCAAGCTCTGCTGATGATCTCCACCAGTACCCTACGGCATATATATGGGGCAGGGTATCTCCTTCCTGCTTGAGGTGTATAAAAACCCAAGCTCTTTACTTGGGCTTCTCTGATATCATCTTGACACTGCCTTACCTGTTGGGGAGTGTTGTTACAGTCCAACACCGGAGTCAAGTGTTGGAATCAGGACTAAACACTTGCTCGTGGCTACTATGGCTGGAATCACATTTTTTTTGTTTGTTTGGAGTAGAGTGGTTGTTTTGTAAAAGTTTCTTTTTTGAGTTTTTTGGGGCTGATCCTTTCCTGATTTTTTGGCTAGATGGAGTAGGTTTTTTGTTTTGTTTTGTTTTGTTTTGTTTTGTTTTATCTGTGCCCATTGGTGTTTCTAAATTTCTATCTTCTTCAGCTCCAAGTCTGAGATATCTGAGGAAAAAGCAAATCAAGGAAATTCACCACTACTTTGTCCTGGGCCTTAAGGACCCTAGCTGGTCTGCTTCCTTTTTCTCTACTGTTCAGTGATGTCACATACATATTATATATACTGTTCAGGACTTTTAGCTCTATTTAAAAAAGAAAAATAGAAAAAATCACATCTTCCCAGAAGTGGAAATCCATGATTCCCTTTTTAAGGTAATATAGAGTCCTTGAATACAGCTCTTATTTTAAAAAAGAATCTGACTTTCACATTTCATATCAATTAGTAATTAACTCATCACACTAATAGTACTCAGAATAATTGGTAACTAATAAGTAAATAATTAAAGATCACATAGATGTGGCACTCTTCACAATTTCTGACTTAGCACAGGATCCGAACAGTGATCTTTTATTTTTAACACTACACACTGAACTAATACATCCTTCTGTAATAAAGGAAGATATATATATTTGGTCATACAATTGCATATACTCTTAAAAAATACTGTTTAGCTTTATGTAATATTAATATATGCTATTAATTTGTCAGTCAGAACTACAATATTATTTAAGATTTACCACTTTTATCCAAATGCCTTCAAACTCTGCTTCCAAGGATAATTTAGAGGAAAGACTGAGAATATTTTCATCTACTTCAAAGTCTTCAATTAATTGATATTCACAGGTATCAACAAAATTATGTCTTTAGCTTAAAGTTATCTCCTCATCTCCAAAGTTACGGATCCAACTGCCAACATGGCTATATAATCTGTCTCTTCAAACACAATATCACCCAACCTAACTCATGACACTGCCTTTCATATCCCCATGATACCTAATCCTTGTCTGCTGTTCTCTAAGGAAATGAGTAGCATCATTTAGGCAGTTTAACAAGACAGATACTGGTGACATTTTTGGCCAATTTTCTCTCTTGATTCATATATACTTAGTCATATGCTTTTTAATAACCAATTCTCCAAAAATAAAATCTGGGCAAACACACACACACACATATTTAAATTTACAACCAAGACTACCAAACCCAGCAAGGTTCTCATTTAAAATAGATGGTTAAATAAAGAGCTTCTTCAAAAAAAGAAGCCTAAAAGAGTACATCTCCACCAAGCCAGTACTGCAAGAGATGCTAAAGAGACTGCTCTAAAAAACAGAAGAAAGAGACAGAGAGAGAGGGAGAGATACAGAAAAAAAGCAGGTAAGGAAAAAAGTCAATTAATAAGTACCTATCAATAATAACATTAAATGAAAACAGATTAAATACTCCAATCAAAAGGCAAAGGATAGCTGAATGGATAAGAAAACATGACCCACACACATACTGCCTACAAGAGACCCACATCAGAAGAAAACACCTACACAGACTAGAAGTGAAGGGATGGAAAAATATTCCAAGCAAATGAAGAGAAAAAAAAAGCCAGAGTAAATACTTTGATATCAGGCAAAGTAGATTTCAAAACAAAAACCATAAAAAGAGTCACAGAAGGACATTTCATAATACTTAAGGGAATAATCCATCAATAACATATAACTATTATAAACATGTATGCACCCAACAGAGAAGTACCCACATATATAAGGAAAATTTGGGAGGACGTCAAGAAAGATACAGTCAAAAACACACTTATAGTAAAGGATTTTAACACCCCACTATCCGCAATGGATAGAACTTCCGAAGAATCAACAAGGATATTATGATCCTGAATGCTACTCTAGATTTAATGGACTTAATTGATTTATACAGAAACTTTGACCCCCAAGAAGCAAAATGTGCATTGCTTTCAAATGCACATGGAACATTTTCAAAGATAGACCACATGATAGGACACAAAACAAGCCTCAGCAAATTCAAGAAACTTGAAATCATATCAAGCATTTTCTCAGATCACAATGGCTTGAAACTTGAAACCAACATCAAGGAAAAAACTCAAAAACATTAAAATTCATGGAGACTAAATAACAAGCTATTAAACAATGAATGGGTCAACAATGAGATCAAAGTAGAAATCAAAAAGTTTCTGTAAAAAAAAAGAAAATGAACACAAACAGCCCAAAACCTATGGGACAAAGCAAAGGCAGTTCCGGTAGGGAAGTTAATAGCCATACAGTCCTACCTAAAAAACATAGAAACATTTCAAATAAAAAAACCTCACCCTACACCTATAAGAACTATGGGAAAAACAACCTAACCCTATGCCTGCAAGAACTTGAGGAACAACAACAAAGACAGCCCAGAGCAAGTAGAAGGAAGGAAATAACCAAGATTAGAGCAGAACTGAATGATATAGAGACTCAAAGCACAATTCTAAGGATCAATAAATTCAATAGCTGGTTCTTTGAAAAGATAAACAAAATTGACAAGCTTTTAAGCAAACTCATCAAGAAAATAAGGGAGCAGAACCAAATAAACACAATCAGATATAAAAAAGGAGAGATTACAGCTGATACCGCAGGAACACAAAGGATTGTAAGAAATTACTATGAACAGCTATATGCCAAGAAATTTGAAAACCTATGTGAAATAGAAAATTTTTAGAAAAATATAATGTTCTAAATCTCAGTGAAGAAGAAGCAGAAAGCCTGAACAGACCAATAGCAACTAATGAAATTGAAGCAGTAATTAAAAAAGTCCCAACAAACAAAAGCCCTGGATTGGCCAGTTTTACATGAAAATTCCACAAAGAATTTAAGAAAGAGCTAACCCCTATCTTTCACAGACTATTCAAAAAAAATTCAAGAAGACAGAAGACTCCCAAACTCGTTTTATGAAGCCAGCATCATCCTTATCCCAAAACCAGATAAAGACACAACAAAGAAAGAAAAGTTCAGGCCAATATCACTGATGAACATAGACACCAAAATCCTCAGCAAAATATTGGCAAACTGCATCCAGCAATATGTTAAAAAGATCATACACTATGACCAAGTGGGATTCATCCCAGGGATGCAAGGATGGTATCATATTCGCAAATCAATGAACATAATATATCACATAAACAAAAGGCAAGACAAAAACCACATGATCATATCAATAGACGCGGAAAAAGCTTTTGATAAGGTAAAACACCCATTTATGATAAAAACACTCAGCAAAGTGGGAATAGAAGCAGCATTGCTCAACATAATAAAGGCCATAGATGAGAGACCTACAGCCAACATCGTACTCAATGGCCAAAAACTAAAAGTTTTCCCACTAAGATCCCACTTTTCCCACTAGGAAAAAGAAAAGGATGTCTGCTTTCACTACTTCTATTCAATACAGTACTGGAAGTCCTAGCCACAGCAGTCAGAAAAGAAAATGAAGTAAAAGGCATCCCAATTGGAAAGGAGGGAACAAAACTGACATTGTTTGCCAGTGACATGATAGTGTATATAGAAAACCATACAGACTCCCTGTAAAAACTATTCAATCTAATACGTGAATTTGGTAAAACAGCAGGATACAAAGTCAATATTCAGAAATCAAAGGCATTTTTGTACAATAACAGTGAAATATCAGAAACAGAAATCAAGAAAAATCCCATTTGCCATAGCAACAAGAAAAATAAAATACCTTGGATTAAACCTAACCAAGGAGGTAAAAGACTCAGAAAACTCAAAAGACTCAGAAAACTACACAACACTGAAGAAAGAAATTAAGGAAGACACCAATAAATGGGAAGCATATATGTGTTCATGGATTGGAAGAATTAACATCATCAAAATGTCCATATTACCCAAAGCAATTTATAGATTCAATGCAATCCCTATTAAAGTACCAATGACATATTTCACAGATATAAAACAAACATATCAAAGATTTATATGGAACCATAAATGGCATAAGTAACTGCAGTAATTTTGGGTAAGGAGAACAAAGTACATGGGATGACCATACCTGACATCAAACAATATTACAAGAACGCGGTAATCAAAACAGTCTGGTACTGGCATAAGAACAGATACATAGACCAATGGAACAGAACAGAGAGCTCAGGAATAAACCCAAGTGTTTGTGGTCAATTAATATTTGACAAAGGGAGCAGAAACATAAAATGGAATCAAAATAACAGCTTCAACAAATAGTCTTGGGATATTTGGATAGCTACACGCAAAAAAATGAAACTTGACCACCAACTTACCTCATATGCAAAAATAAATTCAAGATGGATAAGAGACTTAAATATAAGTCATGATACCATAAAAGTGGTAGAGGAGAAGATAGGCAAGAAAATGTCAGACATTCAATGCAACAATATTTTCACCAATATGTCCCCTATAGAAAGAGACATAAAGGAAAAAATAAACAAATGGATCTTCATCAAAATCAAAAGCTTCTGCATGGCTAAAGAAAACATTAATGAAATGAAAAGGGACCCAACCATGTGGGAAAATATGTTTGCCAATGATATCTCAGACAAGGGTTTGATCTCCAAAATATAAAAAGAACTCACATGACTCCACACCAGGAAGACAAAAAATCCAATTAAAAAATTGGCAAAGTACCTGAACAGACACTTCTCCAAGGGGGACATACAGAGGGCCCAGAGACATATGAAAGGATACTCAGCATCACTAGCCATCAGAGAGATGCAAATTAAAACCAAAATGAGACCACTTCACACCAGTCAGAATGGGCCATCATAAACAAATCAACAAACAGTAAGTGCTGGTGTGGTCGTGGAGAAAAGGGAACTCTAGCACACTGTTGGCTGGAATGCAAATTGGTGTAGCCTCTGTGAAAAACAGTATGGAATTTTCTCAGAAAACTAAAAATGGAGCTGACTTGTGATCCAGCATTTCCACTGCTGGATTTATACCCTAAAAATCCTGAAACACTTTTCAAAAAAACTTATGCACCCCAATGTTAATAGCAGCACAATTTACAATAGCCAAGTTCTGGAAGCAGCCTAGGTGCCCATCAGCAAATGAGTGGATAAAAAAACTATGGTATATTTACACAATGTAATATTATGAAGCAGAAGAAAAAGAAGGAGCTCCTACCCTTCATAACCACATGGATGGAAGTGGAAAGTATTATGCTAAGTGAAATAAGCCAAGTGGTGAAAGACAAATACCATTCGATCTCACCTATAAGTGAAACCTAATTAACAAATCAAACTGGCAAGCAAAATATAGCCAGAGACATTGAAATTAACAATAAACTGACAGTAACCAGAGGGTAGGGGAGAGGGAAATAACATAGGAAAGAAGGGAAAGGGACATAAATGAACATGATTGAGGGACCCACACATGGAGACAAGCATGGTGGGATTGAGGGTGGGAGGTGAGGATGGGTAGGGCGGGAAAAGTGGTAGTGGGAAAATGAAGACAACTGTATTCGAACACCAATAAAAAAGTAAAAAAAAATAAAAATAAAAACCAATAGACTCCACCAAAAATCTACTCAACCTGATAAGTGAATTTGGCAAAAATGTCAGGATACAAATTTAATATTCAGAAATCAAAGGCATTTTTGTAAACCAACTATAAAATATCAGAAACAAGAATTTGCAAAAATATCTCATTTACTGTAGCAACAAGAAAAATAAAGTTCTTATAAATAAACTTTACCAAAGAGGTGAAAGACTTGTACTCAGAAAATTACACAACACTGAAGAAAGAAATTAAGGAAGACACCAATAAATGGAAGCATATACCATGTTCATGGATTAGAAGAATCAACATCATCAAAATGTCCATTTTACTGAAAGTAATTTGTAGATTCAATGCAATCTCTATTAAAACACCAATGACATAATTCACAGATATAGAGAAAATATTTCAAAAATTTAATGGAACCATTAACAAACCCAAGTACTTTCAGCAATTTTGAGAATGAAGTACAAAGTAGAAGGGATCACAATACCAGACATCAATCTATATTACAATGCCACTGTAATCAAAATAGTCTGGTACTGGCATAAGAAGAGGCACATAGGTTAATGGAACAGAATATAGTGCCCAGTAATAAATCCATGTCTCTATGGTCAATTAATATTTGACAAAGGTTATAGGAGCATAAAATGCAGTAAAAAATATTCCCTTCCATTTGGGAGGTCTGGACAGGTACATGCCAAAAATGAATCTAGACAACCAGCTTACACCATACAGCAAATAAACTCAAGATCAATAAAAGATTTAAATATAAACAATGATACCATAAAAGTCATAGAGGAAAACATAGGCAATAAAATTTCATATATCACACTGCAATATTTTCACCAATATATCCTCCCTTCATTGGTAAGTCTCCTAGGACAAGAAAAATAAAGGAAATAATAAACAAATGGGACTATATCAAATTAAAAAGCTTGTGCACAGCTAAAGAAAACATCAGCAAAATGAAAAGGGAACCAGACATATGGGAAAACATTATTTGCTAATGGTACCTTGGATAAGGGTTTGGCCTCCAAAATATATAAAGAACTCATATGACTCAACAACAGGAAGACAAACAATTCAATTTAAAAATGGGCAAAGGGATTTCTGCCCAAGATGGAGAAGTAGGTAGAAGCATTTGTTTCCTTACACAACCAAAAGAAAAATAACAACCAATTTAAAAAGAATAAACAACCGGAAATGCCAGATAATCAGTGTATGGAACTCCAACAACCAAAGCATTAAAAAAACACTAATCTATTCATCCAGACCTGTACGAAGGGCAAAGATTTATCCAGACCTGTAGAGAGGCTGGCCACATTAGTGAGGCAGAGCTGGCTGATCAGGAAACTACAAACTCAAAACTTGTAGCTGTAAAATCTGTGAGGGTTGCAAAGGCAGGAGAAACTCCCAGTTTCACAGCAGAGTTTGCTGGACAGTGGGGCTAGAGTGGAGATACAGGCATTGTTCCTGCTCTGACCCCTCACCCACAGACAGAGCCACAATGCAGCAAAGAGGGTTGCTCCACCTTGGTGAATACCTAGAGCTCTGCCTCCTTACAAATGATGTGCCAAGACAAAGAAATATGGCCCAAATAAAAGAACAGATCAAAACTCCAGACAAAGAGCTAAGCAAGAAGAAGATTGACAACCTATCTGACACAGAGTTCAAAACACTGGTAATCAGGATGCTTACAGAATTGATTGAGCTTGATCACAAAATGGAGGAAATTAAGGTTATACAAAGTGAAATAAAGGGAAATATACAGGGAACCCACAGTAAAGGGAAGGAAACCAGGACTCAAATTAACAAATTGTAACAAAAAGAGAGCATGAACATCCAACTGGAACAGAATGAAGAAACAAGAATTGTCTAGGAAGCCCAGAGAGTCCCAAAGAAATTGGACCCAAGGAGGAACACACCAAGGCACATTATAATTATATTAGCCAAGATTAAAGATGAGGAGAACTCTTAAAAGCAGCAAGAGAAAAGGAGAGAGTCACTTACATAGCAGTTTCCATAAGGTTATCAGCTGATTTCTCAAAAGAAAGCTTGCAGGCAAGAAGGGGTTGGAAAGAAGTATTCCAAGTCATGAAAGGCAAGGACCTACATCCAAGGAGCTCTCTCCAGCAAAGCTTTCATTTAGAATGGAAGAACAGATAAAGTGCTTCCCAGATAAGGTCAAGTTAAAGTAGTTCATCATCACTAAGCCCTTATTATATGAAATGTTAAAGGGACTTATCTAAGAAAAAGAAGATCAAAAACTACAAACCATAAAATGACAACAAACTCATAACTATCAACAACTGAACCTAAAAAAACTAAAACTAAAACTAAGCAAGCAACTAGAACAGGAATAGAATCAGAGAAATGGAGATCACATGAAGATTAGCAGTGGGGAAGGAGATGGAAGGAATGGGGGTGATAAAGGTATGGGGAATAAGATTCATAATTGGTTGGCATATAATAGACTGGGGGAGGTTAAGAATAGCATAAGAAACAGAGAAGCCAAAGAATTTATATGTACAACCCATGGACATGATCTAAGGGGTGGGGAATGGTGGAGGGTGGTGGTGCAGGGCAGAGGTGAGATAAAGTGGGAAAAAAATTGGGGGAACTTTAATAGCATAATTAATCAATTATACTTGAGGAGCGAGGAAGAGGATAATGGGGGAAAGAAGGTGAAGGGTCTGATCAAGGAACCTGTATAAAGGACCTATCGACATGGACAACAGTGTGGGGATTGATTGTGGGAGCAGGGGTTGGACCAGGTGGAGGATAGGAAAGGGAAAAAAATTGGAACAACTTTAATTGAACAACAATTAAATAAATAAACAAATAAGTAAATAAATAAAATGTATATAAGTTATATCTAAAGTTTATATACAAATTTATATATACAGTATACATTTATATATAAATTTATATGTGTAAATGTATATATTATATATAAATAAATTTTATTGATATAAAGCATTTATAGCACGCAGTTTGCAAATTATAAAATATACAGTCTTCTTTGTTGTTAATTTTATGTAACAAATGGATTCTCACAGAATGCTTTTTTTTTTTTTTGCCAAATTCTAGCCAACTTATGGCTCCACTATCAAGTGAGTATATATATTTTAAAGATTTTATTTATTTTTAGAAAGAGGGGAAGGGAGAGAGAAAGAGAGGGAAAGAAACATTAATGTGTGGTTGCCCCTAACATGCCCCTTACTGGGGACCTGGCCTGCAACCCAGGAAATTGCCCTGACTGGGAATCGAACAGGTGATCCTTTGCTTCCCAATCTGGCACTCAGTCCAATAAGCCACACCACCAGGGCACAAAGAAGTATATTTTTATGTGTTTTTTGGTTGATAATTTCCTTTATATTAAATAGTAAGACAGAAGTGATGCGACAAAGATATTTGTTAGAATTTTATTCTTTTTTCAATGATGTGAATTACTTCTTTGCTGAATGAAATAATTTTTTATATACTGGAGATATGACACACTTTTTAAACTAATCTTTATTATTAACATTTTTAGTTAATAGCTTAAGTCTAGGAAATCAACAATACAATAAAGCAATCTCTGATTTATAGCACTCAACAGGTACCAAGAAATAAATACTCCCTCTGAGGCTGATTTTAAGCTACCAATGTTGGTTGATAACTGAATGTGGAGTTGGACAGATTTGTGCAATAATAGACCATCAATACTGTTTCCCATAGAATCAAAATATGCATAAACAGTCTCAAAAGCATAGATAATAGTAAAGTACAACCCAGTTCCAGCACACTACTGAAAGTAAACCCTGATGATTCTACATTCAACTCTTCCCAACATATTATTCAAGCTTCAGTCAAGAGCAATTTTCTTAAATTGCTAATAGGACCATGCTCTCTAATGCATTCATTTATTAAGAAAATGATTACTTAATTGTATGTTCAAGGCACGTTTCAGTTGACTAGGATAAATATGAACAAAGGACAAAAATCCTTGCCTCATGGGGAATACATTCCACTGGAGGGGATATGGATAATAGAAAAACATAATAAATAAATCAAGAGTACTGTACAACAGAAGGTACTGAATACTTACTACAAGGCCAAAAAATGCAAAGCAACATAGAAGATGAGATGGTAAGAAAGATATAATATTCAGTCTGTCCTGGGGATATACCCATAGACAAGATGAGATTTGAGCAAAGACTTGAAGAAGGTAAGAGTGGATCCATTGGGATTAGACTGGGGAAGAAAACAGCAAGTGTGCACAAGGAGCCCACTATGACTAGAATAGAGTAAGTGAAGAAGAGAGGTAAAACAAATTCACCCAGAAAATTAACAGAAGACAGATACGGAGAGTCTTATAAGTTTATTGTAAGGACATCAGCACTTACTCTGATCAAAGTAGGAAACTATTTCTGGGTTTTGAAAAAAGGAGAGTTGAACTTTTTAAGCACATCACTCTTGCTTAACGCCCTTCGGTTACTTCCCTCACTCTTAAAATGAATAACATTCTTCACTTTGTCTACCAAGCTCCAAATAATGTGATTCTTGTGTCACTCCTGATCTGCACCTCCTATTACTTTCTCTCTCTCTTTACACTTATCTTTCAGGTCTATCAATAGGGTGCTGCCTTTTGCCTCAGATAGGACCCCCTTTAGACACTCACAGCTACTAAAACTTGTCCTTCTTAATACTTATCATACTAAATGATTACTCTGGTACAAAGGAAGCTTGATATGAGCAGAATTGTTGTTTCTTCTCTTTTTTCAACTGATCTATCTCAAAGAATTAGACTAGCCCTTAGCACATTGTTGACATTGAAATATTTGTCAACTGGCCTAAGTGAATGTCATATATTAATACATTTAAACTGTTTAATCCAAAGACTGCCTCATGATATACATTCTGTAAACTTTTTGTTGATGAATAGGTAATCAAATACATGGAAGAATTAATTTATGAATAAATGTGTGAAAAGCAAAAAAGAAAGGAAGGAAGAGGGAAGAAAGGAAGAAAGGCTTGCTTTTATATCCCCAGAATTAAATACAAAGTCTGGCTCATGGTAAGTGTTCTGTAATTTTTTTTAAATGAATAGATGATTGGATGGAGGCATGGGTAATTAAATGAGTGATTAAAAGTAGATGTATTAATTAATTAATTAATTAATTAACTAACTAATCATTTTAGTAAAGTCAGAAGAGTTTCCATCCTTCAAGAATTTATCTTCTGCCCAGAGTGGATCACTTGATCAGCCCGTTAGTTCTTTACTTGGTTTCCTGCCATGGATATATTTTGAAGAACATTTTTATTAGCTTTGGAGTCACTTGCAAGGCACTCTTGAATTCTCTTTTGGCTTGCCTGCATCCTTGTTCACACCTGACCTGCCATAGTTTGTGGATCTCCCTGGTTTCCTTACTTGGGCCACATTTCCAAGTGTCCCTTTGATCTCCAGCACATACTTTTGCTAGGCTTCCAATAAGGTGTTTTTAAACAGTCTCCAGATTTCCTGTCACTTATTGACTTTTTAAATGATTTCTTTCATTTGTTTTTCTTGACTAGTGCCTACACTTGTTCTTCAGTTCCCTTTATAAAACTGAGTAACCACATGATATATAAATTTTCTCTCCTAGCCCAGAATGGTCACAGTGTTGTGATCACTCACAGATACCTTTTTTTCCAGGTCCTGTCTACCACTCAAAGCCAAGCCTAAAATATTTTTCTTCCGTAATAATTCTAAAAAGCATTTTTTCTAAGAGGTCATTTATCTCATTAAATAAGCTTATATGTATGTTTCTAATATACATGTGAACTGTGAATAAATTATTTTCCAAGACATTGTAGAGCATGCTGTGCATATATATACTGTAGAATTAATCTGTGTATGTTTGTGTGTGAACACTGTAAAATGAACTGGTACCTTGAAAATCATTTTACTTATTTCTAACTAGGAAAGTCTCTAATCATGGTTGCTCTTCTGGCAGAAACCAAAATGTGTTCAGATATACCATAAAATTCTTTTGGTTCTCATCTGCAGAGATCAAATGCTGCTTTGTTTCTTTTTCATCATATTTTAACCTACCATGGCCTGTATGGAGGTAGACTTAGACAACTAAGTGGATATAGGAATAATTTAACATAATGAAAAAGTAGGCTTTGCTTTTTTTTTAAACCAAGCATTTCATCAGTCAGGATTTTTCCTACCTAAATGTTTATTTTCAACCCTCTTCTTGCTTTATTTGGCTACAGTGTACATTCTTTGCCACATTTAATAGTCATGTGAATGCTCTCCAAAGTAGAGATCAGAGTTTTCATCTGCAGATTTTTACCAGACTAATGTGAACAAATGAACATGTTATAAATTTGACATTATAAGTATAATTTCATTATAAACATCATCAATACATTTGTAATGTTAAATATAAAAATAAATTTTTATATTTTTATTTATAAATATTTTAGCAGGTTACTTGGTTTTCAAAACGTATAAAACACATATTCCATGCTTACAATGTTTATTCAGACTATAGATTGTGGTGTGAATTAATAGATGTTTTTAAAGATTTTATTTATTTTATGTTTAGAGAAAGGGGAAGGGAGGGAAACATCAATATGTGGTTGCCTCTCATGTGGCCCCCACCAGGGACCCGGCCTGCAGCCTACGCATGTGCCCTGACTGGGGATTGAACCGGTGACCCTTTGGTTCACAGTCTGTGCTCAATCCACTGAGCTACACCAGCCAGGGCTGAATTAATAGATTATGTTTAAAATAGTAAAAACTGAAAATGTACTTTTTTTCACTTTAAACTTTTGAATTGGTAAAGTTGTAATGAAGAAGCTTTAAAAACTTGGTGATATGTTTTCCACCCATGATACTGACATGTGCATGTAGTTACCATTTTTTCCTTCAGATACAATTTCATTATTTGTCATTCTGACTGTGGTGTACCAATAAAACCAAAATATTATATTAGAATTCATGACAGTTTTCACATTGTATTATCAATATGTGGAAATAATTGCTCTGAGATTAAATTACATTATTGTGTATCTTTTTCATGCCTAATAAATAATGATGGATGGCTTTTATTTCCATCACCACCTGCAACCATTTAGCCACTCCTTGATTGTTGAAGATAAAATAATATAATGCAAGTGTTACATTGCACACAGAAGAATGTAGTCAAAACAGTTGTGAATTCCTTGTTTCTATTTGCATTATTTTAGTCCCCAAAGAGCAATGCATGGTGGTCTGTAAAAGAGATCCACCTGGGGGAAATATACCAAACACTTCACATAAATGAAGGGAGAAAGTAGGAAAATAGTTTTATCTAGTAGAACAATAATTATTTCTCAATGCATGATTCTTAATCTGAAAATGAGTGTTTTGTTCTGCTTGCAAATCAGTTATGTTCAATTAGAATGCAAAGCAGAAGCATATCTTACTGTTTAGCCTTTTTAAAATAGAAATGAAAACAGTCCAGAAATTGTAGCAAAGTTGAAAATGCATGCAAGGTAATTTTGAAATCCAAAGACATAAAACCATGCATAATAAAAAGGCCACTCTAACCTCATTACATTTTTTGAAATTGGCAATTGGTGAAGCTTAATTTTAAAATTTGAACTTGAATGTTTGAGAACTTATTAACTATATTTTGAATATTCAATTGCATTGTTAATATTTAGGTGTGTTTTTCTTGTTCTTCTGTATACAATTTCATTGCTTCATACTTTGATTATATCTATGTCTGACCTGTTCAGGTGCTTTTTAATTGTCTGATGTTATGCTTAAGCAAAACTGATTGATATTTTTGGTACTAAAGTTACTTTTGAATTATAATTACAATCAGAAAATGCTCTGAGTCTTCAGGGGAAAAGAATCGCCTCCAAGTTTTGTGATACTATTATATTTCATCTCTGAAGAATGTCAAGCTCTCTTATAAAATAAATATATGGTGTTTATAATGGAAACTAGTCATTTGACCATTTCATTTACAACAAAAGAAAGCAAACTGTAGACAAAATCTTTTTTCGATATTTGGTTATGAGTCACAGGTTGACTCTTTACAGAACAGTTTCATATATTTGGCTCTATTATCTTTAAATCAAAAGATGACAATCTTCTCAAGCATAGCAGAGACTCAGACCAAAATCCAAACATAATCCTATCAAGTGCCTAGTTACTGCAGAGAAATGGCTTGAAAAATAGGCCAACAATCCATTACTTGACGACCCCCAAGTGAACACTTGGGCTTGTGGAGTCTGCCTTTCGCTGCACATTCAGTAACACTCTCCCCATTGTTTAGTATTCATTTCAAAAGAGTGGAGAGGCTTTTCCCTTGTTTAAGGCACTTTTGTTATCTGACTACCTGTCTCCCTCTATAATTAAAAGCCATAAATACAATAATAATAAACATAATTGTATTTGTGCCATTACTCTCTGCAGAAATTACATCTTTACATTTCCTACGAGAATCAAGAGCAGTCAGTCATGCTTACTTCCTTCACATTCAAGAGAGCTAAGCAGAAGTCACAAGCTTTTCTAGATTCTCTGAGCCTGGGGGGAATTTTGTGCATTACCAGCCTTTGAGCAAAATTAATTTGCAGTTGGGTACATGTGTATTTATCCTTCTTTGACTATGGAGAGTTACCTGGCCCAAGAAAACACCTTAGAAGACTAATTTGGCAAAACAGACTTTCATAAAATATCACCCAGAACTTGTAACTCAGGCATCAATCTGTGCGCACAAAGCTACATACTGTAAAGAAAGTAAGAATTTAGCACATGCCACAGTGTTTTGTGGAATCCCTGAGAACACAAGGTTTTACCTGCATATACTTAGGCCCACACATCTCAGTCTCATTGCCTGGTAATAGGAAGTTCTAGAATGACATCCTCATGGAATTGTTTTATTTCTCTCTTGCATTATCTCTTGTCTGTTCTGATTTTCTTCAGCCAAAGCCTCCCTGACATGATTTACCAAGAAAAAAAGAAAAGAAACATGTCGAATAACTGTACCATAAACAGACAAAATGGAAATGCTGAACTAGCTCCATTAAAATAAATCATTTTTAGTGCTGTAATAATTTGTTTTACTTTCATACTTTCTGTCATCCCAGTGCTTTGCTAGTTCTTATGTTTCCTGAGTCTGTGTTACACATATAAACACATTTAGAAGTTTTTAATTCACATCAAAATTATTAACTTCCTCAACTGTGTATTTTTGAAAAGGAGATGTACGGGAAAATAAACCTGTATCCAACATGCACTAAAACATTAGAACCTAAAAGCTCCCCTGCCACTAACAGTTAATGATAGTTCAGCACTCTGGGGTAGAAGTACTTACTCCTCACTTCTCCAGAAAACATTTGGGAGGAATTCAACCAATAAAATTAGTGTTACAGTGACAAACAAAATGCAACATCTTTAAAGCTTTTTTGAGTACTTTTGACAATATAAAAACTATGTACACAATTTCATTATTTTTAGACAATGTACTTATTTATACATGTAATTTTTAAGTCGGGGGAAAATTACTTTGTCTTAAATATAAGCAATGTTCAAAGCATTACCACCAGTAAAGTAATTTTGGATTAAGTATGAAAATAAACTTACTAACTGAGCAATAAATATTTACCTCATTGGATATTCTAAATGTTGAAGTTTGTTAGTCACTCTGGTTGAACTACTGCAGCACAGTGAGATTGCTTTCATTCACTTTTCCCACATCTGTCTTAAATCGTATTCGCATTGAAGAGCTAGTTCCGGTTTCCAGAAAACAGTTTATTAGGGAAGGAAAAACAGATTCTTTGGCTAGAGTAGTGGAAGCAAAGTGGGGCATTATGAATTACATAACTGTAGAGATGTAGGCAATTTTATTTTGGCAACAAATTCAGGCTGTTGCATTGTTTTCCTTTCACATTTAATCAAAAAATATGTGCTCAAAGTCACCTATGGAAGGACAGATTCTTTCTCACCTGCAGAGCACACATTAATTAGTTGCTTAATTAATTGTTCCATTTTGTCTTTCAGGTTAAGACACTAAACTCAGCTGAGTTTAGGAACTCGGTAAGCTGTAAAATTATGTTCCCCAAAGAAGTGTAACTACTCATAAATGAGCTCAGATCATGTCCAAATACATGTGAAGAGAAGTACATATTGGATGAATAGTCAAGATGGTGTCACAAATCAGCCTTCACCCTTTGGTGGAAGGTCTCAGTTGTCCTCAAAATATTATATAAAGCACCTAAAAAATGGCACCTTAACAGCAATCATTTCTTAGGTGAAACTGAACTTATCAAAATGTTTCATTAGTGAGACATTTATTTGGAAACTGATGTGAAATGTATGGCATCTTCCATTGAATCAGAGGACTTTGCTTAACAATAACAAGCACTCTAATAACAGGCTCTAACCCACTTGTTCAGACCAAGGACAATTTGATGTAGCTCCACTACAGCATATTTTAAACTTTTCTTGAAGTTCAGGAATATGTCTTTCAGAATTCATCAGCACTTCAGAAGCATGGCTCACCAAACCACTCAATCTAATACAAGTTTGTTTTTAGATTTCAAGTTCCTTGTTACTGCTTTGCAAGCAGATGTCTTCAAAGATATAATATGGTGACGAGATTATGTGATTTGGGGTGTAGCAATTCTGCCAGTTATAATTAAAAGAGCCAACATCCAAGTTTTGTTTTCTTTATAAACACTGTGGAGTATGTCAGTGGCCAATCTAAAATTACCCACAGAAAAGTATGTGTTCTCTTCTTTAGCACAAGATAATGAAGATGGTGTGTGAAATGTGCCATGGTTATAATAAGCTGATGGACTTGTGGTCCTATGTGCAAACTTGTCCAAATGTAATTATAAGAGTTTTAAGAGAATTTTGCTTCCTAAACTGACTAGTCAAGTAACTCAAAAGTTAATATCTCCAAATTAACAGCTTGGCTTTAGCAAATCTACAATTGTACCTTAGAAAAAGAACTGCTTAGAACCAGTCATTGTTTCTTTCAGGGAAAAGACTTATTTTAGAAGCATCTCAATGCAGGACAGCCTATTTAGCATTCTCTTTATATAAATTGCTTCCAGAAAGGTAAAGTGTGTCTAAAAATAAAAACTAACAACGAGCTGAGCATCCAGCTCTTTTTCCTATTCATCGAAGAAAAAGGACTAGTATGAACCTGCTCTGATATTTGTGTGGTTGGGAGGGTATAATTTCCAGGCTCTACAGCCTGAATCACAAGGGCAAGAAAATAGACTGGAGGCCAGAGTCAGACAGAGAACATTTTAAAATGATTATTTAATCACAAGCCTCTATAGCAGTGGTTTCATATATACAGAGAGAAAAATCAGCATAAAAAATTTAAAATATCAACATACAATTTTCAGGGATTCAGAAGTTGTCTGAGACAGATTGACACTGGTGTCAAAATCTGAGTAAATCAGGTAAATTGAGGAAATCTTTCTCCTTCATGTTTTAGCCACAGTGCTCTGTAAATTCTATGATGAAATTATTTCATATTGTCTTCCCAGGAATGAGAGTCAGGGAATTTAAATGCTTCTTATAGGGAGTCCACCTCCATGGCTGGTATGAATGAATGACTTGTTGTAGTTTTCCAAAGGTGATTGGATGCAGAGCCACTAATGACAAAAATCTCACTCAGACCAGCCTCATATTTTGCTTCAATTTCATCTGCCTTGGATGATCTCAGTAGCCTAAGGCAAATGTCTCCTGTCTCAAATGGACCGGACTGAACTACCAGGTAATTTATAGCAGTAAAATTAAAAGTGGCACAAAATTAAATGTAACTAAAGTTTACCGAAATAACAACCACCCACCCAAATTATTCCAGTCTGAACTGTTTATATATTTCCTTTTATTTCTGGGGTGTACATACCTTGACAGGTGATGTTCATGTTACCACATGCTCTATTCATGTAAACATAGGTACCTGTTCATGTTCAATCCATCCCCTACAATGTGTCCAGAGAGACCTTTTTCAAAAAGAAAACCTGATCATTTAGTATTTAAGAGCAAAATATTTACTGTAGCCTGATTTGGTCCCTGCATTCTCATCTAAGCTCATCTTACACCATTTCCTTTCAGTTTCTCTATCTCACCTACTATGACCCTCTCTTATTTTGCTTTGTACCATCTTTCTTCCACATAGTAACTGCATATTTGTCCCCTTGGCATTCAATCCTTCCTCATGGGTGACTTCTCTGACTAAAGCAAATACTTCTATTTTTGTGTCTGATAGGTTCAAAATTCTCTGCATTATGGAAATGATCATGGTTATAAGTTTGCATTTGTATGTATGATTCATTGCCTAATGTCTACTTCATGGACTATAAGCTCCATGAGGAAAATATCCATGTCTATTTAGTTAATAATTTATCCCAATCCTTACAACATAGACCCTCAAACATATTTGTGAGATGAATGAATAGATGTTCAAATATATTTGATTATGTTTTTCTGTGTTACAAAGGCTACATATTTATATTATGTAATAGCTGGTGGAGCTCCTAAATAACATAGGTACGCACTTCTCTGTTATACTGTCAATACTGGTCAGGTTCAGGAACCCTAGTTGTTGCAACAAATAGTACCAGCATTTACCAGTTTGACACATAAGAAGCTGGTATCTCACTCTTGGTACAAGCAAATGTGGATTGAGAGTGTTATACAAGGACCGAGGCCACTTTCTCAGAGTTCTCCCAAAAACTTTATATATATCATCCAACAAGTAGAGAAGCATAAAGATGAAGCCTGAGAGTGGATATATCACTTCTGCCCACATTGTATTGGCCAGAATACAGTCACTGACCACACCTGCTTGCAAGACAGGCTGGGAAATTGTGGCCTTCCTGGTATTACATATGGTTTTATTATGATAACTAAAACTTGCTAGCATTTACTGGCACTCCAAAAACTGCATTATTAATGAGGAAAGAGCAGTGTTCAAAATCAAATTCTTGCCCTGGCTGCTATGGCTCAGTTGATTGGAGCTTTGTCTCATAAACCAGGAGGACACAGGTTCAATTCCTTCCAGGTTCAGTCCCTGGGCTGGACACAGGAGAGGCAACTGATCAATGTTTATCTTTCCCATTGATGTTTCTCTCCCTGTTTTCCCTCTCTCTAAAATCAGTAAGTGTGTCCTTGGATGAGGATAAAAAAACTCTCAAGTACGGCAACTGCTGGCATTAAATGGACTGAATTAGTGGTATTATGTATCTCTAGGGATATGCTACATGGTCTGGTAAATACAGTTTTCCTGCTGCAAAGAATCTAAAAGCAAGTACATTTTGAAAATAAATTTTGAAGGATCACCTGGAGGTTATATAGATTTTCATAATTTACTTTTGGAATTTTTACTTTCATACTGTACTCATTAATATGCAAAATGAAAATAGCTTTGTTGTGGTGTTATCTATTGCTGAATTTCAACAGAATCTCAGGGTGATGCAACTATGGATGCAGGATGCCGTCCTTGGATATTTCCTCAAGATCCTGTCAAACAGATCAGGAGGAAGGGACGTATGCAGCACTGACCCTTTAATCAACAGGCACAATAAGACCCTGGTACATAAATCAGTTGAAAACAAAACATGTACAATAATTACTGGCAGTATTGCAAAGACAACTTTTTAGGCTTAATATTGAAGATATTCTTGAAGAATAATTTATCTAGAAGAAAATTAACTTGATCTATAGAACTGCAAAACTTCGTGTTACTCTATCTAATGCATCTACACCAACTTACTTTATGGGACATTCTTCTCTTTTAATTTAAGTTTTTCTTTGAAAAAGTATGTAGCATGGACCTTTGTTACTCTTTGATGTACAAAGCAGACATTAAGTTGGATTTCAGATTAAGTAACAGAAGCAGAGTAAGGTTCAACACCAAGGTCATGTATGAAATCAATTCAGTCATTATTTAGTCATGCTATGCTTTGTCACAGAGAAGTGCTTACTAACTTTGCATTTTTATCTTTACTAATTAACAATTCATTGAATACCTTTTACTATCCTTTTTTTATTTGCCGAAGAGAAGGTAAGAGGTATGTAGTGCTTGTCTTGGTCAGTATTTCCATTGCAACCTCTCTCCCCTCTTTTTGTCTCACTTCTAGACACTGAAAAATGATGTCTAAACTTAATCTCATATTTCAATGAATGTAAGATGCTGTCTATTATAAGATGTGTCATTTTTTATTCATCTCTTAGAAAGAAAAAAACAGTGCTGCTTAAACTATAATGTAATACTTTCCTTATCAACTAGAATTTTAATTCTATACTCATCAAAAGAACAGTTTTAGATACAGACACATTTTTATTATATTTCACACTTGTGCAAACATAAAAAGTAAAATAGATTTGTTAAAGTTTTCTGAAAATTTCTGCTAATTTTCAGTCCAACTCTTCTGAACTCATTTTTGACACAGTTGTTGATATTTGTGTTTTTCTTTATATTCTCATATTCTGTGCCATCATGAACATTAGCAGCCTTCAGAGAATGCTCCATTGTTACTCCCAAGATGTCCTTCTAAGTTGCTGATGCTCTCTCATAGAGCAAGTTCTCATGAGCAAGCCCAGGTGACGATAAGTCTGTCACAACCACTGCTTGGTCAGTAGTGATGTGAAAATGATTCTCATTAAGATGTGTAAAAGTACATCAAACATTTGTTGAAGGCTATATATTTTTTAAGTTGCACATGAAAACATAACCCATACTTATCTCAATTCCCTCCTATTGTTTGGCATTTTAAGAATATAAACTATAGCCCTGGCTGGTGTGACTCAGTAGATTGAGTGCTGGTCTGAGAACCAAAGTGTCACCTGTTCAATTCCCAGTCAGGGGATATGCCTGAGTTGCTGGCCATGTCCCCAGTAGGGGGCATGCAAGAAGCAACCACAAATTGATGTTTCTCTCTTTCTCTTTCTCCCAACCTTCCCCTCTCTCTATAAATAAATAAATAAATAAATAAATAAATAAATAAAATCTTTAAAAATACCAAACATAACTAACATTATATATCTTTTCCTATTTATTTAGCCCTTTATACTAATATAGGCATTTAATCATAAAGGACAATCCTTTGGAATTTATACTTTTCATCCTTGATATAAACTGTTCAAATTATAATTTCAGTGAAGATCTTATTCACTGTGTTAATTTTAATTCACAAATTGTTTTTATAGAAACAGTAAAGTACCCATAAAATTCATGTGAGTACTGTATGTTAAAATCTTTGTTTCTCTTTACTCATACTTTTTATGTTCAAAAATTAAATTTCTAGCTTCTCAAAGTCCATGGTAATTCAATGTAGGCATTTCTTGCTTATCACATTATTGTATTCCTGAAGAGATGTGGATAAACTAAGTGTTCTTAAATAGAATGATATTTTCTACCATCTTAAATGTTTTGCTCCAGAGTTGCCTTTCTTAATTTCTGATAGGTCTTAATATTCTATCCTCCTTCCAAAGGGGTCTTTATCTCTTGCCCTCTTGTCCATGTCTCTCTTTAAGATAGATAAAATTATGCAAACTTTATCTTAACTGTACTTGTGTGTACTTAGTATTTGAAATAGAATTCTTACAAACACTTTTGTGAAATCTTAAATTGATGTGTATTATGAATAGTAAACCCAATAATTATCTGGTTTAGATTTGTTTTGTTTTACAGGTTGGTTTAAATTGGGGATATTTTGATTTCCTTTCATGAATTAATATGCTCCAATATGGTTGGAGGAACACTGTAACTGAACTAATACTTTGTCATAAAAGCAAAATGTTCTTTATCGCCATTATATTTGTACTTATTTTTTCCTATGTGTTTGTTTTAAAACACATTTTTCATGGTAGTGACTATGTGAACATTAGAAATGCAACTAGACAGATGTACTTACCACAGTTACTAAAGGAGCAGTTTCCTTGGGGGTGGCCAACTGTCATCAGAGCAGTCCACAGTTCTCTTTCCTTATCATATGACTTGTTCTCACATGCTGCAAAACTTGGGTAGTGGAAGCAGCCCCACCCATCACACAACCAATTTTCATGAAACAGACAAGTAAGAGCAGGTGATAAACTGATATTCTTTGAGAAGCTTTATAAGGCCCCGGGTCATAGTTGACCATGGATGATTTCTGGTTCCTCCAACTTTAAATTCCAGCCATTTGACAGGGACCCAAAAAATATCAGCCAATGCTCAAAGTCAAACACATTTGATTCAATCTGCAAAAGATTCAATCTGCAAAAGATTCAATTTAAAAAAAAGAACTCTTCTTTTTTTTTTAGAGAGTAACCATTTTCTAATGGTTAAAGGGAGAGCTATGAAGAAACAGGCATCTTCTTAGTCAAACTACATTGCTTCTTTGCCTATATTTCTACAAGTCGTGAGTGAAAATATTAATACTTGTCATTAGAATATTTAATCTTTTAATAAAAGTCTATGACTATGATCAGTTGATTTCTTAATATCAAAATATTTAGAAAAATATTTATATTCTTGAACATTGAAAAATTTAAAGTGGCATACAAAAATTACAATAAACTACTATTTCACAAATAATGAATACAGTATAGATGGCACATGAGTACAGTTGACCCTTGACCAACATGAGTTTGAACTGTGCAAGTCCACTTATGCATGGATTTCTTTCAATAAATACCTGTACTGTTTTCTATCCACAGCTAAAAGTATGTAGATGTGGAGGGCCAACTATATGCATTGATTTATACTATTTTATATAGTGGTTTTGAGCACCCATGGATTTTGGTATCCACAGGGGTCCTGGGATCAACCCCACATGGATACTGAGGGACAACTTAAGTTTTGTGGGAGTCAAATGTTACACTTAGATTTTCTATAGCACAGGGTTATTGAGGCCCCTATGACCTGTGTTGTTCAAGGGCCAACAGTATTTGCTGAAAGTGAGGCCTCTGTAGTAATTGTGCTATGTGTGCTCTATTATTCTTCCTTCACAATAATTCTGGCTGGCAGACACTATTAATCTTCCCATTTTACATATGAAACATAGGCTTTGAGAGATCAAAAAGTTTACCAAAGCTCTACAGGTAAGAATTAGTGTGAGGATTTGGACTTTGGGCAGTCTCTCACAGACACCCACTACTCTACACTTCCTCATATATGTATAGACTTTTTATTTGTGTTTCAAATTAACACACATAGACTGCTTTTACTTTTTCCTATTCTCCCTTCTTTATATATTAGAATGATTACAATATATTAAAATGTAATAATTTAATATATATCAGTTTAGAGGTTTAAAAACATAGTAAAAAAAGAATTTTTAATAAACTTGTAAAATTTTACACCTAATTACAAATTTTGGAAACAAGAAAATACTCATGGGAATATCCATGTCCTCAGAGGTATTAAATATATCCACAATATAAAGAACAGATCAGTCATGTTGAACTTAACCAGATTGTTTGTTCATGGCATTCATTTTTTTGCATCAGAATTTCAGCATGATTTTTTTAAGGCTTTTTCGTTTCAGGTTTCACATACTAAAATGCGAGAGGGGGTGACAGAAAACAGTAAAAACATATTACTATTAGAAATTGGGTCTGAATATATAAATGCAGATGAAACAGTAGTTACCACAGTACACTCTAGGTGTTCTTTGTCAACCTGACTTGGTCAATGAAATAGCCCCTATAATCCTGAGCACTCAGGAAATGCAACCCTTTCAACCTGAGCAGTTTTGATCTCCTTATAAATTAAAATTTTATTTTAAAAATACTCCATGTGCCGAAACTGTTTGAAAATAATGTAGGGAAGGGAGGAAAGATGCAATTTTATTTTTTCTTTACTAGGGATAAGAAATGGAGTTAAACAATGATTGAAGGGGAGACTTAAAAAGAAATGATCCTTGATACTGAAGATATTGATACCCTATAGAAATATTATCTAAGAGAATCAAATAAACAAAATCTTTCCTAGGAACTTATGGGTGATGTAGACCCTTCAGGGTAACTGAACTTTCCTGTTCTCACCGGTGTCCTCCTCCAGTGACTTATTTTTTGGTGTAAGCTCTTTTCTGCATGGGAATGTTTCTGCAAGCCTCACCTGGTCAATAAGCTAAGAATTGCGTTCAAGTTGGTTCTCCATCTTTTTGATAGTGAAGTTGTAATGTCAATATGAAGTTGTAATTTTTTTAAATATATGGTTTAAAATATTTGTTTCTATATGCTTTTTTCCTTGGTATATATCTCATTTTCAAAAATTAAACATAAAACTGTTCTCAGCTTTTCAGAGAATTTTTAAATGCTTCTTAATTTGGTAATTGGGCACTAAGTATTAAGCATTTACAATTAAGTACTTTTTTCTTCCTAAAAATGGGTACCTCCTAAGTATGACCCTTTACAACTCCATATTTAGCTGCCACATTGTACTTTGGGGTTGCTGGGATTTTTTTCTTAAGTGACACAACATGATTGATAAAATCTGGCATGATTCATTATGATGTCGAGCATCAGCAGAACATTTAGAAAAATATTCATCAAAATCTATTATTGTAGAAACTGTCAGTTGAAGATTCTTTCCCTAGTTAATCGCATGTGTGGTGAAACAACACCTTGTTGATGTCAAAGTGCAGTATGTTTTCAGTAAGTGTGGTTATTAAAGTTGGTGTTCCTCAGGTCCTGGTGTGGCCTTAAGTTTTATAACTAAGTATCTAAGTAACATCAAGCAAAATCTAAGAGATACATCTTCCATTTACCCACTATCTTTGACTAAAAGTATTATGACTCATGATCTTGCCTGGACCTTACCTTTTTCCTTGCAGGGATGAGGATCTAATGTGCAGGTTGGCTGCAGCTTAATCAGATGACAAAGGGAAGTGAAGAGCTACATCATAAGCTTACCAGACTGCCAATTATTTGCTTAAGGGAGATATTTGTTACATAAAGCTTAGTGTCATAAGGCAAAAGCCCATTACTTCTTTTTTCTCTGTAGCAGAAAGAAAATTATAAACTATAATTATAGCTTCGATGACCATATGTGATAGACAGTGACCCTGGTGGAAGTCAGCCAAAGCCCTGTTTACAAACATTCTAAAACCGAATAGCCATGAACTACCCAAGGCATGATCTCTCTCCTAGCTCATGGTTTGATGTCCTTTCTACAAGCAAGATGGGGTTATAAGTCAAGAAATATTCTAAGCAAATATATATCACAAGTATATCATTAGGTTAAACTATTCTTTACTTTCAGTATAAAACTTTCATTTTGCATGGTAAAACTTTTTGTAAAGTCTCCTCTCTAAGGCTAATATTCACTATATCTGCTTAAGCAGATTCAGTAATCACTGTATAAAGCCCTATGTTAGCTAGTATTCAAATACCTTCTCAACTGGTTTTGAAAATACTTGATGTTCAGCTAACTCCTTAGATCATAATCCTAGTGATCAGAAATTGTTTATTTCTTTATCCTCAGCATATAATATACTATTAAAATTGTAGAATTTTTAAAGGTTTGAGCAAAGTTCCCTGTTTAAAGATCTATATTAAAGCTTATGGAAAAATTTAAAGAAAGATTATCTGAAGTAACTTTGCAATTAATTTTAATGTTTTAGCATAAATTTTCTTCTGCATCAATTTTATTAGCACTACCAAGATTCACATCACATGTTTGCTATGACTATATATTCTTTCTTTGCTCCCTCTCCTATTTCATATTCTGTGTTCTGAGTGGCACGCAGTGAAAGCACTCATTCAAAAAATGTTTGTTGTTCACATACTAGATACCAATCACTGCATCAGTCCCTAAAAACACAAAGTAGAAAATCAAAGCCCTCTACACATTTATAGGGCTAACACTCTATGAGGAAGATAAGCAGTAACCAAATGCATACATAAATATATAATGTGTCAGATATGAAGATCTACATGGAGAAAAATCAAGTGAAGAGAAGGCAGAGGCAGAAGTGGGCACACTGTTTTATTTGTTCGTTTATTCAAAATACACTTATAGAACACCAAGACGCACTGTGTGCCAAGCACCATAGTAGGCAGCAGGAATAAAGTACAAGGAAAAACAGGTGCAGCCCTGGCTTACAGCTCATCATAGGAGAAACTTAAATTCAGCCAATTATTAAACAATCTGTACCCTGATGGGGTAGTACAATCATGAAAATGTACAATTGTTACTTTCAAGTGTGCTCTCTCCTTGTTTCCTTTCTTATCCCTTAAGGGCACAATGGCACTCATATATGAGTTCTCCAGAAAGCCCTTCAGGAGTCTTCTTCACAGTGAGTTTGATCAACATTGGGCCTTTATTCCTCATTTCCACCCTCACTCCCCACCCCAAGCCTCTTTGCAGTAGCCATCTAATAATGAAGAGCTGGACACTATAAGCTTGGTTCATTCACTTGACCCACACAAATCTCATCTGTTCTTAAAACATTGAATGTGGCCATATAAGCTGGTTCACTATTGTGCTCTCTCCCTTGTTAGTCCTCGGGTTCATTTGCTCGAGCCTTAAAGGGCATAAAGACAGATTAGCTTGGGTCAAAGCAAATAGACTCTTAATATTCCTTCTTATGCCCACTATCTCTACAAGAGAGTCTCTCTGTTTTCCTCTTTCCTCTTATATTTAAGAAGAAATATAAGAACTATTAATATAATATTAATATTATATTAATATCTCCCCTTTCCTCTTATATTTTCCTCTTAAATACAAGAGGAAAGAGGAAAATCCTCACACTTGGTTTGGAGAAGGAAACATTACACTATCATTCTCCACAAGGAAGAAAGAAAAAAGAAACAACTTTATTTTCAATACCTTTCATCTTTCAGGTTCTTTACATTTTATATATAAGAAATTTTAAATTATGAGATATGAGAAGTAAGAAAATGTGACAAATAATAAATAAAACACAGTCAACAGGAGCAGATCAATGTATGACATAGTTACTAAAATTAGTAAAGGCTTTAAATATGTTTTATAAATACATAAAATTGTCTCATAAAAAAGTTGTATATAATGGGGTATTTCTGGCAAGAAATGGAAGATTTGCAAAGAACCAACTAAAAATTCTAGTCACAACAAAAAATATAGTATCTGTTACTCTTTAGAGTTTATGAGAGAGGCTTAGTAGGAAATTGGACACCAAGGAAGAAAAGACTAAAACAGGTCCATTAAAAGTATTCAGACTGAAGCAGGGGGAGAGAAAGGTTGAAAATATTAAATACATGTAAAGAACATTGTTGAACTATGGGGAAATACAAAAGGGCCTAATTATATAATTGGAGTCCAGAAAGGAAAATAGAGAATAGAAAGAAAAAAATTTTTTGAAGAAATTATCTTGAATCTTTTCCAAATAAAGTGAACCTATAGACCCAAAAAGCTCAACAAACCTCTAGCTAATTGGAATGCAAAATAAATCTTACAATAAAATAGTCAAATATTAGATTAGACCAGATTAAATAGGTTTCTTTTCCAAGGAATTTTCAAGGGATTTCTTAAACCACATTTACAGGGGAATATAATATATATTTTATAATTTTTAAATAAAAAATTCCTTTTTTAAGAGTTCCTTTTTTGTGGGGGCTCTTATTCTCAGGTACATAATTTGAGACTTGTTGGCTAGTGGTAGGGAGACACATATAAACAGAATTTTAAAATTGGAAGTTTTATTATTATTATATGGAGAACATGTGCTAGAACACACAACAAAAAGAACAAGTAGTTATACCTGGATTTAGAAAAAATGTGCAGGTGAGCAAGAGTATTGTAGGTGAATGAAAAGTCTTCTGTGAGAGTAAAATACCAGAAGAAAAACAAATGAGGAAAAGTAAAAACTTCCATGTGGCTGAAGAGCAGGATGCATTTTAAAAGTATATTAGGCTAATTTGTGGATGGGTTTCTATTTCAAAATAAGGATTTTGGATTTTATTCCTTTTTTTGTCAAAAAGTAGGGGTTGAGGGTGGAGTAAGGGTGGGGGGTCAAGTAGAGATGGGAATGAGGGTAAATATAAAAGGAAAGAGGAAAACAAAGCAGACAGATGGAAAGACCCCATAATATGATGGGTCCTTTTGGATGAGTTGATGATCCCTAATGCCAGCTCAGACCTGCTGTAGATACAGGGTCTACAGGATATTGGAAAAGCAGCTTCCTGCACAGGAGAAGCATACAGTCAAAGTAGTAAGCCTTGGGAAGACCCACATTTTGTTTTAAGAAGAGAGGAAGGATTCTTTAAAGAGAATTGATAACTTTTGGCTAGGCCCCATAGGAATGTCCCAACTCGGTCCTAATAATCATTTGTCCTCCCCAAACGTTCCCACAGTTTTATGTAGAAAGAGCAATAATCAAATGAGAAAGACTTTGCCATTGTTATGTTAGCTGGACTTCTTCCTGAGTGCTTGTTATGGGTTGAATGTTTATGTCCCCATTAAATCCATATGTTGAAATCCTAATGACCACAGTGACGGTATTGGGAGGTGGGGTCTTTGGGAAGTGCTAGATCATGCAGGTGGAGCCCTCATATATGAAATTGGTTTTATTAGAGACCATACCGAGCTCCTTCTTTCTTCCACCATAGGAAGATACAGCAAGAAGGTACCAGTTATGAACCAGGAAGAGGGCTTTCACCAAAACATAATGATGCTGCATCTTGATCTTAGACTTCCAAGCTCCAGAACTGTTGAAAATAAATTTCTTTTGTTTATAAGCTCCCATTCTGTGATATTTTATTATAGCAGCATAAATGGACTAAAACAGTGCCTTTTATGCAGAGCTTTGATAAAAGGGAACAAGTGCATATAGCTTTACCCCAAGTTAAGAGCAAGAATTCCTCTTTTCACACAAGTGAATCTAGATTTGGGAAAGACATTTGGGTTTCTTGTGGGTAGCTATTGCTAGGAAAATCCCAAGCAAAATCTGGCACATAAAAGCACAGGATCAAGAGTAAAACACAGTATTGTTACAAAACCAGAAGTATGGTTAATGCTGATGAATTATAATCAATTCTTAAATTCTTCCCAGAGTGGCAATACCTGCCTTCTTGGCTTGGCTGGGGCACAGGAACTGGGGAGAGAGGTGGAAGGAAAGGTTAATTAATGAAAAGGAATTGGTGAAGGGTTCTAAGGCCATCTCTTCTCACATGCTTGAAATGAGCTTGTTGTTGACTGAGGAGCAGTTTTTAAATATTTTTTTCTGGACCCTTCTCTATTTCAAAGAAGTGTCTTAGGTACCGCTGAGGGCTAGGGTGTAGAGAAACAGAGAGCACAGTGAACAGGGAGTGACATTGCTTGTGAGTCCCCACTTTATCAAAGAGCAATTCCTCTTCCATCCATTGGGGTATTGGTCTTCCAATAGTGTTTTCTTTGAAGGAGAAATCCTGCAGCTAAATCTTTTTTTTAACCTCTGTGATGAGAGTTTACAGTAGGGTTAGTAATAATAGCACATAGGAAATTACTTTGGGAATATAGACAAGAAAAGGAACTTGCTTGATTCCAAGGCAGATGTGGAGGTATTCAGGGTACGAGCAAAGCAGAGCTTTGTCAAATGCAGAGGACAGGATTGGATAAAATGATAATAACAATAGTGGGCCTTTACTGAGTATTGTGTTCCAGGCACTATTCTAAAACCTTTGCATATACTACTTCTTTGATTTTTTTTTAACATTCCTATAAGGTAGCATAGTTTTTTTTGGTTATCCACCAAAAAATAGTTCAAGTCCTAAACCCCAGTACCTGTGAATGTAACCTTATGTAGAAATAGGGTCTTCATAGATATAATCAAATGAAGATGAGGTGAAACTGGATTGGGAGGATGTTGTTACAAGGGAAGACACAGAAACCCAGACTCAGACACACACACAAGAGCACACCATGTGCAGATGGAAGCAGAGATTGGAGTGATGCAGCTACAAGCCAAGGAACGCCAAGGGTTTTTAGCGACCACTAGAAGCAAGGCACAAGCAAGGACAGGTTCTTTGCTAGCACCTTCAGAGAAATCATGGCTCTGCGGACACCTTGATTTTTGACTTGTAGTCTTCAGAACAGTGAGAGAATTAATTCCTGCTGTTTTAAGACACACAATTTGTGGCATTTTGTTACAGCAGCCCTAGGAACTTAATAAAGGTGCGATCTGGGTCTGAATCATACCAAACCACTCTTTTAATAAATGTAGATTAGTGTCAAGCCATTATATATACTTTAGCCTATTATTGCTTTTTAAATAAGTTACAAATATGTAAATGTACTTGTCCACAGCCCCCTAACTAGAAAGTAATAGATCCCACTTTTTTTTTTAATTTTTTTTATTGATTATGCCATTACATTTGCTCTATTCCCCCCTCCCTTCCCCTCCACCCTGTATACCCCTCCCCCACCATTTCCCCCTTTAGTTCATGAACATGTGTCTCAATTTCTTTAGATTCTGTATTTCCCCTACTATTCTTACCCTCCCCCTATGTATTTTCTATCTACTGTCTATGCTACTTATTTTCTGTACCTTCTCCCCCCTTCCCCTCCTCCCACTCCCCTATTGCTAACCCTCCCTGAGATCTTCATTTCTATGGTTCTGCTCCTGATCTAGCTATCCTCTTAGTTTGCTTTTGTTTTAGGTGTGGTTCTTAATAACTGTGAGTTTGCTGTCCTTTCACTGTTCGTCTTTTTTATCTTCTTTTTCTTAGGTAAGTCCCTTTAACATTTCATATAATAAGGGCTTGGTGATGATGAACTCCTTGAATTTGGTCTTATCTGAGAAGCACTTTATCTGTCCTTCCATTCTAAATGAAAGTTTTGCTGGGTAGAGCAATCTTGGTTGTAGATCTTTGGTTTTCATGACTTGGAATACCTCTTTCCAGCCCCTTCTTGCCTGTAAGGTCTCTTTTGAGAAATCAGCTGACAGTCTGATGGGAACTCCTTTGTAGGTGACTGTCCCCTTAGCTCTTGCTGCTTCTAAGATTCTCTCCTTCATTTTAATCTTGGCTAATGTAATTACGATGTGCCTTGGTGTGTTCCTTCTTGAGTCCAACTTCTTTGGGACTCTCTGAGCTTCCTGGATTTCTCGGAAGTCTATTTCCTTTGCCATCTTGGGGAAATTCTCCTTTATTATTTGTTCAAATAATTTTTCAACTGGTGGTTGTGCCTTTCCCCCTTCTGGTACCCCTATAATTCGGATGTTGGAACGTTTAAAGATGTCCTGGAGGTTCCTAATCTTCTCCTCATTTTTCTGAATTCTTATTTCTTCATTCCTTTCTGTTTGACCATTTTTTTCTTCCTTCTGGTTCTCTCCCTTGATTTGAGTCCCAATTTTCTTTCCATTACTATTGGAATCTTTTGTATCCCCATTCATTTCTATTAATTTAGCTTCCATATGTTTCTCTAATTTGTGGCTAAAGTCAACCAGTTCTGTAAGGATCCTTATAACCAGTGTTTTGAACTGTGCATCTGAAAGACTGGCTATTTCTTCATCACTTAGGTCTATCGGTTCTGGGGCTCTGAGTTGTCCTAGAGCCATTTTTGGTCTGTTCGCGCTGTTAAGTGAGCGGAGCGAAGCCTTAGTTGTTTACCAGGACGGGGTGACCCAGGTCGCTGGTTTGTGACGCTGTGTGTGGGGGCGGGGTCAGAGAGGGAGTAATGGCGTTCCTCTCCGCTAGCCCAGCGTTTCCAGTCACTCCGCACGCCTGGGGTTTATCCGATCGGAATTGCGCGAGCCTGCTGCCCTGCGCCGGCTTCCCTTCTCACTGGCTTCTCCGCACGTAAATGCGCGCGACTGAGCGACCCACCGCGCCCCTTCTTTGTGCGCTCCGGCAGCCAGCTCGCTCGCAATTGCGCCCTCGGTTCCCTGCGCGCACCGCGCGCCGCCCCGGGAATTTTTTCTTGCTAACCTGCTCCGCTGCTGGCCTGGCTCCTCGTACCGGTCCAGCCGAGTATCTAGTTGTCCTTTGGACTCCGTATTGTCGATTTTCCGTGTGGCTTGGTTGTGACTGCTGTTAAAAATAGTTGTTCTTAGATTTGGTTGTGCACAGAGGCGAGGTGGATCCTCCATCTACGTCTCCATCTTGGCGGAAGTCTCTAGATCCCACTTTTGAATTCATAATTTGGCTCCAGAGCCCATGCTTTTGATCACTTTGATTCAATTATTAGGCAGAATTCCAAAATATAAGTGAGTGATAAGTTTGGGAGAATTTTGTTTTAGTTAGTTCAGTTTTACTTTGTTTTATTTTATCTTGTATTATTGCCCCTGAGTAGAAGTGTTTTCATATAGACCAGATAAAGTAGGTATTGATATCAAAGACTATGGGAATATAATGAAGATACTCACTCTTCTTGTCTATAGCATTACAACCATTTTGAATCCAGTTCTGGTTTTATCCTCTGAAGCCTGTGGCAGCCCCTTTTCTAAGTGCATTTGAAATTGAGACTACCTATTCCTTCAGGTGCAGCATAGACTATAAATACCTGTTTCTTGCTACAGACCCTTTGGTTTGGTCTTGTTTAGGGATAAACTTATGTAGTCTATTCTATAAACATTGTACATCATAGAAGCAATAAACTCTGAAACACACCAATCACTGAGGCTTTTTCAAAAAGCACCACCTCATTCATTCATGTGCTGCCCCAACTTGCCTCCTTTATTTACTAGGACAATCAATTCCACTTGTGAAAAGCTCTAGCTTTTAGCCATGAGCATTTCTTCAGTGAACCCCTATGCTCTCAAGTATTGGCTTTCAGACATATTGACACAGGTAGCTGCACCACTCCTTGGCCTGCCAGGACTCTTGTTCCATTAACAGGGGTTCTTAAACTTTCTTGGGGAACATTTTGAAAATTATTTGAGTCCCCAGAAAAATTCGCATAGCACACAACTTTGCTTATGATTCCAAGTAACTGAGTAATCTTCCGAAATCCATCCTGAACCTCAGGTAAAGAATATATCATCTGGGATTCTTCTCTTGAGCTTCAGGACCTGAATGGATAAAATAGCCTGCTGATGGAATGTAAAAATTTGGGTTGTCAATTAAGAATTTTTCCATTCATAAGTGAAAATATCCTCCCTTAACAGACACAGGTGCTATTTTTTTTAATGTGTTGGTGTAGGTAGTAGAAGATATAATAGTTCACATAAATCCAGGTGTGGTATTGACTTCTGGTGTAGCTTAATGCAGATCACACACAATTTGATCAATTCCATCTGTTGCCTCTGTTTCCTGTACAGGCACTTTGCTCAAAAGATGTAGTCAAAGATGTCTGCCAGCAACTATTGGGGCTATTTCCATCCAGGCCCCCATCCAGCAGAAAAGAAAATATCTCTTTCTTCAGCTATTGAATAAACATCCTTGGCTTCAGGGATTGGACCATGCTGTTTGAGATGCCCATATGGAACCAACTGTAGCCAAGAAGAGTGGGCCCAACTTGGCCTTCTCACTCCAGAACTAGAAGTGGAGTTAGCTTCTCCCAGTGAAAATGGGCAAGAATGAGAACCCAAATAAGAAATTTGACAAAGGGGAATGGACTTGGGAGGCCAAAACAGGAAATGTCTATCACAAGTATATAAATTAAGGTTTACATTTTTATTTTTTTTATATTTTTTTATAAAGATTTTATTTATTTATCTTTAGAGGGAAAGGGAAGGAGAGAGGGAGAGAAACATCAATGTATGGTTGCCTTTCATGAGTCCCCTGCTGGGAATTGGCCTGCAGGGAACTGGCCTGCAACCCAGGAATGTGCCCTGACCGGGAATCGAACTGCGACTGTCTGGTTCGCAAGCCCCTGCTCAATCAGGTTTACATTTTTAAATATATACATCATACATGATTGAAAAGTAATTCATTGCTTCTTGGATCTGAATATTCATGATTTAGTCATGGCCCTTGAATCCCAACAGTGTAACATACATTGGTTACTGGTAAGCACCTGTACCTCCCCTGCACCAGCATCTTCAAAAAGGTCCCACTGAAGTCATTTATATGTTTTAGAGCAGTTAATGTGCCCCAGTGGGCCTACAGCAAAAGATGCATTTTGAAATGTCTAATGAGTAAATGGGGCATTTAGTAAGACACATCTAATTACTTTAGGTCTTTGTAAAATGTTAATTTAAGGCAACAACAGCATTAAGGGGTAAGTTTGCCAAGTGGTGCTCAGTGATTTGGCTCCATGACTGCCATTAATATCAATAGAAGTCTTGCAGCTCACTTGCCACCCATTGCTTTGGAAATGTACCCTAAGGTATAGAAATCAGCTATGATAATTTTTTTCAATTAAAGTTCCAGGAGGAGGTGTGGCATTTACTATTTATACACAGCCTATCATCTTTATTGATGTGTCCATGGTCTCAGTGGCTGATGTTCACAAAGTCAAGTTTGCATTCCACATCGTAACATTGGTGTTGTTGCATTTCTGGTGTACAAGGTATTTCAAATCATAGAATTCGCTTTTGAGAGTTAAAGCAATTATAAGCAGCAGGAGAGTATGATTTCCCTTGTAATTAAAATACCTTAAAGAAAGAAAACACATTGTGAATATGCCATTGCAGATTTGCTTGTGGGTTTTTGTAAAGACAGTGCATGCTAACTCTAAAGCACATTGACATGAACCCCAAATAACTCTGAAATGCAACTTATATAACAGTACATTGGCACACCCCTGATGTTATCTTGCATTTTGCTATCTTATACAGGTCAAGCCCCTGGTTAACTGACTTGGCTGATTTGGTATCAATGGAAGGAACTAACTGGTGGTTTTGCATGCCATTCTAAAATGCCTGACTCTTGGTAGAATAGCTTCTTAAACACTTACCAGTGGCTTACTTTATTAGCCTCATTAATGAGTCCCCTAAATGTGATGGAGAAGGTATTCTGGGAAAAAAGTAGTCAACCTTGACTCCTTGCTTTAGCATCATTGTAATTCTCAGCACTAGATGGGGTGGTCACGATGTCAAGATATACAATGAGAAGCTGTGAGGATGGGAAGGGCTGTAGAAACGTGAGAATGAACTGTGCTTTGATTCCATGGGAGAACCTCTGTCTGACTTGGAAGTAGCCATGGAGTAAGAAGACGACTTAACAGGCTAAGTCCCACCCCCCCCCCCAGAAAATGCAAACTGGCTTTTCTGATAGAGTTTGCAGTAAAATTCTTAGAAACAGCTTCATCAATTATTTAGCATAAAAAAACAACATATATCACGTTAGAGACCATGCAGCAAACACGTAGGTTTTGAAGCATCCAGGATGGTCAAATATCATTCATAAATTTATTTATAACCATGATACAGGCCTTCATGTCTAACTTCATTCATTTCCTCCTCTTAGAATTCCTGGTATCTTATAGTTTCTGGATCCCTTTGCAAATGGAAACGCTAATTTAATTTAGGGATGGAGAGGCTGAGTCTCTATGCTTCTTTTCAACTCCAACAAATATTTCATTGTTTGTAATGCCTCTTAATACACTAAACAATATTTATGCCACACTCTACATCTTATAACTTTCTTCTAATTGCCTTAGCAGTGTTTAAAACCAGAGCTTAGCACTTCGATAATAAGCGTATTAATTTGTCTAACGTTTAAGTTCTTACAAAGGAAGAGACAAGCATTAATTTTGTTTAGTTAAAACAAGCTTTGCTTTTGAACAGCAGGTGGTAATTGAAACAAAACAAGGACTCATTAAAAGAGCGTCTGGTGGCTCATGATACAAACAGAGCACACTAGAAAACCCAAACACAAGAGCCCTGAAATAAAGTGGTCATCATCTAATTAACAGAACATGTTTTAATTACCGAATAAACCATGCAGCGCAGTGTGTCAATTTAACTGATGTGCTAAGTGCCAGTTTACAATATCAGAAACAGACAAATAATTGGAATCTAATTACATGCAGGTCTATTGCACACCAGCGCCTCCAGCCCATCTTAATAAACAAGTTTTTACATCAAACCATGAATAGCAAATACAGCCGTGCTGTTAATTGCTACATTGTGATATTGGGACTTTGCCAGCTCTGACTATTAAAATAAGCTCTTGTGTGGATTGCAGTTTCTCTGCTACGCTTTAATTAGAATCAAATGAGAGGCAGAGATCGGGCTGTATTACTGCAATTCAATATATGTAAATAAGATAACTGGCTAATCTTTTTATTTTATTTCTGAGCCTCCATGCAATAGACGGTTTAGTTATAGTAATAGGTTATCACTTTGCAAATGAGGCAGACTTGCGCTGTGAGATGAATCAAGAAACATGTAATCTTCGCTGGAGTCTAAATATTCCCCATCATTGCAACGTGGGACCTGGAGAACTTTCTTGCACAAGATATATGGTGCTATATTTTTAATGTCCGTATTGGCCTAGCTTTTCAGTGATAGCTTTTGATGTTGTATTTCACTTGGCTAAATAAACGCATGATCCATAACATGCTATTTACAATGCTCAGACAGATATTTCAAGATAAGCTCTTTTAATGGAGAATCATTTGTTCGAGTACTTGAAAGGTTGCAGAGAAGGTCTACATAAATACTGTATAATGCAAATTTTAAATTAAGACCAAGGCACAGATAAAGCTCATATTTCATAGTGTATATAAATGTGCTGCTTGTCAGAGAACTAATCAGGGATTCAGAAATACTGAGTATGAAAATGAAATCTCTGGTAGGGGCATTGATGGGCCATTTTTCTGTATTTTCCAAATAGCGAAGAAGATGGTATAGCTATTGTTGAAAAATTGCCAAGTAATGACCTCCTGGGAAGATCTCCTTATGTTTCATTAGAATTGTAATTAGAAGTGGCGTAACCTTGGGAAACCTGCTTCAGAAGAAAGCCCTCCTCTCTTTTGTTTAAGAAAAACCTCTAAGTTTCCCCTTCTCCTGGGCCTGAGGCAATGCTAATTGAACTCCATGGAAAGGGCATAATACAGCATTTAAAATGCACTTCTCTGCCATAATAAACTGAAATCAGCAAATACAAAGTGCATTACCATTTACTTAATTTTAGTTATATTTTTGTCATTGTGAATTAAAACCATCCAGAGCCTTCTTTCTTGGGGGTATTTCATGTAATTTCCTAGATCAAGTCAGTTCTTAAAACTATCTTCTGATGAACATGGGGGGTGCTTTATTAAGCACCTAGAAACTCCAAGGACTTTCAAGACACCCTAAGCCATTTTCAACTTATGCCTTAAAGTAAGCAAGCCAAGCCACTCACTGGCTTGAGCTAGTCAGCCTAAAACAATACTGTGTAAACTTGGCCCAGGGCCTTGCCTATTTAAATTTCCATCACACCATTGTTGAAGGCTCATGCCTTTCACATGGCTCGCCTGGTGGATGTGTTCCAACTCCCAGAAGGGAGTAAGTGCACCATGCAAAATTCTGGAAGAGCCCACACATTTCCAACACCTCATCGGATACTTTAGTGCAGGGTAAAAACATTCTAGGTACTCATGTTGTTGGCAAAATCACAAAGGATTTTAGGCTGGTACCTCATTCATCTCAGTTCATAAATGAAATGGAGCTTTCTGGTCAGTTGTCAAAAAAAACAAAAAACAACTCCACATATCTCCTGGTTTTCTCTCGTCCTCTGTGTCTCCTGCAAAACCAAGCCAACCCCACTAACAATATATAATCAAAATGTTCAACATGCAATGTAAAATGTATATTAAGAAATGCACAGGGGTTGAAAAAGAAATGTAATAAGGTTAAATTTTACAAGCATAATTCCATATGTTGAAAGCATCTTATAGTTATGACAAATACAGATGAAGCTATAAATTACCCCAGAATCAAAAGTGTCAAGTTTCAGGCTAATGCTGAATATATATACACAGCTTCAGAATTCTTATTAAAATATGAAAACATGCTAAACATAGAAAAGCTAACAACTGTACCAAAAGTAAGACAAAGTGTTACTAATGTCTGCCAACTGGTATTACTCACCAGGGCAATCAATCACACATGAGTAAACCTCTATGGCAGGCAACCAGGAAAGCTGAAACCCACCTCTCCCCATAGTTGTCTTATTTGTGGTTACTTTTGTAAAGATTCCACATTGTTCCATTTGCTTGCTGTTAACCCTGAGAGGGCATGGTTAGCAGAGGGAAAACATTTATTCAATTATAATGTCTTTATTTCTACTTAAAATACATACAAACCTGTCAGCAATAGACAAATTAGTTCTTTGGACCAATGCATGTGCTCAGTTTACTCTGTATTTGAATTCTAATAAATTATATCCGCATATTACAAAATTATAACTGACATGCTGTCAGACCCATACATGTCTATGCCTAGAAATATCCATAATACTTTGAAAGCTGTCACATTCAGTCCTATTGTAAACATCACCCTTGTTTGCTAGTGTTGTTGTGTCTTTGGTTGGCCGTAATTTTTCACTCTCTTACTAGCCCATTATTCTAAATGTGTCTTAATTCTAGAGAAAAATAGCATCTCCCTTAAGAGTTTTAATCATCTATCATGGGACTCAGCATAGCATATGGAAGTGGTTTCTTTCTAAAGCATCCTAGGCCAAGTAATATTATGGACCTACTGGTGAAGTCAAAATTGGTAAACACATTCCAATCTCATGACAACAACACTTATGGCACTTTTAAAGAGTTCTTCTTCGATATTTGGTGAAATTGTAGCTGTTTTTGCTAATTTGGAGTTGGACATAAATGTTGGCTCTTCACCCAAAAGTTAAAAGAACTCAAAATGGTAAAAATGTGGTTCTCGTGAGTAGTGGTGGGAGGTATATATATATATATATATATATATATATATATATATATATATATATATATATTTACATGGAGAAATGTTTTTCATAGTCATGCATTTCTCTCCATCCAATTAATGAATGACTGCTCTGTGGCCAACATGGTGCTGGATTCTGGTGACAATGACCCTGACTACGTGGAGAATGTTGTCTGTAGGAGAAGTCAGACATCAAACACTAAAGTGTGATGAATATGACCAAGTGGGCAGTACTAGTTTCTAGGCCAATGAAGCTAGAAGGTGATGTTCAGAGTTTTAAATAAAGGAAGCATTGGATAAGAAAGTATTTTTTAAGCCCTCCAAAGCACTCTAAACATATAAGGAGTTAATAATGTTAAGACAGGATATCTTGTATGTTTTACTTAGAGCATGTGGTTGCAAGCAAAAGAAGTCAATTCTGTTAATCTAAGTAAAGGGGAATTTATTGGAAGAAAATTTGAGGTTTGGACTCTGAAAATTAATGGGCAGCTAGAGAACTTGGGTTAGAAATGGTCAGGAAGAGAGAATAGGGCAGCCAGTACCAGAGTATAATAGGAGAAATGGTTTAGTGAACTGGCTGCAGATTTCTGGCTGGTTCTTTTCACCCTCATGTTATCTGCTCAATACCCAAAGTTCTAGAAAACAATTTCCAATGGGCTGAGCTTAAGTTTTATAACTACTCCTTGGGCTCTGTCCAGGACAAGTCAAGGTGATGCCTCACCTTCTCAAGGATGAAACCATCACAAGGAATTGTCCTTCTACCAAGAATATTTGCAAAAAGGAAGAGGTAATTCTCCCCCCAAAATCAAGCATTAATGGATGAAAGGCTACAAACATTAGATTTGTTTGACCATTTCTTGTTTGCCCATTTGTTCAGAATCCTAGAAAACAAACATCTATCTTTTGTACTTACTGTATTTATTTTGACTGACTACTTTTGGATCAATACAGGTAGTGAAATTGGCTATGTCAGAGGCTTTAAATGGAAATTTCTGAAAGTTTGAGAGTGGAAAATTTTAATTGGTAAAAATATTTAGACAAAATTTCTAACCCCAATATAATTTCAAAATTCACTAATTCATAAGCAAAGTAAGGTATAGGGATAAGAAAGTTATAGCTCTTTTTTTTAGAAAGTTATAGCTATTGATGTCAGAGATCCTGCCACCAAGAATCTTAGTAAATTTTTAGTAACTGTCATTGTATGAAAGCCATGCTGACTAAAGGATGTATGTGTGTGTGTGTGTGTGTGTGTGTGTGTGTATAAAATTATTCAAAAGAATTGTACTGAATGCAATGTGATATTCTTGATTGGATTCTGGAAGGAAAAAAAGACACCAGTGAAAAACAAACAGGTGAAATCCAAATAAAGTTTTCACTTTCATTAATAATATTATTCCAAAGTTAATTTGTTAATTTTGATAAACATTCTATGGTTGTGTAAAATATTAACATAAGGGGAAGGTAGCTAAAGAACAACAGGAACTTTCTCTACTTTCTTTGCAACTCTTCTGTAAGCTGAAAATTACTTCAAAATAAAGTTTTGTTCCTAATTGCAAAATTCCATGCACTTAGTAGGTATTCAATAAGTGTTAGTTGCATCATTATACTTACCCGCTCTTGATCTTGTGATATTTATGTTGACCAGTTTCCTGGAACAATTTCCTATACTTTCTAGGTGCCAAGAACAAGAGAGAGAGAGAAAGAGAGAGAGAGGAAAAACTGAAGAAAAGCCTCAACTAAATTTTGCTCTAACTGTGCTATGAGGTTAACTCATTCTTTAACAAATGTCTAAACATCTGTCATCCTTGGGCATCCTAATATTGGCATGACAGATACAGTGCTAATGATGACAAAGCATTTGCCTAAGATTTTTATTAGGTAGCTAGTTATTCTTTTCTATGCTTTTTACTTCTAGACAAAACAAACACTGTCACACATCTTGTTGAGAAGCTACAGTTCATCTTTAATGGGTGGAATTTTCTTCTTATGTTACTAAATGTTACATTTACATAACTGCATATATCAATGATGTTTATGAGAATACATCTGAAAGGGAAAGTTACCCTATGTAAAATCTAGAGTATTATTAGCCCACAGGTATCCTAGAGAGTGGTAACTCACACTATCCAAACAAGAATCATGTAGATTTTTTATAATGGCGGCTAGTTTTCTCATTCTGCTCTAAGATTAGTCACTTATTCTTTGCACAGAAGTTTCACTGGTGTCAGGGATGACTTTTTTCCTTTAAATCACAGAATAAATAGCTTTTGAAATTTTTGACAGTAGCCACATCATTTTGCTTTTTATGTTTTATTTTTATATTTTGGGTGGGTTTTTTTGCAATTAGGTACCCTTAAAATTTTATGTCTTTGTTATGTTATTTGATTTTACCTAAAATCGCAGAGCAACTCTTGTAAAATAACACCTGCTGATTCAATAGTTAACTATGGAGCTTACTATTGTCAAAATATTCTTATCTCTAACTACAAAGATATTTATATGAAAACTGCATTCTTTATGACAAACCAGAATCTTATTTTGCTGTGACCAAATGAAATGGACATCTGTAGTTTTTGCCTCCCCAGGACATATTCCTCCCTTTACTATTAGCAGAGCCTACATTTAGGGGCAGGTCCTACCCATCTCATCCCCTTAGTGCATATGGTTTCCAGAGAACCCTCACCCTCACCCACACTTGAAGGATGGACCTGTGACTCAGACCCAGCCAAACATCAGAAACTTTCCTCTGGGCCACGGAGATTAGCTCAGACTGGGTGTGTGATCCAGCCAGACCAAAGCAATGCAATTAAAAGACTCATAGTAGACTGGAATAAAGAGGCTGTTTTTCACACACTGCATCAAAGAAGATGTCAACCTGGAGCTACTGAGGTTAGCCTGTGGCAAGCCTGACACTGTGAGGGAACAACAGAGAACAAATCCAGTGACATCATTTGAATAATACCTGGATCCTGTCACCCTGACGATGAATAATTTTTCATTATTCAGGCAAGAATCCTTTTTTCCTGCCTTAAACTATTTGAATCAGGTTTATGGGTTTATGTCTCTTGCAACTGAAATAATTCCACCTAATTCATAAAATTTCTATGCATATTCTTCTTTCTTAATGTAATTTGTGTTTTCCTATGAAAACACAAATTATATATTATTCATATAATTTACAATTATTTATATGTATCAATATGAAATTATTTATATAATCATATAAATAATCACATATTTATATGACATAATATATCACATAACTACATGATTTATATATAATATAAATACATTATATATTGTATAAATATATACACATACAAATATAAATATATCAATACATATATAAATATATATTCATATAATATATAATTATTACTTGTAGTATTAAGTGATCATTTTAAAAATAAAAAAATTACATTTTAAAATAATTAAATGATTTAATAAATGTTACCAATTTTAGAATCTTTGCTTTGATGTGCAACAAGAAAAAGATTGTTTTAATTAGCATCTCCAGTCCATATTTTATTTCTGTGCATCAGATTATGTGCAGATGTACAACTGCATATTGGTTAAGGCCACTTAAATTTCTCACAGGCACCTGAAATTAAACAGACTCAAAACCAAAGCTCTTTTTTAAATTTTGTTTTAGTTTATTATTTTATTTTTAAATATATTTTATTGATTATGCTATTACAGTTTTCCCAATTTTCCTTTTTTATCCCCCTTCCACCATGCACCCTCCAACCCTCCAGCATTTCTCCCCCTTTAGTTCATGTCCATGGGTTGTACATATAACCTTTTTGAGTTCTCTGTTTTCAATACCGTTTACCTCTCCCTGTCTATTTTATGCCTACCAATTATCCTTTTCTTCCCTGTGACTTTCCCCCCCATGCCTCCCTTGCCCCTCCCCACTGAATACTCTCCATGTGATCTCCATTTCTCTGATTCTGTTCCTGTTCTAGTTGTTTGCTTAGTTTTTGTTTTTATTGTTTGTCTTTTCTTTCAGGTTCTTTTGTTGATAGTTGTGAGTTTGTTGTCATTTTACTGTTCATAGTTTTTGATTTTCTTTTTCTTAGGTAAGTCCCTTTAACATTTCATATAACAATAGGTTGGTAATGATGAACTCTTTTAACTTGACCTTATCTGGGAAGCACTTTATCTGCCCTTCCATTCTAAATGATAGCTTTGCTGGATAGAGTAATCTTGGATGTAGGTCCTTGCCTTTCATGACTTGGAATACTTCTTTCCAGCCCCTTCTTGCCTTCAAGGTTTCTTTTCTGAGAAATCAGCTGACAGTCTTATGGGAACTCCTTTGTAAGCAACTCTCTCCTCTTGCTGCTTTTAAGGTTCTCTCTTTATCTTCAGTCTTGGGTAACTTAATGATGATTTGCCTCAGTGTGTTCCTCTTTGGATCCAACTTCTTTGGGACTCTCTGAGCTTCCTGGACTTCCTGGAAGTCTATTTCCCTCACCAGATTGGGAAAGTTTTCCTTCATTATTTGTTCAAATAACTTTTCAGTTTCTTGCTGTTGTTCTCCTTCTGGCATCCCTGTAATTTGGGTATTGGAACGTTCAAAATTGCCCTGGAAGTTCCTAAGACTCTTTTCCTTTTTTTAAATTCTTGTTTCTTCATTCTGTTCTGGTTGGATGATTCTTTCTTCCTTTTGTTCCAAACCATTGATTTGAGTCCTCGTTTCCTTCCTTTCACTGTTGATTCCCTGAATATTTTGCCTTATTTTATTTTGGGTATCTTTCATTTGTCATTCAATTTTTCGACAAAGCTCCATCAGTTCTCTGGGAATTTTGATTACTGTGACAGATCCTGACCACCAGGATTCATGTATGTCACAGCTGCTAATAAACAAATACACACAGACTACAGAAGTCCTGCAAAGAAAAAAGGGTGTCAAGGACACTGTCTAAGAGAGAGAGGGCAAGAGAACCAGAGAGCCCAGTCCTTGCCTGGACAGGCTTTTATTGCTTTCTGGGGTACATTACATTGAAGATGGTCCTCATTTACTATGCACAGGTTCACTGCAGGGGATTACCTTTCACAGATAACAAAGGAAATAATGTTGCTAATTACTTCAAAGAGAAGGATGTTGCAGACCAAGGGGAAAAGTGGTTGAACTGGTCACATGCCATACTTGGGAGGTTTAGCTCAGATTTTATGAGTTGCAGTAAGCCCTTGTGCCTCAATTTAGGGTGAGGGAGTTTTAGCAAAAGTAAGTCTTGTAGCAGTGTAGGTACAATGCAGGCCTGATTCCCCATAGGAAAATCTGTCTGTGGGTGTGGTCCTGTATGCCGCTCACTCCCTACTGGTTTTCCACATGGAAGCTGAGCTATATTTCCACACCACTCACAGCAGTTCCCTACAGATTACCAGGGCTTTACATTCTCCACAGATAGGTTGGCTATCTCCTCATCGCTTAGCTCTCTTTCTGAAGTTTTGCTGTGTTCTTTCACTTAGGCCCTAATTCTTTGTCTTGGCGCAGCTGTTAAGTTGTAAGGGGGTAGGGCCTTAGGCCTTCACCAGGGCAGGGCAACCCTCTTTGGTGTGCTGCAGCACTCCCTGTGGGGGTAGGGAGCAGAGAGGGAACAATACAGCTCCCCTGCTTGTCTTTAGCTTCACTTTCCAAGGAACTCTCATGCGAGACTGGGAGTTTATCCCACCACAGCCACTGCCATAGTCCACAGTCAGCTCTGAGCCTCAGTTTCCCATTGTCAGCTCAACCTGCACAGTCCGCTGCTTTGCTGCAGGTTCTCTATGTCCATGACCTTACTGGTCAGGTTGTTCTGGTTGACTGTTTCTTTAATTTCTTGGTTGTTGGAGTTCCATACAGTTTGATTTTATGGCACTTCTGGTTTTTTTATTGATTTTAGATTAGTTGTTATCCTCCTTTTGGTTGTGTAAGGAAACAAAGGTTTCTACCTACACCTCCATCTTGGCCCAAACTCTCAAAATCAAAGTTCTTTCTAACCTTAAACCCACATCTGCTTCTGTGATATCAATTTCAGTAAAGACACATATATCCAAAGCCTTGCTCACTCCCGCATCAAATCAGTAATCAAGATGGCCTTCCAGCTGTCTGTCTGCCACATTCCTTTTGCCCCATGATCAACATGACCTTCTAAATGAACAACACGTCCTGAAAACCAGCAAGGCTTTCTTACTGGCCTTAGGATAAAGGCTGAACTCTTTAGTATGGATTACTATCTTCACCACTCCATTCTGAACTCTTAACCTTTCCTAACCATTCCTGGAAACTTCTCCCATTCCTCCCATGAATGCTCTGTTTTGCTTTACAAAGTTTAAACATATAGTTTCTTTTGTTTGAAACAGTATTACTTCCCCTTCTTTATACCCCTTTAGTTGGTTTAATTTTTACTTGTCTGTTATGTCCTAACCTACCTGTTGCTTCTCCCAAATGTCCCAGCCTTCCTCTACCCATGACCAGATTAGGTATTATAATGTCACCTACACTCTTATTACAACACCTGCCACACAAAATATATTTTATTTCTAGATGGATATATAGACATAAATATGTGTAGCAGAATTACCAAATTCATTGTCTATTCACTACCAGGAATCTTTTTTTATTGTTGTTCAAGTACAATTGTCTTCATTTGCACCCCACCTCAGGCCCATGCCCCATCCATCCCTACCTCACACCCTTGAATCTACCCCCTTTGGCTTTGTCCATGTGTCCTTTACACATCTTGCTTGTTGGACCTTCCCCTATATTCCCTCATTATCCCTCTCCCCTCTGGTTACTGTCAGTTTGTTCTTAATTTCAATGTCATTGGTTATATTTTGCTTGCTTGTTTGTTTTGTTGAATAGGTTCCACTTATAGGTGAGATCATATGGTATTTGTCTTTCACTGCCTGGCCTATTCCCCACTGCTGGGATTATACCCTAAAAATCTTGAAACACTACTTCAAAAGAACATATGCACCCCATTGTTCATAACAGCACAATTTACAATAGCTACTATTAGGAACTCTTAACCCGACTTGACAAACCTCTAAGTGATCCATAGATAGATACTCAGGGAGATGGGGGTCACAGTTCATGATTTAGTTGGAGAAAAATTATTTTTTTCACTAACCTCAATTGAAAATTTATTATTCCCTCCCATTATGAATTGTTGAAGTCAACATAACACAGTAATACTAGCAATAGCTATGGCTTTGTCAATAATAGAGCACAGATATTTCATAGTATGTTAGTTATTACTAATCTCTGGAAATATTTATTCTCATTATTCTTACAGTAGTTGTTAGATGTGCTGAAATAACTTATTTACTATATTAATAACAACATTATTTTCATCTAAAAATTGTTTATATAATTTATTTATCTTTGGTTGTGTTTATAACCCTATGTACTTAATGTAATTAAAAATATTATTGTGATAAGTGGTTCATAGGCTTCACCAAATTTTGAAAGGATACTATGACACAGAAGAGGGAAGAACTTCTGCATGTGGCTGAAAGTTCTGTGAAGGCAGATCCCACTTGATTGTTTCACCACGATATCCCCTAGACCTTGCACAAAGCCTGGAAAACTTCAGATGCTCAGTAAATACATCCTGAAATAAAGTGAGATGAAGCTGAACAAATTTTCATCTGGTATTATTTAAATATGTGCTCCTCATGAGTCTGGACGGCTTTCCTGGCTCTGGAGGAGGAGGTGGCCCTGTGATGGTAATGCCTCATTTCCCAATCTGAGGTATGTCAGCCTGATGTCCTACAGTTATGTGGATGAGGCCTGGCTAAGAACATTGCATTAACATTTAAAAACACATAATGGGAAGCACTAGCCAATTCTTTCCCTGAAAAAACAGCTGGCAAAATTGACCTTCGGTGATACAAAGACAGGTGAATAACTGTCACTGACAAGTGTGATTTATTTTATAAATTCCTATTTTTAAGTTGACCTGGAGCCAATTTTTTGACTAGACAACTCTCATGCAAACATCTGCTACAAACTTTATTATTTTATTCACAGCGGGCCACTTGTGCAACAGAGAAAGTTGTTAGATAATGGTTGTGCCCTGGGATCAGTGACAACCAGACTCTTCTCAATTATCTGTAACAGCAATGCACCCTGATCAAGTCACTCCAAGCGTATCCCGACTGACACCATTGTCTTTGGAGTGAGCTCCTAAGAAGTCCTTTATAATTCTTTTCTGAAAAAAAATGTTTAAAGAGGTGATGCTAAGTACAGACTTCAAAAAGCCCTGAAAAACATTTCAGGAGAGTCCTTAAGAGCTCTTTCTTGAAGTAAAATTGGATTCATGTATACATCCACCCAACATGTTTTTGAAAACCTACTACGAAGGACATGTGGACAAAGCCAAAGCTGTGTAGGATTGAGGGTAGGAGGTGGGGATGGCTAGAACTAGGGAGAATGGGGGGGGTGGGTAATGGAGATAACTGTACTTGAACAATAATAAAAAAGATAAAATTGCAAAAAATAAATTAAAAATTAATATATAAAGAAAACCTACTACATGTTAGTAAATCATTGTTTGAGGGTAAGTGAGTAAAGCAGTGCCAGGAGGAATTAGGACAAGTCTTCCATTTGGTATCACCTTTCAGGTCTGAACCAAATGATAGGGGCAGTGGGCACTGGAAGAGATATCTTCCCACCCTGTATGTGCCCCTGTGAGTTCCCAGAGCCACCAAAAATGAGAGTCTCACTCCAAAGAGGAACTGGAGCAATCAAGAGGTAGTTGTCTTAAACGTGTGAACTGTGGGGTACCTGTGCAGGAATCAGCTGGGCCCTATCTTAAACCTACTTGAGTCTGTATGGGTGGTGCCCCAGGTGCTCCTAATGCATACTAATTTTAAAAACTATTGTTCTTGATGATTTAAGGAAGTTGAGGAGAAGTCATCTCCTTCAGTGCAGTGGATTTGGTCTCTAACATCTCAAAAACCTACCAACCAGATGGCTTACATCACCAAGTAGAAGGTCTTGAAGTCTGTATGTGGCTAGGAAGTTCATTATTCCTCCATCCACTTGGGAAATTGGCTTTCAACCTTCACCAGCAATGGTAAATAGGTCCAGGTAGTTGGTCCCCTCCAACAGACTGGTAGCAACTATTTGAGGCACCGTGTTATAGATTCTGAGAAATTGAGTATCATAAACTCAATCCTTAAATACACCTCCCATGCCCCATAACTAAAGCTGCCTGCTAGAGTTATATGAAATTAGGTTTTGTTATTGGTGTTCAACATATTTGTTATATGTTTTTCTAATAACAACTTCAACAATAACATAACCTTTGTTTAACATGGGCACCTGGTTAGCTAAAGGAGACCCCAGCTGTCAGTGGAATGCCTATCTCAGTATAGAAGTTAAAAGTTAACTGATCCATAATATGAGTAAAGAAAATAATAACAATGCTTTGTTTCTCTCCAAGGAATTCAATGCATTCTGTGTTTACCATTTCATTAATCTCCATATAAATCATAGGGGCTTGGTATAAAAATAATTTTTTAACCTTAAAAGGAACTGAATATGGAATTACAATATGTTTTGACTCCCAAATAACTCCCAAATCCATCCATTCTCCCCATCTGCAAGCTGTCCATATGGCCCAAGATGCCATCATCCTGCCTGAAATACTAGATAGCTTTAACAAAACTCCTCATGCTCATACTCAACTCTCTACAGTCAATTCCTGATAAAGCAATTAAAATGTTTTTTTTCATTGAAATGAAGATATCACCCCTACCTACATTTAAACCACTCTGATGGATCTTCTCCATTCTTTGCCCTTCCTAGGTACTCTACCTACTCTCATCCTCAGCTTCCTTTGTTTCCCCCCAGCAAAACAAGCATTTGCCTATCTCAGGGCCTTGAACTCTCTGGCAAACCAGGTTTTGGAAGGGCTGTTCCATTCTCTTTCAGATCCTCTGTTAGTCTCTTCTCATAAAATCTTCATTAAGCTTCCTGCCTAGAGTAGTCTGTCTTCCACATTACTCTCAGTCCTGCAGTATCTGTTTTCTTGACTGCATCGATCTCACGCTGCATTTATATTTTTATTTGCCTCTGTATTCATTGTTTGATGCACCTCCCCTAACATCATCCTCAACCTGAGTATAAGCTCCTGAGAGCAGGCATGTTATCTGCAATATTCTACTGGCATATCTTCAGCACTTATCATGATGTCTGGAGCACAGTAATTGTCCATAACTATTTTTTGAATGAATGAATGTTGAGATAGTTGTTTTCTATGTCATGTAAAACTTGTCTTCTTTCATTTTTCCACAGTCACAACTAAATTCAAAAAGCATATGTGTATTTGTGTACAAGCATGAAGATATACTACCTGAAACTTTTTCTCCCCATCTGTCTGCTGTACCTTAAAGAGGCCTCTTACTCAGTAGGGTAAAGTTTCCTCTGACTACAATATTACCCTATCCAATCTCTGTCACTATGGAAAAGCTCTCTTATTCAGGAGAGGTGAAGCAGTGAACCAATGCTGGCTGCTGCTAATGGCAGGCCTGAGGTCACTTTGTGGGGGGTACAAGGCATGCCAAGGCCACATGCTGATGGCTTCAGAGTTTTTAGTAAAGTCTGAGGCATGAGCCAAGACAGGCCCTTTGTATAAAAAAGGACCATTGGAAAAAGCATGGGTGGGCTTGATGATTACATGGGGTGAGATCTCAGGGAGTCAGTAGGGTGGGGCAGAGTGTGAGCCAGGTTGATGGAGACTCAGATATGGTGCTCACCTGCTGGCTCTGTGGAGGGAGGGCTCAGAAAAGGAACAGGGGTCTCTGCCACCACTTCTTTTGGAAGAAAACTAACCCTCTAGCTCTCCCCCAGTGCCAGACAATTCAGTTTCTCCCTGAATATTCCTGATGCCCTAGCACTGAAACTCAGAGTGAATGAGTCTAAGTAAGTCTGTGCATAAGCCCTTTAAAAGGAACTGCCTGGGATGCAAAGAGCCCTCTGTCTTCCTCAGCCTCAATCCTGGCTGGTGTTTACAGCATAAGATATGGGAACTTCTCTTCCTGGCTCTGGGCTGGGGCCCTGGTGTGGGACTGGAACCCTTTTGCTCCTCAGGGAGGACCTCTGCAGCTGAGATATGCCTCCTGACTTTTATCCACCATGCAGGGATGTGGGGCCAGCCTGTTCTTTATCTCTGCCCTTCATACCAGTCTCAGTGTGGCTTCTTTATTTCCTGAGTTACAGGACTTCTGTTCAGCTAGATTTCAGGCAATTCTGATGATGGTTGTTCTGTAATTTAGTTGTAATTTTGATGTCATTGTGGGAGGATTTGAATACCATGTTTACTTACACTGCCATCTCGACCAGAGGCCCAGACTTCCTTTTTTTTTTTCCAAAAGAAACTTCCTCCCAGGTGTTTGGATATGAATGAAATTCTGACTTTAATTCACTAATAAAAATTAGACTACTTAATAAACTTAGAAGCCAAGGCCACTGCAGCATTACCACATTGAGATTCTCAGCTGGTAATCAAATTCTCACTGCCTTCACAGAGGCCCACAAATCCTTTGATGCCTAGGGAAATATTTTCATTGCTGTAGGTGGGTAACTTCCACAGGAGCCCATTCTTTTTTTGACTTTCCTATAAGCCATGTCCATTCCAAATCATTGGTGAGTGGGCCCTCTGTGCCTAACACTGTTTGGTCCTACTGCAGGGGCTGGGGACACTGGTGGGACAGGGCAGCAGAAGCCCCAGAGCTATGCCCGCCCACATCACCAGCTCATCACAATTCACCACTGCATGCCTTTTTTGGAATCACTAATAGTCTTGGGCATATCTGTTGTACATGTCAAAGCCCCTCATTTCTCAAAGTATTAGTGGTCCAATGTCAACATAAATACATCTGTCCATAAATCTTGACAGGTATAATGATTTGTTGCATTTGAAAGGCATGACTCAAACATTAGACCCCTTTTTGATTCCTAACATGATTTTTCTTTAAAGGCAGGCATTTCAAAGGCCTTCTGAATTGACTTCTGTCAAGTGATTGAGTAGCTCCTGCTGACTTATCTACTATTATGAAGTTAATACCATCATGGCCCCTGCTGTCACCTGCTGCAAAGGCCACCCGTATTGGGACACAAATTACATTCTTGATGGGCTCGTTATTCTTTGCTGTGGAAATGCCCTAGTTCTTAGGTTTCTGTTTTGTATTGTTTTTGAGTAGGACACTCTTGTCATTTTGTTTATTAGCAGGAAAATGGGTTTGGCACACAGGTCAGGTGAAGGATTTCCAGTAATCAGATAGCCAGGACACTCATAAAATTAAACTGTAGGAACAGGTAGAAATAGGAGAAACTGTTTCACAGGCCTCCTATGAAATAGCAAATAGCTTTATAATCACTTGATGGTGGAATCTACAAACCCAAAAGAAGACAGTGTCATCAGGTGCTTAGACAAAAAGACCCCTTTTTTCTATGATTCCGTTTATTGAGTGTTCATTACTTGCCAAACCCTTAGCTAAAAGCTTCCCATGAGTATCTGTTCTAATCTTCTCAACAACCTAAGCTATACAGTTTTACTCACACCCAGCAATGTTTATACATTGCCTAGGGACAACAACTGGCAAAGTGTAAAGCAGATTATTTGATGCCAGCCATCTGGTGTCAGCATTCTGATTTCTGACCCTAAAGTCTTAGCCACAGTCCTATGTTACATCCTTCTTGTCTTGTTTTACTTTCAAGGGGCCACTGGATCCTTCAATGGTCACTCCTCTAAAATGGACACAGGGATGTGGTAAAGTTTGTTAAGATCACACCTGTGTGTGCTATCAGGTGTTGGACATAAATTCAAACCCTGGTTTTTGACATTTATAATGGGATTTGGAAATTTTTCCTTCTTCTAGAGGAATATGTTGTAGTAAACTTTCAAAAACAGAGATTAGAACTATGTGATTAAAAACACAATGGCTAATGTGCTCATTTTAAAAAAATGAATCTCCTAATTTAGAGTTCTACTTTTTAAAATTCCTCTTTACTTGCAATCCACTCTTTCATTTTTCTAGCTTTTCTTTCTTCCCTTCCTTCTTTATTCCCATTTATAAAATTCCTAACACTGAAAAATCTACTCTACTAATCCTTTTTGGGAATCTTTTAATCTCAGGTAGGTATCTTTCTGTCCTTCCCACAGATTCCAATGAACCCTACCTCTGCTGTTTGTTTAGATACAGCAAACAAAAACTATCCTTAAGGGAAAGGGAATTAGGCTCTAACTTTGCCACAAGTAATTTCTTTAGAATATTCATTTCAAGGCATATTTTCCTATTTGAGTTTGATATATATTCATTAAATAGCCACTATGTAGACTCTGGGAAAACAAAGATGAAAATTTTCATCTGGTCTGACTCCTAAAAATACCTCGTTGGTGGGGTGGGAGAATGGATGTATACATGCTTATATACTTATGGGTAAGCATTTCTGACAACTTAAGGTAATAGCTTTAAAGAAATGTATAAATAAGGTAATGAAGACAAGGTATAGAGATTCTAATACACTCTAGATTAATTTTAAAATCATGATAATATAGAAGGGTTTTGTAAAAGAAGTGTAGTTAATGTGATAATTTAGTATAGTGACAAGGTAGTGTTGGTGGCATTCAAATTGGTGGTGAAGAAGAAAGACACATTGAGGCAGGATGAATGCATGAACAAAGTCTGAGATGGAAGTAAAAATACTCCTTGGATAGAAATGATGGGTAGTGTCTGGCCTGTGCTGAAATATAGACTAAATATGGAAGTGGTATGGATTCTGTGGCAGGGGCCGTATTAATTCCTGGGACAGTAGTGTGATGTAAAACACTGGATGCTTTAAGTACATTAACTTTTCATCCTGTGAAGGATGATTTCATATGGGTGGGGGGAGGGAAGACAGAAAGATGTTGCTCCTAATCTTTAAAAGGTAGATGCCTTTTTCACCTTCTCGATTCATTTAACTTAAACTTTTTCAGTGAGTTTTCTCTAACTGCCAAGTCTATAGTCACTGATCAGCTATGTTCTATGATATCATCAAGGAAGACATGTTTTATACTCCCAACTATGCAAAAACAATACTTCCCTTTTCTCTGAGCAGCAAAGTCTTACCTGTATGAGTTTTTAAAGCTTATTTTGTAAAAAAAAAACAAAACAAAACAAAACTTATTTTGTCACCTTCTGTCACCTTTAATCCCAATTGGCAGAAGATAAAGGCCTACAGGCCAAGAATCTGTCAAAGTGATGGAGATCTTTACTCCATATAAGTTATGAAGAAACACGTCTCAAATTTTAGTTTGCCCCTGAAGAATTTGTTAAAACACAGATCACTGGATAACACTACCAGAGTTTCTTATTCAGTAGGTCTGGGATGTGGGCCAGGAACTTGCATTTCTAACAAGCTCTCAGGTGATGCTCAAACTGCTAGTATGGGACCTACAGTTTGACAACCAGTGATAGAAAGCAAACTGAATGTTAAGGAAAGAGGGTACTGTAAAGGTTGGCTGAAAGATGCCACAGAACCCTTTATCAATCAGGGCAGGAACTGCATGCAATTCAGAAACAAGGCTCCAGCCACTAGAACTCCAGCATGAACTACTTTGTGTGCATCCTGATTACAACAAATTGTCCCAGTAGAGAGCTGAGGGGATCCTTTTTTTACAGGGTTGAACACAAGAATGTCTCCAGGCATTATGTACAAAAATCTACCAAACAGCATTGGCTACACCATTGCACTGTAACCACTCTACATCATCAGAGTTCACAAACCTCCAATATCATCATTCTTCATGGATTTCAAGTCACACTTTTTTTTTTGTATTCTGTCCTTCCTGGAATCAAGGTTTATCTTAGTATCACTAAGGTCCTTTGTACTTCCCACTGTAGCATGAAAAGGGTAATGGGAGGAGCGATGTGTGAAAAATAGAGAAATGGACAAAGGGAGAAGAAGATGTGTTCATGATAAGAGGAAGGAAACAAATCGAGCCTCTGGGCAAAGAAGATGAGCAGACATAACAACTGAGAAGAAGGGGGAAACAAAGGAGAGAATAAGATAGATGAAAAACTTGCAGGAAATGGAGTACAAACAGGGACATCTCTCCAGATGTACTTACAGATAGGTATCCCTCTGCATGTTGTCACAGGTTATAACCACCTTTCTCTGTGTGTGCAAGAATGATACATGATAAAATTCATCTAAATAAATCTGAAAGTGCACTTTTAACAAGTGTAAAATAGAAGCTCTATATGGTGAGAAAGCCTTTCTTCCTTAGTAGCATATAGAGTTATAGTGCTTCTTATAACTGGTGGAATTTAGAGTCAATGAAATTGAATGATTTAGGGAGCAGTATGATGACAAAAGAAGGAAACACACCTAATGAGCTTGGCTTTCCTTCGGAAATCTTCCAGGTAGCAATTTCCAATATAATCTTTTTTTATTATTAAGATTTTATTTATTTATCTTTAGAGGGGAAGGGAAGGAGAGAGGGAGAGAATGTCAGTGTATGGTTGGTTGCCTCTCGTGGGTCCCCTGCTGGGAACTGGCCTGCAACCCAGGCATGTGCCCTGACTGGGAATCAAACTGTGATCCTCTGGTTCACAGGCCTGCACTCAATCCACTGAGTTACACCAGCCAGGGCTTCCAATAGTCTTTTTTAATATGCTGCACTTAGCATGACAATATTTGCTCTTTTGATAATATTGCTATTATTTTTCTGCCTGTCTTTTTTTCCTAGGACAGGGGTTGGCATTTTCTGCTATAGAAATAGATAATACACATTTTTGGTGTTGTGGGATGAAGTCTCTGTCACTATTTAACTCTGATGTTGTAGTGAGGAAGCCATCATAGTCAACAGATAAACAAATTAGCATGGCTGCATTCCAACATAACTTTATTTTTATTTATTTTTAAAATATATTTTATTGATTATGTTATTACAATTGTTCCATTCCCCCCTTCATTCCCCTTCACCCTGCACGCTCCCTCCCCCTTCATGCCCCCCTTTGTTCCTGTCCATGCCTCATATGCTCTTTAGCTTCTACATTTACCACACTACTCTTGCCCTCCCCCGGTCTATTTTCTCCCCAAAGTCTATGCTACTTATTCTCTGTACCTTTATCTCCCTTCTACTCCTCCCACTCCCCTTTTGCTAACCCTCCATGTGATCTCCATTCTGTGGCTCAGCTCCTATTTTAGCTGTCTGCTTAGTTTGCTTTTATTTTAGGTGTGGTTGTTAATAACTGTGAGTTTGCTGCCCTTTCACTGTTCATCTTTTTTATCTTCTTTTTCTTAGGTAAGTCCCTTTAACACTTCATATAACAAGGACTTGGTAATGATGAACTTCTTTAACTTGACCTTATCTGAGAAGCACTTTATCTGCCCTTCCATTCTAAATGAAAGCTTTGCTGGATAAAGCAATCTTGGATGTAGGTCTTTGGGTTTCTTGACTTGGAATACTTCTTTCCAGCCCCTTCGTGCCTGTAAGGTCTTTTTTGTGAAATCAGCTGACAGTCTGATGGGAACTCCTTTGTAGGTGACTGTCCCCTTACCTCTTGCTGCTTCTAGAATTCTCTCCTTCACTTTCTTCTTGGGTAATGTAATTATGATGTGCCTTGATGTGTTCCTCCTCAGGTCCACCCTCTTTGGGACTCTCTGAGTTTCCTGGACTTCCTGGAAGTCTATTTCTTTTGCCAGATTGGGAAAGTTCTCCTTTATTATGGTTCAAATAAGTTTTCCACTTGTTGCTCTTCCTCTTCCCCTTCTGGTACCCCTATAATTTGGGTGTTGAAACGTTTAAAGATGTCCTCAAGGTTTCTAAGTTTCTCCTCATTTTTTCAAATTTTTGTTTCTTCTTTCTTTTCTGTTTGGTTGTTTCTTTCTTCCTTCTGGTCCACTCCATTGATTTGAGTTCCAGATTTGTTTCCATCACTATTGGTTCCCTGTGCATTTTTCATCATTTCACTTAAAAGTAGAGAAATGTATAGAGAAAACAGAGAAATAGTGTAGCCTTAATTTTTTTCATCTAATTTTTTACCAAAATCAACCAGTTCTGTGAGCATCCTGATCACCAGTGTTTTGAGCTGGGAATCCAATAGGATGGTATTAGCTCTGGGGCTTTGATTTCTTCTTCTGTTTAAGTCATAATGTTTTGGTCAGGTCACTCCTGTTATGTATGAGGGCTGGAGCCTCAGGTGTTCACTAGGGTGGGGCAACCCAGTAGCTGGGTTGTGATGCTGTATGTGGGGGCAGGGTCAGAGAGGGAGCAATGGCCCTTGTTCTGTTCTCTCTCGGATTTTGATCCCCTCTGCTGCTTCCCACAAGCAAACTGGGCCTCTCTAGTGCTGGTTCCTGGGTTGGTGGGCTTGTGTACATTCTAGGACCCTGTGGATCTCTCCAACAAACTCTCCTGTGAGGCTAGGAGCCTCTTCCTGCACCTCAACCCCCAAAAGTTTTTTCCATTGGTGCTTTTAGGTTTTATTTCCCATCGCTGGGGCCCTGGGTTGAGCAGTCTGTCTCACTGACCATTTTTAAACCTGTCTGGTTTATCTACGCAAGAATATGTGTCTGAGATAAGCCAACCACTTTGCTTGCCTCACAGGGTCTGCTCGGTTCCTCCTTGCTCAGGTCTGCTAACCACTGCTGTTTTCTGCCCTGACCCCTCTCTGCCAGCCGCTGACTCCACCCCTCTTACTGGTCTGGATGAATGGTTCATTGTTGTCAGACTTCGGTACAGTTCAATTTTCTTTCTGTTCTGGTTGTGGTTTTGTTTCTAAATCTTTGTTGTCCTTAAATTTGGTTGTGTGGGGAGGCACAATATTTCCACCTATGCCTCCATCTTGGACAGTAGTCTGGTTGTAGTTTCTCTTCCTCCAGACCAAAAGTTCTGTTTCCAAGGGATGTAAGCTTGGCAGAGGCAAACACATTTCATCTGAATCACAGGAGGCCTCCTCTTTCCTGGGCACGTAGCCTTAGGTCGGTGGTCAGCGGTCAGGTCCTCTCAATATAACTTTATTTAAAAAAACAGTTTAACAAGCACTGGGCCAGATTTGGTCCATGAATCATAAAATGTCCATCCCTGGTATATAGAGTGGGAGACAATATAAATGTGTATGCTTTACCTACCATCTTGAACCAGAAAACACGTATTTTTAATACCAGCTTTATCACTTATAATTCACATACCATATAATTTACTCATGAAAAGTGTGCAATTCAGTGGTTTCTAGTATATTCACAGATACATGCATCTGGCACCACAGTCAGAAAGAAATCCTGTACTTACCTATCATCACCACCACTATTACCAACCTGGTTCTTAGCAAGCATGAATCTACTTTCAGTCTCTATAGATTTGACTATTCTGGATGTTTCATAGTAGTGAAATAGGGTCTTCTGTGACTGGCTTCTTTCACTGAGCATAATGTTTTCCAGGTTCATCCATGTTGCAGTATGTGCGATTACTTCTTTCTTTTCATGACCAAATAATATTTCACTATATAATATGTTCACATTTTGTTCATCTATTCAATTGATGGATATTTGGCTTGTTCAAAAAAATTTTTTTTGAGTTTTTTCACATCTGCAATTGTGTCACTAAAACTCTAAAATGTAAGAGTGTGCCTGAACACAGACACACCACATACACATACACCAGGAATCCATCCAGTAGACAGTTTCAATGATTTAATGATTTTAAATTTTTAATAATTTTTTAGATATATTTTATTATGATATTACAGTTGTCCTCATTTTCTCCCTTTACCCTCACTCTGCCTGATATCCCCATACTCTCCAGCAATCCCCCTCTTACTTCATATCTATGGGTCATGCATATAAGTTCTTTGGCTTCTCCATTTTCTATACTATTTTTAACCTCTTCCTGTCTATTTTCTACCCACCAATTTATGCTTCTTATCCCCTGGACCTTTTCCCCCATTCTTCCCCTTCACCCTCCCAGCTGACAGTCATCAAAGTGATCTCCATTTCTGTGATTCTGTTCTTCTTCTATTTGTTTGCTTAGTTTGTTTTTCTAGATTCAGTTATTGATAGCTGTGAATTTGCTGCCATTTTAATGTTCATAGTTTTGATCTTTTCCTTTTTCTTAAATAAGTCCTTTTAACATTGATATAATAATGGCTGAAAGAAAATGAACTCCTTTAGCTTTACCTTGTCTGGGAAGCATTTGATCTATCCTCCAATTCTTTTTTTTTTAATAATTTTATTTAGTTATTTTTCAAGTATAGTTTTTTGTCTATTTCTCCCATCCCAGCCTCCCCCGCCCCTTGCTCCCCACCTCCCTCCCATTTCCACCCCCCTTAGTTCTCGTCCCTGTGTCCTTCCTATTTGTTCCTCCAAATCCCTCCCCCTTTTTCCTCTTAACTTCCCTTCCTTCTCCCCTCTGGTCACTATCCCCTTGCTCTCTATTTCAGTGTCTTTGTTGGGTTTTTTTTTCCTGCTTGCTTGTTTGTTTTGTTGTTTAGCTTCCTGTTAAAGGTGAGATCATATGGTATTTGTCTTTCAGCACCTGGCCTATTTCACTCAGCATAATGCTTTCCAGTTCCATCCATGTTGTTGCAAAAGGTAGTAGCTCCTTCTTTCTCTCTGCTGCATAGAATTCCATTGTGTATATGTACCACAATTTTTTGATCCATTCATTTACTGATGGGCACCTAGGTTGCTTCCAACTCTTGGCTATTGTAAATTGTGCTGCTTATGAACATTGTGGTGCTTAGGTTCTTTGATATTGATGTTTTAGGATTCTTAGGATATAATCCCAGCAGTGGAATTGCTGGGTCAAAAGGCAAATCGATTTTTATTTTTCTGAGAAAAATTCCATACTGTTTTCCATAATGGTTGTACCAGTCTGCAATCCCACCAACAGTGGACTAAGGACCCCTTTTCCCCAACCTCTCCAACATTTGTTGTTTGTTGCTTTGTTTATGATAGCCATCCTGACTGGTGTAAAGTGGTATCTCATTGTGGTTTCAATTTGCATCTCTCTGATAGCTAATGATATTGAGCATCTCTTCACGTGTCTCTGAATGTTCTGTATGTCCTCCTTGGAGAAGTGTTTGTTCAAGTCCTTTTCCCATTTTTTAATTGGGTTGGGTGTCTTCTTAGAGTGGAGTCATGTAAGTTCTTTGTATATTTTGGAGATTAAACCTTTGTTTGAGGTGTCATTGGCAAATATGTTTTCCCATACAGTTGGTTGTGTTTTTAATTTAATACTGTTTTCTTTAGCCATGCAGAAGCTTTTTATTTTGATGAGATCCCATTTGTTTATTCTTTCCTTTATATTCCTTGCTCTATGGGACATCTCAGGAAAAAAGTTGCTGCTTGAAATATCTGAGATATTCTTGCCAATGTTCTCCTCTAGGACTTTAATGGTGTCACTGCTTATATTTAACTCTTTTATCCACCTTGAATTTATTTTGGTGTATGGTGTAAGTTGGTGCTCAAGTTTCATTTTTTTTTTGCACGTAGCTGTCCAGTTCTCCCAACACCATTTGTTGAAGAGTCTATCTTTACTCCATTTTATGTTACTGCCCCCTTTGTCGAATATTAATTGACTGTAGAGAGTTGGGTTGATTTCTGGGCTCTCTGTTCTGCTCCATTGGTCTATGTGCCTGTTTTTATGCTCGTACCAGGCTGTTTTGATTACAGTGGCCTTGTAGTACAGTTTGATATCAGGTATTGTGATCCCTCCTGCTTTGTTCTTCTTTCTCAAAAGTGCAGCTGCTATTTGGGCTCATTTATGGTTCCACATAAATTTTCGAAGTGTTTGTTCTATGTCTGTGAAATATGCCATTGGTACTTTAATAGGTATTGCATTGAATCTGTATATTGCTTTTGGCAATATGGACATTTTGATGATGTTAATTCTTCCTATCCATGAACACGGTATATGTTTCCATTTGTTTGTGTCTTCCCTGATTTCTTTCTTCAGGGCTGTGTAGTTTTCTGCATACAGGTCTTTTACCTCCTTGGTTAGGTTTAATCCCAGATATTTTGTTTTTCTTTTTGTTATATCAAATGAAATTTTTTTCTTGATTTCTGCTTCTGGTGATTCATTGTTAGTATACAAAAATGCCTTTGATTTCTGGGTATCGACTTTTTATCCTGCTGTTTTGCCAAATTCATTAATTAGTTCAAGCAGTTTTTTGTAGAGTCTATAGGATTTTCCATGTACACTATCATGTCATCTGCAAACAGTGACAGTTTTCTTTCTTCCTTTCCTATTTGGATGCCTTTTATTTCCTTTTCTTGCCTGATCGCTGTGGCCAAAATTTCCAAAACTATATTGAATAAAAGTGGTGAAAGTGGACAACCTTGTCTTGTTCGTGATCTTAGTGGAAAAGCTTTTAATTTTTGCCCATTAAGTATGATATTGGCTGTAGGTCTCTCATAAATGGCCTTTATTATATTGAGGAATGCTCCCTCTATTCTCACTTTGCTGAGTTTTTTTTATCATAAATGGGTGTTGTACCTTATCAAAAGTTTTTCCACATCTATTGATATGATCATGTGGTTTTTGTCTTTGCTTTTGTTTATGTGATGTATTACATTTACTGATTTGCGAATGTTGAACCATCCCTGCATCCCTGGGATGAATCCCACTTGGTCATGGTATATGATCTTTTTGATATATTGTTGGATGCGATTTGCCAATATGTTGTTGAGGATTTTAGCATTTATGTTCATCAGCCATATTGGCCTGAAGTTCTCTTTCTTTGTTGTGTCTCTATCTGATTTTGGAATTAGGATGATGCTGGCTTCATAAAAAGAGTTTGGGAGTTTTCCATCCTTCTGGAATTTTTGGAATAGTCTGTGGAAAATAGGGGTTAGCTCTTCCTTAAATGCTTTGTAGAATTCTCCTGTGAAACCATCTGGTCCAGAGCTTTTGTGTGATGGGAGTTTTTTGATTACTGCTTCAATTTCTTTTGCTGTTATTGGTGTGTTCAGATTTTCTGCCTTTTTTTCACTGAGTTTTGGAAAATTGTATTTTTCTAGAAATGTGTCCATTTCCCCTAGGTTTTCAAATTTCTTGGCATACAGTTCTTCATAGTAATTTCTTACAATTCCTTCTATTTCTGTGGTATTAGTTGTAATCCCTCCTCTTTCATTTCTGATTGTGTATATTTGTGTCCTCTCTCTTCTTTTCTTGATGAGCCTATTTAAAGGCTTGTCTATTTTGTTTATCTTTTCAAGGAACCAACTCCTGGATTCACTGATCGTTAAGATTGTGCTTTTAGTCTCTGTGTCATTTAGTTCTGCTCTAATCTTGGTTATTTCCTTCCTTCTGCTTGCTCTGGGCTGTCTTTGTTGTTGTTGTTCCTTGAGTTCTTGCAGGTGTAGGGTTAGATTGTTTGTTTGAAATGTTTCTATCTTCTTTAGGTAGGCCTGTATTGCTATAAACTTCCCTCTCAGGACTGCCTTCGCTGTGTCCCATAAGTTTTGGGTTGTTGTAGGATCATTTTCATTTGTTTCCAGAAATGTTTTGATTTCTTCCCTAATTTCATTCTTGACCCATTTGTTGTTTAATAGCATACCATTCAGTCTCCATGGTTTTGGGTGTTTTGGGTTTTTTCCTTTGGGGTTGGTTTCCAATTTCAGTCCCTTGTCATCAGAGAAAATGTTTGGTATGATTTCAATTTTCTTGAATTTGTTGAGGCACATTTTGTGTCCTATCATGTGGTCTATTTTTGAAAATATTCCATGTGCATTTGAAAAGAATGTGTATTTAGCTTCTTTTGGATGAAGGGCTCTATATATATATCAGTTAAGTCCATTTTCTCTAGGGCGTTGTTTAATGCCACAATATCTTTGTTGATATTTTGTTTGGACGGTCTGTCCATTTTTGATAGTGGAGTGTTAAAATTCCATACTATAATTGTGTTGCTGTCAATATCTTTCTTGAAGTCCTCTAAGATTTTCTTGATATATTTGGTGCTCCTATGTTCGGTGCATATATATTTACGATGTTAATGTCTTCTTGGTGGATTCTTCCTTGAGTATTATGAAGTGACCTTCTGGGTCTCTCTTTATGGCTGTCTTTTTGAAGTGTATTTTGTCTGATATGAGAATTGCTACCCCAGCTTTTTTTACTTGTCCGTTTGCTTGGTAAACTTGTTTCTAGTCTTTCACTTTTAGTCTGTGATGGTCTTTTGTCCTGAGGTGGGTCTCTTGCAGGCAGCATATGTGAGGGTCATGCTTGCTTATCCATTCAGCTATTCTATGTCTTTTGATTGGAGCATTTAATCCATTTATGTTTAAGGTTATTATTGATAGGTACTTATTCATTGCCATTTTCGTACCTGTGTTCCTCTCTGTCTCTCACTTTTCCTTCCTTTCTTTTAAAGCAGTCCTTTTAGTATTTCTAGTAGGACTGGTTTGGTGGAGGTGCATTCTTTTAGACCTATTTTGTCTTGGAAGCTCTTTATTTGGCCTTCTATCTTGATTGAGAGCCTTGCTGGGTAAAGTAGCCTTGGTTGTAGGCCTCTGGTTCTCATTACTTGGACTATTTCTTGTCATTCTCTTCTTGCTTGGAGTGTTCCCATTGAGAAGTCAGTAGCTAACCTTATTGGGGCTCCCTTGTACGTTACTTCTTTTTTCTCTCTTGCTGCCTTTAAGGTTCTCTCTTTGTCTTGAAATTTTGCCATTTTGATGATGATGTGTCTTGAAGTGGGCCTCCTTGGGTTCCTCTTGATTGGGACTCTCTGTGATTCCTGGATTTTTGTGACTTTTTCTCTCATCAAATTAGGGAAATTTTCTCTCATTACTCTTTCAAATATGTTTTCTATCCCTTGTTCTTCTTCTTCTCCTTCTGGTATTCCTGTTATTTGGATATTATTATGTTTCATATTGTCTTGCATTTCTCTTAATCCCTCTTCATTCTTTCTGAGTTTCTTTTCATTTTCTGCTCTTTCTACTTTGTCCTCCAGCTTGCTAATCTGATCCACCACCTCATCTATTCTACTTTTGAAACTTTCTACTGTGTTCTTCAATTCAGAAATTGTGTTCTTCATTTCCTCTTGTCCATTGCTGATAGTTTCTATTTCCTTTTTTATGTTGATGTAGTTTGCAGAGAGATCATTGTGGTTCCCCTGTAGTTTCTGGTAGTTCACTGTGAGCTCTTTGAACTTCGTAATAACCAATGCTTTGAATTCACTATCTGATAGTTGATTAGCCTCTATTTCATCTAACATTCTTTCTGAAGTTTCTGCTTTTTCTTTCATTTGGGGATTTATGTTGTGAACGTCTGTGGTATAATGTCTGTGAATTTCAGTGGTGCAGACTCCTTCAGGTATCTTGATGTTCTCCGTTTCCACCTACTCCTTTTATCGTGTATGTGTAATCAGTTGTAGGAGGAGGCAAAATGGTTTATGACAGCAGAAGAGTTTTTTATGATATTTACAGTCAGCCAGTAGAGAGGAGATAGGTGACCTTTAGGCTATATATAGTGTTAACCGTATTCTTCAGCCCAACTTTCCACTTTTATGAGAGGATGGACAAAATATAAGCCTCTTGTTGGGGAGGGAAGACTTGTTAGTTGGAACTAGAAAGCAGTGAGGTTTCAGACGGTCAGATTTTGAGGTAAGGTGAGTTTAAGGAACAGTAAATAGGTGTAGTGTGTGAGCAAATAGAGTTAATCACTACAGTGATAGAATTCAGGGACCTATACAATGGGCTAAGATCCAGGAGATGTGTTGTGAACTATTTACTGTTGTTTAGATCAGCTATCATTTACACTAATATTAGAGCAGCACTCATATAACTCTATGTGATCTGTCTGAGTAGGGGGTACAGAGCTTTAGGTAGTGTGCTAAAGGAAAACAAGTGGCGTGGAGTTTAGAGGATTAGCAAAGCATTGTGGAGGAAAGGACAGGGGGAGCCTGACTAATAATGCAATATAACTACTCAAGACTGAGAAGCCTATACAGAAAGAGGAGGAATACAGAGATATTATTAAAATATAAAAGAAGTGAGAATAATGAAAAAAATATGCAATACCTCGTGGCTTCTCTGCCAAGGTGAAATTTTTCTCTCTGTCTCTACTGTTGAGATGCCCCCTCTTTGGGTCCCATTCTGGACCTTTCACAGTTCTAGTTGTCTGTGTCTCTTAAGGGTAAAAAAAAAAAAAAAAAAAAAAACGAAGCAACAAACAAACAATCAAACAAAAAAGCAGGAGAAAGGAGGCAAAAGTGATGAGTTTAAGAGGAAAGGAAGAAGGACTAAAACAGGGAAAAAGAAAGGAGAGGAACAAAGTATAGAAAGATAAAGCAGTGATAAAATTAAAAAATATATAAGATTACTAAACAAACGCACAAAAAAGTTACTTAAAAAAAAGAGGGAAGAAAAAAGAAAAAAACAAAAAACAAACAAACAACAAAAAAACCAATAACAACAACAGAGAAACCCTTCCTTTGTTGGTTTCAAACTGTCCAGACTGGTTTTTCTGGTTGCAGCAGGCTCTCTCTGTGGGCTGGGATGCCAGGTGCAAGTGTGCACACCAGGAAGGCTACCAGATTGGGGTGTGGGTGCCCACACACTCGCCAAACTGCCTGCGTCCCACGGGTTCTGGTAGTGTCCTTCCCAGTCCTGTGGTAGGACCCAACCGCTTCTGCGCCTGTGTGCACCCACCAAGCTGTCTGGGACCCACAAAACCGGCAGGGCGCTTCCTGGTCCTGTTGCGGCGACCTCGAAGTCTCCGAGCCCGGGCACCTGTGGGGCAGTCCGGGACCCAAGAAAACCGGGAGGGTGCTTCCCAGCCCTGTGGCAAGTCCCCAAATACCTCCGCTTTCCCCATGGCTCGCTGCAAGGCCCGGGTGGGAAGCAAGCCAAGCTCTCCTGGCAGGAGAACACCTCAGTCCACTTCCAAAAAAACAAAACTCTCCAGACATCCTGCCTCTCAGTCCAGCCCAGTCCCCAGCGAGACCAGTGAGGCCAATGCGTCTCTCAGTTATTGGCGTCTCTCAGTTCTCCCAGGCTTGCGATCACAGAGTCTGCAGTTGAATAGGGCCCTATGTCTTTGTAACCCTCCCTGATAATGCAAGCAGGCAAGCAGACAGGTCTCTGCCCGGTGTTGTCCAGTTTTGCTTATATGGGAAGCGGGGGAGCTTCTGGCCTGCATTGGTGGTCACTGGGGCCGCTGGGTGCCCAGGCTCCTGTGGCAGACACCTCTGGTGTTGGTCTCAGACTGATGGCTCTGGTCCCTGGCTGTACAGGCAGCACTGGGGGTGCCAGTCCCCGCCGCTGCTTTGTCTTTACTCCAGTCCCCAAGACCCCACTGACCTGCTGCTTTCTAGTGTTTCAGCATCCATCACAATCTCTGTTCTTTTAACTTCACAAATGCTGGATAACCAATGGATTAGTGTGCTTCTTCTCTATAGATCAGCCAGGATTTTCACCCACGAATACGGGAGCTAGAATCCGCTCCATCCTACTCCGTCGCCATCTTCCCCGTAAGTTATCCTTCAATTCTAAATGATATCTTTTCTGGGTAGAGTAGTCTAGGTTGTAGGACCTTGCCTTTCAACACTCTGAATACTTCTTGCCCATCCCTTCTAGCCTGCAAAGTATCTTTTGAGAAATCAGCTGACAGTCTTATGGGAACTACTTTGTGAGTAACAATCTGCTTTTCTCTTGCTGCTTTTAAGATTCTCTCTTTATCTTTAACCTTTGGCATTTTAATTATGATGTGTCTTGGTGTGGTTCTCTTTGGATCCAACTTGTTTGGCACTCTTTGTGCTTCCTGAACTTGTATGTCTATTTCCTTCATCAAATTAGGGAATTTTTCTTTCATTATTTTTTCAGGTAAGTTTTCAATTTCTCACTCTTCCTCTTCTCCATCTGGCACCCTGTGGACTTGGATGTTGGTACATTTAGAGATGTCCCAGATGCTCCTTAGCCTATCCCTATTTTTTAAAATTCTATTTTCTTCTTGCTATTCTGATTGAATGCTTTTTTCTTCCTTGTGTTCCAAATCATTGATTTGATTATTGGCTTCATCCCCTCCACTGCCGGCTCCTTATAGATTTTCTTTATTCTATTTAATGTAGCTTCCATTTCTTCCTGGGTCTTTTTTTATGCTGTTATAGTACTCAATGAGTTCTTTGAACATCCTGATAACCAGTGTTTTGAACTCTGGATATGATGTGTTGGTTATCTCAATTTCATTTAGTTATTTTTCTGGTGTAGTGTTCTGTTTTCATTTGGGCCATATTTTTTTTTTGTATCCTCAATTTGGCAGCTTCCTTGTGTTTGTTTCTGTGTATTAGGTAAAGCTGCATTGCCTCCCTGTCTTAGTAGCATGGCATATTGTAGAACAGCACATGTGTAAAATGTGTGGGGTGGAGCCTTTAGTAATGGCTCCACCTGCACCTGGGCAGAACAATCCATTTCACTGTTTTGTGGATCTTTGGTGGCAAGGGCTCAGAGAGGGGACAATGCTCCTGCCTAGCTTCTGGAGGATGGCCTGGGAGTTTGCTGTCTCCCAGTGCTTGCCTTGTTGTCAGTTAGTTCACTTTCGTCCTGTATGCCATTTGTGCCTTTCCAGCTGTTACCCTGGTGATCACCCAAAGTGGGTGGGTCCTTATAAGTCCTAAGTCCATTCAGGCCCTTTAAGAGGAGTCTCCTAAGAGTCTGGCAATTTCTTCAGCCACCTCAACCCCCACTGGTTTTTACAGCCACAGAGTTATTGGGGTTTACCTACTTGGTGCTGGAACCATGGGCTGCTGGGTGGTCTGGTTTGGGGCTGGAAACCCGGGCTCCAGAGGTATCCCTCACAATTTTTATCCATCAAATGTGAATGTGGGACTATCCTTTCTGCTACCTTTCCACCCCACTCTACATCTCTCCACTTTTCTCCACACCTCCACCCCTCCTACCTATCTGGATGAATGTGGCTTCTTTAAATCCTTACGTGTCAGATTTTCATACAACTGGGTTTTCTGAAAATTCTGGGTGCTATTTGTTTTGTACTCTAGTTGTAATTTTTTCCGTAGTTGTGTGAGGAAGCGAGGTGTATTTACCTCTGCCTCCATCTTGACCAGAAGTCAAAAGTTTTAATAATTTTAGTTTGATCAATCCTCAATTATATTTTTAAAATTATAGTTTTCTATAGTCATAAAATTGATGAGTACCACTTCAGCAAAGTGCCATAGTCCTAGACATATCCTATACTCTCCCATAATAATATTAATGATGGATAAAATTTGCTATCAGACTCTTTTCCACTTGAAATTTTCAGGCATCTGTGGGTACTGAAGCTACAATCCTAATATGAGGAAGACATTAAACAAGCAAACAGAAACCTTCAGATATTGATAACTTCCAAGACAAAAGAGTATACTGAGGTAGGGATACCTCAGAGTGGGAGGGAAGGTTGCCATTTTAGATTGGAGGTCAGGAAAGTCCTCTCTTAGGGGGAAATATTTGAGTAGAAACCTGAATAGGGAAAAGGGAGCCATAGGGATGTCTGGAAAGAGAGCACTCTGGACATGGGAGTATCCTAAGATAAAAATGGGTTTCACAAGTAATGGAAGAGAATGGAAGTCACTGTGGCTGGAATTGGTGACCCTAGTTGACCCTTGAGCTCAGGGATGCTTCTTTGTAACTTCTCAGGCTGATTACAGCTCTGTATACAGCCAAAGTGAAAACTTGGTTCTGTAACAAATTATTAATACCCTCAAGCTCTCAACATGGTTAATTTATGTGCTGGCTATTAAGCAAGTTTCTCAGCTCCAATTCCAGCCCTCTGTCCTCTGCTTTGTGGTTCTGGCACTGGGATACTGCAAATTGTACTTCTCCTTTACCAACCAAATTCCTAATTAGACTGGTCAACAGGAAGCACTAAAAGTGAACTGGAAGACAGAAAGAAGTGAGAGGGCTATGCTCCTTTCCTTTGAGCTGTTCCTGCAGTAGTATCGAGCCATTTTCCAGAACCAGCCTGGTGGAACTCCTTCAGAGGTACCAGCACGTGAAGCAATGTTCCCTCCTCATTATGAGAGTTGCTTAGAGGGTTCAGTCCTGTGAGTTCTTGAGGTGCCAGGGCTAGCTAGTCAAAACCCCTCCTGGATCATCTGGGGCTCAGCTCACCAAGGCTCCTATTCTGAGCTCCTCCCTCTGTTCTCCCTGCCATAGGAGTGGTGACCATTGCCCATATTTATTATCTAAGCTAGATCCATGCTCTCTTTCTGCCTTTTCATCCCATCAATATTTGTTTATCCCATTCCCTGTATTAAATTATCTCTGTTGAAATAGCTAATGTGGTTTATATCTTCTTAGATCAACTCCAGCTACATAATCTGCAGGGCTTAGTACAAAACAAAAGTGCAGGAGCTCTTGCTTAAAAAGTAGAGGAAAGTGCCATTAAAGATAGTAAAGTCTAGTTGTTTTTTTTCTTTTCCTCTATGAAATCTCCCTCGACTTGTCATTTTTTGTTGTTACTATTGCTATCTTTTGCCATTGAATGTTATTCTAAGTAAAGAATAATTAAAACTTTAAATTATTAATGTGATTTTTACCGTTCATCTTTATACAAGAACACTTTAACAGGGAATTACCAAATGTACAGTTTGTATTGCATAGTCCTATGTGTATATGCATTTCATTCTTACAGAATAGTAGGAACATTGTACTAAATTAACTCTAATATTTTTATCTGATTTCTTGATTTGTCCACATTCTACCAATACTCTGTAGAACTCAGGGTTTCCATATATTCTCCCTTTCTACTCACTTTGAGTCTCACTGAACTCCCACACACAAATCCTCCAAAATTCTGCGTTCAAGCAAGCTTCTTGAAGGTTACATGCAAATAGGGTGGTAAGGAATGATGAACACACATTCCTCTGTTTATAAGCCTATTCTATCATCCATTGGACTTCATTTCCAAAATACAGGTTCAAAGATTTGGTGACCACATGGAGTTTCACAGAGAATGGCCTTCCCAGAGAGAACACAGAAGGTCTGGCCCCATGCCTTGACCTATTCATCTCTTTTATCTGGCTGTTCCTGAGTTACATCTGTTTTAATAATGTAATAAATAGGCAATCCATTTAAAATTCCAAAATGGAGACAACAGAGCATGAGAGCAAGTGCAGACCCATCTGAGCACAGGTCCTTGTGTGACTGTGCAAGTCACATTCTCATGAAGCTGTTTGATACAGACCACGTATGTATATCTGTGTGTGTCTAGAACACTTTCTCCTCTATTTCATATGCTCAACATTAGACATTCAAGAAGAACGAAAATGGCCTTCTGCATGTTATATCTCTGACATCTCAAAGAAACACTCAAATATTATCCTTTACTCCCAAAGGACCCAGTTTTCCATAGTCTTTTGAGGTTAGAAGCTTAGATTTGGTTATTAAAATGCAGTTTATATCCTCTTCCCTAGAGTTAGGGCATACCTCATGCAAATTTCAGCAAAATGTGGGACATCGGTTGTTTTGGGCATAAGTTGCCCACACTTTTCAACCCCTACCTAAACAAATTCACAATTGCAAATCAGCTTTTTCTTGTCACTAATAATGGTCTCTTACTTGACTAGCATGGAGTCAGTATTAAACTTACACATGCTATGAGAATTTTCATTTTCATTAAGGTAGGACCTGGGCCTGGTTTTTACACAAATTGTGTTTCTCTTTCTGTGGCAGCTTTTAACTTGCATGTGTAAATTTAATTACTTGGGGAAAATACATTCAGGCATATTGGGTGACAAGTTTAATGACCATCTTTAGTTTATATAGTGTTTGAAACTTTATATTGCATTATGTTACAATGAGGGCTGGCAATATATTCAAAAGATATACAGGGTTCTTCTGGGTATCCCAATTCAAGTCTCACTTTAAAAAAGACTAAGTTAACCTTCCAGTGAATACTCTATGAAACACAGTGCTAGAAAGAAAATGAGAGAAATCTGACTTATATGTCTCTTCTCATCTGTTTGATTCCCCAAACTAACCCAGAAATTTTGCAAAACTGAGATACAAAATTATTTCAATCCCTTCTTGCTTCCTGAAAGGAAAAAAAAAAACATTTTTAACAGAAGAACCTGTCTTGCAAACAAACAAAATAAAAAACACAGATTAATTAGGCAGACAAACCTTCCTCACTAAAGGTACACAGAAACCCCCCAAACACATTAGACATTTTCAAAGATCACAAATTAGCAAATACTGAGAGCCAGTTTTCAAGAAAAAAAAAGAAAGACATGAAATGAAGGGAGGGAAAAGAAAAAGAGGAAAAAAAAGCCTTCTCTGGAGATGGATGCAGTTCAGGGTGATACACCCCTCATTTATTTGGGGAATGTGATTTTCCATCCTGCCGTTACCTGACACCCAGACAAATGTAATAAAAATATGTCATCATAAGCAGCCTAAAATAAATACTTAAATTCTCAGTGTTGTTTATCATTTCTCAAATGTCTTCCCTGGATTTTACAATCCTCACTCTCTGTTACATTTGAGAAGGATAGGTTGTTTGGAATATGCATGGATTTTCAACCCAGAGGTCATTGCATATAAGCCAGGGAGCATCACAGCTTGTGGCCAAGTATACCTGGCTCACAATGGACAACTTTGAAATTGATCCTTGGACTGATTGTCTCACTATCATCAATTAGTACCAGCCCATATGTTTCATTTTGATTGATAGAATTATTATTTTTTAATTACGATCTTTGTGTTCCTGGTCAATGAGTGAAATAAAACAGTATCCTTCCAGTGAAGTTTAAAATATGCAACTACATCAATTTTTTACATTAAATGTTTATTGAACATGTTTAGATGAGGAATATCAGCATAGAAGCCAGGAACAAGAACTAGAGACATGAATTCACACAGTGTCTGTGCCGAAGGGGCTCCCTATCCAGTCAAATAATCCCACCTCTAGAATGCCACTGACCTTTTAATGCTGACTCTGTTGGTCTGGCTTCACTCTGCTTTGTAAAAGCATTATGTACACAGGGTACATTTAACACATAACTAAATGTAATTTAACTGTCAGCATATTACACTTGAATTAAACTAAATCTAGATTATTCTATATTTTTCATTGGAAGATGCAATAATTTTTGCCATCTGGAGGATGGCTTCACATAAGGTACTATTTTGAATCAACCTGCAATGAATTAATGAACTTCTATTGAATACAGAATATGTGCCTATAGTGTGTTTATAAACAAGTCCACCAGCCAAGACATACATGTGTAAACATCATCACACATTATAGCAGGACGTCTGTTACAACAAGGATCTGGCATGTCACATGACCTTAAAGAGTTCCTGGAGGCTCTTAGTTTTCAATGACAGCCTGCTTCATTTGTTAAAAAAAACTAGCTTTCATATTGTTATAGTCCGCCTTTTGAAACATTTCTTGTAGCAGGACTTTGCCAATACAAAGCTGAGTTGTTATGTGATTTGTCTGTAACTAGGAAGTTTTAGAACTTTTACTCCCTTCATCTGTGCTAAAAAGCAATTCAAGAAGACAAAATTCTCCTAGGGACTGATTTAAAAGCAACAGGGAAAGCACACAAACACAACACCTGCAGCCAGTTTCCCTCTTGGGAAAGAAGCAGTATCAGCCACGCAGCCATAATATAAATGGAAACCACCAACCACTAGGCATTAACATGCTTTTTATCACGTGCTCAGGGAACATAAAATGTGGAAGCTACTAATTTGGCAGTGGTTTTTACTCCCTAGCCTTCACAGTGGATATAACTTCACTTCCACTTGGAGGAGCATGGAATTCTTGGCCCAGCCATGCTAGAGAAGGAAGATTAGCTTTCTCACCCACAGCCTTAGTGGTCATGAGTTTGCCTGCTGGCATGACTAACAGATTTTGATGCCACTCCCTAGCCATGCTCAGCCAAAGAGGAAACTACACCCATTCTGCCACATACCTCCATCCCTAGAACTACACCATGCACCACTTGGGGGTGGATAGTACTAGTGAAGGCCAGCTTGTGCTATCAGAAGAACACCACTATTGGTTTTAATATTTGCTCTACATAGAACACATGGGGAAGACTTTGTCTTTCTCAAAAAGAAAATATGGAGTACACATGCACAATCACATAGATGAGAGAGATATATATATAGAGAGAGATGTTTGTGCCTGCATTTTGCATTCCATCTGGCACATGATTAACTTATTTGGGCAAAAATTGGGCTCCAATCATACACTGCAAACCCTAGAGCCCTTCAGAGAGAGTCAATGCAGCCATTGGTGAATGCACAGGTCACACACAGCCAATGTGAACTTTGCATGCACCACCCAGGAAAACCTGGACCTTTCCCAAAAGGAAGTGAAGACAGACCGCACATGCATGGAAATAGCGTCTGTGCTTTCCTGCCATCTGGAACGGGAGCCCACAGGAGTAAGCCGATGAGAAATGCTGGTTTTACCCAATAGTTACATTAGATCTGGATGTCCCCAAGCCACCCAGGTTCAAACCAAAGCCAGATTTTCCTTCAAATGCCACTTTCAATATCAAGCTCCCCATGACACTCGTGTTAATACCCCCTGGTGTGTGGTTTATGTGAAAGCTTTCGAATGTTTGTGTGTGTAGAAAACATTATGTGTAATGTGTATAAGGACTTTATTATAAAGATTATTTCTCTTACAGGAAAAGTAAATTGCTTGCTCATGAAGAGTTGTAAGGATTATTGGAAGAAAATTGTATTGTTGTTGGATTTGTTTTGATTTGTTTTGGTTTGACTTTATTTTTTAATATCAACCACAACCCAAATCCTATCAAAGAAACCAAGTTACCAGTCCCCAAGTCACTCTTTACAGCATCTGACCTTGGATTCCTATGGGTTCTTGTTAAATAAAAACCCTCCTGACAACAACTGAATGCAGATCTTTAAAAAAATTCATAGAAATGTTCATTTTTAGTTAGTATCCCACCCCACCTCCACATGTCCAGGTGAATCCAATACACACAAGAGCGCTGATCTGCCTTTCAGGTGGTGTGGAGCTTGTGTGCAGTACAGATACTAAGTGTGATAACTTTTAAAGTTTGCCTTTGTTCTTTTAAATATGTCCTCAGTGTTAATCACAAGTAAAGGTGTTTTCCCCGTGATGTTACTGCTCATCTGTGGGTGAGCCCAGCACATTGAAAGTGGAGAAACTTATACACAGCCGCTATCAGACAAAGCAAAATGCATAAAACTTCTGTCAGCTCAGTAGATATTCTTTAGAGACTCCCAGTTTATCCAATAAGTAACTGAAACCTGAGAAAACTCAGGAGTTCCTAGAACATTATAAAAGCTTAAGATGCAAAGAACAGTTAACAGTTAATTTAGCACGTGAAATGGCCATGTGTTCTAATGACAGTATACCCATCCCCCAAGTGACTCATCTGCACTGAGGAGAGTTTTCCAAGAACCACGGTCACCCATTGCATACCAGTGCAGACAGAGTGTAGGTAATGTTCTGTTTCTTGATCTGAGGACTGATCTCAAAGATTTGTTCAAAATCATCATGTATATTATAAAAGAAAAAAGGGCAAAATTGCAAATTGTGAAAATTCATTCAGTGATAAATGGATAATTTCCTTTTAAAATATTATTGTATTATTTTTATTTATTTTAAATTATATTTTATTGATTATTTTATTTCAGTTTTCCCAATTTCCTCCCTTTATTCCCACTCCATCCTGCACCCCCTAACCCTCCAGCATCCCCCCACTTAGTTGATACCCATGGGTTGCATATATAAGTTCTTTGAGTTCTCTGTTTCCTATATCATTCTCGACCTCTCCCCATCTATTTAATGCCTACCAATCATGTTTCTTCTTCCCTGTACCTTTACCCCCTATTCCTCTTCTTCTCCTCCCCACTGAAAACCTTCCACATGATGCCCATTTCTCTGATTCTGTTCCTGTTCTAGTTGTTCGGTTCATTTGTTGATAGTTGTGAGTTTGTTGTCATTTTACTGTTCATAGTTTTTATCTTCCTTTTTACAGATAAGTCCCTTTAACATTTCATATAATAATGGCTTGGTGATGATGGACTCCTTTAACTTGACCTTATCTGGGAAGCACTTTATCTGCCCTTCCATTCTAAATGATAGCTTTGATGGATAGAGTAATCTTGGATGTAGGTCCTTGTCTTTCATGACTTGGAATACTTCTTTCCAGCCCCTTCTTGCCTTCAAGGTTTCTTTTCTGAGAAATCAGCTGACAGTCTTATGGGAACTCCTTTGTAGGCAACTCTCTCCTCTTGCTGCTTTTAGGGTTCTCTCTTTACCTTCAGTCTTGGGTAACTTAATGATGATTTGCCTCAGTGTGTTCCTCTTTGGATCCAACTTCTTTGGGACTCTCTGAGCTTCCTAGACTTCCTGGAAGTCTATTTCCTTCACCAGATTGGGAAAGTTTTCTTTCATTATTTGTTCAAATAACTTTTCAGTTTCTTGCTGTTGTTCTCCTTCTGACACCCCTGTAATTCAGGTATAGGAACGTTCAAAATTGTCCTGGAAGTTCCTAAGCCTCTCTTCATTTTTTAAAATTCTTGTTTCTTCATTCTGTTCTGGTTGGATGATTATTTCTTCCTTTTGTTCCAAATCATTGATTTGAGTCCTGGGTTCCTTCTATTCACTGTTGATTCCCTGAATATTTTGCTTTATTTCATTTTTGGTAGCTTTCATTTGTCCTTTCATTTTTTGACCAAGCTCAATTAGTTCTGTCAGTGTTTTAATTACCAGGGCTTTAAATTCTCCATCAGCTAGGTTGGCTATATCCTCCTTGTTTAGCTCTTTTTCTGAGGGTTTGCACTGTTCTTTCATTTTGGCCCTATCAGGGGGGTCTTGGGGCCCCTGATAAATTGTAAGGGGGCATGGCCTTAGCTTGCCACGCTGTCAGGGTAAAACTTGCTGTGCTGTGGCTCTGCCTGTGGGGGAGGGGCCAGAGAGGGAACACTGCAGCTTGCCTGCTCATCTCTAGCGCACTTTTCCATGAACTCTTGTGTGAGACTGGGAGTTTTTCCTATTGTGGCAGAACTCGACAGTCCACAGCCACCTCTGAGTCTCAGTTTCCCCTTGAGTCAGCCCCTCCCACACGGCCTGCTGCAGCACTGCAGCCAGCCCCAGCCCCATGGTCTGCTGCCTCAATGGACTTTCTCTCCATTCGCTGCCTCACCGGTCTGATTGCTCTCTTTGACTGTTTCTTCAATTCCATGGTTGCCAGAGTTCCATGCAGTTTGATTTTCTGGCACTTCTGGTTGTTTATTGATTTTAGATTGGTTGTTTTTCTCCTTTTGGTTGTACAAGGAAGTCAAGGGTTTTTACCTATACCTCCATCTTGGCTAAAACTCAATTTTCTGCATATTTGTTATACTACCCTTCAAGAATTATGGAAAATTCAAAAAAGTCATTTACATTATATTGAAATCTAGCGTAACCTTTCCCAAACCCTCTCCTCAGCTCCCAATTGCCTTTATACTCTAGAAATAGCCATAAGCACTGTTCAATTGCTCTGGCCATTCACTGTGTATCAGATGAGACCAAAGATAAGGACAATTTGCTATTCATTTAGCAAAATAATTCAACAGAGACTGCTGAGCATCTATCATATGCCAGGCACTATTATAAATATCACAGTAAATACAACACTAAAATGCCTGCTTCCATGGACCTTTTTTGCAGAAGGAACACCACATACATGTAAATGGGAGCTATTGACAAATAACATGACGACCACCAGAACTGACAAATAAGTAAGATAAAATCATTTTAACACAATTAAGTATTTAGCTAAACAAGGGCATATATACCAGTGAAGAAATTCACTCAATAGTTAGCTCACTGAGGGGTAAAATTCAGGGGTTTTCAGATACTAGAAAAGGCATTTACTAGTGGTTATGAGAATTCAGGACTGAAAACTATCACTCTAGTTATGAACTTTTGAGTCCATATGTTACAGAACAAGAGGTCTGAAAGGGTGGGGGGCAATATTTGGCCCACCTAGGGATGCCAAAAACTGTTAAAGAACAGGGGCCCCTCCCAAGGACAGAATACTAATATCTACTGGGCTCTTCTGTCCGCCGCCAATTGGAAAGACATCTCTCAATGCCAGAGATTTGTGAAGAGGAAACAAAATGTTTATTTAATGCTATTTAGGCTTAATGCCTCCACTAAAATATCAAAGTCCTTTAGGGTATACACCTACACCCACACAGCGCTCCCTTCTCCCACTGTCCCAACTCTGATTACCGTAAACCAGAAAAAGAGCACATGTCCATTTTTCCAGGCTGCTGGTATTGTCAGCTGTGCCACTGTGCAGGATCTCGAGTTAATCCAAAGTACTGTGGTACCCTCTCATGGTCCACTGGCAAGAGGTCTTTGTACCGAGTTCCAGTCAAAGTCTCTCTTGCTTTCCAGGCCACGCAGTCAAAGGGGGCACCCCAAAGCCACGTGGGCCTCTTCTACCAAAGCTGCAGGGGTTCGCACTCCACCAAAAGCATGTGGCTTTCTTCTTCACCTGGCTGCAGGGATCTCCATTGTGGCAAAGCTGCGTGGTTTTCTCTTTCACCTGGGCAGTTATCCCCTCATGTCCTGGAGCCCATCTTTTCCAAGCTCTCGCCCAAGCACTCTCACTCAGGGGCACAGCCCCTAGTTACATCCTGGGTAGAAAACACTCCCTTCTTCCTGGCTCAAAATATGGCCACAGCTATTTAACATATCTATGAAACCAGTTAAAGGTTATAGATATGTTAAATAATCATTCCAGAGGTTAGCTGCAAAACTGTTGCTATGCAAAACATCTCTCAATGGCCCTGCTCTATTCATCCCCTCCCCCAGGGTGGGGGGGAATGAGGACATCTCATATGTCTCTCCAATATTCCTATACATTTTGAATTCTGGACACCATTCCAAATCTTTTTTGGGCCCCCTCCCCGCACCCCCCCCGGCTGCACCCTGTATCACATAGATCAATGGGGAAGTAGTTAAAACAAGCCAGTTTTGGTGGTCAGCAGAGTCTTAGACTAGTTCTCACTAGGGTCTGATGAGTCAGTGCTTTCAAAGTACAGTCTTAGTGCTTCACTTGTAATGCAACACAGCACTCAGTTTTGGTGTCCTCCTGGAAATGTCTGCTGAAAGTAGCACTTTTTTCCTTTTACAATATAGATGATCCTTTTGGTGGTAATAAGGAGTTTAGAGAAAAACAAAAAGCAGGGTAAGGCTACAAAGAGTGACTAGGTACAAGGGTGCAAAGTATAGTCGGAGAAAGCCGGTTAAAAGGTGGCACTCTGAGGAGATACCTCAGTTTGTGGGCGAAGAGATTAGCTGGTAGAAGGCTCTGCACAAAGGCCCTGTGGCAGTGAAACTGGAAAAGATGCCAGCAGTCCTGCCACCTGTCACATGCCAAACCCAATAAGCAGAGACAGAGATTGAATCATTATGGGTGTTTTATTTAGACAGCCCATGATCTGAGAAGATGGCAGGTTTGCAGCCTAATAAAAACCATCTTACATTTTCTTTCCAGGCCAACATTTTTATAACAGGGAATAAACAAAGTGGGGTGAGAGGTTTTGAAATTTAGGGAGAATTAGGTGAAAGAAACTGCAGTATTCTTGTCCTGGGCAGTTACCTGTTCCCAGGGACAGGTGGTCATCTATCTCTCCCTGGAACACAATGGCCCAGATGTCTCCACTTGTCCCCGGGCAGTAATCTTTAGCAGTGCCCCAGGAGGTTGAGAGTCTCATCAGGAGAGAGGATGGGCCATATCTGTAGTTTCAGAAACAATAGCTTTAACATATGCATTACTTACTAAACTTATAACTATTTATCTTAAACTAAAATTTTCCAACTATTGAGTCCCCTGTCAACAGTGTCTTGGGGTAACACTGAATGTTGGACTGCTAAGGGCAGTGGGAAAAAATATCTCAGGAAACAGTAAAAAAAGCCACATTTCAAGGATTTAACACCACTTATGATGGGGAAGAAGCTACAGGTCCAAGTGTCTCCTGCCAGTCTAAAAAATGTATGTGAGCGTGTGTTCATAATTTACCTGTAACTTATGATTGATTACAACTAAACAGTATAAAAGCTCTGTGATCCATTGTAGTTTACTGGGCACCAATAAGCAAGATAACATACTAGGAAATCAACTATCCCAAAGAGTTGCAACCAGATGTTAGAAAATCCATTGTGCCTCAAACAATCTAACAAATAACCTGGTGAGGCCCAGGTCCTCAGCTCGTTATTCTTTGTAGTTGGGTAGTTTCCACTTTGGTCTAAGCAAACAAGGAGTGCCTATTCAATCCAGAGAATACAACAATGAATATTCAATACTAGTTGTGATTTTGGCACAACCCAGCAAAATGGGGGAAAAAATCCTTTTCTTCTCCTTTCCCCTGGGGTTTTGCGAATCTCCCTTGAAAGAGGTCGAAGAAGCCTCTGCAGGAAAGCCAGCTCCTGCTTCAAGAAACTGCTTTGGTCTCATTATGTATATTAGAACAATTAACATCCAGCTCCACCATACAAAGGACTTTCTCTCCTTTCATGTTTTAGTTCTTAAAATTCCCAGAATGGTATACAGTAAAACTGTTCACTTGAGAAATTAAGTACCGTATGTGATAAGACAGTTGGATGAAATTTTAAGCTGTCATTAAAAATGATTATAATTAGGACAAACTATAAGAAAATGCTTTAAAATTGAGACCCAAGTGAATTAAAAATTAAGGGGTATATTATGTATCATCATGTTGAAGGCTGGGTTTTATGCATCTAACACCCATTAACACTAATATGGATCACCCGCACAGATCCCTGAGTGCTGAGTAAGAGGCACCCCTTTCATGCCTTTGACTAGTACACTGTCTGTGCTCCACGGGTAAAAGGAAAGGAGCCAATGTAAACAGTTCACCTTTCTGCTGCTACAACTTTCTCCCAAGAAGTCTTTTCTATCCTGAGAGGACATTAAAATATTGCATAACAAGGCTGAGTTTCCTTTCATCCTGAGGAATGTTCCAGAATCATCTAGGGTGGAGCTATAACTATGTCATCTTCAAATCATCTTTTTCCTTTAAGGGTGAGAGAGTCCTCATCCACATTTGCTTGGGGAGATTAGAGTTATAAATGTTACACAAGCCCAAAAAGCTGAGACAGGGAGTCCCTGCTGAAGGTGAGAGACAGGGCATTACTTCTCAAGTTACAAATCAGGTTGGGCTGCTTTCCTCCCCCATAGGTACCCATGTTACTCCACTCCCTTTGATCTCTACCCAGCTTGTACAACCACCCATCCCATCCCATCGGCATTGTGCATCTCTCCACTTTCCCAGGGACGGAATAGTCTATCAGGAAACTGAGTATCAAAGCTCATTCTTTTTTATGCTAAAGTTGACCTTCTCTCATGAAATTATTTCAATGTGCTATTAAGCTAAGAAAATCTCAGGCTTTGGACATTTTCTTCCCTTGGAGAAGAAGGAGGGGACAGTTCTTTATTGCTACAATATCTTGAAGAAAACAGTGAGTAACAGGGTGCAGCCAAGGGTGGAACCCCCAAATGGAGATTTGTAATGGGGTCCAGAACTCAGGGCATCCAGAAAATATTAGAAAAAAAAATATATATATATATGATGTCCTCACCCCCATAAGTCTGAGCTGGAGGATGGGATGCATGGAGCAGAGCCATTGAGAGTTGTTTTGAATAGCAACAGTTTTGTAGATAACCTCTAGAAAGGTCATTTAACATATCTATAACCTTTAACTGGTTTCATACATATGTTAAATAGCTGTGGCCTTGCTTTGAGCCAGGGGGATGGGAGTCACTTCAACATATGATGTAACTGGAAGGCAACTCCCCCTGGTTACAGAGCCCACATGAGAGTTTGCAGATAATTGGCTCCACACCATGGGGCCATACCTGCCTGGACTTACTATGGCAACCCAGTAAAGCTGGAAGAATATGGGAATGCTGGCAGGTGTACTGATTGTGCACAAGTCAGGGCCTTTTTGAGACCATGCAACTTTAGGGTACTCCCTTTTTGCCACATGGCTTAGGAAGCAGGAGAGACTTTGCCTGAAAGAAAAGGGGTGAAGGGATTCTTGCTAGTGGGACATGAGAAGGTGCCACATGGTTTTGGATTAACTGGAGAACATGGTAGTGACACAAATGATGATGCCAGAACTCAGGGGCTGCCTGAACCACAGACTTCTACTTCTTTTCCTTAAATATGGTACCTTGGACTTCGAAAACGGGAGAAGGGAGGACTGTGCATTTGTGGGTATTCTAAAGGGCTTTAGTATTTTTAGTGAAGATATCAAGTCATTATTCTAGGTCTGTATAACTTTTAAATAAATAATCCTCTTCCTTTTCACCAATCTCTGGCATTGAGAGATGTCTTTCCCTGGTTGCAGGCAAGGTGAACCTAGTACAGGAGGAGGGGATCCCCAAAGCACAAGGGTGGGTCCATTCAGCAATACTATATTACCACCCACCCACCACCCCAGGTCTGTTCTGTAACAGTTTTTGGTTTTTGGCAACCCAGATGGGATGATAAATGCCTGTGGCAGACTGACCCCCTCAGGTGTGGGAGAGTAAGACTTTGGAATTTTCCCAATCTCTGAAAATTTCTATGCACTCCTCCTGAGGGCATTGGCTGCCTAATCACTCCCAGAAATGTGAAAAGGAAATGGATCTGGGAAGGGAGCAGAGAAGTGAAATATTTTGGTTGAAAGTTTGCTTCTGAATACTGTTTTAGAATAATGGAGTTGCGGATAATGGTTTGGCTAGTATGCTGCTTCCAGGTTGCCCCTGTCAGTTTTGGAGACCCCAGGTGGCACTAAGGGAACATGTGCTCAGGTTTAAGGAGGAAGCAAACCCCTAGGTTTGCTGACCCTGCACCTATGTTGGGGATTGGACACCAACCCATGTGGGTGCACCACCATTTTGGGTAAAATGGAGGATGAACCACATGAGCACTCCACCATGGAGAATGGGTCAAGCATACATGTCACTATCTTGGATAACCCAGAGTGCATGGGTGCTGCCATGTTGGATGATGGGTCATGTGAGAGTTCCGCCATCTTAGAAGTGGGCAAGGTAGTGGCCTAAGGGTTGTCTTCAGATTATGGGCTGTGTGTTGCTGCTGGGTACTGCACCACTTTGGTTCTGAGCAACTGGTACTGATAGGGAGGGCTCTGGTTCTGAAGGTCACGAACTGGGGTCTAAGGGTAACCATCTGATTTATAGGGTGTTTGCAGAACTAAACTTCAGAAAGCTGCAGGATGTCCCTGCAAATCTAGGGACTTTTAGTGGAAGGTACCGATAGTGCTAGGGACTTTTGGCTGCCAGATACTGAGTTTAAGTACTGAGTTTAAGCATAGTCCTTCTCACTGTGGGAAAGGAGCAGGGATTAAAAGTAAATTATGGTTAAATCTGGATAAGTAAAAATATATATAAAGGTTGTGAAAGTGTGAAACCTGGAGGAAGGAAACCTCAACTACTCATTTTCTGGTTTTATCAGAAAGGAGAAAGTCTATGCCATTGGTTCTGTTTCAGATCAGAAATCCTCTGTAGCTGAAGACCTAGTTAAGGTTGCCTGTAACCAGCTGTGGGGAGGGAAATGCCATTGCCACTAGGGACCTAGGAAGGGTCATACAGGGCTGACAAGTGTTTCAACCTGAGGCTAAGGAGCATGGCTCTGCCAAGAGACCAAGCCTGAAGAAGCATGTCTCTGTGGAGGCACCAGTACAAGAGAATTCCTCTACCTGTGTACTGTTCTTCTGGAATTTGGTCTTGTGTTTTGGATTTTTCTCTCTATATGATCTGGAAAGGAATTTGAGGGTTCCAGGGAAGGTTAAAACTTCACACTCTGTAGAAAAGTGAACAGGGAAAGTGTAAGATATGTAAATGAAGAAGGTATATAAAAGGATATCAAAAAGAAAAGGATTTTCCATCACAGTTTGTATTTTTCTACCTACCTGATCCCTCCAGAATTTGGCATTTTGAAATAGTGAGTGATGACGTAAGGATTATTTGCATAAATCCATTAAGACCAATCATTAATGGTGGCTTTGTTAACCAAGATATTGACTGGAATGTCAGGCCTGAAGGAAGTATGTCTGGGTTCTGGTCATCACCAGAAAGCCCTGTGGAACTGGGAGTGACTTGCAAAGCTAACAAAAGCCCACAAGAAAAGGTCTGGTACTTTGATTGGCTGTGTGGTTTATGGTGGTCTTTCCAAGAAAGGAACGAAGTTTGCTTTCTTGAAAGATGACTAGAAAAGGAACCTATAGGCACAATGGTAGCCTCAAGGATTTGAATGAAACAACTGGTACAGGCAAAGCCAGATGGCAGATGTGTGACTCTGCTTCTGTATCCCGAGGGGTGGACTGAAAAGTCAACCTAAAGTTTCCCTATGTGAGTTCCAGCAAAGCAGACCTATAGATCACAGGTGATCCAAGCTGCTCTTGGTGTGTTCATGCAAATAAACAGGCAAAACTAAAAGCTGGACACAATGTAGTCCTTTTCATAACAATGGGGGTGATCTTAAGGAGAAAAATCATGATTCAAGGAAAATCACAATGCTCAGTATTGGACATTGGAATGCAGCAGTTAATTGTCTTGAAAGTTTGTTTTCATTTGGAAGTTGAAACTGGTGAGACTCTGAGTTGACCCATGGAGCAGGGCCACAGCTATTTAACATATCTATGAAACCAGTTAAAGGTTATAGATATGTTAAATGACCTTTCTAGAGCTTATCTGCAAAACTGTTGCTATTCAAAACAACTTTCAATGGCCCTGCTCCATGCATCCCATCCCCCAGCTCAGACTTATGGGGGTGAAGACATTATATATATTTCCTAATATTTCCTGGACACTTTGAGTTCTGGACCCCATTACAAATTTCCATTTGGATCCCCTGCCCTGCCTCTTGGCTATACCCTGCTACAAGCAAGTATCCCTGAGTGCCTACAACAGGTCTACAAATGCACTGCTAGTTTATAGTACCATGAGGGCACAGATGTCTTTCAGTAGGAACTCAAGAAAAATTTGTCAACTGACTATAAGGCAACTTTTACAATTAGGCAAAAACAGAAGCGCTTTGGTATTAACAAAATTAATATTGCCAATTTTGACTATTCAAGAGACAACTCAAATACCCTAATCTTTAGTACTTAAAATTGTGCAGGCATACTATGGCAGGGAGACTTCTCAGTGGTCCTGATCATCTCCACACCCTGGTCATTCATACTTTTGTGTGTCACAGAAAGTGGCTTGCTTCTAATCAATGGGATATTGCAAAGGTTACTGGCTGCATGTGATTCTCTCTCTCTCTCTCTTGCTTTGTCTAAGAATCACACTGCCATAAAGTAAGTGGCACAACGGGGAAGCCCATGTAACAAATAACTTCAGGCAGCCTCCCAATGCTGAAAGTGGCATCTAGCTGACAGCCAGCAAAAGAAAGGGAGAGGGAGAGAAGGGGGATGGAGGGAGAGAGAGAGAGAGACTCAGTCCAATATCCACAAGGAACTAAGTTTTCCCACAATCTCATGAGCCAGAAAGCCAATTGTCCCTATTCAAGTCTCCAGTTGAGAACCAAAATTGGACTGATACCTTGATTACAACCTGAAACCATGAGCTAATAAAGGTTTGATGCTTTAAGCATCTAAGTTTGTGGTGATTTGTTACCCAGACATCAATAACAATATAGGTACTAATTTGAACTTCATGTATAGCAAACTTAGAATTCAAGAGCTCACTACTTGCTTCATGAAAGAGTATCTTTGTATCTCTGGCATTGAGAGATGTCTTTCCAATTGGCGGCAAACAGAAGAGCCCAGTAGATTTTAGTATTTTGTCCTTGGGAGGGGCCCCTGTTCTGTAGCAGTTTTTGGCATCCCTAGGTGGGCCAAATATTGCCGCCCCCCCCCAGACCTCTTGTTTGGTAACAGTTTTTGGCAACCCAGATGGGACAATAATTGTCCGTGGTAGACCGACCCCCTCAGGTGCAAGAGAGTGAGGCTTCAGAATTTTCCCAGTCTCTGAGGATTTCTCTGTGCCCTTGAGGGCATCGGCTGCCTAGTCACGCCTGGAAAGGTGAAAAGGAAATGAAGAGAGTAGGGAGCAGAGATGTGAAAGTGTTTTGGGTTGAAAACTTGGTTTCTGACTGCTCTCTTGCAATAATGGAGCTGGAATTGTGGGCAATGGCAGGGGAAATACCTGGTCTTTACGCCGCCTGTATTGTTTTTGCTCTGAACCTTTGTTTGCTTTTTTGGAACTGTGTGAGTAGTTCTACAGAGAAGTGTGTAATGGTCCAGAAGGAGAAAGGAGTCTTAGAATCCCTCCCTGATAGTAGATCACAGGAGGAAAAAGATGATGAGGAAAGAAACCTCATTAATGCTCTGAACCCAGGCAGTGAGGGACCCCAGACAGCAGTAACTCCCATGGTGACACTGATTTCTGGGGAGATGAGGCCCACTATAGCTTCTCCTGCCCTGCAAATGGGAGAAGTCTCCACCCCAGATTTGCAGCCTCTGCAAGTGGGCTCTGCTCACCTACCACAGCAGGGGTTGCCAGGAGCCACTTTGGCTCCCAAAAAAGGAACTTTAGAGCCCCCATCTTCACAGGTGGGTGGAGCCTACTCTTCACCTGCATTGGTGACTACAGCCTCAGTGCACCACCCCCACTGGGTGGAGGGTGGCTTTGTGGTGTTCCCATGCCCAAGGGTGGAAGGGGCCTTGGGGGCTCCTGGGGCTCCTGAAACCAGAGTCCTGGAACCTTTGCGAGTGGGTGGAACCAGAGTCGGGGTGCTGCCATTTTGGGTAAAATGGATGAGCCACGTGAGTGCTCCACCATGGAGGACAGAGCATGCATAGGTGTTGCCTTCTTGAACAGCCCCTCATGCATGGGTGCCGCCATGTTGGATGACCCCACATGCATGGGTACCACCATCGTGGAACTGGATAAGGCTTCTCTTCAGATTATGGGTTGTATGCTGCTGCTGTGTGGGCACTGCACTAGTCAGGTTCTCTGTGTAACTGGTTCTGGTAGAAATGGCTCTGGTTTTGAAGGTCATGAACTGAGGTCCAAGAGTGACCATCTGCTTTATAGAGTATTTGCAAGGTCTAAGTTTCAGAAAGGTGCAAAATGTCCCTGCGAATCTAGGGACTTTTACTGAAAGGTATCTATAGTGCTAGGGACTTTTGGCTGCCACATACTGACTTTAAGTACTGAGTTTAAGTATAGTTTTTCCCAGTGTGGGAAAAGGGCCAAGATTTAAAGATAATGATGGGTAAATCTAGATGAGTAGGAATATGTATAAAAGATGTGAACGTTTTAAACCTGGAATAAGGAAACCTCAACTACTTGTTTTCTGATTTTGTGGGAAAAGAGCAAATTTCTCACATGTGGTTCTGTTTCTGATCAGAAACCTGTATTGTAAGGCCTAGTGAAGGTCACTGTACCCGGTTAGGGAGGATGCCTTTGCCACTGGGGACCCAGGAAGGGTCATTCGGGGCTGATGAGTGTTTCAGCCTGAGGCAAAGCAACATGTCTCTGCCATGAGATCAGGCCTGAAGGAGCATGTCTCTGCAAGGCACCAGTGGAAGCATTGGTGCAAGAGAATGCCTCTGCCTGTGTATTGTTCCGGATTTTGCTCTGTATCTGTTCTGAAAAGGAAATTGAGGATTCCAGAAAAGGTTGAAACTTCATACTCTGTAGGAAAGTGAGCAAGGAAAAAAGGATTTTCCATTATGCTTTTTATTTTTTTTTCCTCCCTACCTGATCCCTCCAGAACTTGGTATTCTGAAAGAATGAGTGATAATGTAAGGTTTCTTTGCATAAAACCAATAAGACCAGTCTTTAATAGTGGTTTGTTAACCAAGACTTTGACTGGAATGTCACACCTGAAGTAGGCATATATGGATTCTGGTCGTTATCAGAAAGCCCTGAGGAACTGGGATTGACTTGTGAAGCTAGCGAAAGCCCACAAGAAAAGCCTGGTACTTTCGTTGGTTGTGTGGTTCATGCCAGTCTTTCCAGGGAAGGAACAAAGGTTGCTTTCCTGAAAGACGGCTATAAAGGAACCTGTAAGCACAATGGAGGCTCAAGGATTGAGTGATATGACTAGTACAGGCAAAGCCAGATGGCAGATGTGTGGCTCTGCTTCTGTGCCCTGAGGGACGGACTGAGAAGTCAATCTAAGGGTTCCCTGTGTGAGTTCCAGCAAAGCAGACTTAAGAATCATAAGTGATCCAGGCTGCTCTTGGTGTGTTTATGCAAACAGTCAAAATCAAAAGCGGGACCCAGAGTAGTCCCTGTAATAACAGTGAGGGTGAACTTAAGGAGAAAAATTATAGTTCAAGGAAAATCACAATGCTCAGTATTAGACATCAGAATGGCGCAGCTGTCTTGAAAGTTTGTTTTCATTTGAAAGTTGAAACCAGGTTTGTGATGTCACCAAAGATGTACAATTTACAGGTGCAAAGGACCTTGCAGTGGAATGTGTTCCCAAAAGACAGTCTCACAGGCGCAGAGACTGGTTTGGGGAGTGTTGTGTGAATTAACCTGTGTTCTTCTGTTTTCATAGAGTGTATGCCTATGACCTGACTATGCCTATGAGTGATTGGTTGCAATATAGGCCTTACTTAAGGAGCCCATCTTCATCATTGCCCCCCTGAGACTCAACAGTTTGGCTGAACTAAGTAGTTGGGATGGTGAAGGGCTGGGGCGGCCTGTGGGCTTCACTTTAGAACTGATTTTCCCTTTTCTGTCTTGATGGCTTGGACAGGATCAGCTCAGAAATCTGAAAAGAGGGAAATCCTAATGTATTCCCCTCAGCCTGAGTGAAGTATAGTGGAGCACAAGAGTTTTTAGATAGGTGTAGCATGCCTTGTACACCTTCCACTAGATAAGCCACTCTTTACTGAAGTCCCTGCCTTTGTCATTTAATGGTCATGATTTAATTGTGCTTCCAATTTCTTGCCTAATCTGTCACCTCCAGAATATGACCTGACCAGAATGCCAACCATCCAGTAATGCCAGCCTTTGGACACCAAGCCTGTGATGTCCGGGTGACAGCCAACTGACCAGGACCCTGTAAGGTCTTTCCCCTTACAGGAAAGACTCCCTTCGTGCTGCACCCCCCCTTTCAGGGCACCCCTGACCCAGGAATAGGTAGGACAACATCCATGTCCAAGTGGAAGTAGTTACAAGAAGATGAGACCTTCGTCCATTTTCCTTTATATGATTATAAAGGGGTTGTAAATCTGAAAGGAGGAATTGTAACAGGGTGCAGCCAAGAGGGGGGCCCCAGAAAAGGATTTGGGATGGGGTCCAGAGTTCAGGGTGTCCAGGAAATATTAAGATGTACTTACCCCCACCAGGGGGAAGGAACAAATGGACCAGGGCCATTGAAAGCTGTTTTGCATAACAACAGTTTTGCAGCTAATCTCTGGAATGGCCATTTAACATATCTATAACCTCTAACTGGTTTCATAGATATGTTAAATAGCTGTGGCCATGCTTTGATCCAGGAAGAAGGGAGTGGCTTCTACCCAGGCTATAACTAGGGGCTGCTCCCCTGAGTTACTGCACCTGCGTGAGAGCTTGGAATTGATTGGCTCCATGCCATGGGGCCATATCCGCCCGGACTAATGATGGCAGCCCAGTAAAGACTGGTGGGTATGAGAATCCTGGCAGGTGTAACTGACTGTAGGAGGAGTCGGAAATGGGGCTGCAAAGGAAAATAGGCGTGGAGATTTAAACCGAGACGGGGCAGCCATTGAAAGAGAGAGCCACGTGGTCTCAGCTGAGTTAAGATCCCCTCTTGCTGAAGTGAAGAGGAGAGAGAACCATGCGGTTTTGGCCAGAGTGAAGACCCCTGCAGCGAGGTGAAAGGGAGAGCCACGCGGTATCAGCAGAGTGAAAGAGTACCACTCAGCTTTGCCAGAATGGGGACCCCTGGGGCCAGGCGAAGAAGAAAGCCACATGCTTTTTGGTCAGAGTGCTGACCCCTGCAGCTTTGGTAGAAGAGGCCCACGTGGCTTTAGGATGCCCCTTTGGCCATGTGGCCTGGAAAGTAGGAGAGACTTTGTCTGGAACTTGGTACAAAGAACTCTTGCCAGTGGACCGTGAGAGGGTGCCACATGACTGGATTAGCGAGAGATCCTGCCTGCACGGTGACACAGCTGACAGTCCCAGAGGCTTGAAAAACAGATGCGTGTTCCTTTCCTGATTTAAGGTACCCGGAGTTGGGACAGTGGGAGAAGCGAGAGCTGTGTGGGTGTAGGTGTATTCCCTAAAAGACTTTGATATTTCAGCGGAGGCATTAAGCCTAAATAGCATTAAATAAACACTTCGTTTCCTTTTCACAAATCTCTGGCATTGAGAGATGTCTTTCCAATTGGCGGAGGACAGAAGAGCCCAGTAGATTTTAGTATTTTGTCCCTGAGAGGGAACCCTGTTCTGTAGCAGTTTTTGGCATCCCTAGGTGGGCCAAATATTGCCGCGCCCCCCCCAGACCTCTTGTTTGGTAACATCTTGATATCACATTACTGCCTTTCCATTTTGTTTTACACAAATGCCAAAAGTCTTACTAAGGATACATACAAGTTCCTTAAAGTTTTCCAGTGGTAGTTGACTACAGTTTTGGGCCAAAATTGTATTTGCAGTAGTCTCAAGACATATCTCTCTAAATGTCAAGTGTCTGCTACATAAGGTCATAGAGGAAATGAGTGAGACCTTTTAACAAAAAGTCTCCTCAGCCATGAGCAGACATTTAGTCACTACCTAGAAGGGAGCTGTTGTTTTGTTTGTTTGTTTTTTTAACTTTGTCATAAAAGACAATCAGTATAGGTCTGCTACTGGGGAAGACACAGCTAAAAGAAAGGGCAATAGAAGCTTAGGGTTCAATAATTAGACATATTAGTGTATCAGACATTGGTGTAGCAAATATATAACCTGACATAGGTTCTCAATTTCCAAAGCAATGCAAATCTCCGTGATATTTAATACATTTCCACTCCTAATCAAGAGTTTTGATGGTTTGGTTAGATGAGAGTTTTGGACACAATTTATCATTATGTTTTTTTTGTTGTTTTGGCTTTTGTCTCTCAAGGCCTATCAAAGCTCTTTTAAATACTAACTTTGTATATTTAAAAAACCCTCACCTCTGTCTCTGATACAGGGTGCAGCCAAGGGGGAGGACCCCCCAAAAAAGATTTGGAATGGTGTCCAGAATTCAAAGTGTATAGGAATATTGGAGGGACATATAAGATGTCCTCACCCCTTCCCCCCCACAGGTGTGAGTTGGGGGAAGGAACAAATAGAGCCAGGGCCATTGAGAGCTGTTTTGCATAGCAACAGTTTTGTGGCTAATCCATGGCATGGTCACTTAACATATCTATAACCTTTAACTGGTTTCATAGATATGTTAAATAACTGTGGCCAAGTTTTGAGCCAGGGATAAGGGAGTGGCTTCTACCCAAGATGTAACTGAGGGCTGGTCCCTTGAGTTACAGCGCCTGCGTGAGAGCCTGGAAAAGATGGGCTCCAGGACATGAGGCGATAACTGCCCAGGTGAGGAGGGAGCCACGTAGTTTCAGCAAAGTAAGGGTCCCCTCTTGGCCAGGTGAGGAGAGAGCCATGTGTTTTGGGGCAGAGCGAGGACCCCTGCAGTCATATAGGGGAGAGCCATGCAGTTTCAGCAGAGCGAGGACCCCCTCTTGGTGAGGTGAAAAAGAGAGCCACATGGTTTTGGCAGAGTACAGACCCCCTCTTGGTGAGGTGAAAGAGGGAGCCATGTGGTTTGGGCGAGAGTGGGGACCCCCTCTTGGTGAGGTGTAAGAGGGAGCCACGCGGTTTTGGCAGAGTGAAGACCCCTTCTTTCCCAAGTGAAGAGGAGGGAAAACCATGCAGCTTTGCCAGAATGGAGATCCCTGCAGCCAGGTGAAGAAGAAAGCCACATACTTTTGGTGGAGTGCAGACCCCTGCAGCCTTGGTAGAAGAGGCCCATGCGGCTTTGGGGTACCCCTTTGGCCATGTGCCCTGGAAACAGGAGAGACTTTGACTGGAACTGGGTACAAAGAACTCTTGCCAGTGGACCATGAGAGGGTACCACAGTACTTTGGATTAACGAGAGATCCTGCCTGACACAGCTGACGATACCAGTGGCCTAAAACATAGACGTGTGCTCTTTTCCTGATTTACGGTATCCGGAGTTGGGACAGTGGGAGAAGGGAGCGCTGTGTGGGTGTAGGTGTATACTCTAAAGGACTTCAAAATTTTAGTAGAGGCTTTAGGCCTGAATAGCATTAAATAAACATTTTGTTTCCTTTTCACAAATCTCTGGCATTGAGAGATGTCTTTCCAATTGGTGGCGGACAGAAGAGCCCAGTAGATATTAGTATTCTGTCCTTGGGAAGGACCCCTGTTCTGTAGCAGTTTTTGGCATCCCTAGGTGGGCCAAGTATTGCCTCCCCTTGGACCTCTTGTTCTGTAACATTTCCACTGCCACATCCAGCATTCTAAAATCTTATCTTACCTGTCTGTGTTGTTTTCACCACAGAAACCTCTCCTATGATTTGTGTGCTGGTTCCCAGCAGATGTGGCACCTTACTCAGCACATCTGTGGGATCCTGTACAGTGTGCTGCTGTAGGAAAGTGCAGCCAGGGGGCCCCCAAGAGAAGTATTTGTAATGGGATCCAGAACTCAGGGTGTCCAGGAAATATTAAAAATATGGATGTTTTCACCCCCATAAGTCTGACCTGGGGGGATAGAATACATGGAGCAGGGCCATTGAGTTGTTTTGCATAGCAACAGTTTTGCAGCTAACCTCTGGCATGGTCATTTAACATATCTATAACATTTAACTGGTTTCATAGATATGTTAAATAGCTGTGGCCATGCTTTGAGTATGGCCAGGGACAAGGGAGTGACTTCCACTCAAGATGTAACTGGGAGGCAACTGCCCAGCCCACCCCCGCCCCCATTATAGCGCCCACATGAAGCTTGGAGATGATTGGCTCCACACCATGGGGCCACACCTACCCAGACTCACTATGGCAGCCCAGTAAAGCTGGAAGGATATGGGAGTCCTGGCAAGTGTAGCCAATTATGGGAGGAGTCAGAAATGGGGCTGCAGAGGATGATTGGTGAGGGATTTAAAAGAAGACACAGCAGCCACAGAAGAGAGAACCACGTGTTTTGACTAGAATGGGGACTCCCACAACCATGTGAGAGAGAATCACCACGTAGCTTTAGCAAAGAGAACCACGAGGCTTTGACCAGAGTGGGGGGACCCTCCCGACCCACAGCCATGAGAAGAATCATCATGCAGCTCTCGCAGAGAACCACCACACAGCTTTAACAAAGAATCACCATGTGGCTTTCTATTTTTTTCCTGAGATATGGTACCTTGGACTGGGAAAAGAGGGAAAGAAGGACTGTGGGTGTTTTAAGGGACTTTGGGATTTTGATGAAAACATTAAGTCATTACTCTTAAGTCTGTATAACTTGAATAAAACATTTCTTTTCTTTCCACCAGTCTCTAACATGAAGAACTATAATTCTCTGTTGAAAGGAAAGGCAACCCTAGTACAGAGGGACCCCAGGAGAAGGGGGATTCAACTAGGTAACATTGTGGGACCCCTTCCCTGGTGGCCAATCATGAAAACCATGGGAGACCACATGTGCAGTAGCTTTAAAGTAATACAACTACTTGTTCATGCAGAGTAAAAGCCTGCCAAAACTAGCCAGGAAGGATCTGCCCTATAAGAATAGAGTCCCTCCAGCCCATGAGGTCAATCTCTGCTTGGAGTTGGCCTGCTCCCATGTTCTCTGCTATAAACTCTGGGTGTTTGGTTCAATTCTTTGTCCCAATCACCAAGAACCTGGTTACTTGTGCCCACCTGTGACACTTCTGTGGGAGGCAGAAAGCCTATGTTTCTGTCTTCCATTTAGATGTTCATGGAAATGTCATCTACTCTTCCATTGTGTGATTTTCAGGTCATTATCATCACTGAAAACATTTACCAAGTACTTACTGTACGCCAGGTACAGTCAGGGTTCTCTACATGCATTCATCTGTAAGGCTGGTATTTGTCTTCTTTACTAGATGGAGAAACTAAGGCTTAGAAAATACATCCCTATTAGCTTCCATGTAACCCCATGGAAGATTACTTGTGACAACCTGAAGGGATTATTTGATTCTGGCCCCAAAATGCCAGTGTTTGTATAATTTAAACAAAATGAAAACTTTCTAAGCTTATTTCAATATAAGAATTATCCTAATATAATCTGGCATGTAAAGTAATAAAAGTTTTATTCATCCTAATAGGTTTTCCCAGTAGCAAAATAAAAAAATGTAATACTGGCATAGACATTCCATGTAGCTGGTTTGGGCCTTAGTTCAGTTTTAGTGCCTTTTGATTCAGTCCACCACCTGGGACAAGCCATTACACCTGTCTTAGCCATACTCCCCTCACACGTGAAAGGAAGGAAACAGGCTGAAATTTCCTTCTAGCTTTGACTTTATAACCACTTCATTATCTTCTTTTTAGAAGGATAAACATGTATTGTTTTGATAACAAAAGTAACACCACATGTATGCATGTACACACACATGCACATGATACATATATACACACATATACATTTTATCTTTTAAGTAATGAAGGGCAGATTCATTGTGTCGATATAAGATATGTCCAAACCTGTAAGAATTTTATGAGTTTATTTAAGCCAAACTGACAACAATTGCTAGGGAGAAAAATCTCAGTGGACTGAGAAATGCTCCAGAGAAGGGCAGTTCTGCAGCTTATTTTATACATTAGAATTAAAAGAGGTGATGTACAGGAGTTTCATGAAATACATTGGTGATATATTAAGGGCTGGCAGAAAGCAAACTGGGAAACCTCTGGGAATGTGTAAAAAGTAAAACAAATAGACATGTAATTCTTTCACATGGGGTGGGGGTACTTGATAGTTAACAGTTCACAATTAACACAATAACAATGCAGGTTCTGTGGTCTCCTTCTTTGGCAGGATATTTTGCCCTGAGGGGTCTGCATAAAGGAAATTACTCTGACATTCCAAAGGTATGTTATTGTAGATGTAGAAAATAGACAGGCTCAGTTAAGTTAAAGATTGACATTCATCACGGAAGATACCATCCCAGGACATGACTACCTGCCATGACTCAATTTTGTTGGAAAGCTTTTAATTTCAGACCATCCTATGTGGTTGCTTTAGGTCTCTGAGTTTGTCAGACTGATACAGGGTGCAGCCAGGGGGGCCCCCCAAAAGATTTGGAATAGTGTCCAGAATTCAAAGTGTTTAGGAATATTGGAGAGACATATAAGATGTCCTCACCACCCCCCCAAGGGGGAAGGAATGAATGGAGCCAGGCCATTGAGAGCTGTTTTGCATAGCAACAGTTTTGGAGCTAACCTCTGGAATGGTTATTTAACATATGTATAACCTTTAACTAGTTTCATAGATATGTTAAATAGCATTGGCCAAGTTTGGGCCAAGGAGAAGGGAGTAGCAGGGGACTCAGGAGAATGTAACTAGGGTCAGCACTGAGGGAGAAGGTTGTGGCGGAAACTCAGAATGTAACTAAGGGCTGCTCTCCTGAGTGAGAAGGGCTTGGACTCAGGATGGAAACTAGGGTCTGCGCTCTGGAGTGAGGAGTGCCTGTGTGGGAGCTTGGAAAAGATAGGCTCCAGGACATGAGGGGATAACTGCCCAGGTGAAAGGGAAAACCACGCAGCTTTGCCAGAATGAAGATCCCTGCAGCCAGGTGAAGAAGAAAGCCACATGCTTTTGGTGGAGTGTGGACTTCTGCAGCTTTGGTAGAAGAGACCCACGTGGCTTTGGGATGCTCTCTTTGGCCACGTGGCCTGGGAAGCAGGAGAGACTTTGACTGGAACTGGGTACAAAGAACTCTTGCCAGTGGACCGTGAGAAGGTGCCACATGATTGGATTAACTCGAGATCCTGCACAGTGACACAGCTGACGGTGCCAGTGGCCTGCAATACAGACGTGTGCTCTTTTCCTGATTTACGGTACCCAGAGTTGGGACAGTGGGAGAAGGGAGCGCTGTGTGGGTGCAGGTGTATACCCTAAAGGACTTTGATATTTTAGTGGTGGCATTAGGCCTGAATAGCATTAAATAAACATTTTGTTTCCTCTTCACAAATCTCTGGCATTAAGAGATGTCTTTCCAATTGGCGGAGGACAGAAGGGCCCAGTAGATTTTAGTATTTTGTTTTGGGGAGGGGCCCCTGTTGTGTAACAATATTTGGCATCCCTAGGTGGGCCAAATATTGTATTGCCCCTCCCTCGGACCTCTTGTTCGGTAACAAGACCACCACACAAGCCTCCCCTGAGCTTGTCTGGTTTAGGCCACAATTGTCTCTAACTATTCAGCATCAGTGAGCACACTTTCACTAATCCTGGTGTGTGGATCATGACTCTTCTGAAAAACATACCTGGGTTATAAGCATTGGGTGTTTGTGGAATGTCTAGTCACCTCCCACCCCCACCAACCTGGCCAGACTTCAAGATTAAAGCAGACCAATTAGCAATACCCTATCCAGTCCTTAATATGAAATTCCCAGAGTTACAAATCATAGAGTGACTTGATGCCAAAACATCCAGGTGGGGAAGAAAAATTAATAAATTATAGAGATATTTTATATATACAATTCTAAATATGGCTACATGGAGTTTGAAAACATCTGGGTGATGAATTAGAATTTCACTTTTGCTTCAGCTCTTTGGCATAACAAAAACACAGCCTGCAAGTCTCTAAAGATAAATGGGAGAATTGGAAACTGCAAAAGGTAGGTTGAGAAAGAAGCAGATTTTAAAACTGGCCCAGGATGCTTGCCAAATGGGAAAAAATTCAAAGCAGTCCAAAGCATTTCCTCTCGGGAGTTAAATTAAAGATACAGTGTCCTGGTAGCTAAATTTAGAAGCTATTTGCATATTCTTTCACCCTTTAGATATAAATTTGGGGAAATGTACATTTTTTCATTTTAATTTATATTTGTTTCAAAGACCTATTAATATGCTGTTGGTTACAGTTTTCGCCTACTGATTCTACATAGAACTAGGATTTTGGGCAATAGAGAAGTATTTTCTGAAAATAGTCTTCAACAGTGCTATTTCTTTAAAAGTACCAGATGAATATATATGGTATATAGCACAGGGAGCTACACTATGAATTTTAAAACCTCTCTCATCCAATTACTTGCAATAATTTAGTTTCTTTCCCAAGCTATAATAAATCACATATGTATAAACGTGGAATTTAAATATGAGTAGAGTTTTAGTATAATAGTATATCACTAGAAATCAGTATTTTTGTTATATATAGTACAATTTAACATACATGAAGTAAAATCTCATTGATTTGGGTTTGCTAATTCAGAGTTTGTGGAGCTGGCTTAAAGTTGACTCTTCATTAAGGAAGTAGTTCTTCACCGAAAGCTCAAATTAAGGTTGTAAATAAGACTGCAAATGGGAATGTATAAAGTACTTAAGAGTAAATTTAAAGTACTTTACGAGTACATTTGCATATAAAATTGTTATGCTAATTTAAGTAATTCTTATTAAAGTAGGTCTCTTAAAATGATCTTCTAGGCAAGTTCCCTTAGTGAATTTGAGTTACAGAATGTGGTAAAAAGTAATAAAGCTGAGTTTTTTTAAATACTGTAATCTCTAATTCAAAATTTTTATTAATTGTAAATTACCCTTTTTTTGCTAATTAATCCAAATTGCTAACATTTTGCTAGCAACTTCAGTAGTTCCTAATTTTTTTCTATAAAGTTCAAGTAGATTTTTAAAACCAGGATTAAATCAGTGTTCTGATTAAATTTTGTATTTTTCAATATCAGATTGGTAATATTTTGTGGTCTAATATTGCATATTTCCCAGTGGTTAGAACTGACATGTAGATAAAAGTTATTTTGGAAATTTAGAGAGGAGAAAATTTTGTAACACAGATGGCTCAAATTAGAATTGGTTGACTCCTCAGATACCTGAATTTCCTTGTCAGTAAGAGTCCAAAAAAAAAAAGCTGGATAACAAAGAAAAGTACTAGATTAGTGGTTATGAAACAGAGGGGTCTGGCCAGATCACTGGGGGCTCTGGGGTGTGGCAGGGAGAAACCCCAACCCAGCAGAAAGCCTGCTTTCCAAAGAGATGGAAGGGGCCAGAGGAGGAGGTTCCCCAAGGCACACTAAACAAGCTAGCACAGCACCAGTGTGCATTACCCTGGCAACCGCAATGCAACTCAGCTTGTGACACAGCTTGCATAGTGTCTGCATGTACAGTGGGGTCTGAAATGGTCACAATACATGAATAACAAGTTGATGCCTCTCCCTGGACCAAAAAGGTTGTGCCCCTGCTCATGGCTAGAAACTCCCTCACTTCCACATCAGTACAGCTGAAGAAGGGACAGAGATGCTGTGAAGTGTGATGGTAGCCAGCTTGGGTCATGAATGGTCAATGGACGGTCAAGTAAAATGTCTGTATAGAGGGAAACACCCTCCCACTGACTTCAGCAGTGCAAAGGATTTGGGGACAGGGACTTTAACAATGGAGTACACTTGGAATCATGCTCTTTCCTACACAGTGTGCCCCAACCCCCTATATCCAGTCAGGGGTTGAGGGCCAGACCATTACCAGGGGGTGGGCCCTCAGGACTGTCTCTCCAGGAACCAAACCTCCTGTCCATCCCACAATGAAAGCAGCGACAGAGACCTGTGTTGCTTGTCCCCACTCAACCAGGTGTGCAGGAGTACCTGTGAGCTGACAGCCTGAAGGACGGAAAACAAGTGCTAAGCTAGTGGGCAGCAACTCGGGGAAAGACTTGAGATGACTCCTTTGATTACTGGCCTCTATAAAAGCCAAGGCCTCCTTCCTTTGATCTTTAAATTTTCCTCATTGATGACATTCTCCTGAATGCAATAGCCTTAATAAAACTGTTTCTGTTGTTACCTTGTGCATTTGTCTTTTGCAGTGCAAATTTCTTTTTTAAATACTCATTATCACATATATCCCATAGAATATAGCCTATAAGATACAGCCTATACAGTGGAGGATGAGGGAAGAGTTCAAGGTAAAGTTGATATTCAAACTTCATCAGTGTTGTTCAGGCATTGAGTAGTCCTCCATATAGTCAAGCTAATAAAATATTTGTCAGATATCTCACTGAGAGCAGGGTAGACACCTCCTCAAAAACCTCTGGTCTTCATTAATTGTATCTCTTCCCACAAAACCCAATTATTCATGCCCAGAGAAAAATGGGACATAAAAATTTCCTGACTGCATGGCTATTTATTTTCTGCAGGTGAAATTGAATCACTTGTAAACTTTTTTAAAAATAGCTTTCTGCTGCCTATCACTAAAAAGATATCTGTATCCATCTGTATAGGTCAGTTCCAGGTGTTCTCATGTCAAATATATTTTCTCCCCTTTCTACTTTCTGTATTTTATGAGCACTAGAATAAAGAAAAGGAAGATAGAAAGATAAATGAATAGTGGAGAAAATGTAAAATTAGAGTAAAATATGTAAATTGGAAAACCAAAGAATTTCCCTCCGTAAGTGAAGATATCATCATAAAAGAGACTTTATCTTTGCAATCTACTTTATCTTCAAACTAAAAGTACAGAGATAATACATTTACCTTTTGACTAATAATAAAATGTCTAAGTTGCTTATATCACTTGTGTGATTCAAGTCTTGTTTTCAAAAATTGCATCCAGAACTGTTATTTCTGTAGCTTTTAATAACTGACAAATCCACATTTAAATCTCAGGCTGTACATAGATTGTTAGCTCCAAATTTGCCCTGACAAACAGAATTGAGAAAAACAAAAATAACATTAGGGGAAATGTGCTGTTAACAGCTATGTAAATAACAGCAGTAACATTAACTGATACCAGGAAAGTAGCCGCCCCTGTGAGAACCAGAGAAGAAATTCAGGCTGCCACGAGGAGTTAGGAGGGTCTGTGGCACTTCATCTCCTTCCCAAATTCAGTTTTCTTTCAAAGATCCTTCATCCAGGAGCTTAGAGGAAAACCCTTCAAAGAGAACTCTTACATCGTTAAGGAAAAAATAAGAGTAAAGTGAAATCATTTGTTACCTACCATTTTGGAGACAAAAAAAGGGAAGGTCAGTTATTACTCTCATTTCCCCAGTCATTTGCTGATTTACACTGCTCCAAGTACAAAAATGGGGGGAAGACACTTCTTCACTTCATTGTAGCAACTGCAGGCCATCAAGTCCCTTTGGTTGCTGGTAATGGAAATCCTTTCAAACTTGCTCAAATATAACAAGGGACCTTTATATAAAACCTTCCAGGGGAATCACTGGGAACTCAACAGTGGGAAGCAAAATTGGGTCTTGTCAAGAAATAAGGATTGTGTATTTGAAATTTACCAGGCACCAGTCTACATCCTGGAGAAGAAGGTGAAGGACACCAACAGAGATTCTGCTCCCAAGGCTTGCATGCCATAAAAAAAGACAGACAATAAAAACATAGCCAAGTGAATGATAATGTCAAATATCAATACACTATGAAGAAGGTAGAATAAATATGCAATTTCCAAAGTAAAATAAAGTAACTGCCCTGGAATTTGGGGGAGGAAGAAAGTAATGGGTTAATTACATGGGGGAGAGCTTTATTGAACAGGTGAAACTTGCATTGTTACCTAAAAGAACTGAGAGAGACTAGAGCTGTAAGTACTGCAGAATCTAGGGAAAGAGCTTTGTTAGCAGAAAGAACAAGTCAGAAGCCAGAAGACTAGAGTCTGCTGTCCAATAGGCACACAAGTGAGTCACATATGTAATTTTTATATTTTCTAGAGAAAGTTCCAATCAAAACAGTGCAAAAGGTAAACACTGTGCTCATCTACACATGTGACCATGTAAAAATTACAACAAAATTATAGAAAAAAATCAACCTGGAGAACCATTTGACGACTAGCTGAATAGAAGTCCTACAACAAAGAATATAAAGAAAAAGCTGTACCAAGACCAGTAGAAGGGACAGAGACTCATTAAAAACTGACCCCCGCCCCCGGCCAATGTTACCCAGTTGGTTGGACCATCATTCCTTAAACCAAAGCATCTCATACTGAATTCCTGGTCAGGGCACATGCCTAGGTTGTAGGTTTGGCCCCCATTCCAGCACTTGTGAGAAGCAACAGATCGATGTTTCTTTCTCGTGTTAGTTTTTCTCTCCCTCTCTCTTTCCATCCCTTTCCTTCTCTCTAAAATCAATAAAAATATCCTTGGGTGCCAAGATTTAAAAAAAAAAAGCTGACCCTACACCCACCTCTGGCACTTGAGAATTGGGAGGTGATACTTCAGTTGTAGTTGCCCCTTTGGGAAGAATGGAGTCTCAACCCCATACCAGGCTCCCCAGTCCAGAGCATCAGTGCCAGAAAGAGGAGCCCCCATTAATCTTGTCTGTGAAAATTAGCAGGTTTTCCAACTTGGTGAGACAGAGGGCTATTGGGAAACCAAGCAACCTCTTAAAGGCCCATGCAGGGCCCATGCATACACTCGCTCACAAACACCCAAAGCTCCAGGGAAGAAAAAGTAGCTCAAAAAATGCCAGAGACTAAATGGAAGAAACTGAAACACGTGGCATTAAAGCAAGGGCCACCATTATCCCTGTGTTGAACCCCAATGCCAGCCAGGAACAAGGCAAGAAACAAGTATGAATCTGCATTAACCTGGGGAATATGGTTGGTCCCTGCCTGATGAATCACTGAGAACCGCTTAACCTGACTAAGCAAGAACTATGTCCAGGTAAGACAGAGGACTTCTGGGAAACCCAGGGACCCTCTTAAAGGGCCCACACACAGACTCATTGGCTTACAAATACTCACCATAAGTTCTAGCAAAGAGACAGCAGTTGGAAAGGCACGTAAACATACCAGGAAAACAAATCAGTGTGGCTTCAGGGAGAAGGATACCTGGACATCTGCCATTGTCTCTGTGTAGAACTCTCCCCCAACACAGGCTGCAGGTACAGGAAACCCCATTCTGAATCTACAACTAACCTGGTGACAACCAATCACTCCACCCTGGTGAGTCTGAGATGCCACTCTACCCAACTCACACACTGCCCTTGGCTCTTTCAGCAGATGTGCTTCATGGACAGCCTTGGATCATGCTCTAAACTTTCTTCAAAACTCTCCAAGGTCTGTAGGCCTCAGGCAGATGACAGCTAGCCTCAGAATACCTTGTGACTCCTGCTCAGTGGCCCCAGACCTGGCACTGGTTCAGCAAACCTCAGCTCACAGTGTGGCCTCTCCCACATGCCTAAATCCAGCACAGGCAGCTACCAAATGTAGATTACATTGGAACTCTGCCCAGATGGCCCCAGGCTAGACACAGGTGGCACTAGGCCTGTACCTGAGCCCCTCTTAAGAGACCCCAGAACCTACACACCCAGTGGACGGCCTCAGATTAAAACAGAGCACCACAAAGGATATATGTAGAGGGTATGGTCATGGCCAGTCCTCACAGACAGTCAGCCTGAAGGGCAATGCCACTCATTGACATGTCATAGCAAATAAGATTCAACATATAAGAATACACACACACCTGACTTCCGTCAAGATGGAGGCATAGGTGGATGTGCTGTGCCTTCTCACACAACCAAGATTAGAGAAAACTAAATATTAGCAACAGAAATCATAGCCAGAACACGGAAAATTGAACTTTTTGGAAGTCCCTTAACAACAAATTCTTCAGCCTGACCGGTAAGGGGCGAAACCAGCGGCTGGCGGAGCAGGGTTGCACAGGAAAACTCGGTCAGATGCGCGGAATCCAGGCGCAGGGTTGGACCTAGTGAGCGACCAAGCGAGCGACCAGGCGAGCGACCGCAGGGGAGACAGACAGCGGGGCAGCGGGGCTGCATGTTGACTGAGGTCGCGCATTTGTGCACGGGTGGACAGGCAAGGGGGTGGGCGGTTGGACGGGGCCGGCAGGTCCCCATGGCAAGCGGCAGTGGAGGGCGCCGCCATTTCCCTGCTCTGACCCCACCTCCACATACCCCAGCGACTCTGAGTGGCCCAGCCCAGGTGAACCACCTAAGGCACTGCTCCTCCGCACCATTTCCCCGCTCTGGCCACACCCCCACATACAGCATCACAACCCAGCGACCTGGGAATCCAAGGCGCCGCTTCTCACACTTAAAGGGCCCCGAACAGACCAAGAATGGCGCAGGAGGATCTCAGAGCCCCAGAGCCAATAGATCTAAGCGATGAAGAAATAGCAAAACTCACAGACGCACAGTTTAAAACATTGGTGATCAGGATCCTCACAGAACTGGTTGATTATACCGACAAATTAGACAAATATATGAAGGCGAAACTAATTGAAATGAATGGAATTATGCAGGAAACCAATAGCAATGAAAAGGAAACTGGGACTCAAATCAATGGAGTGGACCAGAAGAAAGCAAATAATGGCCAAACAGAAAAGAGTCAAGAAGCAAGAATTCAAAGAAATGAGGAGAGTCTTAGGAACCTCCAGGACATCTTTAAACGCTCCAATATCCGAATTATAGGGGTACCAGAAGGGGGAAAGGCACAGCCACCAGTGGAAAACTTATTTGAACAAATAATAAAGGAGAATTTCCCCAATCTGGCAAAGGAAATAGACTTCCAGGAAATCCAGGAAGCTCAGAGAGTCCCAAAGAAGTTGGACCCAAGAAGGAACACACCAAGGCACATCATCATTACATTAGCCAAGATTAAAATGAAGGAGAGAATCCTAGAAGCAGCAAGAGCTAAGGGGACAGTCACCTATAAAGGAGTCCCCATCAGACTGTCAGCGGATTTCTCAAAAGAGACCTTACAGGCAAGAAGGGGCTGGAAAGAGGTATTCCAAGTCATGCAATCCAAAGACCTATAACCAAGATTGCTCTATACAGCAAAACTTTCATTTAGAATGGAAGGACAGATAAAGTGCATCTCAGATAAGATCAAATTCAAGGAGTTCATCATCACCAAGCCCTTATTATATGAAATGTTAAAGGGACTTATCTAAGAAAAAGAAGTTAAAGAAACATGAACAGTGAAAGGACAACAAACTCACAGTTATTAACAACTACACCTAATACAAAAGCAAACTAAAAGGACAGCTAGATCAGGAGTGGAAACATAGAAGTGAAGATCTCAAGGAGGGTTAGCAACAGGGGAGTGGGAGGAGGAGAAGGGGGGAGAAGGTACAGAAAATAAGTAGCATAGACAGTAGATAGAAAATAGATGGGGGGGCAAGAATAGCATGGGAAATATAGAATCTATAGGACGTGAGACACATGGTCATAAACTAAAGGGGGGGTAATGGTGGGGGTGAGGGGTAGGGTGGAGGGGAATAAAGGGGGAATAGAACAACTGTAACAGCATAATCAATAAAAAAAATTTTAAAAAGAAGAATACACACACACCTCACATAAAGTATAACCCAGGACCAGCCAGCTCAAGTGACTAGGGAGACTGTGTCACTGGACCACACAGGACAGCCACTAAACACCACTCTGTTAAGACTCGGAGACACAGCAGATCTACCTAATATATAGAAACAAACACAGAGAAACAGCAAAATGAGGAAACAAAGAAAAATATCCCAAATGAAAGAACATGAAAAACTCTAGGAAAAGAACTAAATGAAGTGAAGTGAAGGAAAGCAACATTCCAGAAAAAGAGTTCAAAACAGTAGTTAAAAAAAAGGATGATTGGCAAATTTAGGGAAGGAATAGATAAACTCAGTGAGAACTTAAAAAATAGCAAGCATAAAAAGGACATAGAGACCATAAAATAGAACCAGTCAGAAATTAATAACACAATACATGAAACAGATAATACATTAGAAGATTCAATAGCACATTACATGAAGCAAAGGAATAAAAAAAATCAATGAGGATAGTTTCAGGGATTTCTGGAACAACATCATGGGTACCAATACTTGCATCATAGCAGTACCAAATGGAAAATAGTGAGAGCAAGGGATTGAGAACCTATTTGAAGAAATTATGACTGGAAACTTCCCTACCTTCATGAAAGAAATAGACGTATGTCCAGGAAGTGCAGAAATCCAGCCAATATGAACCCAAAGTGGCCCATACAAAGACACTTTGTAATTAAAGTGCCAAGCATTAAAGACAAAGAGAGAATCATAAAAGCAACAAGAGAAAGACAGTTAGTTACCTTCAAGAGAGCTCCCATAAAGCTATCAGATGATTTCTCAACAGAAAATTTGTAGGTCAGAAGGGATTGGCATGAAATATTCAAAGTAATGAAAAGAAAGAATCTACAACAGAGGACTTTCGCAAAGATGGAGGCGTAGGTGAAAGCACTTCGCCTTCTCACACAAGCAAGTTTAAAAACAACAAAATTTTAGCAACAAAAACACAGCCAAACCACAGAAAATTGAACTACACGTAAGTCTGACAACAACGGACCCTTCAGCCAAACTGGTAAGAGGGGCAGAGCCAGCAGCAGAGCAGGGTCGGGCATGAAAGATCGACTGGACCGACCCTGGCACTTGACCCAGGTGCACCAGCAGCCGTAGGCAGATCCCAAGTGTGGAGAAACAGGTGGGCCTACTGAGGGCTCAAGGCAGTGGACCCACTTAGGTAGGAACGTGGTCACACATTAGCACAGATAAACTGGTGAAGGAGCTAGCCATGGTGAGACAGACCACGCAGGCCCTAGCAGCAGAAAGTGGCAGAGAACTGCCGTTGTCCCTCTCTGACCCTGCCCCCACATAAGCGTCATAAACCAGCAACCTGGGTGGCCCCTCTCTGACCACGCCCCCACATACAGCATCACAAACCAGCGAGCTGGGTGGCCCCGCCCTGGTAAACATCTAAGGCTCCACTTCTCACACCTAACAGGCATGAACAGATCAAAACATGGCTCAAGAACAACTCAGAGCCCCAGAGCCGATAAATCTAAGCGATGAAGAAATAGCCAAACTTTCAGATGCACAGTTCAAAACGCTGTGGATCAGGATGCTCACAGAACTGGTTGGTTTTAGTCACAAATTAGAGGAACATATGGGAGCTAAACTAATTAAAATGAAGGGAAATACACAGGAAACCAATAGTAATGGAAAGGAAAGTGGGACTCAAATCAATGGAGTGGACCAGAAGGAGGAAAAAAAAATGACCAAACAGAAAAGGATGAAGAAACAAGAATCCAAAATAATGAGGAGAGGCTTAGGAATCTTCAGAATATCTTTAAACGTTCCAACATCCAAATTATAGGGGTACCAGAAGGGGAAGAGGAACAGCCAACAGTGGAAAACTTATTTGAACAAATAATAAAGGAGAATTTCCCCAATCTGGCAAAGAAAATAGACTTCCAGGAAATCCAGGAAGCTCAGAGAGTCCCAAAGAAGTTGGACCCAAGAAGGAACACACCAAGGCACATCATAATTACATTAGCCAAAATTAAAATGAAGGAGAGAATCCTAGAAGCAGCAAGAGCCAAGGGGACAGTCACCTACAAAGGAGTTCCCATCAGACTGTCAGCTGATTTCTCAAAAGAGACCTTACAGACAAGAAAGGGCTGGAAAGAAGTATTCCAAGTCATGAAATCCAAAGACCTACAACCAAGATTGCTCTATCCAGCAAAGCTTTCATTTAGAATGGAAGGGCAGATAAAGTGCTTCTCAGATAAGATCAAATTCAAGGAGTTCATCATCACCAAGCCCTTATTATATGAAATGTTAAAGGGACTTACCTAAGAAAAAGAAGATAAAAAGATGAACAGTGAAAGGACAGCAAACTCAGTTATTAAGAACCACACCTAAAATAAAAGCAAACTAAGAGGACAGCTACATTAGGAGCAGAACCATAGAAATTAAGATCACATGGAGGATTAGCAACAAGGGGGTGGGAGAAGGAGAAGGGGGGAGAAGATACAGAAAATAAGTTGCATAGACAGTAGGTAGAAAATAGATAGGGGGAGGGCAAGAATAGTATGGGAAATATAGAATCTAAAGAACTTGAGACAGGTGGTCATAAACTAAAGGGGGGAATGTTGGGAGAGGGGGTGTGCAGGGTGGAGGGGAATGAAGAGGGGAAATAGAACAACTGTAATGGCATAATCAATAAAATATATTTTAAAAAAGAAAAAAAAAGAATCTACAACAAAGACTACCCAGCAAGGCCATCATTTAAAATTGAAAGAGAGATAAAGAGCTTCCCAGGCAAGAAAAAGTTAAAAGAATATATCACCACCAAACCAGTATCACAAGAAATATTAAAGAGAATTATTTAAGAAGCAGAAGGGAAAAAAGAACATAAATATAAATATCAAAATGGCACTGACTACATAACTATCAATAATTATTTAAAATGTAAGTGAATTAAGTGTTACAGTCAAACACAAACAGTGGAAGGATAGATACTAAAATAAGACCCATACATATGCCATTTACAAGAGACCCATTTTAAATCAAAGATACACACAGCTGAAAGTAAAGAGAAAGAATAAGATATTTCATGTAAATGCAAGTTCTTAAAAAAGCTCAGGTAGCAGTACTTATATTAGGAAAAATAAACTTTTTAAAGATTTTATTTATTTTTAGAGAAGGGAAGGGAGAGAAAAAGAAAGGGGAGAAACATCAATCTGTTGTTGCCTCTCACATGTCCCCTACTAGGGACCTGGCCTACAACCCAGGCATGTGCCCTAGAATGAGAATCAAACCAGTTACCCTTTGGGTCACAGGCAGGCACTCAATTCACTGAGCCACACAGCCAGGGCTAGGCAAAATAGACTTTAAATCAAAAGGTCTAACAAGAGAAAAAGAAGGATACAACATAATAAAAAAGTGATCAATTCAACCAGGTGATATAACCCTTATAAATATTTATGCACCCAATGTAGGAGCACCTAAATTTATAAAGCAATACTTACAGACATAAAAGAGAGATTGACATTAATAGAGTATACACAATGGGGACTTTAATAATAACTCTTTGACATCCATGAATAGATCTACAGACAGAATCAAAGAAGAAACTGTGACTTTGAATGACACATTAGATCAGATGGATTATTTGATATTTGTTGCGAACCACCATGCCTGATTTCAGAAGCTGTAACCCATGGCTAAGGCTGAATGAGAGATCTTGGGAACCTAAGCCACTGAGGAGATGAAGCTTATCTACTTGGCAGGAGCACTGCCTCCATCCACTTTACTTCACCCTTCCAGCCCCCTAGTGCATGACCAGTTAGCCAATGACAGGTAAGATTCTTCAAGTGAGGGACGACCTAAGACAGATATGGTCATGAGGGGGCCCTCAGGAAAGGACTTGGGGGCCTATTGAAAAAGAGGGTGATGGACCCTCACCCCTTGGCTTTGACATAGCCTGAGTCCTCATCCTGTCTGCAAGAAGTCTACTAATCTCTTGGCTGCCTTACTTCCCCTGCCTGACTTAAGCCTGAAACAATGCCGGAGGTGGGTGCAGCCCTGTACTGGAAAGGGTGGGTTCCCTTGGGCAATCAGGCCTAAGAAAGAATGCATAAAATCCTGTGAAACCTGCTTTGCTAATACCCTCAATTTAAATGGTAATGGTCCAAACATGAAATGAGTTTATTCCCCAAAGTTTTATAGCCCTTCTCTTTTGAGAGATCGGCCATCTTTCCTTCACAAGCAGGTCATGTTTTGGAAGACTTATTCTCATCCATGGTGGATGGAGGAGCCCTGAAGGTGGAGCACCCCCACAACTAAGCAATGGAAGTGTTAACAGTGAGATCAAGGAAGAAATCTAAAGATACCTTGAGATAAATTATATGGAAGTACAAAATCCCAAAATCTATGGGACACAGTAAAAGCATTTCTAAGAAGTAAATGCATAGGAATACAGACTTACCTGAGAAACAAGAAAAATCTCAAATAAGCAATCTAACTTTATACCTAAAAGAACTAGAAGAAAAAACCCAAGAAAGTAGAAGGAAGGAAATAATAAAGATTAGAGTGCAAATAAATGAAATCAAGACTAAGAAGAAAAAAAAAGAATAAACCATCAATGAAACCAAAACCTGGTTCTCTGAAAAGATAAAATTGACGAACCATTAACTAGACTCATGAGGTAAAAAGGAGAGGACTCAAATAAATAAAATCATAAAATGAAAGAGGAGAAGTTGCAAGTGATACCACAGAAATATGGAGGATTGTAATAAAATAGTATGAATAATTATAGCCAACAAATTGGACAATCTGGAAGAAATAAACAGATTCTTAAAAGCATACAGTCCTCTAGAACTGAATAAGGAAGAAATGAAAATCTGAACTGACTGAGAAGTACTAACAAAATTGAATGAGTAGTCAGAAAACTTCCAACAATGTCCTGGACCAGATAGCTTCACAGGTGAATTTTACCAAATATTCAATAAATATCCTTTTCAAACTAGCCACAAAGTTTAAGAGGAAGGAAAGCTCTGAAGTCCATTTTACAAGTCCAGCATTACCCTGATTCCAAAAGCAGACAAGGACACTACACAAAAGGAAAATCACATGCCAATATCACTGATGAACATAAATGCAAAAATCCTCAATAAATATTAGCAAACAAAATTTATCAATACAGTAAAAATATCATACACCATCAAGTGAGATTTATTCCTGGGATACAAAGTTGGTTCAATATCCACAATCAATTAACATGATACACCACATAAACAAAATGAAGAATAAAAATCATATGATCAACAGATGAAGAAAAACCATTTGAAAAATCCAGCATCTGTTTATGATAAAAAAAACTTTCAAAGAAGTAGGAATAAGGGCCATATATCACAACATAATAAAGGCCACATACAACAAACCCACAGCTAGTGTCTTATTCAATGGGGGAAAGCTATAAGTATTCTTTAAATCAGGAACAAGACAAGGATGTCTGATTTCACCACTCTTACTCAACATACTACTAGAAATCCTACCCACAACAATCAGACAAGAAAAAGAAATAAAAGGCATCTAATTTGGAAAGGAGGAAGCAAAGCTTTCATTATTCAGACATGACATGATATTATAAGTAGAAAAACCTAAAGACTTGACCAAAAACTACTAGATATAATAACTAAATACATCAAAACAGTAAGATACAGAAGTTATATTCAGATTTTTGGCATTTTTATACACCAAAATAAACTATCAGAAAGAGAAACTAAGAAAACAATCTCATGGACTTCTGGACAAGATGGACACATAGGTAAATTCACCTCACCTCATTATACAAGTACAGCAAAAACTGCAATTAAACTACAAAACAAATATCACTCAGAATTGTCAGAAAATCAAGCTGTAGGAAGCTCAATACCCAAGGATTCAAAGGAGTCATATTAATCCAGACTGGTAAGAGAGGTGGTAATGTAGAAATGGGAATAAACCTCAAAGATGCATGAACACACAGGTCAGGCACACATGTGGTAGATAAAAATTGGGAGGGAATACCTCAGGAGTGAAAGATTCCAGTCTCAGACCAGATCATCCAGCCCAGGTTTCCAGCACCAGGAAGATAAGTCCCTATAACTTCTGGCTGTAAAAAACAGTGGGAGTTGGGGTGATGGAAGAAACTGAATGATTCTTAAGAGACTTCTTTTAAAGGGCCTACAGTGACTTAAGGCTCAACCTGACCCACCTCCTCTGGGATTCAGCACTAGGGCAACAACTGGAAGGGCCCCTGTGACATACGGAGAGAAAGTGAATTGACTAACAATAGGGAAAGCGCTAAAAGACAGCTACCTCTCGTGCAGAATTCCAGAAGCCAGGCAGCAGCATTTTTTCTTCTCCAAGCCCTCCCCTACACAGAGCCACAGAGCAGTGACATGGGTTGCCTCACCCTAATGATTACCTAAGGCTCTGCCCCATACAACTTACAGGTGCACTTTTCTACAATAGGCCATGCTACTAAGACAGGGAGTCAATGAAGCTCTTCCCCATATGCAGAAACAAACACAGGGAGGCTGCCAGAATGAAAAGACAAAGATATATGGCTCAAGTGAAAGAACAGAATAAAACTCCAGAAAAAGTATTAAACAAAATGGAGATAAGTGACATATCAGATACAGAGTTCAAAACATTGGTTATCAGGATGTTCCAGGAACTCATTGCACATGTCAACAGAATAAAAAAGACCTGGGCAGAAGTGAAGTTTACATTAAGTGAAATAAAGAAAAATCTATAGGGAGCCAACAGTGGAAGCACTGAAGCGTAGGATAAAATCAATGATTAGGAACACAGGGAAGAAAAAGAAAGCATTCAATCAGAACAGCAAGAAGAAAATAAAATTTTTAAAAATGAGGATAGGCTAGGGAGTATCTGGGACATCTCTAAATGTACCAACATCCAAGTCATAAATAGGGGTGCCAGATAGAGAAGAGGAAGAGCAAGAAATTGAAAACTTATTTGAAAAAATAATGAAAGAAAACTTCCCTAGTTCGGTGAAGGGAATAGACATACAGATCCAGGAGGCACAAGAACCCCAAACAAGTTGGACCCAAAGAGGACCACACCAAGAAACATCATAATTAAAATGCCAAAGGTTAAAGATAAAGACAGACTCCTAAAAGCAGCAAGAGAAAAGCAGATCATTACCTACAAAGTTGTTTCCTTAAGACTGTCAGCTGATTTCTCAAAAGAAACTTTGCTAGCTAGAAGGGACTGGAAAGAAATATTCACAGTCATGAAAAACGGAGATCTACAGCCAAGAGTATTCTAACTAGCAAAATTATCATTTGGAATGGAAGGGCAGATAATGTGCTTCCCAGACAAGGTAAAACTAAAGCAGTTCATCATTACCAAGCCATTATTATATGAAATGTTAAAGGGAATTATATAAGAAAAAGATCAAAATGATGAACATTAAAATGTCAATTCAACCACAGCTATTAATAATTGAATCTAAATAGCAAACAGAACAAACAAGCAGAACAGAAACAAAAATAATACATATGGAGATCATTTGGAGGGTTACCAGCTGGGAGTTGGAAGGGGAAGAATAGGGGAAAGGTGCAGGGATTAAGCACAAATTGGTAGGTAAAAAATAGACAGGGGGATGTTAAGAATAGTATAGGAGATGGAGTAGCGTAAGAACTTATATGCATGACATATGGACATGAACTACAAGGTGGGGATTGCTGGATGGAATGGGGGTACCTGGTGGAGGTTGGCAAAGGGGGAAAATTGGGACAAATGTAATAACATAATCAATAAAATATTTTAAGAATGAAAACAATCTCATTTATTATTGCAATAAAAACATATAAAGTATGTAGGAATAAATTTACCAAGGAAGCAAAAGACATGTACTCATAAAATTATAGGGTACTTCAGCAAAAAATTGAGGAAAATACAAATAAGTAGGAACATATACTGTGTTAATGGACTGAAAGAATTAACATCATTAAAATGTCTATAGAAAAGTAATCTGTAGACTCAATGCAATTCCTATCAAGATACCATGGCATATTTCACAGTTTTAGAAAAAATATCCCCAAAATTTGTATGAAAACAAAAAAAAACCAAATAGCTTCAGCAATCTTGAGAAAAAAAAAGCACGGAGTTGGAGGGGTCAAAATACCTGATATAAAATTATACTACAAGGCCATTGTAACCTAAACAGCCTTCTACTGGATAAGAACAAGCATAAGATCAAAGGAACTGAATAGAGAGCCCAGAAATAAACCCAAACCTTTATGATCAATTAATATTTTTTAATCCTCTCCCAGGGATATGTTTATTGATTCTAGAGAAAAAGGAAAAGAAAAACACTGTGAGAGAGAAACATTGATTATGTGCCTCTCATACTCACCCCAGCCAGGAAGCAAACCCTAGGTATCTGCAAAATTTTGGTTTACAGGACGATGCTCCAACCAAGAGGGCCACCGGGGCAGGGCTCAATTAATATTTGACAAAGAGCAAAGAGCATGTAATGAAGTAAAGACAGTCGCTTCAATAAATGGTGTTGGGAAAATTGGACAGGTACATGCAGAAAAATAAAACTAGACCATAAAAGTCCTAGAAGGAAATATAGGCAGTTAAATCTCAGACATCTCTTATAGCAGTATTTTTGCCAATATATCACCTTGGGCAAGGGAAGCCAAGGAAAAAATAAGAAGATAGGACTATCTCATTCTAAAAAGCTTTTGCAAAGCAAAAGAAATCAACACAATGAAAAGGGGCCTCACTGAATAAAAGAACATATTTGCCAATGATACATCTGATAAGGGGTTAATCTTCAATATATATAAAGAACTTATATATCCTAACACCAGGAAGACAAACAAACCAATTTTAAGAATGGACAAAGGACCTGAATAGATACTTCTCCAAAAAGATGTACAGATGGTAATGAGATATCACCTCATATCTGTCAGAATAATTATCATCAATAAATCAACAAACAAGTGCTGGTGAGGATGTAGAAAGAAATAAAACCTTGTGCATTGTCAGTGGGAATGTTAACTGGTTCAGTCACTGTGGAAAACAGTATGTAGTTCCATAAAAAAATAAAAATGGAATTGCCTTTTGACCCAGTGATCCCACTTCTTCTGGGAATGCATCCTGAGAAACCCAACACACTAATTCAAATGAATATATGAATCCCTATGTTCATTGCAATGTTATTTACAATGCTCAAGATCTAAAAACAGCCTAAGTACCTGTCAGTAGATAAGTGAATAAGAAAAAGCTGTGATACATTTACACAATGGGATGCTACCATAAAAAAAGGAAATCTTACCTTTTGTGACAGTATGGATAGACCTAGAGATTATTATAAGGGGAATAAACAAGTCAAAGAAAAACAAATACCACAAGATCTCACATATGTGTGGAATCTAATGAACAAAATAAACTGATGAACACAATAGAAGCAGAGGCATGGATACATGTAAGTCTAACAGCTGTCAGAGGAAAAGGGGAAGGAGAACTGGATAAAAGAAAGTGAGGGATTAAAAAAAAAACAAACGCATACAAGGTCTGTCCGGAAAAAAGTCCAGCCATTGTTAATGTAACAAGAACAATTTGTGTGACATCAATGTAACCTGGCAGCCAAGAAGAGTGGACTGGAATGTACATGTATGAACTATGATGATTTCACTATACTAGTCAAGGGGGGAGGTGAATGCCATTGAGTGAGCACGTGTACTGTCATATTCAAAATAACTGAGCAAGCAGAGCAATGAATCTGCATTGAATTTTACATTAAGCTTAAACATTCCTCCATGGAAACTATTTGAATGATTCAGAAGGCCACAGCTATGGACAACTGGTGATTGGCAGCTTCATCACAGCAATGAGCCCACTCATGCATCACATCTTGTGCAGAGATTTTGGCAAAACATCAAATCACTCAGGTGACTCAGCCTGCTAAAGCTCAGATTTAGTGCCCTGAGACTTCTGGCTTTTCCCAAAACTAAAATCGCCTTTGAAATGGAAGAGATTTCAGACTGTCAGTGAGATTCAGGAAAACATGACAAGGCAACTGATGGCAATTAGGAGAACTGTGTGAGGTCCCAAGGTGCCCACTTTGAAGGGGACTGAGGCATCATTGTCTTATGTACAATATTTCTTGTATCTTCTGTCTTTTTCAGTAAATGTCTCTATTTTTCATATTACATGGCTGGATACCTTCTGGACACACCATATGTATATCAGCCTTGTTATTGTTGTTTTATTGTTGCTATATTTAAACACTGGAAAAAGACAGGGATTCATTAATATAATGTGCCTAAAATAAGTATTTGAAACTTAGAAAAATCACTCAAACATTGGGGAAGAGGTTTCCTGGTGAATTCCTGAGCATGTTCTTTTTTTCACCCACTGAGCTTCTTCACAATTCAAGGCAGTACACCTGCTATTCTGATAGCTCTGAGGCTACCCCTGCTCCACTGGCTTCCCATGAAGATAGGCAAGGAGAACCCCTATCTCCATGTCCTGTGCCAAGCATCTCGGGTTGCTTTGCCCTTTTCCCGCTAACATCTCCACTTTCTGCTAACACAGACAGTAAAAGCATCAAGAGTAGGACTACAAGTCCCAGTTTTATTGTTAACCCATCTTACGACCAGTTTCTCCAGGTAAACGTAGAATAATGTAGAGCTTCTAAAGAGTGAACAGGGAAACTCCTAAAACTATAGAAAGTGTGGCTTGGAAACATAGGCATGTACTTTTCTTGTCGGCTACCTGTTGTATGAATGGTATTTATTAAAAATGAAAACATTGTTTCCTCAGACCCAGCATGCCATGGGGTAGTAAATAAGGCAATATCTTTCCTGTCTTACTGAGGCATGCCAGGAAGTTGGAGAAAATAAAGAGTATAGGAGTTCCTGAAGCCTCGCATAATTTGAAACACATATTAAGGAAAAATTTTTCATAATAACAGGTGAGATTCCCTTTATGTTTCCAAGTATGACTCTATCAGTATTTTAATATCACATTTTTTATTATAACAACTCAAATTTGCTTTAAAAGATTAAGAAACTTGCCCTGGCTGGTGTAGCTCAGTGGATTAAGTGTGGGCCTGTGAACAAAACAACTGCAGTTCGATTCCCAGTCAGGGCACATGCCTGGGATGCTGGCCAGTTCCCAGCAGGGGACACACAAGATTGATATTTCTCTCCCTCTCTCCTTCCCTTCCCCTCTAAAGATAAATAAATAAAATCTTTAAATAAATGAAAGGCTAACAAACTCTATGTATAAGTACAAGTTGTGATTATTCTGTGCTCACAGGCATGGGGCCCAGTATAGAACAGGGGATGATAAACTAAGGCCTAAGGACAAAGCTGTGCCCACCTCTAACATTACCTATGCCCCTTTCCCAATACAAAGGCAGAGCAAAGTAGTTATTACAAAGACCTGGTGGATCACAAAGCCTAAAATATTTCTTATCTCTCTGGCCTTTTTTGGAAGAAGTTTGCCAACCCCTGGCAGGTGATCTGGTTTGTCATCCAAAGTTGCCATTTGCTTTACAACTTTGAACAACTTCTCTAGCCTTCAGTTTCCTCACCTGTAAAAAGAGGCTGATTACAGCAGTTGGTACCTATGTCAAAGTGTGGTTATGAGATTAAAATGAATCTGTGTCCATCGTGGGCAGAGTACATAACGCATAAAATGAGTAGAATAAATATTACTTGCTGCCATTCTTATTGTTATGTCTGGGATCTATCATAGCACCTAATATAAAACTAGCATGCAGGGTGGGGGTCTCTTGGACAATTCAGAAATAAGATGGCACAGCATACAGTTAAAAGGTAAAATAAACACAGAGTAGATCAGGGCAACAAAAGGGCAGATCTCCTGAACACTCAAAATGGCTTGCAGCCAGAGAGGCTTAAGTGGATCAACATATTTAAAGGAAGAATGTGTCAATCCGGGAGTCAAGGGTTTAAGTGGGTGTTGATCTAAAATCCAAGTCAAGAGAAAAATGAACATTTGGACATCCAGAATTGATACTGCCTATCCTTGCCTTGCCCCTTGAGGAGAGAGCCTCCCGAGGACTGAGATTTTTCTTGTGCCAGAGTAAAGCTATTCCCAGCATGGAGTTTGATGCATTGTGTTTTCTTAGTCTAACACTATTAAATATTTTAATATTTTTCACCAAGCAAACTTCCAACTCTAATCTGGCTTCCCAACTGGTTATACCAGAAACTGATATCTCTTTTATAATATTTTTACCCCAAGTACTAGAGATCGTGGATGGGGTTTGAGGACCCATGAGTTCATATTCACACTTTAAATCATATTCAAACTAGTCAGAGTTTATATATTGTTTCTGGAGAGAGGATCCATAGCTGTGTTCTGGATCTCAAAAGTTGTCATGACTCAAAAATGACTGAGTATCCACTGGCCCCTTAAAATGTAGGCCCCATGTGAATTATAACTCATGATAAGCTGAGAATTGCTTTGGAGGCTTTGTACATTAGCTTTGTTGACACACTGTGACTGTCCAGTGCACAGCCTGTACAGCCACATACGGTTCCCCTGCTGGACTAACATGGCTGTTTGCCAGGAGCAGGGAAGTGAAAAGAGGGAGAACTGTGAAGTAGCCTTAGACTTTGATGAATTCTCTAAGAGTTTCCAGACTCTACTGTCTTGTCTGATGGCAAGCAGACCTCTTCTTGTCACTGCTGGCTGAAACTACACCTTTCTTATTTGAATGTCCTTTAGCGAGCCCTCCATCAAAAGTTGTTCACTTCATTAACAGTCTAAGGTACACTTAGTAATTTGGACTTGACCTTAAATTTCTTTATGAGCATATCTAATTTTATATTTTAACCCAAAGAAGGGCAATTCAAACAAACAAACAAAATAAAAGCCAGGATTCTCTGTAAGAGCTTTGGCAGGAAAGAGAAGACTTTTACTTATCTCAAGGAATAATAAACCACAGATAGTAAGGTATGGCTAATGAAGCAAGAGTTTACAGGTTCAGCTCTGAGCGCGTCCACATTCAGTAAGGTCGGCCAGAACCTCAGTGACAACTTGTTTATGAATGCACACAAATTCTGCAGAGCACACACCAAGGAGGCTGAACAGCTGTGGCCTGTCCCATATTAGACCACTGTTTTTCTGGGTTCGGATAAATATCACCACAATGTATGAGGTCAGTGAGATGCATTTCATACCAGGCCTCTATCTCAAGGGATCAGTGGTAGAAGAAGGACCCTGGGTGCTCTCTATATAGTAAATCAAATAAAGTTGCAGGAAAATAGAACAGTTTTCCCAAGTTAATACTTCAGTATCCAAAGAGAATCACCTCAGGGTTGTGAGGTGAATCTTCCTCTTTTCGCCTTGAAGGATTCTTGGGTCCATTTTTTCAGGGCTCATCTTTTGCCCAAAAGAAGTCAGCCCTGGGCTTCCCATCTCACCCAGCCCACACTGACATTCCAGAAGCCACAGAGCCTCATCTATTTTGGACCAGTGGAGCAGTTTCTGTCTGTGTGGTGGGGTTGCCCAGAATAGCTGCAGGATGCTCAGTGTTCTCTCTGCGTACTCTGTAGCACAGTGCTTTTAAGATACTGGACTAGGAGATGACTCAGGTTCAAATGCCAGCTCTGCCAATTTCTACTTGGGTCCTTGGGTAAGTCACTTTTTCTTTCTTAGTACAATGGGGTTAATGTCTCATATGGATGTGTGGCTTCATAACATGCAAGGTGTGGTACTTGGCACTCAGTATCCATATCTTCTATTATAATCAATCATCATTATTAAGGTTATCTCATTGCAGTTCAACAGCTCACTTTCCCTTCAACTTTACTACAGCAGATTATGGAAATGGGTGCTTTGACAAATAGTTTTTAAATTACTACTTATAAGCTTGCTCTAGGAAGCAGAAGACAATACTGAAACAAGAACCTTCCAACACTCACATCAGTACTATAAAATCTTGCCTCAAAAACAAGCCTTATAGGTTTCCAGAGGCAAGAAAGAAGCCAGGAACCTCTCCAAGACTCTGGGGTCCATGTCTTTGTTTTGTATCCATGCTGTGTTAGAAATGGGTTATGTGCAGAAGAGATGTGGTCAAGTGCAGCTCACAATGACCTCTTCTCAAAGAGTCAATATAAGTCAAACTGAACAGTATCAGATCATGGGATTTGTAACTTAAAAATGCATTTGCTTTAAAATTTATTATTTATATATGAATTTCAGATAATTTTTCACTGGTCAAGATCTGTCACCTGGAATCTTCGAAGCCAACAATAAAAGAATACTCACCAGATAATCAGGTGCTCTGCTGTGTCATTTCTTTTAGTCCTTGTAACAGTCTGAAATGGGTCCTCTTCTTACCCTCATTTTGTCTGAGGAGCCTGAAGCTCAAAGATGTTAAGTACCTTGATGAAAGTCAAGCAGCTACAATTACCTGCTGGTGCTGCTATCATTATTCTATTATAATTAGGGGTAAAGCCCTATTTGCACTCAAACCAGCTCCAGAACCTGTGCTCCCAATCTCTACACTTATAACTGCCTCCAAAAAATGTTTCAGTTCTAAGACATTGCTAAACTTTGTCGCCGTGGTCAAGAGATAGCTGAGGAGTTAACAGTTAAGACCCAGTTGCCCCCACTGATTCACCAGAGAAAAGAAGGCAATTAATGTAAGTTTCTGTGTCTGCAGCTGCCTGGCTGAGAGTGAAGTAGAGTGGCCCAGCTCTGGTGGGGGGAAGGGAAGGAACAGGGAATGAGTCCCTGCACTATGGGAGGGCCTACTCCTGTTGCTTCAAGAGGGCAGCTGCCATTTGTGTATCAATATGAGAAAGTGTCTTGGGACCTGCTTCCAACACTGATTTCTGCACTCGGATTGGAATCCATATTCAGATCGACATCCATATTCAGATCCATCCAGAATTGGTTCCTGGTCAGAGAAAGCTCCCTGGAAGTCTTTGCCCCAGCTCCTGGAAGAATGCCAGGAGCAATGCTGGGAGTGAAGAGGGATGGGAGGTTGGAGGTTTATCTCTGCATCCAAACACATGCAGCCTCTCTTCCTGTTAAAATGCCTGCTGTTGAGTCCTCACGGACTTAGAGTGGAGTGCAAGAAACACTTCCTGTGCTTTATTTCCTGGTCTCAAGTACAAAAGGCCTGCTATGAACACATGTTTAGTTGACTCTTGTTTGAAGGACTTTTCTGACTAAGAGTTAAAAGGCAAGAGGTAATTTTTATCACAAATCTTATCACAAAGCACAGATCCAAGATGACTGCTGAACACTAGCAAAGTGTTGGCCACATTGGCTTTTATATGTAGCCAAAATTTCAGCCAGCCTCAAGAATAATCAGAGACAGCTCAATTTTGGCTACAATTTATAATCCAAAAAGATTCACTTTTACAGTGCTTTATCAGGTGGTGTTTTTTTCTTTCAAAAATACAAAAATGGACTCTACCTAACATAATCAGAGAAACGATATATAGGGAAGAAAACCATTCAAATACCCTCAATTAAAAGTAAAGGAGTACTTGAATATTAGTGGCTTAAACAAATTAGAATTCAATTTTTCTTAAACAGCAAGAAGTTTGATAGCCTCTGAAGTTGATTCAAAGACTGAGTACCTGTGGTTCTCTTTCTTTTTTCCTCACTGTCACCAAATGGCTGCCAGTACACTGAGCTACATCTACTTTAAAGGCAGGAGGAAGGGAAAAAGGAACGGCAAGTGCCAGCTGCTCCAGTCCTTTTATAAGGAAAATAGATTCAGCTTAAGTCTCACTGGCCAAAAGTCTGTCACTGGATCCCTAATCCTTATCTATAAGGATCATATTATCTATAAGATATCTTATCTATAAAGGAGACTGGAAAAAGTGAACATTTCTCACCATTTATAGGGAACCAAGCAAGAGATAGGGGATTGGAAATAGGCAGCAAGTTAGCCCATTATTTCTCAGCCTTACAGATGTGGACACTTGAGATCATGTAATTCTTTATTTTAGAAGCTGTCCTATGCATTGTAGACTGTTTATAGCATCTCTCCCCTAGTTAAAACCACAACAAGATGTCTTCAGTTTTGCCAAAACTCTCCTGGAGAGCAGGAACAACTAAGATTAGTCTACCCACAGCATCTGCCACGAATGACAGGAAACTCCTAGAATCAAAGACTAAGTGAAAGAGCCAGAGCAATTCTTATATTCTAGAGACCAGAACCTAGAGACAATCTCTACCAGGCAGTTACCTTGGAATCAATCAGGTCTAACTATTTTTAATCTGCTATGGCTCAAGACATAAACCCCAAGACAAAAGAAAAATATTGGCAGGCTCACAAGTCTGTCATTGGTGAGGGAAGGAGAGGGTACCTCGACTGACTCTCCCACCAAGTCTATGGCCAACAAAGAAAGAAAGGATCCCAATATACCTTACTCAAGGCAACTGGGCACAGAGGGCTGTGGTGGAAATGAATACTTGTCAGAATATGTATGCATACTATATGAAGAAGAGGCTTTGCACTACTGATCCTATTTCTGCATGGTAGCAGAGTCCCTTGTCTTAGAAAAGACCATTCTGAAGAGTACTTTTGTTCCAGTCCAGTGTGGCTGTATGAACTTAGGCAAACCCCATTACCTCTTTCAGCATCTCTGTATTCATATATAAAGTAAAGGTTTGAGGCAGTATCTCAAAGATCCCTTCCAGCTCTAACACTCAGCAACTTGACTTCCAGAAAGTGGCTCCAGCTTCTTTCTTCCTCTCATCTGCATGCCCCAGGTTGTTTCATCTCCCAAAGCCAGGCCTTCATTGCCTCAATCTGGGCTGTCTTGACAGTGAGAAACAGAAGGAGGGTTATAGGCTTGAGCAGAAGCTTGGCATAGGATGCATATATGTAGCTTGAAAAATTTTTTGGTCTCACTTGGGACTTTTACTGAATGTATCAAACTCCCAAAACAAATCCCAGCTCAGCTCAGTGGCCTCTGAGCCTCTTGCAGGAATCTGGCTAGGGAAAGTGACCTTCCTTTGTACAACTGGCACCTGCCAGCAAATTCTTGAAAGCCGGTGACAGATTCTATAATGGAAAATCCCACAGTGACCCTGTACTATGGTTTTGATGCTACCTCAACAATGTATTCAGTACAGTGGTAAAGAGGAAAGGAATTGGAGCAAGGGGTGGAGGGAAATGGGGATTAAAAATGTAAATATATGATTACTTTTTAATGACCTTATTACTTGACATCAAATCTGTTTGTATTGACAAATAAGTATGCAAATGTTTATATCAACACTCACTTCATTAAAATAGTAAATGGTTGAAGTTAATATTAGTGCAGCATTGAAATCTTGAGTAGTTTTGATTGCATAGCAATAAGCTACTGATGAGTATCATTATGTACCAATCATACAAAAATGAGCCACCGAAGGCCATATTTCCAAAATTGGGTTGAGCAAGTTTATCCACAAAAACAGAGAGAGATACAAACTAACTGCCAAAGACTTTCCTTGTATTCAAATCTAAGCATAGTTTGAAGGTACAAATCAGGAAACTGCATGTGAAGAAATGCGACTGGACATGTAATTAGGCAATGCATACCCCCAAAGGAAGTATGTACAGATGTTTCAGACTATGGAGACTCCCCTATCCTTTGCGTACCACCCACCTCCATTTTATTAATGTTTTTCCCAAATCATGATTTGTTTAGCTTAAAGACAGATTATCTTGAAAAGGCCATAATCTTTAGAAATCAGCAGGCATGAGTCTGTGATCTGTCTGTTAAGTGGTTAACAATTGGGTCTAATATTCCTGAAGAAAACCAGCATGTGGGCTAAGTTTTTCAGTTTTCCTGCTTCTCAGGTTCTATATTTCTGAACCCTTTATGATGAAAATGTTTATGAGAAATACAATCAATGAGAAAGGTGAGTTGAAAGATGCAAGAAGTCTTAAATGGTCACAGAGCTAGTTGTTGGCTGGAGAATTTTCATAGAAGCTGCAACTGAGATTTTCTTCAGCTAAGAAAGTTGGCTCTTTAGCCTCCATAGTCAGATGTTTTAAAATTTTAGTCAAACCTAGGAAGAGTAGAAGACCTTGGTATATTGGTAAAGTGCTGGGATTTCCCCCAAAAAGTGAATTGTAAATAGGCATTTATTTCTCAACAATGGACGTCTGAACAGGCAGTGTTCAGGCAGTAATCAGGTGTTTACTGAGCACAGACTATGAAGAAGCTACTCATGGAAGCATCTGAAATGAGTACTGCTTGTCAAGTGGGTCCATTTGGGTTGGCAGACAATAGACACCTCTATACAGCAAACGCTAAATTGGGTGGTAGAAGCTAATGATCCACCTGATCAGAAAGAGGGGAGTAGAGAAGGCCGCTGTGACAGGGGTCTGCCTGAACAAGAAGATGAGCTTAACCTTCGACTTTGACTCCCAGATAGGATGGTAATGGGCAAGGAGGAGATGGGGCATTTTTTGACTTCAGGGGGAGCCCAAGGCTGAAGTGGGGAGACCTTTCCCTAAAAGAGTAGAATGGACCAGCAGCCAGGACAGCCACAGGGAAAAAGGGAGAGAGAAATCACATTACAGACCTCCTGACATCGCAGCTACAATTACTATGGATAAGAATGCAGCCACTGGGAGCTGTCTTGTAATGTTTCAGTTTTAAAACAATCTTAAATTTAGAACAAAATTGCAAGAACTGTACAAGGATTAAGTTGCTGACATGCCTGGCCCTACCGCTGCAGAAAGTATTTCCTACAAACAAAAACATTCTTCTACATAATCACCATACAAATATCAAAATGAGGAAATGACACTGTTGCATTGCCACCATCTACTTAATCTTTAGACCCCATTTGAGTTGTGCCAATTGACACAATAACATCTTTTATGGTAAAATGATCCAGTTCAGAACCATATGTTACATGTATTATTTCATTTCATTTGCTTTCTTCTATCTGTACCTGTTTCCTTCATTTTCATGATTGGATTCCCTTGAAGATTACAGACCAGTACTTTTGTAGAATGTCCCTCAATTAGAGTGTGTCTAACACCACTCTTGATTAGATTCATGTAATTCAACCTCAACAAAAAATATCACACAGTGATGCTGTGTTCTTCTTATGGCATCCTATCCAAAGGATTGGAATGTCATTCGTCCTATTCCTAGTGATGTTAACCCTGATCAGAGGGTTGGATTCAGAGAGGACCTGCCAGATTTCTCCACTGTAACGTTACCCTATTTTCCTTCATGGGGAGTCTTTGAGTAGAGGAATAAAGAATTCAAAGTAGTCATCAGGGAAAATTGGACATGTTTTTGCCTCAGGCAAACTAATTAGAGAAAAGACTTGGCCTGGGATGGGCTGGATAGCCAACATAAGGCCCTTGTAGTATGTGAGCTCATGCAGCTCTTTGGTCAAGAGACAATGCATTGTTCTATTTGTCTGACTTTGAACTCCCATCCGGATGTCTTGCCAACACTTCTAACTGGACCTCCTCAGTTTCTCAACAGCAAACCAACTGGTCAAGATTTCAGCGAAAATACAAAGCATGGAAAGTTTCAAAACATGGGGTCAAGTTTACCAGCTCTCTCTGCATCTTTTCTAGAAAACGTGGACTCCAACATGAGTAAAAAATAGGCTTTGGAGCCAGAGTATCATGTGATGGGAGGTCCCCATTTACTGAATTAGCAGAATTTTGTTTTTCTCATAGGAAATATAACCTGTGGGCAAGATTTGAATTGCTTGGCATATTTGACACAAATGTTAGCAGATGTTTATGTGAAAGCAAGAGATAGTAGGCAGGAGAAGAGCATGTTGCCTAAGTAAACTGATATCCAGTGGAGAATCTGAGGAGCTCAGTGTAAATCCTTTTGCTTTGGTTTCCCACTAAACTGTTGTCTCCCCAGGGTCAATGCATATGCATGTTTACATTGAAATGAGTGAGACATGAGGGTTTCAAATGTAGGCTCCAGCACAGGCTATTTTCAAGCAAATTAAGTAATTTAGCTGAGACTATTTCCCATGTAAAATAGGGAAACTAATAATACATATCTCACATGAACTTATAGATAATAGATGAAATAATGCATTAAAATGACGATGCAAAATCTGGGCATAAGATTGGTAGTTAACATTTTAGGTATTGTTTCTTGTGTATTCTTAGACATTTAAGCTAGTATTCTGCAAATAAAAAGCTTCAAGTGATATCCACACCATAGACTCTTACATAATATTAAAAACAAATATACTTAGTGATTATAATAATGCGGCAATGAACATAGGGTGCTTATGTTCTTTCAAATTAGTGTTTTGAGTTCCTTCCAACTGTCCATCAGTAGATGAGAGGATAAAACAACTATAGGATATTTACACAATAGAATACTACATGACCATAAAAAAGAAAATTTTACCCTTTGCAACAATATGGGTAGACCTGGAGACCATTACTCTAAATGAAATAAGCCAGTCAGAGAAAAAACAAATACCATATGATTTCATTTATATGTGGAATCTAATGAACAAAATGAACTAGCAAGGAAAATGGGAACAGTTTCATAAATGGAGAACAGCATGACAGCTAGTGGAGTGGGGGAGATTAAAGAGGCATCAATTGAGCACAAAGGAAAAAGGACTCATGGACATAGACAACAGTGTGGTGATTGTGAGGGGAGGGGAGTATAAGGGGACTAAAAGATAATATAGAAATACAATAGAGATTAAATTAAAAAATAAAATAGATAAAGAACTTTAAAAAGCTATTAAGGCGACAAAAGTCATGATAGAAACTTAATGCATGTTGATAAGTGAAAGAGGCAAGTCTGAAAAGGCTACATACCCTATAATTTCAACCAGATGATATTCTGCAGAAAGGCAAAACTATGGAGACAGTAAAAGATCTACAGTCAGTGATTGAAGAAAGGGATGAATAGGTGGAAAACAAGGGGTGATACTGTAATGGCATATTTGTGTCTTTATACATTTATGGAAACCTACAGAATGTACAACAAAGTGTGAAACATAATATAAACTATGAACTTCATTTAATAATGTATTAGTATTTGTTCATCAATTGTAACAAATGCACCCCACCAGAGAAAGGTGAGAAACTGGACTGGGAGGTGGGTGAGCCGGAAGGGAAACAGTGTATGAGAGCTCTCTGCATTTCTGCTCCATTTTTTTAAAACCTAACACCGCTCTAACAACTAAAGTCTATTTATGTTTTAATGTTCTAAAGTGCTGAGTGAATGAATAGATCTTCCATGTTTTTTAGTGAATACATGACAACATTTCTATCTTCCCTCAATGTCACCTAATTTCAAAAGCCCTATGAGACTCTGTCTCATATGGGATCATTCAAATCTCAGGCTGGCCCCTATCCCATCCTTCCTTACCTTTACTCAGGACCAGTATGAACAAATTCTCAGTCTTTGTGAGACAAATTTACCTGTTCCAGATGGTGCAGACCCATGGGAACATGTAGAGCCATGTCAAGAGTTCGGCTCCCTCCTGCCTCCTTGGTGAGGATCACTATCTGAGGTAGACACAAACCTTTGTGGTGGCTCTGTCACCTTCATTCTTCTTGGATGGTGCTTTCACTAGAGAAGCACAGTGAGCCATAATGCCCTCCACTGGCCCAAAGAACTTTTCCTCCCAATACCCTGGGCACATTCAGGGGACATCCTGCCCTTCCTGTATTTATGGTTATTGACTAGGGGAAGTCAAATTTCTGCTAGTGACCAGGAATGAAATTTCTTTTAGCGGTCCCATCAATCTAACTCAAAGGTACCAGATGCTCTTAGGCTGCTCTTCTCATTGACCTCTCCGTCCCTAGAAACACTCTGGAATAGATCAAGTCCACTTCTGAGCTATACCACTCCCACTGCCTTGAGGCAGAACCTCTGTTATCAACATGACAGAGAAGGGCAATCACTGGGCAACGGGATCTGATGTCTCAAACTGTTGTGTCCAAAAAGGAGTGGCAAGCCCTGTCCACTACTCACCAAGATAAATCTAAGGACCATATTACACGGTAAATAAACCACAGGATTTGGGAGTGGAAACATACCATTTTAAGTCCTACCCTTGCCTCTGCTAACTATAGGACTATGTTTCCAACAGCTTAACTCTTTTAGCCTCAACATATTCAGCTAAAAAGGGAAATAATTGCCTTGGTGGTGTTTATTATTTTATATAAGATAGTATTACAGCTAAAATTTACTGAGAGCTTACTCTGTAAAAGGCACTGGGCTATGTATTTTATAGGCATTACTTTATTTACTGCTTTATAACACTTCAAGATAAGGAGTGTACATGGTAGAAAAGAGACACACTATAAAAATATCCTCAAATATATTGCATCGGAAACAACCATTTTCGACTTATCAAAACAGCCATTTCCAATGATGCAGCATATTAAAGGGGCCAAAAGGTTTCCAAACTAGAGATTTAGGCCTGTAGGAAGCAGGTTAAAGTAGGATCCAAACCAGTAACTAGACAGCCACTCAGGTGACAGCTAGAAAAGCAGAGGACAAGACTGTACCTCAAAGTTTCTGAAATTGTAGTACCAAGTAATAAACTGAGGCAGAAGCTCTGGTGCACTGCAAAAAAGGAACTAACCAGACCCATCATAAAAGCTCTTGACCAGTGATTGTTAAACTTAAGCTGATATCTGAGCTACATAAAAGACTTATTAGAACACAGATAGCTGGGCCCAACCCCAGAGTCTCTGATTCAGTAGGACCTGAGTGAGGCCTGAGAACATGCATCTCTAAAACATTCCCAGGTGATGTAGATGCTGCTTGTCTGGGAAGCACACTTTGAGCCACATGGTAAAGCAAAGATTGCAAACCAGGACTCTAAAAACTAAATTCAACTTCCAGTCTTGTTTTACTTTTTTTACACTGGTTTATATAAAAATTATTTTTTATACTTGGAAATCAAGAGATTCCACATAAAAATTCAGATTTCCACCTTTAGAAACTGAGAGAATCTAGAAACCTACATTTTCATGTCATACTCACTGGATGGAGTGGGTGATGTTGTTCCTGTTAGATGGGATCTGTTTCATCAGGCTCTTGGAGTGGACATGTCACCTATATTCCCCCAAGCCTAGCATTTGCAAGTACAGTTGTCAATGCAGAGTTAACATCTGTATTTTAGTTCACTGTTCTTTACTTTCATATAGGCTTTAAATTATTTCATTAGCCAGATTTTAGTACCAGAACCTAGGCCAGAGGAGGAAATGCCAGTTGGGCCAGAAAGTTTTATTTAAATTGGTATTAATCTTCAGACTCATGTGGAGAACCTATTACATGCCTGTGTTCTTCCACAAATGTCTCACTTCTACAACAGGAAAACAGACCAAATAATTGGCCTGGAAATCCAGCTGATTATATATTTTTTAAACCTCTTAAAAGCCTCAATCATACGAGTGGTGTCACAATTGTTAATGTATTGAAGTTGAAGTATAAACTCAAAATAGTAGCTGCAGAAAGTCAGGGAGAAATATCTAGGAGCATTTAGCGGGAGGCTGATAGACAGACTCTGATCCCCTGCTTGGTACAAACATGTTGATTTTTCTCCAGGACCCTGCTCTGGAAGTTATGACATCAGGGTTGACTGGGAATAAAATGGGTTTCATATTCAGGAGACCTGCAGCACCACTGTGACAGAGCCTGTCCAGGGTCTAAGTCTTCTATATGGGATTTTGTTCTTACTTGATTTATTTTCCAGTGTTCTTCTTGTTTAGTAACCCTGTGGTAGAAAATTAGTCAGTTCCTAGTGAACTTTGTATAAGGTTTATACAAGGTGAATGTGAGTCTTGATGCCACTTCGGTGCATAGGCACTTTTTCCTGTTTTATTGAGATCTACATTTCAAGATTTGAACAATGTAAGTATTTTAAGAAAGGTACAGTGTAGAATGCATGAGAGTCAAGAGATGGCCACATCAGAGTCCTCACTGCTCAGATTGTGGTCTGAGGACCTGGAGCATCTGCATTTCCTTGGGAGTCTCTCGTAAATGAGGAATCACAAGCCCAAGGCAACCAAATTGGAACCTGTAGGATAACAAGATTCCTGAGATTTATTTGTGAAATCAATCTTGGGGAAACACTGCTTTAAACCAAGTATTAGATGTAGAAAACGTGACATCTCAGAAGAAACTGGGATCATTAATACTCTGTTTAAAAAAAGAAGAAGAAGTAAAGAAGAGAAAAGGAAAAGAAAGAAGAGAAAAGAAAAAATGAAAACATTCTGAAAATGTGGCCTGCATGTAATTTTCAAGTTGGAGAATCCCTTGTAAAGTAATATCAAAATATTTCATGAATCCACACATGATATAGCTATATATTAGTGTTCATTTATTTTTTAAAAACATTGATGAGTAACACTTTTAAATGACTGTGTACATTATTAATCAGATCATCAGCGCAACTTGGAAAATATTCATATGTTTATGTGTATCAGAGAATATTTGTTCAGTCCTAGTAGTGATGCTTGCACACATATGGATTATGTCAGCCCTTGTAACTTCACAACACACAAAGTAGGAAATACTGGTCTAGAGAAAAAATTATCAATAAATTGTGATAGGATTTATTTCTTTCTTGTGAAAGAAATCTAGCACATTTGAAAATGACATACCCCCAAAAGTTTTGAACAATGGACTATGTTCAACTTCCCAAACCTAATTAATACCCTATAGCAGTTATTCTTAAACTTTAGAGGGAATCACTTGGATACCTGTTAATATAGAGAGGCCCAGACCTTCACCTATTTCGATGAGCCTGGGCCTTGGTATTCCTCATTTGCCTTCCAGCTATTTCCAACTCACACCCAGGTTTGAGAAGCACCATTCCGGAGACATTTCAGGCCAGATACTTCTGGGAACTGTCATGTGCACTGTAAGGTGTTTTAACAGCATCTTTGGACTCAGCCCACTACATGCTCATAGCAACTTCTCTAGTTGTTGGAACCAAAATGTCTCCAGTCATTGCATGTGTCCCCTGGGGGGAAAATCACTCCTATTTGAGAACTACTGGCCTAGAGGAAGACATACGAATTGTATATTGGGTTCCTGGAGTGACAATGAGTTTGGCTGAGATCTGCATAGGACCAACAGTACCAGAGAGCTGAATGATGGCTTTATTCATTCTTATCAATCATCCTGGCCCTGCCTGATTGTTGGTAGCTAAGATTATGGGTCCCAGACTATGAAAAAATTATAGTCTACTCTGAACTTGACACATTGAGACTAACCCAGCTAAATGATTCAAACATTACTTTGTGGTTTGGGTTCAACTTAGATGTGATCTGTAAGGCTCACCCAGGCATTTGTCTTATGCCAGGACTGAATCACATGTGTCACACAAAGACCAGACCACTAACTATCCCTTAAAAAAAAGCTTTTTCTAAAGCCAATATTCAACCTGTGTTTGAAAATTGTATTTTATATAGATGAAAACATAGATTTTCATTTTGTTTTGAATTAGTACTGCAAACAGCTGGCTCTGTTCTTTCAAGTGGAGACCTTAGCTCCATTTGTTAACTCTGTTTCTGATATTTCACCTATCCTTTATTTACTTAACAGAGTTTGACAGGAAATCTCAGAGAGATGATATATCTTCATTAATAGGGTAACTGGGGGAACATATTCTAAGGTTTCAAGTGGAATAGAATAATAACTTACATCTTTGACATTTTTGTCAGTTACCATCCCATTTAATAGCATCCAACAGAGCTTCCCTTCAACCTATGAAGTCTTTATGAGCATTTTGTAGCAAAGCACTCTTTTGTATTTTTGAGGTGATTCAGGCCCATTACACCATTATCACTAGGTATTGGTGTAAATTAAAAGGGTTTGTGAGGAAGGCAACCTGAAACCCCTAAAACCAATAATCAGATATAAATCAAATAGCTATGAAGAATTAAAGTGCATCAAGCTGGATTTCTGGATGAATCTGGAGACTTAAGGGTCTAAGACATCTTCCTCCTCAAGGATACCAGCATTTATTGAACTCAAAGTAGATAAAGAGAGGTCTGACTTCTAAAAATGTAAACTTTCACTTTGTTCTAGTTCGACGGTAGTTATCACTAACTATAGGAAGTATCACCTAAAGATAGAAGCTCCTCATGTTATTAAGCATAAATACACTTTCTTCTTTGTACGACATCAGGAAAAAAATCATGAAAATAAGCCAGAGGCTCATCTGTTAGGAATCCCTTTATTGTTTAATAGCTTTTTACACTGGCATTCAAAGAAATACTAGCATACATTGAGTACTCTTTTTGTTTTTAGGCAGATGGATGGTGGTGGCTTATTTTATTTTATTTTATTTTTTCTATCTTCCACCCCCTCACTTTTGGCAAGCATCAGCTTGTTCTCTGTATCTATGGGTCTGTTACTATTTTGATTTTTTATTCATTTGTTTTATTTTTCTAAAACTCCACATTTAAGTGAAATCATGTGGTATATGCCTTTCCCTGTCTGACTTATTTCACTTAGCAGAATACCCTCTAGTTCCAACCATGTTATTGCAAATGGCAAGATTTTATTCTTTTTTATTTCTGAATAATATCCCATCGTAATTATATATATGTCACCTCCTCTTTATCCATTCATCTATCAAAGGACACTGGTTGTTTCCACATCTGGGCCACCAGGAACAATACTGCAGTGAACATAGATAGGGGTACATATATCTTTTCAAATTCGTGCTTTATATTTAGATAAATACCCAGAAGTAAAACTGTTGGATCATAAGATAGTTCTGTTTTTCATTTTTTGAGGCACTTCCATACTGTTTCTCACAATGGCTGCACTAATTTACAATCCCACCAATAGGACACCAGGGTTCCCTTTTCTCCACATTCTCGCCAGCTTTTATTGTTGTTTTATTTACTGATGATAAATATTCTGATATGTGTGAGGTGATACTTATTGTATTTTTAATTTTAATTTCCCTGGTGATTAGTGATGGTGAGCAACTTTTTATATGTCTATTGGCCATCTGTATATCTTCTTTGAAGATATACAGATATCTCCAAATATGTTCAGGCCTCTGGCCATTTTTTAAATTGGACTGTTAGTATTTGTAGTGTTAAGTTGTATGAGTTTCTTATATATTTTAAATATTGACTCTTTATTAGATATGTCATATTTTAATATATTTTCCCATTCAGTAGGTTGTTTTTTCATTTGCTAATAGTTTCCTTTGTTGTGCCAAAACCTTTTACTTTTTTGGAGTCCCATTAATTTATGTTTTTCTTTTGTTTCCCATGACTGAGGAGACATATCACAAATGATATTGCTAAAAGTTTTGGAACTTCCGGCCAAGATGGAGGCATAAGTGGAAATGCTGTGCCTCCTTGCACAACCAAAATTAAGAACAACAAAGATTGAGAAACAAAAACACAACCAGGACAGAAAATTGAACTATACAGAAGTCCAACAACCATTCATCTAGACCCATACCATCCAGACCAGTAAGAGGAGTCTGAGGCCTGCTGAGAGGAGTCACGGCAGGAAAAGGCAGTGGCTGGCAGACCTGGGCACAGGGAGGAAACGAGCAGACCCAGAGAGACACACAAGGTGGTTGGCTGACCACAGTCACACATTCGCATGCAGATAAACCAGGCAAAAACAGACCATGAAACCCAGGGCCCCAGTGATGGGAAATAAAGCCTAAAAGCACCGATTGAAAAGATGCCGGGAGAGACTCTCAGCCTCACAGGAGAATTAGTTGGAAAGACCCACAGGGTCCTATAATGTACACAAACTCACCCACCTGGGAACCACATTAAAGGGGCCCAATTTACTTGTGGGAAGCAGCAAAAGGGACTGAAATCTGAGAGAGAGCAGAGCAAGTGCCATTGCTCCCTGTCCCTACATAGAGTGTCACAACCCAGCTACTGAGTTGCCCTGCCCTAGTGAACACCTAAGGCTCCAGCCCTCATACATAACAGGAGAGACCTGACCAAAACATTATGGCTCAAACAGGAGAAGAAATCAAAGCCCCAGAGCCAATACCTTTAAGCAACCAAGAGATAGCCATCCTATTGGATGCCCAGTTCAAGACACTGGTGATCAGGATGCTCACAGAACTGGTTGATTTTGGTCAAAAATTAGATAAAAAATTAAGGCTACGCTATTTCTCTATTTTCTCTACACATTTTTCTATTTTTAAGTGAAATGACAGAAAATGCACGGGGAACCAATAGTAATAGAAAGAAAACTGGGACTCAAATCAATGTAGTGGACCCGAAGGAAGAAAGAAACAACCAAACAGAAAAGAAGGAAGAAACAAGAATTCAAAAAAATGAGGAGAGGCTTAGGAACTTCCAGGACATCTTTACGTGTTCCAACATCTGAATTATAGGGGTACCAGAAAGGGAAGAGGAAGAGCAACAAGTGGAAAACTTATTTGAATAATAATAATAATAAAGGAGAACTTCCCCAGTCTGGCAAAGGAAATAGACTTCCAGGGACTTCCACCAAGATGGAGGCATAGGTGGATAAGCCGTGCCTTCTCACACAACCAAGTATAGAGACAACTAAATATTAGCAACAGAAAACACAGCCAGAACCCAGAACATTGAACTTTTCGGAAGTCTGTTAACAACAAATTCTTCAGCCTGACCGGTAAGGGGCGAAACCAGCAGCTGGTGGAGTGGGGTTGCACAGGAAAACTCGGTCAGATGAACTCAGGCACGTGGAATCCAGGAGCAGGGTTGGACCTAGTGAGCGACGGAGCTAGTGACCAAGCGAGCAACCACAGGGAAACAGTGAGAGAGCAGGGCTGCGGATTGACTGTGGTCGCCCACTGGTGCTCGGATAGACAAGCAAGGGAGTGGGCGGTTGGACCAGGACCCAGCCAGTCCCGCGGCAAGCAGCAGGGAGGGCGCCACCATTTTCCAGCTCTGACCACGCCCCCACATGCAACATCACAACCCAGCGACCTGGTAGTCCAAGGCTCCGCTCCTCACACTTAAAGGGCACGAACAGACCAAAAATGGCTCAAGAAGATCTCAAAGCCCCAGAGCCTATAAATCTAAGCGATGAAGAAATAGCAAAACTCTCAGACACACAGTTTAAAACACTGGTGATCAGGATCCTCACAGAACTGGTTGATTATAGCCACAAATTAGACAAATATATGAAGGCAAAACTAATTGAAATGAAGGGAATTGCACAGGAAACCAATAGCAATGAAAAGGAAACTGGGACTCAAATCAATGGAGTGGACCAGAAGAAAGCAAATAATGGCCAAACAGAAAAGAGTCAAGAAGCAAGAATTCAAAGAAATGAGGAGAGTCTTAGGAACCTCCAGGACATCTTTAAACGCTCCAACATCCAAATTATAGAGGTACCAGAAGGGGGAAAGGCACAGCCACCAGTGGAAAACTTATGTGAACAAATAATAAAGGAGAATTTCCCCAATCTGGCAAAGGAAATAGACTTCCAGGAAATCCAGGAAGCTCAGAGAGTCCCAAAGAAGTTGGACCCAAGAAGGAACACACCAAGGCACATCATCATTACATTAGCTAAAATTAAAATGAAGGAGAGAATCCTAGAAGCAGCAAGAGCTAAGGGGACAGTCACCTACAAAGGAGTCCCCATCAGACTGTCAGCGGATTTCTCAAAAGAGACCTTCCAGGCAAGAAGGGGCTGGAAAGAGGTATTCCAAGTCATGCAATCCAAAGACCTACAACCAAGATTGCTCTATCCAGCAAAACTTTCATTTAGAATGGAAGGACAGATAAAGTGCATCTCAGATAAGATCAAATTCAAGGAGTTCATCATCACCAAGCCCTTATTATATGAAATGTTAAAGAGACTTATCTAAGAAAAAGAAGTTAAAGAAACATGAACAGTGAAAGGAAAACAAACTCACAGTTATTAACAACCACACCCAAAACAAAAGCAAACTAAAAGGACAGCTAGATCAGGAGTGGAAACATAGAAATGAAGATCTCAAGGAGGGTTAGCAACAGGGGAGTGAGAGGAGGAGAAGGGGGAGAAGGTACAGAAAATAAGTAGCATAGACAGTAGATAGAAAATAGATGGGGGGGCAAGAATAGCATGGGAAATATAGAATCTAAAGGACTTGAGACACATGGTCATAAACTAAAGGGGGGTAATGGTGGGGACGGGGTGGGTAAGGTGGAGGGGAATGAAGGGGGGAATAGAACAACTGTAACAGCATAATCAATAAAACAATTAAAAAATACAATAAAAAAAATAGAAATAGACTTCCAGGAAGTCCAGGAAGCTCAGAGTCCCAAAGAAGGAGGACCTGAGGAGGAACACACCAAGGCACATCGTAATTACATTACCCAAGAGTAAAATGAAGGAGAGAATCCTAGAAGCAGCAAGAGCTAAGGGGACAGTCACCTACAAAGGAGTTCCCATCAGACTGTCAGCTGATTTCTCAAAAGAGACCTTACAGGCAAGAAGGGGCTGGAAGCAAGTATTCCAAGTCATGACAGGCAAGTACCTATATCCAAGATTGATCTATTCAGTAAAGCTTTCATTTAGAATGGAAGGGCAGATAAAGTGCTTCTCAGATAAGGTCAAGTTAAAGGAGTTAATCATTACCAAGTCCTTATTATATGAAATGTTAAAGAGACTTATCTGAGAAAAAGAAGATAAAAAATATGAATAGTGAAAGGACAGCAAACTCACAGTTATTAACAACCACATCTAAACCAAAAGCAAACTAAGCAGACAGCTAAAACAGGAGTGGAGCCACAGAAATGGAGATCACATGGAGGGTTAGCAACAGTGGTGTGGGAGGAGGAGAGATTTGGAGAAGTACAGAGAATAAGTAGCATAGATGGTGAGGAGAAAATAGAGGGAGGGCAAGAGTAGTGTGGGAAATGTAGAAGCTAAAGAACTTATAACACATGGACATGAACTAAAGGTGGGGAATGTGGGTGGGAGGGGGTGTGCAGGGTGGAGGGGAATGAAGGAGGGAAAATGGGACAACTGTAATCAATAAAATATATTATAAAAAAAGAAAAAATATTGCTAAAAGTAAGGTCAACAAGTTTACTGTCTATGTTTTCTTCTAGGAGTTTTATGGTTTTAGGTCTTACATTTAAGTATTTAATCCATTTTGAGTTTAGTTTTGAAAGCATAAGAAAATTAATTTTTAAAGATTTTAATTATTTACTTTCTGAGAGGAGAAGGGAAAGAGGGAAAGAAACTATGTGTAAGGGAAACATCCACTGGTTGCCTCTCACATGTCCCTGACTAGGGACCAGGCCCACAACCCAGGCATGTGCTCTGACTGAGAATTGAACAGGCAACTCTTTGGTTTTCAGGCCAGCACTCAATCAACTGAGCCACACCAGCCAGGGCAGTATAAGAAAATTACTTTTTATGCATCTATCTTTCCAGCCTTTCCAAACCATTTTTGAGTAAACTATCTTTATGTCATCATATGTTCCTACCTCCTTTGTCATAGATTAATTAACCAAATAAGTGAGAATTTATTTCCAAGTATCCATGGATCTATTCTAGTCCATGGATCTGTATATCTGTTTTTATGGTAGTACTATACTGTTTTGATTATTTTAGTCTCATACATAGTTTGATATCAGGTAGCATGAAACCTTCCACTTTGTTCTTTGTCAAAATATCTTTGGCTACTTGGGGTCTTTTGTAATTCCATATAAACTTTAGAATTATTTATTATGATTCTGATAATAATGATATTAGTATTTTAATAAGTATTGCATTGAATCTTTATATTGTTTTAGGTTGTAAGGACATTCTAACAATATTAATATTTCCAATCATGAACACAGAAATTATATATTTCAATCTATTTATATTTTCTTCAGTGTCTTACAGTTTTCAGTGTACAGATCTTTCACTTCCTTGCTTATATTTATTCCTAGGTATTTTATGCTTTTTGATGCAATTGTGAATGGGATCATTTTCTTAATTTCTCATCATCATTCATTATGGGTATATAGAAATGAAACATATTTCCACATATTCATTCCATATCCTGCAACTTTTTGTTTATTAATTCTAGTAGGGTTTTCTATATACAGTATCATGCCATCTTCAAATAATAACAGTTTTACTTTTTTCTTTGCAATTTTGATGACTTTTACTTCTGTTTCTTTCCTGATTGCTCTGTCTAGGACTTCCAGGGCTAGGTTGAATAAAAGTAGTGATTGTTGACATTCTTGTCTTGTTTTTGATCTTACAGAAAAAACATTCAGCTTTTCACCACTGAGTATAATATTGACTGTGGGCTCATTATATACAACCTTTATTATGATATATATTCTTTTTATACTCATTTTGTTGAGAGCTAAAGGTTGTCTTACATCTATATTTTCACAGTCAAATTATGAAGATAAGCCTTGCAAGGTGGGGAGAATTTCCATCCATCTATCTCATGCTTCTACCATTACTCATGGCTCCTATTCTGTCTAAAAAGTGTCTCCAATAATTGATAATACAAAGAACATGATACAAAGTAACAATGTAATTTATAGCAGAGAGATAAAACTGAGAGGAAGACCATTTACCTTAAAATCTTATTAATAAAAAAGTAATTATGAGGGTTGGTTCTAATTAGAATATTCACTTAAAATGAAGATAGAATGGCAGGGACTTCATTCTTTGACTTGAAATGTTATGTGCTTTTCCCAAGTAGGATGTTAATACCTTTATTTTTAAGATGGTGTCATTTAGAAATCAATTACAGTTGATTTTCTCCTCCATATTTATAAAGTCATCTATCAGGAGAAAATTTGTACTTTATGCAATTTTACATTTTATTTTATAGTGCATGTTAAATGGCTAATATGTGCATAAATACAGTTGGTGAAATAATGTCCTTCCCCAAAAAGATATATTTAAGTTCTAACAACCTTATTTGGAGATAAGATTTTCACAAATTTAAGTAAGTTAAAGATAAAGTCATACTGTATTAGAGTCCTACAACCACTGATTAGTGGCCTTATAAGAAGAAGAGACGAGACACACAGATAACACACACACAAAAGTGAAGTGAAGACGAAGGGAAAAAAACTGGGGTGATGCAGCTGTAAGTCAAGGAAGGCCAAGGAACAACCAAAAACTAGAAGGGAGACATGGAACATTCTCTGAGTCTCCGAAAGTAACCAACCATATGCTCTCTTAATCTCCGACTTCCAGCCTTCTGAACCATGAGAGAACAAATTTTGTTATTTTTAAGCCACCCATTCATGATGATTTGTTTGGCAGCCCTAGAAACTAATACTACCTATATATCTTTTTTGGTTTAATATGAAAAATAAGTGTGCTTTTATTTGATGTAACACTTAAAATTTGTGAGTGGTTAAAAAGACTAAATTAAACCTTGTATCAAATTTAAATAAGCTTTAAGATGTTTTTTATACTAAAACCAAAAATAGATATTTTATTTAATTTTAACATACAAAAGTTGATTTCTTTAATCATAAACCAAATAATATAATTTTCCCTTTAAAAGTACATGTTCTAAAAGTCAGTCTTTAGGCAACCTAGAACATAAACCCTAATAAATAAAACTACCAGAGCAACAATAACAAATGAAAATCCACTAATAAACAAAACAAAAAAAACTAAAGCAAATATAATCACTTAAAATAATTGTCACATACTGTTATTGCTCCCTCCTCTTAACTTGTTCATCTTTTAAAATCTCATTCAATAATTATTTATTCTTATTTAATATATATTTTAACAATCTAGGTCATTTGCATATAGCAAGTAAATATATTAGTTAGTGAAAATATTCATATAGAATATATTAAGAACATACATTTCTGTTAAAAAAACAGTCATTGAGAAGGAAGAAAGAAACATTTTGAAGAAAATGTTGTATAATTGTGGATGTTTATAGTCCTAACCAGAGTCATCAAGAAAATCTAATTTTATGTTTCATATCTTGAGAAATGAAAAGTCAACCCTGGCTGGAGCAGCTCAGTGGATTGAGCCTGGGTCTGCAAACCAAAGGGTCACAAGTTCAATGCCCAGTCAGGGCACATGCCTCAGTTGCAGGCCAGGTCCTCAACAAGGGGCGGGTGAGAGGAACCACATATTCATGTTTCCCTCCCTCTCTTTCTTCTTTTCTTCCCCTCTCTCTAAGAATAAATAAATAAAATCTTTTTTTAAAAATGCAGAAAACTTGTAGGACAGTGTCTGCTGGAAATGTTAAATATAGACATGTTAAAGTTGTTTCTTAACAAAATAATTTTAATTATCTGGACATTTTGCTTATATGCAGCACACATTGTCTCTCAGTTTTTCTGATTACAAGTATTACTTTAGATACCAGAAAATAACATTTAAATTTGAAACAATTTTTAAAATTAATTTCTCCTTATTTTGAAAATTCTTATTAATGTAAATGGGTTTCTCTGTAATCTGTGTTGATATTTAAGGTGCTTACATAACCATATGGAAACCAAGATGAAAATTCCTGTTTACATTTCTTGAACATTTTACATATTTTTTAAAGTTCAAATTTTTTCATGTTAAAAAGTGTTCTTGTTTATAACATGCATAAATATGTTTCTCAGGAGAGTAGTTTTCATAAATGTCTGTTTGCTTGAATTAAAAGGCAATTCTTTGAATTCAGCTTCTGAGATAGTCTTGTAAGTTTTGGTACCATGCAAGGTAAGGCAAGTCATTGAATCATCTTTTGTGAAGATAACTAGTAACTAGTCACCAGTTCATTGATCTGAGATTTGCTTGTTTTTTTTTCAGACCTTCGGACCAACAATGTTTGAAATCATAAGTATTTTTTCCATATAGAGTTTCGACCACCACCTAGAGGTTTTATACTAGTGGTTTTACAAAGAAATTTAGATGGCAGGTATTTTTTTATGTTTGTTTGTTTCAGTCATATTTGACACTGTCTTTAAATTGGGGTTTCTTTAGGCAAGGTACATGGTGAGTCCTCCTCTGTCCTCACTGCTTTCTACTGTCTTATGCAAGCCTGTTTTGTTCATTTACATTTCCTGTCTGCTTCTCCCTCCCAGGCATCTAAGTTTTTTATTCTGGCTACAGCATATTTTCTAACCATTAGTGACAAAGATGCCAGTTTCTTCTAAGTGTGGAATTAGATCTTGCTCCTTGGAGAAACATTCAGATCTTCAAATGCATACGAAAATGTAGGCGTGTACCTTAATTTTGCTCTAGTCAAAAGCTCACCAGAAAAGCCAAGCTCATCAGAAAAGCCAAGCTCTACCAGGAGGCCTCCAGATACCTCACAGAACTGAGCAGGAAAGGACTCAGTGAGTCTTTCCTGGATTCCCCTTTGTTCTCTCTAGTATTTGATGCCATAACATGAAGCAACTGAGCTTGTTGAGTATACACTATTTTAGATCATGCTAATACCACTACTGAACAAATAATGTAGGGGCAATTTACTGAGTAGGTCTGGCCTAGCAAGGTACATAACCTGGAATACTCATCTTGAAAATATTGCAGCAGAAAGGAGAGCATGGGGATTAATGTTTAAAATTAGAAGTTGATTCTACTTCTTGGACAAAATTGAGATTGACAAATTGAGGTTTATCTACATAACCCTTTAAACAAAGATGTAGTTCTGAATCAAAATTAGGGACGTGGAAAAAAATAAAGTTGAGAATTTGGTCCTGATTAATTTCTTAAAGAAAACTCTTCAAACAGAATAAAACATAAGAAAGAAAGATATATAGGATCAGCTGTCTTCTTGAGCTATTTTGGGCTGATTGCTGGCAAGCATCATTTTAGCCACACATTTTTCTTGAGAAGATGACTTCTGCATGTTCTATAACTTCTGAGATCATTAAAACTTAAATTTGGGATCCAAGACCCTAAACCACTTAATTTTCTGTGAGCTAGTGAACCAAGGGTTTCCTAACCAGTCATTCCAGAATTAGAATTAAGTTGTCTATAAAATGCTGACCTCAGAGCATTTCTCCATCGTTAGGCTTGATATGTTCTGCATGAAAAGTAGGTTAGTTAAAGCAGATCACAGATTAATTAAAACAGATAAGAATCTCTTCTGTAGCAGCATTGCTCAAACAAAGTATTTCCAGGATTTACATGCTTAAAAGTAGGAAACGCTGATGAAGGAAATAAAAAGAGGCAAATAAATGGAGAGACATGCTGCGTTCATAGACTAGGAGACCTAATGTAGTAACAATACAATTCTTCCCAAATTAGTCTATATGTTTAATGTAATTCCTATCAAAATCCAAACACATAAACATGGATAAGGTTATTATAAAATTTTATATGGAGAGACACAGGCCTTAAAATAGCTGAAAGATTCTGACAAAAAGAATGAAGTGAAAGCAGCACTTAGCTGATATCAAGGCTTGCTATATGGCTACAGTTACACAGGAAGCATAGTTGGTGTAGGGGCAGGCACAAGAGCAGTGGGACAGAATACAGGACAAATAGATCCACACAGATATGCCCAACTGATTGTTGGCAAAGGTATAAAATCAATTCCGTAGATGAAGAATAACCTTTTCAACAGATGTTGCCAGAGCAATTGGACATTTTCAGGCAAAAATATTAAAAGGTGAACCTAAGCTTAACACCTTATGTAAAAATTAACTAAAAATGTATCATATACTGCCCCCATCCTGACTACCAGTCAAGGTGGCAGCGTAGGCAGACATGGCTCATCTCTTCACATGACCACATCAAAATTACAACTAAAATATAGAACAATCACTACTCAGAATCAACAGAAATTAAGTTGAATGAAAGTCTGGCAACTATGGAATTTAAGAAACCACATTTATCAAGACTGGCAGGAGGAGTGCAGATATGGAATGGGCTGGTCCCACACCCACATGTGGTGGATAAAATTGCGGAAGGATATCTCCAGAGAAGGAGTCCCAGCCCCACACCAGGCCTCCCAGCCCAGGGTTCCAGTGTCACAAAGATAAGTCTCCATAACTTTTGGCTGCTAAAACCAGCAGGGACTGAGTTGGTGGAAGAAACTGCTAGTGCACCAAGCACTTACTCTTAAAGAACCCACACACAGATTCACTTACTCACACTCACTCCCTCTGAGTTCCATCACCAGGGTAGCAGCTTGAAAGGAACCTGGGGTATACAGGGATAAATGGAAGTGTCCGGCATCAAGGCAAGCAAAAGCCATTGTCCCTTTTCTAAACCCACCCAACTCCACAGAACCAACAAGCTGGTGCTATATTTGAGGTTCTATCAACCTGGATAACATTGTTTGACCAGCTTTGGAGAGCCCCAGAGACTTCACCCCACCCAATTTACAGGCCATCCAAGCTGTTTTTCTATATAAATGGCTGGTCTTGGCTCATGCTTCACAACTTCCTAAATCCTATCAAACAAGCAACAGTTGGCCTCAGTGAGCCCAAGGCCCAGCCAGCAATAGCAATAGCCAGTCTAGGTTCACAGCTTGGTTTCGCCTGAGAATCTCCAAGCCCAGCACAAGTAGCAGCCATCTCAGATTGCTTATAAAGCTCAGGAAGGGTGGCCCCTGGCAAAATACAGGTGTGGGGGCTGACATTGGCCTGCACCACCCAGGAAACCCCAGGGCCAGCACACTCAGTGGACAGCTAGAGACCACATCAGAGCACCTTCACCCTGCCACCATACAGCTGATCCTCCATGGAGGGCAGAGTTTGGTGGTCAGTGGTCACAGCCAATCCTTCCAGCTGCCTAGTCTGAGTAAATCCCTCCCATTGATCTGCCAAGAGCAACCAAATCTCAACTACAAAAGTAGAATGTGCTCAGACCAAATGAAGAGCATACCTCAAATAAACAGCTTGGGTGATAGGGGAGGCTATGCCATTGGATCCTGCAGGACACCTACTACATTAGGTCACACTACCAAGATAGGAAATAATAGCAGCTCTACCTAATACAAGAAACAAATACAGAGAGGCTGTCAAAACAAGGAAACAAAGAAACATGACCCCTATGAAAGAACAGATAAATCTCCAGAAAAAAGATCTAAACAAAATGAAGATTAGAAAGCTATCAAATACAGACTTCGAAATAATGGTTTTAAGGATGCTCAAGGAACTTAGTGAGGACCTCAGCAGTTTAAAAAAGATCCAGTCAAAACAAAAAATATACTAATTGACATAAAGAAAAATTTACAGGGAAACAACAGTAATGTGGGTGAAGCTAAGATTCAAATCAATGACATAAGGAATAAAAAAAAACAACCAATTAGAACAACAAGAAATAAAAGTAATAAAAAATGAGGATAGTATAAGCAGCCTCTGGGACAACTTCAAGAACTCCAACATTCACATCATAGGGATGCCAGAAGGAGAAGAGAAACAGCAAGAAATTGGAAGTCTATTTGAGAACATAATGAAAGAATACTTCCCTAATTTGGTGAAGGAGATAGACATGCAAGTCCAGGAAGCACAGAAAGTCCTGATAAAGATGGATGCATAGAGTCCCACTCCAATACTCATCATAATTAAAATGCCAAAGATTAAAGATAAAGAGAGAACGTTAAAAGCAGTGAGAGAAAAGAAATCAGTTACCTGCAGGGGAGTTCCCTAAGACTATCATCTGATTTCTCAAAGACTAGGAGGGATTGGCAAAACATATTCAAAATCATGTAAAGCAGGGACCTACAGCCAAGATTGCTCTACTCAGCAAAGGTATCATTTAGAATCAAAAAGTGGATAAAGAGGTTCCCAGACCATTAAAAACTAAAGGAGTTAATCATCACCAAGCCATTATTATATGAAATGTTAAAGGAACTTATTTACAAAAAACAAAATTAAAACCATGAACAATAAAATGGCCGAAAATACAAATCTATCAACAATTGAACCTAAAAAAACAAGCTAAGCAAACAAGAACAGAGTCAGAATCATGGATACAGAGAGCATTATGATGGTTGCCAGATGAGAAGGGAGGTGTGGGGGAATGGGTGAAGAGATGAGGGCATTAGGAAGTACAATAGGTAGTTACAGAATATCCATGGGGGTATAAAATACAGTATAGGGAATGGAGTAACCAAAGAACTTATAAATGAACCATGGACATGAACAATGTTGGGGGGATTACCTGAGGGAGGTGGGGTGCTGGGTGGAGGAGGGCAAAGGGGGGAAATCAGGACAACTGTAACAGTACAATCAATATAATATAATTTTTAAATATCATATACTTAATTAGAAAATGTAAAACTATAAAACTTTGAGAAAAAGTGCATAGCAAAATTTTTAGGATCTCGAAACTAGGCAAAGAGTTCTAAAATTAACATCAAGGATATGACCCATAGAGTGAAAAATTAATAAAAATACTTAATCCAAATTAAAAACTTTTGTGACTCTCAAGATGGCAGTGTTAGAAAACAATCATCTTAAATGAGAATAGCTGAGCCTTGGCTGGTGTGGCTCAGTGGACTGAGCGCCAGCCTGCTAACCAAAGGGTTCCCAGTTCGATTCCCAATCAGGGCACATGCCTGGGTTGTGGGCCAGGTCTCCAGTAGCAAGTGTGTGAAATGCAACCATACATTGTTTCTATCCTTCTCTTCCTCCTTTCCTCCCCCTCTCTCTAAAAATAAATAACTAAATAAAATATTTTTTAAAAAAGACTGCTAGGAAGGGTAGAGACATGAAAAGGGCTGGCCATACTCCCATGGGCAGTGGCTAAGGTCCGGAAGGGTTATCTCACCTGCAAGGAGCTCCCCCTGAGAAGTGTCCTATGCCCCAGGTAGGGCTCCTCAGCCCAAAGCACCAGAGCCAGGAAGAGGCATCTCCATAACATCCAGCTGTGAAAAGCAGTGAGGTTTCTGTCCACCAAGGAAACATGGAATCCTATGTCTGGAGACAGGCGCCCTCTTAAAAGGCCAATGCACTAAATTCTGCTTTCAGCCACTCTCCCTGGGCTCTGGTGGAGGGTGAGTGTAGTGGAATAGAGTTGCTTGAGGAGAGTCTGAGGTTTGTGGCCCTGGGGAGGAGGCTTGGTGGTCAGCCACCAGGAACCCTGTACTGAGTCATTTTCACATACTGCAGATGCCATTTTCCTTGGGCAGAGCAGTCTCCTCCAGCAGCATCAGCCAGGGGAAAAGTAATTACCCTGCCCTCTGGCCTCCCTCTCACCCAACAACCCTGCAGAGCTTAGTTCCTACTCTGGAGTCAGCTGCACTGGCCTGGTTGTGGAAGTCTGGGCAGACTCAGAGGGTGTCACTGACTGGCTTTGGGTTGGGGTCATCTCCCCAATTTCTCATGAATCTTACTAGTGTTTCATTCTCATGGGAGATCAGATAGAAGCACCCTCCTAGCTTCCAGAAGATGCATCTTCTGGGCTCCAGAGACCCTACCCACCTGACTACGAGGGGCTCCACTCTGCTGAGATCAGGGCAAAATTTGGGGCTCTGAGGCAGGGACCACATCTACCATTTTCCCTGAAGCCTGAATGGCACCTTTGCCTCATGGAAGATCCAATAACCCCATTCTTCCAACTCTGCCTCAGAGGCTCCATCAGCAACTGTGCCTTACTGGCAGGCAACAGGGGGAGACAGGCAGAAACAGGTGGAGGCAGACAGATAAGTATCTCAAGGTGACTTAGGACTTTTGATGACCTGTCCCTAGGCCCAGTGCTGGTAAAAGCTGGACATGAAGTACAGCTTGGTCCTTCCTGAGTTCACCCAGGCCCAGCAAAAGCAACCACAAATCTTGGTTGGCTTGTAGCTTCAAACAGGTTGTCAAGGACCAGGCGCAGATAGCAACTGATATTGGCCTATACCAGAGTCCCTCCCAAAAGGCCCAGAACCATCACACCAAGTGGCCAGCTTCAGTCAATATCAGAGCAGGATTAAATAAACTTCACAAAGAGCATCCAAATGGAGATCACAGTAGGCACTGAACCCTGCAAAGGCTTTTAATAGTATTCAATGTATTGACTTTGGGGATGTATGATACAGAAACCTTACACAGAACTTAATACACAACATATACATGCAAGTACCAGCAGAACTAGAAAACCTGAGTAAGATCAGTAGATCAAATCAAAGCCGATGTGATACTCTACTATAGTTTTGCAAATGTTATCATAGGAAAGACTAAGCAGAACTTACAAAATATCTCCCCCTGATATTTCTTCTTTTTCATTTATCATATTATGAAGTTTTTTTCTTTTTTATTGTATTTCTTCCATTGCCATTTACCCCTCTTTACCTTCCTTCCCCATAATCACCATTCTGTTGTTCATGTCCATGAGTCCTTTTAGCTTTTTGCTTAATCCCTCTACCCCCTAAACACCTCCCATAGGTGTTCCCCTGCTCTCTGTGAGTCTGTCTCTATTTTGCTTGTTAGTTCAATTTGTTCATTATATTCTATATATGAGTGAAATCATGTATATCTGTCTTCCCCTGACTGGCTTATTTCACTGAGTATAATGTTCTCCAAGTTCATCCGTACTGTTGAAAAGGCTACAATTTTCTTTTTTTCTGGTCAAGTAGAAGTATTCCATTATATAAATATCTCATAGTTGTTTTATCCAATCACCTATTGATGGACACTTGGGCTGAGATCCATATCTTGGCAAATGTAAGCAACGCTGCAGTGAACATAGGGGTGCTTGTGTTCTTTCAAATTCATGTTTTGGGCTTCTTCGGATAAATTCCCAGAAGTGGAATCATTGAGTCAAAAGGCAGATCCATTTTGGTAGCACCAATCTACATTCACACCAACAGTACAAAAACATTCCCCTGTCTCCACATCTTTTTCAGTTCTTGTTGTTTGTTGACTTATTGATGATGGCCAAGAAAGGTGTGAGGTGATATTTCATTGTGGTTTTATAAAGCCATAGTAATCAAATCAACATGGTATTGGCATAAAATCAGATGATAGAACAATGGAACAGAAGACAGAGCGCAGAAAGAAACCCACACCTTTATAGTCAATTAACATGTGACAAAGGAAACAAGCACATATGAGGGACTAAAGACAATTTATTCAATAAATGGTATTGGGAAAATTAGACCGATAGATGCAGAAAAAATGAAGCTAGACCATCTTCTTACAACACAAACAAGAATAAATTCCTGTTTGGATTAAAGACTTAAATATTAAACCCACAACCAAAAATAGCAACAGAAGAAATTATAGGCAGAAAAATCTCAGATATTGCTCATAGCAATATTTTTACTGATATGTCTCCTAAGACAAGAGAAACAAAAGAAAAAAATAAACAAATGGGACTACATCAAACAAAAAAGCTTTTGTATAGCAAAGGAAACTAACAAAATAAAAAGACAACTTACAGAATGATAGAACATATCTGCCAATACATCTGATAATGAGTTAATATCCAAAATTTATAAAGAATTATAAAAGTCAACACTAAAAAAACAAGCAATCCATTTAAAATCTGGGTAAAGAACCTGAATAGACTCTTCTCCAAAGAAAACATACAAATTGCCAATAGGCATATGAAAAGATGCTCAACAATCAGAGCATCAGAGAAATCATGATTTCTCAATCATCAGAGAAATGCAAATTAAAATCCCTGATATTTCTTATAACCACAAATGGATCTACAATTATCTCAAAAAAATTCAATGAAAAAAGACAATTTGAAATTAAGAATTAATAGGTCCTCACATAAATGGCAATTTAGGAACTGCAAAAGGTAATTAAGTAGATCTTTGGTAAAGATAAAATGAATATGAGATACTATCTTATGGGTCTTTATGGCAACTTTATATCTGATCGGAGATTTAATTGCCATCCAGGTTAAAACTGTAGCCTCAGAGTGATGTATGTGTTCTAGAATTTTTTAAAACTGCCCACCTCTCCCTCCCTCTTAGTTTGTTGTTTATGATGATGTGATTCAAATCTCTGCCTGGTCAAATCAAAAGTGCATACATGAACAATCATGAAATCCTACAGGAACATGACCACCTACTTACATTTGCTTATATAGTTATGAATTGATTAAAATCATTCTCCTCTGTGTAATTTTTTTATTAAAGGTTTAACATTGAGATTTCTGACTATAACTTTGTGTTGCAATCTTTCTGAATCTGACCATTTTTTAAAAAAGTTCTATTATTCTCTGGTGAAATTCTTCGTGACGTCCTTTCTCTTAGTAGGTATTTATAGAGCACCTGCAACCATACACCAGCACTGAGCAGAGTTGACCTTGGTTCCCCACTCCCAACCCCACAAATGGCCATTTGCCCATACATAGCAAGAGTTCAAGTTTTATGAGTTTGCTTTAAGATAAATATCTAAATAAAAACATTTTAAAGTCCCAAAGAAAGCCTTGTTTTCCTCCATATTGAGCATAAATCCAAAGTATGGTTGGTTGGACATGATAGTAATAACAGCCACAGACATTTACTTTTCACTTTGTGCCAGCCATGGTGCTAGCTAGCATGTAGGCCATCTCATTTATTCCTGCCCGCCATGAACCATTCTGATTTTCATTTTACAGGCTGAGGAAACTGAGACTTGAAGAAGCAAAGTGTCTAATGCATAGACACACAGGTAGGAAATTGCATGGTTAAATTGAAAACTGGCCAGCTGATCCCAGAGCCACAGGTTTGATCACCCTGATAGGCTGTTTATAGGCTTTCTAAGGAAGTGTCTCAATCCTCTGTTGTCCTAAGTGCTTTATTTGGGATAGGATCTAAATGTTGACATTATTTTAATAAACTCTGAATGATATGGAGGAGCCTTACATATTGAACACAGCCTCAGGTCTGCCTATTCTCTTAATACTCCATTAAAAATTGGTTTAAAATCTCTCTGCCATGTTGCATTGTAATGAACTTTACTGCTCTTGATGTGAGTTGAACCCTTCCTTAGAGAACCTACCTGCCAGACAATAGTCATCCTACAGGCTGGATGAAGCTTCAGGAAAAAAAATATATATTCTGTTCACTGATTCTAATTGAATTATTTAATTTAACAAATACTTACTGAATTTATACTGTCTGTAAAACTCAAATCACTGGGAACACGGGAGTCAACTGGAGCTTACAGCCTAGAGGAAAGAAAAGACAACAGACAATGAAAAAGGAAGCATCTGTCAGCAGGTGAGTTGGGGAGTTGGGGTTGAGGGATGGGCATTCATATGCTATTTTATATACAGTAGTCAAGTCACCATTGAGCCCAGACCCAAAGGAAGTGAGAGAATGAGTCTTGAAAGTATCTGGGAGGTAAATGGTTCATGGAGTGGAAAGACCCAGTGCAAAATCCATTTAGGGGGATTGTGCTTAATGAGTTTGCAGAACTCCAAACAGGCACTTGCAGCTTGGGCTGAGAGAGCAAGAAGTAAAGTAGGTAAGCTAATAGAAGAAGTGCAACTTAGAATGTAGTTAAGTACTGTGGGTCACTGTAAGAACCTCTGCATTTACCCCACACTGGGAAGCTACTGGTAGTGACTGAGTAGAAGGGCATGGATCCAGGTTATCTTTGGAAAGAATCACTCTGGTTGTTGAATTACACAAGCTCTGTAGGAGACAATGGTTAAATAAAAATCTACTAGGTGGCGGTTGTCAGAGAAAAGGATGCTTGTGGGGCAGAGCAAAAGAAGTGAAGGAATTGAGAAGAACAAATTGGTAGTTACAGAACAGTCATGGAGATGCAAAGTAAAGCATAGGAAATATATACTCAATAATATTGTAATAACTATGTATTGTGTCAGATGGGTACTTGAAATTACAGGAGGAACACTTTGTAAAGTATATGATTGTCTCACCACTTTGCTGTATACCTCAAATCAATACAAAATAATATTGAATGTGAACTGTAACTGAAAAATCTGCATATTAAAATCTATATTTATAAAAAACAAGTGCTGGGGAGGATATGGAGAAAGGGGAACATTTTTGCACTGTTGGTGGGAATGAAGATTGGTGCAGCCACTATGGAAGGCAGTATGGAGATGCCTCAAAAAATTAGAAATAGATCTGCCTTTTGACCCAGAGAACCCACTTCTCAGAATATATTCCAAGGAACCCAAAACCCTAATTTGAAAGAACATATACTCCCCTATGTTCATTGTGGCATTGTTTATAATCACCAAGATATGAAAGCAGCCATCAGTAGATGAGTGGATAAAATAATTATGGGAACATTTATACAATGCAATTCTGCTCAGTTGTAAAAAACAAGAAAAATTTACCCTTTGCAACAGTATGGATGGACCTGGAGAACATTATGCTAAGTGAAATAAGCCAGTCCCAGAGAGACAAATACCATTTGATTTCAATCATATGTGGAATCTAATGAACAAACTGAACTAATGAGCAAAAGAGAGACAGAGTCATAGGTGAAGAGAAAATGACAGCTAGTGGGGTGGGGGAGGTTAAGGGGTGGACGAATTGAGCAAAACGGAAAAAGGACTCATAGACATGGACAATGGTGTGGGGATTGCTGGGGGAAGAGGTGTATAAAGAAACCAACTGATAATGGAAAAATACAATAAAGATTAAATTTTTAAAAATCTGTATTTAAAAATAATAAAAGTTAAATTTGTGAAAGTCCAACTGGAGAGTGATTATAATGTCCTGACAAGCTGTGAGGTGGTCATGAAGTCTAAATGGGTCAAGTTCTCAATATATTTTGAAGTGATTTTATAGCAATTTCCAGTGGATATAATATAGGGCATGAAAAACAGGAAGATGTTAAGGATAATTCAAATTTGAAGCCTGAACAACTCAAAGATTTAATTAATACACTCAGCAAATGTTTTTTATTAACTTACTTGAGTTATAGAAAGTAATGTCTAAGCTGAGGCCTGAAGAAGAAATAGAAGTTAGCCAACCAAATGAGGCTGGAGAGTGGTCCAGCCTTGCTTGAGCAGGTGTGTGAGTGCTGAGATGTACAGCAAAGCATGGCCAATAGGGCAGAGAAAGCCACTCAGCATGACTGGGGCATAACCTGCAAAGTTTGTCCTGTGTCACCAGCCACTACTACTACATGAAAACATCTGTTAGTGTCAGGTCTACTCTCTTCCTGCCCACTATCTAAATTAAATGGTAAAACACCTCTTTCTTCAGATTCCAGTGCTACCTTAGTTGACTAATATTTATTGAGAATGTACTTCTACCAAGCAGGGCTCTAGGTGCCAGAGAGAGAGTTTCAGGAAAAGACAGATCAAGATTCTATCCTCAAAGAGTTTATATTCAAGTGACAAATGCTCTTTAATCATGAAATTCAATTGTGGGTTGGTTCCTCCATTGAACAAATATTTATTGAGCATCTACTATATACCAGGCATATTTTCTGGCTTTGAAGAAAAAAACCATAAAGCAGACAAGAATCCCTGAATCAATGGGGAGAAAAGTAATGAATAGCAATGAAAAATAAACAAAATGTAGAACATGTTGAGCAATGATAAAAGCTAGGGGTAAAAATGAACTAAGGAAGGTGTACACAGGAAGAGGGAGGGAGTTGTAATTTGAGATGCATTGCATCTCAGGCATGTAGGATATAATTTTCTGCTACTTATTTTAAAAATCATAAATGTGGTTCAATTATGGACGGTCTTCCTCACTTGAAGTTAAATCATTCCCCTTAAGAAAAGGTTAACAGTGAATGTTAATTCTCAGCTCTCCAGATTTCTGCCTTAAATAGGAACAGTCTTTTTATGTTAAAACATCAGGACAGTAGCCTTTGAAAAAGATGTGGAATCTAATTAAAATGGAGAGATTAGCTGCCCTCAGAATATTTGCAAAGCCTAGAAAGGTAATTTAGTGAAATGTATACAGTTTTACCTGGCTTTAATTTTTAATGAGATAATTTATAATGCAAGCCTATTTCCTTCATTTACCTGCATTGGTCAAAATGTGAACCTGTTTACAAACAGACCAGTGTTTTAAGACAATGGTGTGGAACAATGTCCTGATGTAAGCACCAACAGATCAGCACGAGACAGGAATGTCACTCCTGCCTACAGATGCTACGTTTTAGCTTGGTTGGGAATGACTTCCCAATCTGAGAGGCTATTATTAAAAATATCTGAAAAAATCTAAGCCGTGATGAAAAATATACTCCAGAGTGAGTTGGACAGTCAGTGTTGCCTGACAGATTCTAACCCATGAGCACCAGGGTGTCTTGATAATCACAGTAGATGCTGTATATTTTGCTAGTGAAAGATGATTTGTTTACATCATGATTAAACACCATTTGATATGGATTATGCTAGAAAAAGTTTTTAAACATTTATGAATATTCCAATTCACCATTTCTTCTAGACACATGAGAAGATTGTGCTTGCCTATTGCCTTTGAAGGTAGGTATGGGCAGATGTATTGCTCTGGCCAATAGAATGATATATGCATTTTCTGTAAGATGTTTTAAAAGCCTACATGTTATTGGCATGATTACTTTTTTCCTAAATTGATTATCATGGGACAAAATGCACCAGCCTGATTCTCAGAGTGACTTGAAAGGGCCGAGATCCTGTAGCCCATATTGGTCATATAAAAAGAAGTATGGGGGTTAGGAAAATTTCCCCTTTTTCCCTCTTATTTCTTCTGGCTGGTCTAATAATCAAATCGATGTGAAACAGAATAACAGGAGACCATAACCAAATTTAATTACATGTGTTCAGGCAGGGGTTCCCTAAGAATATAGGTGTAAAGTTGAGGCTTATTTGTCATCTTAAGCTAAGGAGAAGGGGAGGTGGGAGTGCTTTCACACCTCAAAGGGCAGGAAGGCAATTCACATGGAGAGGGAAAAGCAAATGTTTGCTGAATAAAGGTTTGCTGGGCCATCTTTAACAATGTACCACAGAGAAGACTGATTAAACAGACCTTGCTAAGTTTATCCTTGTTTATCACACACGAGTTCACATTAAACTACAGTTATTTATAATAACGTCTTCTTTCCTGGAGAAGGTCTTCTGTCTAAATTCTTTTAAGCAGTAAGTAGGATGGTCAAAGCTTTTTTTTAAGTCTTTCATTTCTTAAAGCTAATGAACATCCCAGAGGTGTGTATTTGGGGTGGCAAACTGCTCTCCATCAACAGCATTTAAAGTTGTGTTCTGTTAGGTCATTAATATCTGGAGAAATTTTTGTTATTACAACATAAACAACCATATTCTGCCTGATATTTGAAATTCTCTGAAAATAAGTAATATAAAGGATATGAATGAGGAACCCATGACTACAGAAGAATCCTTTGGCTTGGGAAATTTGAAAAGAAGAATATGTAAACAGAGTTAACTGACTGTATGAAGGATTTGGTGGGTAATGATAGTAACATTGCCCTGCATTTGTCCCTGCTCTTCTACTTTTCAGGCAAGACTTCAGGCAAGGGATCGAGCACTTCTGAGTTTTAATGTTTTCTTTTGTTAAATGAGAGCAATTGTGATATGTTACAGCACCAATACAAGGACACAGATCTTAATAAAACCTCATAATATCTTATTTGTCTTACTTGCGTTGTTTTCTTTATTTTCATTGCTAAGAAGTTTAACCTGGTTATAAGATCATAAAGCCTTATAATGATCTTAAGCTTGAAAAGATCGTTAAACTTCATTATAAGATAAGAAAATGTAAAAGAAAGCATAAACTGAAAGGCCAGGTTTATCATAAACAATTACATCCTTAGAATATTAGAAGATCAGTTTCTAACCTAAAAGGTAAATAAGTATCTGAACAATATTGGCAAAGTTGGATCCAGGTTTGAGAACAGGATAGCCATACTAAGAGTTGGTGGGCAACTGCATGGCCCCCATGGAACAAACTTTACCCTATAGAAAAGTGGGAGCACATAAGACTCATCTGAGAGGGTTTTTCAAATGATGCCTACTTCCTCTCACCAACCCACCTTGCATCTAATTTACCACCCAGGGAGTTGATATCAAAATTGGATAGGTTAGATAAAATCAACAACCCCCTCTGATCTTAGTGGCTTACCAAAACAAAGTTGTGTTCTTCACTCATACAACCTGCCCATTACAGGTGGGCCACAGCTGTGTTTCCAAAGTTTTCACTTCTGGAACCAAGCCCAGGAATGGGTCTTCATCTATAACATGACCTATCCCATGAAAGGAGGAACAAACAACGTAAACCACACAGGCTCTTAAGCTTTTAACCAGGAGTACTAAACCACCTCCAGTCACATATCACAAGCCAGAGAAGGTCACTTAGCCAAGCCTGATAACAGTAGAGGGAGGGAAGGATAATCTTCCCCGGGGAAGACAGAAAGTATGTGTGAGCAATAAAACTTCCCCCACAGGATGAGCATCACCCCACTAACTGGAGAAGTGAGCTTTACCATCACTGAAGAGGGGCTGTCATATCCATTGGCTGCATTCAAAACAGAAAATGAGTTTAAAGTCCATTTTGAATCTATGCCCTCCCTTTAGTTGTAATTCTTGACCACATCAGAAAAACACAGTCAGGATAACACTTACTGAGGTAAGTGATTTAAGTGTTTGCTGAGCCAATATTAAAACTGAGCTCTCCTCTTCATCCACTGCTACTCTTCTTTCTTATGCCACACTTTAGATGGGTGGTGAATATAATTCACTCAGGAAGCCCAAGAAGGACATAAGACATGTAAAGAAAAGACATGCTATTGTTTTGTCTATTCGAAATGAAAACACAGGTCATTCATTCCAGAAATATTTCAGTCTGGCAGGAAAAGTATATGTGGTGTTGTATTGAATGATTAAGAGGAAATAATCCATGTGGTTCCTCAATTTTCCTTGCCTTTAAACAGGTGTGTTGACATGTTGAGTTAGAGCCTCAAAGCACCCAAGTTATCCAGTTTCTCTCTGTCTGATTTTCTATTCCTCTCTTGATGCCTTTATAGGCACCAAAGGTTTAAATTAAAGTTAAATGTTTGAGGCCAAGTCACAGATTAGTGTGAAAGGGTTTCTGCCTGTAGTTTCAACCCTAATGAGAATGAAAATGATGTTATTCAACCTTTTGAAGCTATATATGTACAAATTCAACCAATGCCTTTGTATAACTAAATGGAGAATTACGAAACTGAAAATCATTAAGTATTGACTGATTTACCAGTTAGTTCCCTTTCTTTTGTCATCTTTTACTATCCAAGTGTTCTGTAAGCAAAGTGTATCATTTTCCCAGCTGAAATATCTTGATGGAACCACAGGTCAGCAAGATACTCTTTAGCACATCTCAGGGATTCTCAGTGCCCGGAACATGATTTTGCAAAGTGCTTTCATCATTTTAGCTCTATTTCTCTGTTGCATGTTGTTTGAATATTCCTTCTAGCTAGAGCTAATTCAGTGAATTTGTTGAAATACTGCTTTTTACCTCTATTAATATGCCTTATGCTATGAACATTTAAATTTTTCTGTCATTTCTGTGTTGTACAATCATCATCCACTTTGCAGTTCATGACTGAAAGATAACCCATTGTTCAATGTTAGTGCCAAGGGTGTGTGATAAGACTCATGTTGTTCCAGTTTTTAAAGATAGTTACTCTTGAACATCTGATGTAGTACAGTGGAATCTCACATCTGGAACAACATCATTGCCAGCAATGGACATGCTAATCTTGTTTTTTCTTTTTAACATTAACACAATACCATTATCACCACTGACACAATTAACAGATTTTTTAGCACCATCTAATACCCATTCCATGTTCCAAAATGTCCTCCTTGTTTCAGGTGTCTCTTTGTTCTTAGTTTGTCCAAAACTGAATCCAAACAAGGTCCATTACATTTGGTGGATTTCCACATTCTGATTCTGGCTGACTGGATTGTTTTGGTTTCATTTTATTTCTTTCTTCATCTCTCTGATTTCCTGTAAGTAGGTCATTAGATCTAGAGACTTGATTAAATTCTAGTTAAATTTTATTTTTTGAATTCTCCAGGGATGGGCTATGTTTCCTCTTTCATGATATCAGGATGCACATAATTTCTGGGTTTTCTGCTATAACTGATGTCAAGATTGTTTGGGGGTAGAGCTGACAAAGATGAGTAAAACATCTCAATTCTTGATTGAAATAAACTTCAATTTAGTTGAGACAACCTAATGGCTGAGCTCTGTAAAGGCTTCATAGTAGAAGAAACACTCTCTACCAACAATGACATCAAAATAGATTATTGACCAATGCAAATGTGAATGTACACAGGAGGTCTATCATATCTTTTTTAAGGTTTGATCAAGCTCCTAAAATTTGTGCATCTGCCAGATGAAGAAATGAAGCCCTGCAGTATCTGGTTACTTTGGTGTCTGCAATATGGGCCATAACCTTATTGGATGCAGAAAGTCAATCTCAGAGGCTTACTGAAATCCACTGTTGAGGACAGATACACCACTGATCCACACCACATTCTTCATTGTGTGTTTGAAGGCAAGAAGCTGATTTTAAACTCCTGCTCTGCAGAACATGTAGGAAGAGAGCCAGCTTGGCCATAGGCATGGTGCTGAGGAGCTTGAGGAGATGAGTAGAGCTGACCAAGATGGAGGAATGGAATGCCAAATCCATCACCCAAAGTCTGTGATTCAACTTTGTGGGAAGAGGTTTTTGTTTTGTTTCATTTGCTTGCTTTTATTGTTGTTATTTTTAATGTTCACCCAAAACCCTTTGATTTTTATTATTTTTAGAGAGAGAGGAAGGGAGAGAGAGTAACATCAATGTAAGAGGAACATCAATTGGTTGCCTTCTGCACGTGCCTGGACTGGGGATCTCAAGCACCTGGACCAGGGATTAGACCACAACCTATTCATGTCCTCTGACCAGAAATTAAACTCTCAGCTCTTCAGTTACAGGACTCAGCTCCAACCAACTGAGCCACACTGGCCAGGGCATCAACTTCATGGGAAGAGTTTTGATTATCTCTCCAGGGTAGCTTAGATTACAGTTGCTCATCAAAAGCGAGTGAAACTTCCGAATTCATGTGGAAATCATAAATATCTCTATTTTTTCAAAATCATTTGAATGAATGAGTTCTGCTTTGTGATGAAAATTTGCATTCCAAAGTAGACCCAGGGTCCCTGGTAGTGGAAAGTAAGAACATTAATACATAAGCTGTCATGTATTGCATATTACAAAGTCATCATTAGACTGGAATTAACTTCTAAAAGCAAATTGAAATCCAGGAAAAGAACATGAAAAGTCAAAATGAAATAGTATATTGCGAAGACCTCATGATATATGCAAGGTTACTGAACACTGAAATTTTACATATTTATTCAGGAGTAATTGATGCATGATGTTTTTCCCAATTTACATGTGATCTCTGGTTAAAGATCCTAAAACCAACTGGATTAAGAAAAAATAAATAAATAACACAGCAGTATGGTTTGAATAGATGCAACTTCACTGGCAAAATCAAGTGGCCTTCAAGTATAATACCAATATTACCTGAATATTAAATTTAAATCATCTGGGGTTCTCCCCCAGCTCAGTTTCATGAACTAAAATTTGAAGAAGTACAGTTTAACTAGCAAAAGAAATTGTAAAGAACTTCCAGTAAAGTTCTAAATATATAATCCACATTGAAGTCTCCCAACCTCAGCACTACTGACATTTTGAACCAGGTAATTCTTTCTTTTGTATTGTTTATTTGAGGGGTGTCTGTCAAATTTAGTAGCATCCCTGGTGTCAACCCATGAAATGTATATAAGAGCTCCAGTAGTGACAATCAAAAATGTCTTCACAGGTTGCAGGTTCAGCCCTGCTTTGGGGTATGTATGAGAGGCAACTGACTGTTGTTTCTTCCTCACATCAATATTCCTCTGCTTCCCTTCCCCTCTCTCTAAAATCAACAAGCATGTCCTAGGGTGAATATTTTTTAAAAGTGTTCCAACTTCACCAAATGTCTGCAGGTAAAATCATCACCCTCCATTGAGAACCATTGCTCTACAGCAACACATCAAAATTGTCTTTCTGAACTTGCCAGAAGCTTCTATGTTTTATACTGGGAACCAGAAGATAACAAAAGTGAAGCTGTAAAGTGTATATTAGACTTCCATGGCAGTGCCTAAGAGAGCAGAGTCTGAAGTCAGATTGTCCAGAAACAAATTCCACATCTACCAATTCTTAATTCTAAAATGTTGGGGGATCTAAATTATCTCAACTGTAAAATGGGCCTCTCTCAAACATGTGCTGAACACCTACTTCAGAGTTACCTGTGCAGCAGGTTCACAATGCACAGTCCTGGACCCTATTCCAGTCCTACTGGGTCAGCTGGGGAGTAAGCCATCTGAGCCTAAGATCCACCATCAAGAACACTATTCTCTGAACAGCATAGTCCAGAACTCCTCGACTATTGTGTGTGTCCCTGTACTTTTCTTTCTTTCTCTCTTTTTTATTTCTATGGCCTTAGTATATTCACACTGGTGTGCAGTCATCACCACCACCATCTCTAGAACTGTTTCATCTTTCCAAACTGAAACTGCACACTTTTAACACTAACTTCTCATTTCTCTCTCCCTCAACCCCTGGAAAACATCATTCTACTTTTTTGTCTGTATGAATTTGAATACTCTAGATATCTCCTATAAATGGAATCATACCATGTATGCCCTTTGATGATGTGTTTATTTCACTTAGCATAATATCTCCAAAGTTTTATTCATATAATATGTGTCAGAATTTTCTTCTGTTTTAGGGATGAATAATATTCTGTTGTATGTATATGCCAATTTTATTTATCCATTCTTCCATCAAGGACTTTTGAGTTGCTTCTAACTCTTGGGTATTGTAAATAATGATACTATAAACTTGGGTGTAAAAATATTTTTTGAGTCTCTGTTTACACTTCTTTGGGGTATAAACCCAAAAGTGGAATTGCTGAACCAAATGATAACTCCATGTCTAAGTTTTTAAGGAATGCCCATACCTTTTTCATAGAAGCTGCCTCATTTTATATTCCCACTTCTCCACATCCTTACCAAGACCTGTTATGATAGATATATCCTATTGGGCAGGATGAGGTATCTCATTGTGTCTTTGATTTGAATCTTCAGTGATTTAGTCACTTTGAACATCTTTTCATCTGTTTAGTCAGCCATTTGTATATCTTCTTTGGAGAAATGTCTATTCAAGTCCTTTGTCATACATTCTGAGTCATGCTCTATATCATAGCAAGAACATAGGCTTTGGAGCCAGAAAGGCTTGGGCTGTAATCTCAATTTTATAGCTTTTTAGCTGTGTGATCTCAGGCAAGATTTTTACCACTGTGAGCCACAATTTTCTCAACTACAAAATGACAAAAGTGGAAAAATTCTGAAGTGGGTTTTGAAAATAAATCCTGATATCCTATATAAATTACCTGGGGTCTTTTATTTTTATTTCCCATTTAATTAGGAGATATTTTTCCTGTGACAGCTATACATCAGAAGCAGGCAAGCTTCTAAAAGTTAATAAAAATGTGATATAACAAATATTTCAATATCCCCCTTCGAAAGCAATTTTTTGCTCTAGATAATTAAAAGCATTTTTTAAATGTTTTTAATTATCAAAGTCTGAACATGAAACCTCTTTTTGTTGGAATTAAAGGCCAAGGTGACCTAAAAGTGAATTCTACCAGTTGCTCCAGAATCCAAAGTCACTAAAACTTTTATGAAAAGTTTTATATATATATATAATACATATACATATATATGTGTGTATGTGTATGTATGTATGTACATATATGAAAAGTTTGTATATATAAACTCCAGGTGTACTCTTCAAATGTTGGCCTTGTTATTGAGCTGTAGTTGGTAAGGTAGTATTGGCCAGTTGCCTACAAATATATTCCCTGAATTGTCATCCTTGTAGCATATAGAACAATCCATAAGCAGAGAAACAAGCCCAAGCTTATAAATACTTCCTACTACAGCAAGACATTTCCTTGGAGTATATTTTTACTTTGTCTATGTGCTGTATCTTAGTTTCCTAAAAACACCTTCTCTTAAAACATACTTTTATTCTCTGAGCTGCCTTTTTCTCATGCTTCTCTTAAGTCTAACCCAGTAATCTCAGGCAATACCTATGGGCTTTGGTCTCCAAGTTTCCAGGAAGCTCAGGTATCTGTCAAGTCATGTGCAAACTACAGAAATGGAACAAGAAATAGAACCTCCTAGACAGTGGCAAAATATGGGCAAATACAAAGGAAAAGAGAAGGAAATTCACATTAATGAGCACCCAATATTAAAAAAAAAAACCAAGAAATTGTTAACGTGGGAATGCACATGAACTTCAGTGACTCTTTCAGCTTACCAGAGAATTTTGAAATTGCCAGTCCACTTTACCTTCTTCTTTCATCTAAAAAATATGGACTATTTATTCTAGGAGAGAGGCCTGGTGAATCTACATAATAAGGGACTGAGAAGAGGGTGAAAAATGAGGAGAAAAAATCAGTTGCAGGTGAAGGGTGGAGAATTTTCTTTGGGAAATGTTGAGAAGTCCCTTAGGAGTTCCAGTGTATGGGTGAAGTAGCAGGAAAGTGAAGGGAATTTTGGTAAGCGTTCAAAAAATATTTTGGCTCTCTTTAAACAAAATTTGTAGAAATTCTTTTTGGCAGGAAAATAAGTTTATTCAATTTTGATTTCATGAGACTGAGCCATGCAGCAATCTCATTTTTTTAGGATTACACCAATATACATTATCTGCTTTTTCCACCTGGAGTCACATTTGGTGGACATATAATTGTATTTTATAGAGGTGGTAAAACAGAGTGGAACTTCTTGAATCATCTGGGTTCAATACCTGGTTTAACTACATATTAGCTATACACACACAGGTCAGTTGCTTACCCTTTCTATATGTTTATAATCTACAACATAGGAATAATAAAATAAGGGCATTATTTGAGCTTCTGGCCAAGATTGAGGCCATAGGTAGATAGGCTTTCCTTCCTCACACAATCAAAAGAAGGATAACAACCCATTTTATAACAGAAAAACAACCAAAACTGCCCCAAAATCAAACTGTATGGAAGTCTGACAACCAAGGCATTAAAGAAGAAACATTCATCCAGACTGATAGGAGTGAGGATGGGAAGCCAGGGGAAACTGCTAGTCTCCCAGAAGAGTCTGTTAAGTGGGCCCACTGGGTCCTAAAACATACACAAGCCCACCCATATGGGAATCAGCATCAGACAGATGTAATTTGCTTGTGGGTAGAGGAGGAAGTGACTGAAATTGGAGCAAGAGCTGAGCAAGCAGCATTGTCCCCTATCTGACACCTGCCCCACATACAGCACCACAATGTAGAGAAGTGGGTTGCTTTGCCCTGATGAATACATAAGGGTACTCCCTTTACAATATAACAGGTGTGCTGAGACAAAGAAATAAGGTCCAAATTAAAAGACAGATCAAAATTCCAGAAAATAACTAAGTGATGAGGAGATAGCCAACCTATCAGATGCAGAGTTCAAAACACAGCAATCAGGATGCTCACAGAAATGATTGAATACAGATGCAAAATAGAGGAAAAAGTGAAGTCTATACAAAGTGAAATAAAGAAAAATATACAGGGAACCAACAATGAATAGAAGGAAACCAGCACTGAAATCAATGATTTTGAACAAAAGGAAGAAACAAACATTCAACCAGAACAGAATGAAGAAATAAGAATTCAGAATAATGAGAAGAGGCTCAGGAACTTCTGGAACAACTTTAAACATTCCAACAACTGAATCATAGGAGTGCCAGAAGGAGAAGAAGAAGAGTGAGAAATTAAGAAATTATTTGAAAAAATAATGAAAGAAAGCTTCCTCAATCTGCGAAGAAAATAGACATACAAGTTGAAGAAGCTCAGAAAGTTTCAAATAAGTTGGACCCAAAGAAGAACACACCATCATAATTGCATTATGTGAAGACACATCATAATTGCATTACCCAAGGTTAAAGATAAGGAGAGAATCTAAAAGCAGTAAGAGAAAAGGAGACAGTTACCTACAAAGGAGTTGCCATAAGACTATCAGCTGATTTCTCAAAAGAAACCTGACAGGCAAGAAGGGGCTGGAAACAAGTATTAGAAGTCATGAAAGGCAAAGACCTACATCCAAGATTACTCTATCCAGCACAGCTATCATTTAGAATGGAAGGGAAGATTAAGTGCTTTCCATATAAAGTCAAGTTAAAGGAGTTCATCATCACTAAGCCCTTATTATATGAAATGTTAAAGGGAGTTATCTAAGAAAAGAAGATCAAAACTATGAACAGTAAAATGACAACAAACTCACAACTATGAGCATCTGAACAACAACAACAAAAAACCCCTAAGCAAACAACTAGAGCAAGTATAGTATCACAGAAGTAGAGATCACATGGAAAGTTATCAGTGAGGAGGGGATAAGGGACAATTGTAGAAAATATACAGGGAATAAGAAGCATAATTGGTAGGTACAAAATAGACACGGGGGAGTTAAGAATAGTATAGAAAATGGAGAAGCCAAAGAACTTATATGTATGACCCATGGACATGAACTAAGTTAGGGGAATGTTTGAGGGAATGAGGGTACCAGGCAGAGGTGGGTAAAGGAGAGAAAAAATGGGGCAACAGTAATAACATAATCAATAAAATATCCTCAAAAATTAAATAAAGTATAATTAACTCATGTATTTTTCTGAGAAAAAAGAGATTAAATGCTTCATGTCATATAATAATTCTGTAGTAATAGTTGTTAATATTATCTTTACACATAATAAAATTGAAGATATTACATGACTTGCTGAAGGTTATAGCCTATGGGTAGTGCTGCCAGATAAAATATGAGATGTCCTATTAAAATTGGATATAAAAAATTAAAAAACATTTTTTTAGTGTAAGTATGCACCAAAAATTGCATCAGATATACTTATGTAAGCAATTTTTTAATCTCAAAGTCCAATTCAAAGGGATGGCCTATTAATAAAACTGGTGACTTTATCTATGAAGAGTGTTAATATGATTTAAATCCATATTTTTCTGGCTGCCAATTCCATGTTCTGCCACTTGCTTAGAGTAGGCAGAGCCTGGGAATGGGAGGGAGTGCCAAGTAGGTCTTGTACATCCAATGGAAATGACACATGAAGAATATATTGAGCACCTCCTATGTGCCAAGGCCATGCTAAATGGTGTGTTACATTACCTCTTATCTAAGCAACAGCCCAGCTAGGTCAACATTATTATCCCCATTTTATAGAATGGAAACTTGCAAGTCAAAGATTCTAAGTACATGACCAAGAACACAACAGTTAGGAAGTAATAGAGTCAAAGTTCCAAACTCAGACCTGTACTCCAGACCATCCCCTATCACTTTAGATCTTCATGTTAAAACACTTTTGCTGGGAAGAATTTGGGAGGCATGAAAATTTGGCCTACTATTTCTTGGGAATATCTAAGAGAGGGCTGCTTTTCTTTAAATGACTCAGGTCCATACCATAAAGTAAAAGATGGGCTGTCCTCCCGCAGTTTTAAATATATAGACAACTAATGTTTATAATCTCAAAGCAAAAAATAATCTGGGTTTGATGGTCTGCACACCCTGCCTTCAGTGGATGGCTGCCAACACTGCACTTAGTGAGTGAGGGGAGTACATTTTCCCTCTTTTATTCCTGGGGCTGACAAAGTGACCTATACAAAAATATTTGCAAAGTCACTCAAATCACACAAACACAAAAGTTTGTTCACCACACCTGTGTCAGAATGCAATGTATTCTATAGATTTTTCATATTTATTTTGAGAATAGAATCTTTGTATTTGACAGAATCAGAAAATTAAGTACCCAGGGCAAAGTCTCTTCTGATAGATAAAAAATGAAAAAAAAAAAACTCTTGTAATTTTGTTTTAAATTCCCCAAAATGCCATTAGCAATTTTAATTTCTGAGTATCTACTCATTAAGTTGAGATAGTTTAGGAGAGGCTATCATTTCCTTAGTCCAAAGCATATTGAGATCGCACTGGGCAACCAGCTCAGTCCATCATTTATGATGTTTATACTTCTGGCTGTAGAAGAAGAATTCTGACAGACCTTTCATTCATTAAGCAATTTTGTTCAATCATCTACAAAATAGTGGTGACCCCACCAGGTACTAGGGAAACAAAATGACTTGTGATGGTTTAGACATTTCCATGTGGATACCTTTCCTTGAGAACTAGCAAATTATGTACTACAGTTGAAGAAGAAAAAAACAACATTAAACAACAAGGGGGAAAAATATTGAGATTGTTTAGCACATGATCTTTGTGTGTGATATTTTTTCAGTTCTCAGTGTGTCTGTATTTTAACACCAGAACTTGTACTTACTGCTATCTAGTAAAAAAGGAAACACAAGTTGAGATAATGTGAATGGTTTAGCTAGTCTACCATGTTAATGTTGGGAAAATTGCTTTTCATTGACAAGCACAATTGGCATTTATGATAACCAGAACTAATTTAGCTGCAAGTCACAGAAACTCAACTCAAAGTAACTTCAGCAAAAAAGAATTTTCTTGGGTGATGAAATCAAATTGTCCAGAGAGTGAATGTGAATCAAGTAGCTCAAATGCATCAGGAATTTTTCTTCTCCTGTTTCTTGGTTCTGATTGAATTTGAAAGCCAAAGGAGCTCCTGCTTTATATTTTCCAATTCAGCAGGGGGAAAAGGTGCTCCTCTTTAACAATTCCCACAAACTTGCCCATCCCTGAATTAGTCATAAACCCATTCAGAACAATGGTGTACAAAGCATGAATGGTTTTGATTGTCTGGGGTTGAGGTGGGGTAATTCCACTAGAATAACAAGGGAATGGGAGAGGTTAGCCAAAGAAAATTAAAGAGCTGGTCATGAGACAAAAGGAAATGCATACTGGACAGAGAGAAATAAAGCATATGAAATGCACAATTTAACAGCCTTTTGATGACAAATATAGAATTTTTAAAAAGAGTCAAAATATTTTTGTGAAAGTGGAAGGAGTAATGTTCTTCTAGTCTGGAGGTGCCTTTACACACAGAAATGAGGTGAAAATGAGGGAGCATTATTAAAAGGGAGACTAGCTATCAACTTTGTCTCCTAGATCCAGTGTCCACACACCTTATAGACCAGCTGCCTAAAGAAAGTGATTGAACTTGTTTAGTTAAATGTTTAAATCATTGATTTCAAAGTGAGAACTGACTATGAACTATTAGATAGTATACTGATATTTGGACACAGATCTAAGTTAAAAATGTACCCTTACCCCTCAGTAGCTCTGTGGCCTATAACATATTAACTCTCTTTAAATCACATATTCCCCATCTGGGGAAAAATGGAAGCCATAGTTGTATCTATAGGGTTGATTTGGGATGATACATGATCACATATGAGACTTAGCACAGAATCCAGCTCACAGACAGAACTTGGAAAATTTTTGACATTTTGTTGCTTCTCTTCTTCTTTCCCTAAGGAAAGAAGTTTATTGGAGAAAAGTATTCAGTGTTTTAACATGTTGATTCTTACCAAGACCACTACATAATTTGCAGGGCCCATGCAAAATGAAAATATGAGGCCCCTTGTTCACAGACTAATGAGAATTCCAACATGGCTGCAGCAGAGCATTTAACTGAGTGTCTAGGGCTCTTCTGAGCACTGGGCCTCCTTGTACAACTGCACAGATGGCAACTCATGAAAAGGACTGTGATTCTCACATTACTTTTGTTAAAAGAAAACAATATTACATCAGATCCCTTCTGACTAAGAAGAGAGGAGAAGCATTTGCTTGAGGTCCACTTCTTATGAGAAGCAAAATCTTTGAAAGGAAGTTCCATTTTCTTTTCCTGCTGGGAACAAGAAAAACTTTAGACATGGATAAGAGATGGACCCATTCCCAAGAGATGCCACTGTCAATTGATTTTAAGGAAGTGTATAAGAAAGAAGAAAGTTTAAGTTTTATTTTTTTTAATTTGGTTGGAAAGCTTTCTGGAGATGGAAGACAAATGACAATGTGGAAAGGAATTTTCAGTGCAATAACATTATAAATAGCTCTGAAAGCATAATAAAATGAAGCCAATACAAATGGACATGTTGCACAGCCTGAAATTCCACAAAGATTCTCTTTCAGCAATATACTTTATTAATAAATCGGTTTTCTTTGCTCCATTAAAATCATAAAGCTAAGCAATTTGTGATTAAGTTAATGTTGCTTTGTCCTCACTCGAAGAGCTCACTTCAGCAACAAAGAATTGTTTTTATCTAAGAGATTTAAAAATACATTAAAAAATTTAATTCCTATAAATTGAAAAAATATATCTTGTACTCACTCAGTCACAAATTATTCTGTGCTTCCACAGCAATGTAAAGAAGGACACAAATAATCTTCTAATCTCCATAGGTTGCAAAGATAGATGGAAAAATCCTCTTGCTTTGTCTCATACAAACTAATCCTAGATGATGGTAATGTCTCCTCCAGCTTAAAAGTCAGCAGTAAGAAGTTAAGCATTGCCCTCCTTATTTTGTTTGAGGTAGAAATTTAACTTTGATTCACATCATCCCTAATAGGGAAGTGGCATGCTGGGTAATCAGGTAAATATTAAAATCATTTATTTTTTTTCTTTTTAAAATTTATTTATTTTAATTGTTGTTCAAGTACAGTTTTCTGTCTTTTACTCCCATCCCAGCTCAACCCCCAGTGCTCCCCACCTCCCTCCCATTTCCACCCCCCTTAGTTTTTGTCCATGTATCCTTTATACTTGCTCTTATAAACCCTTCTTCTCTTTTTCCCCTGAAATTTCCTTCCCTCTCCCCTCTGGTCCCTGTCAGTCTGTTCTCTATTTTAGTGCCTTTGGTTATATTTTGTTTGCTTGTTTGTTTTGTTGTTTAGGTTCCTGTTAAAGGTGAGATCATATGGTATTTGTCTTTCACCACCTGGTGTATTTCACTCAGCATAATGCTTTCCAGTTCCATCTATGCTTTTGCAAAGGATAGGAGCTCCTTCTTTCTTTCTGCTGCATAGATTTCCATTGTCTAAATGTAGCATAGTTTTTGGATCCATTCATCACTGATGCATATTTACGTTGCTTCCAGCCCTTGGCTATTGTAAATTAGGTTTCTATAAACATTGGGCTGCATAAATTCTTTTGGATTGGGCTTCAGGGTTCTTAGGATATAATCCTAGAAATGGAATTGCTGGGTCAAAAGTCAGTTCCACTTTTAGTTTTCTGAGGAACTTCCATATGTTTTCCATACTGGTTGTACCAGTCTGCAATCCCACCAACAGTGAACTAGAGTCCCCTTTTCTCCACAACCTCTCCGACACTTGTTTGTGGCTTTGTTTATGATGACCATTCTGACCAGTATAAAGTGGTATCTCATTGTGGTTTTAATTTAAATCTCTCTGATAGCTGGTGATGCTGAGCATCTTTTCATGTGTCTCTGGATCTTCTGTATGTCTTCCTTGGAGAAGTGTCTGTTCAAGTCCTTTGCCCATTTTTTAATTGGATTGCTTGTCCTCTTAGAGTGCAGTCATGTGAATTCTTTATATATTTTGGAGATCAAACCCTTGTCTGAAGTATCATTGGCAAGTATATTTTCCCATACAGTTGGTTGTCTTTTTATTTTAATGCTGTTTTCTTTAGCTGTGCAGAAGCTTTTTATTTTGATGAGATCCCATTTGTTTCTTCTTTCCTTTATGTCCCTTGCTCTAGGGGACATATCAGTGAAAATATTGCTGGATGAAATACCTGAGATTTTCCTGTCTATGTTCTTCTGAAGGACGTTTATGATGTCATGGCTTATATTTAAGTCTTTTGTCCACCTTACATTTATTTTTACGTATGATGTAAGTTGGTGATCAAGTTTCATTTTTTTGGCATGTAGCTGTCCAGCTTTCCCAACACCATTTATTGAAGAGGCTATTTTTGTTCCATTTTATGCTTCTTCCCCCTTTGTCAAGTATTAATTGACTGTAGAAACTTGGGTTTATTTCTGGGCTGTCTTTTCTGTTCCATTGGTCCATGGGTCTGTTCTTATGCCAGTACCAGGCTGTTTTGATTACAGTGGCCTTTTAATACAGTTTGATATCAGGTATTGTGAACCCTCCTACTTTGTTCTTCTTTCTCAAAATTGTTACAGCTATTAGGGGTTGTTTATGGTTCCATATAAAGTTTTGGAGTGTTTGTTTTATATCTGTGAAGTATGCCATTGGAACTTTAATATATTGAATATATAAATTGCTTTGGGTGGTATAGACATTTTGATGATGTTAATTCATCCAATCCATGAACACAATATATGTTTCCATTTGTTTGTGTCTTCCTTGATTTCTTTCCTCAGTATTGTGTAATTTTCTGCATACAGGTCTTCTACCTCTTTGGTTAGGTTTGTTCCTAGGTATTTTATTTTTCTTTTTGCTATATCAAATGTTTTTTTTTATTTCTGCTTCTGCTATTTCATTGTTGGTATACAAAAACGCCTTTGATTTCTGGATATTGACTTTGTATCCCACTGTTTTGCCAAATTCATTTATTAGGTCGAGCAATTTTGGGGTAAAGTCTATAGGATTTCCCATGCACACTATTATGTCATCTGCAAACAGTGACAGTTTGGTTTCCTCCTTTCTTATTTGGATGCCTTTTATTGCCTTTTCTTGTCCGATCGCTGTGGCTAAAACTTCCAATACTATATTGAATAGAAGTGGTGAAAGTGAACAACTTTTTCTTCTTCCTGATCTTAGTGGGAAAGCTTTTAGTTTTTGCCCATTGAGTGTGATGTTGGCTGTAGGTCTCTCATATGGCCTTTATGTTGTTGAGGAATGGTCCCTCTATTCCCACTTTACTGAGTGTTTTTTATCATAAATGGGTGCTGTACCTTATCAAATGCTTTTTCCGCATCTATTGATATGATCATGTAATTTTTGTCTTTACTTTTGCTTATGTGATGTATTACATTTACTGATTTGTGAATACTGAACTGTCCTTGCATCCTTGGGATGAATCCCACTTGGTCATGGTGTATGATCTTTTTAATGCATTGTTGGATTCAGTTTGCCAATATTTTATTGAGGATTTTAGCGTCTATGTTCACCAGCAATATTGGCCTGAAGTTTTATTTCTTTGTTGTATCTTTATCTGGTAAAAACACTTATTTAAAATACAAGATTTAAAAAGCAGAAAACTGGGTGGCAGAGGTATATTTACTTCAGCACCCTGAATAAAGGAAGGAGCATGTGCAAAACACCAAAGTTTGAAAGGTAATTTAAAACATAACTTGCATCAATAGTGAAACAAGAACTCCATAAAGGGCTGGTGGTTAAAAAAATATTATGGGTGGAAAAAAAAGTTTTGAAGCAAACCACAGTGACAAAAACCTTGTCAACCTCTTTATATGGTTAAAATTTCATTTTGGTTTTCAGGAATTACTATCAAGGACACATGGACAAAACCAAGGGAAAGGGTAGAAGCAAGGGAGGGAGGTGGGGTTGGAGGGGCTGGAGAAGAGGGGTAAGAAAGAAATACAGATAACTGTAACTGAACAACAAAATAATTTAAATTAAAAAAATTCATCTTGTTAATTTTTAATGAGTAGTTTGCTATGTTGGTGTTCCACATGCACAACTGATGTGCATCTTGCCCACATCAAGATTTTCTCTGCAATTTCAAGATCTCAGATAAGTTATAGTTCAATTTACTTCTAAGCTGAATTGGAATCTATTAAAAGAAAAGTTCTGACAACACTTTCATTCATCACCTCAGGACTCTAGGTTGTCCTCAAGGCTAATTTACCCCAGAGAGAAGGTCAATCTTAAAAATACTCATTGTTCTTCCCTGGGTGGCTACAACATTCAATGCCTAAAGATTCAAGGCAACTTTCTGCTTATCAGAATTGCCTCTGAAAATACAGATTCCTGGGTCATATAAACTTTCTGGGTTGAGGTCTTGGAATTTTTATTTTTAAAACTTTCCATCAAGAATCCTGATTTGGTCCTTCCTATTTGTTCCTCCAAATCCCTCCCCCTTTCCCCCCTTAACTTCCCTTCCTTCTCCCCTCTGGTCACTATCCCCTTGTTCTCTATTTCAGTGTCTTTGTTTTTTTTCTGCTTGCTTGTTTGTTTTGTTGTTTAGCTTCCTGTTAAAGGTGAGATCAGAGCCAACCTGTCATTTTACTTGACTGAATTTTCAAATTCTATGTTCAACCACTTCTTGGTAAATAAATACTTAAGTGACTCCACAAAAAAAAAAAAGAAAAAAAAAGAATCCTGATTTGGGACCACTTATCTGTACAAAAGAGTTCTTTCATTCTTAGTGAAGAACAGAGAAGTTTGTCCTGCCTCAGAAGTGTCACACCTCACTGGAATTATTTTTCTGTCCTTACAATTGGAGTGTGTGTTCTTGCATAGTTTAGATTCAAACAGGGATCAACAAACTGTGACCCTCAGGTCAAATCTGGTTGGCAGCCTACTTAGGTAAATAAAGATATATTGGAACACAGCCAGGACCATTTGTTTATATATTGTCTATTGCTGCTTTCAAGCTAAAAGAACAGATGTGAATAGTTGCAACAAAACTATTACCATGCAAAGATTGAAATATTTGCTAGCTGACTCTTCACAAAATAATGTTTTTGGATTTCTAGGTCAGAAGATAATAATAGCTAATATTTTTTGAGAGCTTATTTGGAATTGGACCACATGGGGATATAAAGTATCTTATGTGTTCTCCCAGCAGATGAGAAGTAGGTTTTATCTTTATTTTCTTTAGTTAGAAAAGTATGGTATAAAGAAGGTCTATAATGCAATCAAGGTTACCCAGCCAGTAAGAAACAGAGCTAGACTTTTACTCCTGCCTCTGTAGCCCAAGCTCTGTATCTCCTGTTCTCTACTGTGCAAGACTTCATCAGCTCCCTGCCATGGCTAGAAAAGAAGCCCAGAATGTCAGTGAAGGGCATCACTCAGCTAAATGATCCATTCATCTGAAGAAAGGGAAGGACAGTGCTAGATTTTAACTGAGCCATTAATGAGTTTGTTAACCCTTACCTTTCAAATCAATCTTCTATATCTACCTTTACCTTTTGGAAAGGATTTCATTTTCCAATGATAAAGCACATTTTTTCTCTTCTTACAATCTCATGATCAACTCTTGTATTACTGAACATCATAGCCACCCATCAAACCATTAGTTATACATAAAACCTATTAAGGTTCAGTACCCACAACTGCATTTTGTTTCAACTAAATAAAAAGGAAACAATTTAGTATAAGGGTCTGATATATCCACCTTGGCGCATTAAGACAGTCTTTTCTAAAGAGTTATGTGCTATGACAATCATATATAGACACAAAGCTAGTTAGGTAGTTAGAGGTAGTTACAAAATCAGGGGCTTCTCTTCCTGGCATGTTCATTTAGAGTTGTCTGGCATTGGTAAGAAACAAAATTTCCTTAGGAAAATTTTCCTGATATCAGTTTCCTCATCTGTAAAATGGAGATGACACCACCTACCTTGAAAAGTTCTTGTAGAGATTAAACTTTAAAATTCATATAAATTAATTAGAGTGCTGGGTGCAAAGTAATTATTTCATAAATTGACTAAATTAAAATATTTCTTCTCCAGAACTAAGATGCTTCATCATTCAAGGGTCATATAAACTTCGGCAATGAAGCATCCTCAAACTGCCCTAAGACATCATTGGGTACCCAGGCCAAGCCAAACATAGGATTTCTAGGAAGACACTCTAAATCACAAAGTCACTCCAACCAAGTGTCAGTCATTGCTTTGGGAGAAGCACTTAAAAGTTGCAAAATTTCAAAATATGCTTTTAATCCTTGGAACTAGCCAGAGACCAATCTACTCTGTGAGCCTGTAGTATTACCCCTGAATGCTTCCATTCTGGGAGCTTTTAATATCTGCTTAGAAGAGGCAAGGTCAGGTCAGGGATAGAGAAATGATAAGATGTGGTCTCCAGCTATAGCCTTTTACCAACAAGAATGGCTAGAGAGAAAGAGGTAAAAATAGAGACAGACAGACAGGTAGATAGATAGATGATGAAAGATGATAGATGATAGATAGAGAGATAGATAGATAGATAGATAGATAGATAGATAGATAGATAGAAAGAAAGAATGATTTTGCATATCCACCAGTCTATCAATAATGTGGTCCTGATCCTTAAGAAAGCAGTTAATGGGAAAAGCCAAAGATGCTGACCCAGGCTAGAATTTTAGTGGTACCTAAAGGTGATAGGGAATTTCTTCAACTGCAGTGAAAGTTCACACATTAGACAATCTGAACTGAGCTGTATAGCATGGGTTGGATTGAGCTTGGCAAGAAGGAAAGAAGACACATTTTAGTGGAAGGAAAAATATGAACAAATGCTGAAGCATGAAGAAGTAGAGAGAGAGAGTGGGCCAGTGAGTTAATCAGCCCTTCTGACTTTGAGATCTAAATATATTAATACTGGACACCAGAGAGAACACCTGTACAGTAGGGTAAGACCATATCATGAATGACCATGAATGACTAGCTTGGAGGTGAGACCTGAATTGTCAACTGTTTCAAGAAATAAGTCTCTGTTTGAGAAGCAGATGATGCCAGTGCTGTAACATCTCTACCTCTTCCACGTACCCAGCTGGAGTTTCTTCTTAACAAATCCATCAATATTGTATCAGATCACAGAACAGTGCATGGTTGGCACCACAATTCTCTCATTTAACCTTAATGGAGTGACATCTCATGTGAGTATTTGGTACTGATGTCACTCATAAAGGCAAAAAATTAGTAGGGTCAACATCATATTTGCAAATGTTTAGGGAGGCCCCACAGGGGGGCCATATTTCTCTTTCAATGTTCCTGGGTTAGCCAGTTTTTCTTAGTGTTAAAACAAATCTGTAGGTTTTGGGAGGTTTTTTTTTTGGTGTGTTTGCTTGTTTGTTTGTTTTGCTTGAGTGCATGATGGAGTAATTGAATGCATTTAGGAACTTGGTGTACAGAGAATATGAACCTTTTAACATCAGAATCACACATGGTGGCAGCACATTAAAGCATGGGAGATGCCAGGAACAAACTACTGGAGCAACATTGCTTCTTCTTCTTCTTGTTCATCTGGGTCAGGCACTCCTTTTCTGCAGGGATACACAACAGTCTGCACTCTTAGTTATCCTTCTTTCTTGGCCAAGCACAGGGCTCAACTCCAGTTACTTCTGTGGGGTTTGGATGTGGCTTTACTTTCATGTGTTCTCTTATTTAATTTTCACTATAACTATATGAAGTAAGCATCACTGCAAACCTCATTTTATACATAAAGAAACTGAAGCCTAGAGGATTTAAGGAACCAGCAATAATGTGTACAGGACAGACCTGAGGGCTGAACCCAAGTTTGACTCCAAGACTCAAGCATGGCTAGTCATGTAATCTTGGGCTAGATACAAAATTGCTTATTATATTATCATTATGCATACCATATATTTATTAACTACTAATATATAAAAATTACATATTAATACATTAATATGTATTAATGTATAACTTGTTACATATTAACATATGTAATAATAATGCATACTATTATATCCACTATATTGTGATCTGCAAAATGAGAATTATAGCTATACCTCATAGGGTGGACCTATGGAATAATGTAAATAAACCATTCTCACTTATCATGATATCTTCCACAGAATAGCTATTATTGTTGCTGTCATCATTATATACACACATGGGAAATGGAAATAAAATACCTTTGGAAACATTGTCTCCACCATCCACAGAAGCTACTATAATTAGGATAAGACATATAAATGAAATGTACATATGATGGCATACCCAGAGAAGCCATTCAGCAAAAAGATGTCAAGGGTTCCAAGAAAGAGCAACCTATGGTCTGGTGATGTAGGAAAAGGTGGCACTTAGTTTGGATTTTAAAGAAAGTGACTACACATGGAGGATAGGGATGAAAACTAGCATGAGAAAAGGTCGGAAACTAAGAAGTCACCTGGTATATCCAGTGAACTATAAGAATACAAAGATTTCTTTGAGTATTGTTTATGATACTGAAAAAATGCAAAGTAGCTGGAAAATCATTATGATTTATCCATAGAAAAATATACCAGCCTTATAAAAAGATAAAGTAGAGGTTCCAGTCAAGAGGATAGTATAGGCGAATGCAATATTTGACTCCTCCCACAACATCAAAATTACAACTAAACTACGGAACATCCACCATTCAAAACCACCTGAAATCTAGTTGAATGGAACTAATATAACTGAGAACACACAGAATAAGCCACAAAACTGGCAAAAGAGGCAGAGTTGTGAACCAGGCTGATTCCACTCCAACATGTTGTGGTGAAAAATCAGGAGATCCCTGCTGAGGAGCAAGGGGTCCCAGCCCTACATAAGGCCCCCCAAGCCCAAGATTCAAGTGTCAGGATAGAAATCCTCATAACTTCTCACTGTGAAAACCAGTGGGGATTATGGCTGAGTGAGATGGAGGCTACTGGAATCCCAGGCAGTTCCTCTCAAAGGTCCTGCGCACAGATTTACTTATACTCACTTCCCCTGAGTGCCAGCACTGGGGCAGCCCCTCAAAAGGCACCAGAGACATAAAAGAAAGAACTGTATTGTCTGGCATTGGGGTAAAAGATGAAGGGACAGTTTCCCCCAGACAGAAGTGCCGGCACAGGCCATTGTTCCTTTTCTGCGCCCCACTCCCAACCCCACAGACCCAGCAGGTAGACGCCATATCTGAGTCTCCATCAACCAGGATAACACTATTGACTGCACCCTGGTGATTCCCTAAGACCCTGCAACATCCAACTTTCAAGCCCACACAAGCTATTTTCAGTGGCTTTTCCATACAAATGATTTCTGTTTTGATTCATCCTTCAGACTTTACTAGAATCTCTCAAACAAGCAGCATATGGCCTTGGTGGGCCCTATGCCTCTTATTAAGTGGCCCCAGGCATGGCACTAGTGGTAGACAGCCTTGGTATGCAGCTTGGCTTCTCCCAGGCACCCCCACCCTCAGCAAAAGTAGCAGCCATCTGCAGATCACTTTATAGCTTATGCCAGTGGCCCTGGGCAGGGCACAAGTGCAACTCTTGGAAGTCCCAAAACCAGTACACCCAGGGGACAGCTTCAGACCACTTTTAAACAAAATCCAACCACCTCTACAATTGACACACTCAATGGGTAGTCTCACTGGACACCAGAGCTTTGCTGAAATAAGTCCTCCTTAGCTGGGTGAGGCCCTGGTCAGCTGATACCCCACAGTGGTTCTAGGCATTAGTTGGTGACAAATCCCTGCTGATGAGGTGCCAACAGCAATGAAGGTTCAACTACAATCAGAGGGTGTACAAAGTCCACATGTAGGGGGAGCACAAGGGGTGCTCAGCTCAGGTGATTTGTGAGACTGTGCCACTTGACCCTAAAGGACACCTAATATATAAGGACACTTTACCAAGCCAGAAGATGTAACAGCTTTACCTAATACAGAGAAAAAAAAACACAGGAACCAAGCACAAACGAGGAGACAAAGAAACATGTCCAAAATGAAAGAACAGAACAAAACTCCAGAAAAAGAACTAAACAAAATGGAGACAAGCAATGTATAGAATTCAGAGTTCAAAACACTAGTTAAAAGGATGGTTAACAAACTTAGGGAAAGAATAGATGAACTTACTAAGAACATCAACAAACAGAGAGGAAACATACAAACAGAACGAGAAAATATAAAAAAGAACCAGTCAGAAATGAAAAATATACTAACTGAAATGGAGAACACATTACAAGGAATCAACAGTGGAGTAAATGAAGCAGAGGATCAAACCAGAGATTTGGAAGATAAAGAAACAGAAACACCTCATCAGAATGCAAAAAAGAAAAAGGAATAAAAAAAATAAGGATAGTATAAGGAGCCTCTAGGACAACTTCAAGCATACCATGAATCATGGAGGTGCCAGAGGAGAAGAGAGAGAACAAGAAATTGAAAGCCTACTAAAAAAAAATAATGATGGAAAACTTCCCTAACCTGATGGAGGAAATAAACATACAAGTCCAGAAAGCACAGAGAATCCCAAACAAGAAAAATCCAAAGAGCCCTTCCTCAAGACATATCATAATTAAAATGCCAAAGATTAAAGACATTGAGGAAATTTTAAAAGCAACAAGAAAATAGCAGTTAGTTATCTACAAGGGAGCTCTGAAAAGACTCTCAGCTGATTTCTCAACAGAATTCTCAAACCCAAAGGGATTAGTAAGAAATGTTCAAAATGATAAAAAGCAAGGACCTATAACCAAGATTACTCTTCACAGCCAGCAAAGCCATCAGTTATGATGGAAGGACAGATGGAAAGCTTTCCAGATAAGAAAAAGTTAAAGGAGTTTATTGCCAACAGTATTACAAGAAATGTTAAAGGGTCTTCTTTAAAAAAGAAGAAGGAAACATTAAAAAAGATAAAAATATAAATAATAAAATGACAGGAAATACATATCTGTCAAAAGTTACTTTAAAATGCAAATGGGTAGAGCCAGAGAGACAAATTGCACATTGTTGTAGGAGAGAAGCCACAAGTTGCTGCATATTTGAGTAGGTGGAAGCAGAGAACAACAGGATAACCAAAAGAGGCTGCACCATTGAAATTCACAGGCATTCCACCACAAAAGTTCATACCATAAACCCAGGGTGTCAAAACAGATTAATCTAAGAAGCTGAGGCTAACAAGAAGAGTCTCACAAACAATGGGAAGACAAAGAAACAATCCCCAAATGAAAGGAAAGGAGGAATCCTCAGAAAGAATGCTAGATGAAACAGAGGCAAGTCAACTATCAGATACTGAATTCAAAGCACTGGTGATCAGGAAGTTCAAAGAGCTCACAATCAGCTACCAGAAACTACAGGGAAGTTACAATGATCTCACTGTGAACTATATCAACATGAAAAAGGAAATGGAAATTATTGGCAAGGGCCAAGAGGAAATGAAGAATACAATTTCTGAATTAAAAAACACAGTGGAAAGCATTAAAAATAGGGTGGATGAAACAGAAGATCGGATTAGTGAATTGGAGGACAAAGTAGAAAGCATCTCACAGAAAGAACAGGAAAGGGAAAAGAGGCTCAGAAAGAATGAAGAGAGATTAAGAGAAATGCAAGACAATATGAAACGTAATAATATCCGAATAATAGGAATACCAGAAGGAGAAGAAGAAGAACAAGGGATAGAAAACATATTTGAAAGAGTAAAGAGAGAAAATTTCCCTAATTTGACAAAAGAAAAAGTCACACAAATCCAGGAATCTCACAGAGTCCCATTCAAGAGGAACCCAAAGAGGCCCACTTCAAGACACATCATCATTAAAATGGCAAACTTCCAAGATAAAGAGAGAATCTTAAAGGCAGCAAGGGAGAAAAAAAGAAATAACATACAAGGGCATCCCAATAAGGTTAGCCACTGACTTCTCAATGGAAACACTCCAAGCAAGAAGAGATTGGCAAGAAATATTCCAAGTAATGAGAAACAGAGGCCTACAACCAAGGCTACTTTACCCAGCAAGGCTCTCAATCAAGATAGAAGGCCAAATAAAGAGCTTCCAAGACAAAAGAAGTCTAAAAGAATTTGCTGCCACCAAGCCAGCTTTACAAGAAATACTAAAAGGTCTGCTTTAAGGAAAGGAAGGAAAAGAGATAGACAGAGAGGAACACAGGTACAAAAATGGCAATGAATAAGTACCTATCAATAATAACCTTAAATGTAAATGGATTAAATGCTCCAATCAAAAGACACAGAATAGCGTCATGGATAAGAAAGTATGACCCACACATATGCTGCCTACAAGAGACCCACCTCAGGACAAAAGACCATCACAGACTAAAAATCAAAGGCTGGAAACAAATTTTCCAAGCAAATGGACAAGAAAAAAAGCTGGGGTAGCAATTCTCATATCAGACAAAATAGACTTCAAAAAAAGAGCCATAAAGAGTGACCCAGAAGGTCACTTCATAATACTCAAGGGAAGAATCCACCAAGAAGACATTAACATCATAAATATATATGCACCCAACATAGGAGCACCAAAATATATAAGGAAAATCTTAGAGGAATTCAAGAAAGATATAGACAGCAACACAATTATAGTGGGGGATTTTAACACCCCACTATCAAAAATGGACAGATCTTCCAAACAAAATATCAACAAAGACATTGCGGCATTAAACAACACCCTTGATGAAATGGACCTAACTGATATATACAGAGCTCTTCACCCCAAAGAAGCTAAATACACATTCTTTTCAAATGCACATGGGACATTCTCAAAGATAGATCACATGATAGGGCACAAAACAAGCCTCAACAAATTCAAGAATATTGAAATCATACCAAGCATTTTCTCTGACCATAAGGGACTGAAACTGGAAACCAACCCCAAAGGAAAAAACCCAAAACACCCAAAATCATGGAGACTGAACGGTATGCTATTAAACAATGAATGGGTCAAGAATGAAATTAGGGAAGAAATCAAAAAGTTTCTGGAAACAAATGAAAATGATCTCACAACAACCCAAAACTTATGGGATACAGCCAAGGCAGTCCTGAGAGGGAAGTTTATAGCAATACAGGCCTACCTAAAGAAAACAGAAACATTTCAAACAAATGAACTTACTCTACGCCTGCAAGAACTCGAGGAACAACAACAAAAACAGCCCAAAGCAAGTAGAAGGAAGGAAATAACTAAGATCAGAGCAGAACTAAATGACATAGAGACTAAAAGTACAATTCTAAAGATCAATGAATCCAGGAGTTGGTTCTTTGAAAAAATAAACAAAATAGACAAGCCTTTAAGTAGGCTCATCAAGAAAAGAAGGGAACGGGCACAAATAAACACAATCAGAAATGAAAGAGGAGAGATTACAACTGATACCACAGAAATAGAGAGGATTGTAAGAAATTACTATGAAGAACTGTATGCCAAGAAATTTGAGAACCTAGGGGAAATGGACACATTTCTAGAAAAATATAATCTCCCAAAACTCAATGAAAAAGAAGTAGAACACCTGAATAGACCAATAACAGCAAAAGAAATTGAAGCAGTAATCAAAAAACTCCCATCACACAAAAGCCCTGGACCAGATGGATTCACAGGAGAATTCTACAAAGCATTTAAGGAAGAGCTAACCCCCATTCTTCACAGACTATTCCAAAAAATCCAAAAGGATGGAAAACTCCCTAACTCCTTTTATGAAGCCAGCATCATCCTAATTCCAAAACCGGATAGAGATACAACAAAGAAAGAAAACTTCAGGCCAATATCGCTGATGAACATAGACGCTAAAATCCTCAACAAAATATTAGCAAATCGCATCCAACAATATATCCAAAAGATTATACACCCTGACCAAGTGGGATTCATCCCAGGGATGCAAGGATGGTTCAACATTCGCAAAACAGTAAATGTAATTCATCACATAAACAAAAGCAAAGACAAAAACCACATGATCATATCAATAGATGTGGAAAAACTTTTGATAAGGTACAACACCCATTTATGATAAAAAACACTCAGCAAAATGGGAATAGAGGGAACATTCCTCAATATAATAAAGGCCATTTATGAGAAACCTACAGCCAATATCATACTCAATGGACAAAAACTAAAAGCTTTTCCACTAAGATCAGGAACAAGACAAGGATGTCCACTTTCACCACTCCTATTCAATATAGTATTAGAAGTTTTGGCCACAGCGATCAGGCAGGAAAAGGAAATAAAAGGCATCCAAATAGGAAAGGAGGAAACAAAATTGTCACTGCTTGCAGATGACATGATAGTGTACATGGAAAATCCTATAGACTCTACCCCAAAACTGCTCAAACTAATTAATGAATTTGGCAAAACAGCAGGATACAAAGTCAATATCCAGAAATCAAAGGCATTTTTGTATACAAACAATGAATCAGCAGAAGCAGAAATCAAGGAAAAAATCCCATTCGATATAGCAAAAAGAAAAATAAAATATCTGGGAATAAACCTAACCAAAGAGGTAAAAGACCTGTATGCAGAAAACTACACAGCACTGAAGAAAGAAATCAAGGAAGACACAAACAAATGGAAACATATACCGTGTTCATGGATTGGAAGAATTAACATCATCAAAATGTCCATACTACCCAAAGCAATATACAGATTCAATGCAATACCTATTAAAGTACCAATGGCGTATTTCACAGACATAGAACAAACACTTCAAAAATTTATATGGAATCATAAACGAGCCCAAATAGCAGCTGCTCTTTTGAGAAAGAAGAACAAAGTAGGAGGGATCACAATACCTGATATCAAACTGTATTACAAGGCCACTGTAATCAAAACAGCCTGGTACTGGCATAAAAACAGGCACATAGACCAATGGAACAGAACAGAGAGCCCAGAAATCAACCCAACCCTCTACAGTCAATTAATATTCGACAAAGGGGGCAGTAACATAAAATGGAGTAAAGATAGCCTCTTCAGCAAATGGTGTTGGGAGAACTGGACAGCTACGTGCAAAAAAATGAAACTTGAGCACCAACTTACACCATACACCAAAATAAATTCAAGGTGGATAAAAGACTTAAATATAAGCCATGACACCATTAAAGTCCTAGAGGAGAACATTGGCAAGAAAATCTCAGATATTCCACGCAGCAACATTTTTACGGATATGTGCCCTAGAGCAAGGAATATAAAGGAAAGAATAAACAAATGGGATCTCATCAAAATAAAAAGCTTCTGCAGGGCTAAAGAAAACAGTATTAAATTAAAAAGACAACCAACTGTATGGGAAAACATATTTGCCAATGATACCTCAGACAAAGGTTTAATCTCCAAAATATACAAAGAACTTACATGACTCCACTCTAGGAAGACATCGAACCCAATTAAAAAATGGGAAAAGGACTTGAACAGACACTTCTCTAAAGAGGACATACAGAATATCCAGAGACACATGAAGAGATGCTCAATATCGTTAGCTATCAGAGAGATGCAAATTAAAACCACAATGAGATACCACTTTACACCAGTCAGGATGGCTATAATAGACAAAGCAACAAACAACAAATGTTGGAGAGGGTGTGGGGAAAAGGGGACCTTAGTTCACTGTTGGTGGGATTGTAGACTGGTACAACCATTATGGAAAACAGTATGGAATTTTCTCAGAAAAATAAAAATTGACCTGCCTTTTGACCCAGCAATTCCACTGCTAGGATTATACCCCAAGAATCCTAAAACATCAATTTCAAAGAACCTATGCACCACAATGTTCATAGCAGCACAATTTACAATAGCCAAGAGTTGGAAGCAACCTAGGTGCCCATCAGTAAATGAATGGATCCAAAAATTGTGGTACATATACACCATGGAATTTTATGCAGCAGAGAGAAAGAAGGAACTACTACCTTTTGCAACAGCATGGATGGAACTGGAAAGCATTATGCTGAGTGAAATAGGCCAGGCATTGAAGGACAAATACCATATGATCTCACCTTTGACAGGAAGCTAAAGAATAAAACAAACAAGCAAACAGAATAAAAACAAAGACGCTGAAATAGAGAACAAGTGGGCAGCGACCAGAGGGGAGAGGGAAGGGAACTTAAGGGGAAAAAGGGGGAGGGATTTTGAGGAACAAGTATGAAAGACACAGAGATGAGGACTGGGGGGGGGATGGGAGGGAGGGGGGAGACCGGGGGGGGGGGAAGAGAAAAAAAAAATGTACTTGAAAAGTAACTAAATAAAATTTAAAAAAAAAAATGCAAATGGTTAAAGTTCTGCAATCAAATGCATATGGAGGCTAAATGGATGAAAAAAAGACTCATGTATATTATCTATAAGAGATTCATTTCAGATCAAAATACACACAGAGAATGAAGGTAAAGGGATGCAAAAATATATTTCATGAAAATGTAAACAAATAAACAAACAAAAGGTGTGCTAGCAATACTTATACCAGACAAAATAGACTTTAAAACAAACTCTATATAACAAGAGACCATAAAGGGCTCCACAATTCCACTTCTGGATATTTATTCAAAGAAATACAAAACACTAAGTCAAAAAGACATATAAATCCACATGTTGATTGCAACATTATTTACAATAGTCAAGAGATGAGAGCAATCCAAGTGTCCATTAAGAAGAATGGATAAAGAAGAAGTAGAGCATATATACAAGGCAATACGACTCAGCCATAAAAAAAGAATGAAATCTTGCTGTCTACAAAACATGGATAGACTTAGAGGGCATTGTGCTAAGTAAAATAAGTCAGAAAATGGAAGACAAATGCCATATGATTTTATTTATATGTGGAATCTAAGCAAATTTAAAATAAATAAATGAATAAGTAGAACAGAAAAAGATTCATAGATACAAAGATCATTTTGATGGTTGCCAGATAAGAGAATGTTTGGGGGGATTGGTGAAAAAGGTGAAGAAATTGAGAAGTACAAATTGGTAGTTACACAATCGTAATGGGGATGTAAAGTACAGCAGAGGGGATATAGGCAATAATATTGTAATAACTATGTATGGTTTCTGATGGGTACTAGATTTAACCAGGTGATCACTCAGTAAGTTATATAATGTCTAATCACTGGCTTGTACACCTGAAACTAATAAAATATAAAATGCCAGCTGTATTTAAAAAATAAAATTATTTAAAGTATTTTTTTTAAAGATAAAGTACATCTTATATATAATATAAAGCAAAGTCGGCTCTCCAGGGCTGAATTAAACTGTTGTCCATAAGCACTCACAGTTCCATGTTTTTCTCTACAGCACTCATCACATTTCAAAATATTATTTATACTATGATTGTTTGCATAATGCTCATATCTCCCCATTAGGCCATCATACTATAAGTATTAAAACCACAGATCTTTGTGCTAATTACTGTATTTCCATGATCTTGCCTGGTACAGAATATGTACTCATTCAAATTTGCTCAAATTTGATGCACACATGCATGAAAGGAAAAAAAGGTAAATGTACATTAAAATGCAAGTAAAAATACCAATTATAAATAACACATGTATTGGGGATGACAAGTTCAATCCATTTGCAACATCTGTAAGGATGTAATCCTTTGTTCCGGTTGAGGGAGAAAAGACAACCTGGAAGATAAATATTTGTCACAGTTGCCCCATCCAGTGTGACAGTTCATTCCCCAGTCAGATGTAAAACCAGGAGCATAGGTTATGTACTAGGAGCATGGTATGATGCACAACTTATCTTGAATATGTTTTACTTCATATTTTCTGTTGAGGGTCTGTGAGCTTTCTGACCAAGAAAAAGTAGGTCATTTTTATTTTAGAAGTGTTAGCTACCTCTCACTTCATCTCACATGTTTCTGGTTAATGTTCTTCTTCTTTCTCCTCTTCCTCAACCAGCATGACCATCTGCAAGGATTTTGTTCCCCACACAGGATGTTTGCCCTCACTGCCATGGCTTACTCATCTCCAATCTCATTGCCACTCCCCTTAGGCATGTGATAGTGCTGCTTATGTGGTCAGAGTTGGGCAAACATCCACTTCATGGATACATATATATAATGGATCCTCAATGGCCCATCATCCTTGGAACTGCAGGATGGGGCTCCTTTAATGCCTGATATGACAGGTAACAAAGCAGTAAACTTGAGCACAGTAGTTTGTGGAATAGAAGAATACCCAGTGCCAACTGGCTAGGACAATCTAAAGGTTCACTGACATTCCACTCAACCAGTCATTCTTTTTTTCTAAAAATATACGAGTGATCTACAAAATGGCTATCTTGTGGTTCTATTCATTTTTGCTGCTACAACCAGCACAGCAGAAGGCTAATGCCGGACACAATGTCACCAAGAATGCCACCAATTGTTCCTTTAGGGCAGCAGAACAAGCCCAGGGTGTCTGATTGAGAGTTCTTGGAGTTCCCTGTCATGAAAAAATGGTCTTATGGATGAAATGCTCAGAATTGGGGAGCCCATCTTGTATTTCAGGTCTGTTTCCCAAAGTTTAATGGTCATCCTGTGTGTGTGGTTAAGTTTCAGGTGCGCAAGTTCAACAATAGCATATTTTTAAATTCTCGTGGGCCTCAATGCAGAGCCTTCATGAGACACGCACTGAGTCTCAAACAGGAATATGGGGCTTACAGTGTTTATCAACCTTATTTGACCAGAGAATCTTTTTGTCATGAAGTGTCTAGATGCCCTAGTACAAATATTTCCAATAACAGGTTTTCAGAAATGCTACCATGGATCTTCTCTGGAGTTGAAAGCGACCCCCAGAAATATTTTGAAATACATAAGGTGCCTTTTGTGTCTGATTCTTCTGCAGCATTCATATGACTTTCTTTTTCGGCAAGGTGGGGAGGGCTGGGGGGAGTGGGCTGGAATGGGAGTAAAAGGCAGAAAACTGTACTTGAACAACAATTAAAATATAAATAATAATAAATTTAAAAAAGAGAAAGAAAGCCTAGAACTGTTACAAATACAGTGCTAATTTTGTTCTTAATTAATGTGTGCAGCAAAGCTAACTAGAATAGTGAATCTTGTAAAGTGAACCCCCAGTCCCACCATCTCCCAATATAAGTTTTTAAATATGTTTTTTTAATTTTTAATTGGCTAAATGTAGTAAGATTTTATTCATGTTCAGTTAAAATCCAAATCAGTTATTCTTTCCTATTTTTTATTTTTCTATTGCTATTGTATTACCGTTGTCCCAATTTTCCCCCTTCACCCTCCTATGCCCAACCCAACCCCTCTCCCACAGTCAGTCTACACCCTGTTGTCCATGTTCATGGGCCATTCATGCATGTTATTTGACTAGTCCCTTCCCCTTCTGTCCATCATTATCCCCCTCCTCTCTCCTCCATGGCCACTGTCAATCTGTTCCATGTTTCCATGTTTCTGGTTCTATTTTACTCATTAGTTTATTTTGTTCATTAGATTACTCTATAAGTGAAATCATATGGTGGTTGTATTTCACTGACTGGCTTTTTCACTTAGCATAATATTCTTCATTCCATCCATGCTGTTGCAAAATGTAGGGGTTCCTTCTTTCTGCTGTGTAGCATTCCATTGTGTAAAAGTACCACAGTTTTTGATCTACTCATCTACTGATGGACACTTGGGCATTTTCCAGCACTTGGGTATTATAAATAGTGTTGCTATGAACATAGGGATACATGAGTTCTTTTGAAATGGTCTTTTGGGATTCGTGGGGTATATTCCCAGCAAGGGAATTGCCGGGTCAAAAGGTAGCTCCACTTTTAGTTTTTTGAGGAAATTCCATACTGTTTTCCAAAGCGGCTACACCAGTCTGCATGTCTACCAACAGTGCACTAGGGTTCACTTTTCTCCACATTGTCACCAGTACTTGTTGTCTGTTAATTGGTGCAAGGTGACATCTCATTGTGGTTTTAATTTGCATTTCTCTGATGGCTTGTGATGTTGAGCATTTTTCATATATTTATGGGCCATCTATATATCTTCCTTGGAGAAGTGTCTATTCAGGTCCTTTGCTCATTTTTAAATTAAATTCTTTGACTTCATAGTGTTGAGTTGTATGAATCCTTTATGTATTTTGGAGATTGAACCTTTTTCTGATGTATCACTGTAAATATGCTCTCTCATGTGGCTGATTCCCTTTTCATCTTGATGATGTTATCTTTAGACATGCAGAAGATTTTCATTCGATGTAGTCCTATTTGTTTTTTTTTTTTCCTTAGCCTTGCCCTAGGAGATATATCAGTGAAAATATTGCTGGGTGGGATATCTGAAATTTTATTGCCTATGTTTTCCACTAGGAATTTTATGGTATCATGACTTATATTTAAGTCTTTTATCCATTTTGAGTTTATTCTGGTGTATGGTGTGATTTGGTGGTTTAGTTTCCTTCTTACTTTTCTTTTTTTGTTGTTTTGTTTTGTTTTTTTGCATGTACCTGTCCACTTTTCCCAATACCATGTACTGAAGAGACTATTTTTAGTCCACTGTCTCTTCAATGCCCGCTTTGTCAAATGTTAATTGACCATATAGACATGGGTTTATTTCTGAGTTCTCTATTCCATTTCTTTTATCTATGTCTCTCTTGTTATGGCAGTACCAGGTTATTTTCATTACAGTGACCTTGTAGTATAGTTTTACATCAGGTATTGTGAACCTTCCAACTTTATTCTCTTTCTCAAGGTTGCTGAATTTATTCAGGTCTTTTTTGATTTCATATAAATTTTTGGAGTATTTGTTCTGATCTGTAAAATATGCCATTGGTGTTTTAATAGGAATTGTATTGTATCTACAGATTGTTTTGGGTACTATGGTTATTTTAATGATGTTAATTCTTCCAATCTATGGACAGAGTATGTGCTTTTATTTATTTGTATCTTCCTCAATTTCTTTCTTCAGTGTTCTGTAGTTTTTTCAAATACAGGTCTACCTCTTTGATTAAATTTATTCCTGGTTACTTTATTTTTCTTGTTGCTGCAATAAAGGGGATTTTTTCTCCTAGTTTTCTTCCAGATAGTTCATTATTGGTATAGAAAAATGCTGTCAATTTCTGATTATTGACTTTGTATCTTGCTTCTTTGTATCCTTTGTATTCTGACTTTGTATCCTGCCAAATTCACTCATTAAGATGAGTAGTTTTTTTGTGGAGACTACAGGGTTTTCTATGTACACTATCATATCATCTAATAATGACATGATAGTCACTGTCATCAAATAATGACAGTTTTACTTTATCCTTTTCAATTTCAATGCCTGTTATTTTGTTTTCTTGTCTGACTATTGTAGCTAGGACTTCCAGTAATATGTTGAATGAAAGTGGTGAAAGCAGGAACAAGTTTGATTGTCTTGTTCCTGATCTTAAGGGGAAAGCTTTTAGTTTTTGCCCATTGAGTATGATGTTAGCAGTAGGTGTCTCATATATGACCTTTATTATGTTGAGGTATGCTCCCTCTATTCCTAATTTGCTGAGTGTTTTTATTATAAATTGGTGCTGGATTTTATCAATTGCTTTTTCAGCATCTATTGATGTGATCATGTGATTTTTGTCCTTCATTTTGTTTATGTGATGTATTACATTTCTTGATTTGTGAATATTGTACCATCCTTGTATCCCTGGGATAAATCCTACTTGATCATGGTGTATGATCTTCTTAATGTATTGCTAGATCTGGAACGACAATATTTTGTTGAGGATTTTGTATCTGTGTTCATTAGAGATGTTGGTTAGTACATTTTCTTTCTTTGTTGTGTCTTTACTTGGTTTTGAAATTAGGATAATACTAGCTTCATAAAACAAATTTGGAAGTCTTCCCTCTTCTTGAAATTTGTGAAATAATTTGAGAAGAATAGGTGTTAGTTCTTCTTTGAATGTCTGGTAAAAATCACCTGTGAAGCCATCCAGTCCAAGGCTTTTGTGTGCCAGGAGTTTTTTTTTATTACTGCTCTAATTTCACTTGTTGTTATCAGTATTCAGGCCTTCTGTTTCATCCTGATTCAATTTTGGAAGATAGTATGTCTCTAGAAATTTATACATTTCAGCCATGTTGTCTAATTTCTTGCCATAGAGTTGTTCATAGTAATTTCTTACAATAGTTTGTATTTCTGTGTTATTACTTCTCCTCTTTCATTTCTGATTTTATTTATTTGGGATCTCTCTCTCTTTTCTCTCTCTCTCTTTTTTGAGCCTGATTAAAGGTTTGTCAGCTTTGCTTATCTTTTCAAAGAGCCAGCTCCTGGATTCATTGATCCTTTCAATTGTTTTGTTTGTTTGTTTGTTTGTTTGTTGTTTTTTAGCTTCCATGTCATTTAATTCTTCTCTGGTCTTGATTATTTTCTTCCTTCTACTAGATTTGGGCTTTGTTTATTGTTCTTCTAGTTCTTATAGATGTAGGAGACCTACATCTTAGGTCGTTTATTTGAGGCTTTTACAAGTTCTTTAGATAGGCCTGTATTGCTATGAACTTCCCTCTCGGGACTGCCTTTGTGTGTCCCACAGGTTTTGATATGTGGTGTGTTCATTTTCATTTGTTTCCAGTTACTCTTTCATTCCATTGTTAACCATTTCATTGTTTAACAGCCTGTTTGTTACTCAGTCACCATTTATCAGAATGTTTTTGAGTTTTTTCTATGAAGTTCATTTCTAGTTTCAAGCCACTGTGTTCCAAGAAGATAAGATGCTTGATATAGTTTCAGTTTTCTTGAATTTGTTGAGTTTTTTTCTTGTGTCCAACCATGTAGTCTATCTTTGAAAGTGTTCCATATGCATTTCAAAAGAATATGTATTTTGCTTCTGTGGGGTGAAAGGTTTTGTGCATATCAATTAAGTCCATTTGATCTAGAGTGCTGGTCAATACTACAATATCTTTGTTGATTTTTTGTTTAAAAGATTTATCAATTGTTGACAGTGGGGTGTTAAAATCTCCTATAATGACTGTGTTGTTGTCAATGTCTTTCTTGAAGTCCTCCAACATTTTCCTTATTTATTTATGTGCTTCTATGTTGGGTGTATAAATGTTTACAAAGATTATATCCTCTTGTTGGACTACTTTCTTAAGTATTATGTAGTGACCTTCTCTCTGTCTTGTCATGGCCTTGGTTTTGAAGTCTATTTTATGTGATATAAGTATTTAATGTCTGCTTGCTTGGAATACTTTTTTCCATCCCTTCACTTTCAGCCTGTGTAGAACTTTTGTTCCGAGGTGGGTCTCTTGTTAACAGCATATGTGCAGGTCATATTTTCTCATCCATTCAACTACCCTATGTATTTTTATTAGACCCTATAATCCATTCACATTTAAGGTTATTATTGAGAGATACTTATACATTGCCATTTTCCCTTTTTACCCATGTTCCTCTCCCTCTCTCTTTTTTAATCTTCTTAAAGCAGTCCCTTTAACATCTCTGGCAGTGCTGGTTTGGTGAAGATGCACTCTTTTAGTCTTTTTGGAGGGTGTCTGGAAAGTTCCTATTTTGCCTTCCATCATAAATGAGATCCTTGCTGGATACAGTAACCTTGGTTTCGGGCCTTTGCTTTTCATTACTTGGAACATTCTGCTCCATTCCCTTCTGGCTTTTAGTGTTTCTGTTGATAAATCAGCTGATACCTTATTGGAGCTACCACGTATATTACTAGCTGTTTCTCCCTAGCTGCCTTTAACATTCTCTTTTTGTCTTTAAATTTCACCATTTTAATTATTACTTGAAGTGGGTTTGGATTCATCTTGTTTGGGGCCCTCTGAACTTGTGTTACTTTTTCTTTCACCAAGTTAGGGAAGTTTTCTGTCACTATTTTTTTCAAACAGTTTATCTATCCCTTGCTCCTTTTATTTTCTTTCTGGTATCCATATAATGTGAATATTGTCACATTTCATGTTGTCCTGAAGCTCTCTTAAATTATCCTCATTGTTTTTGCTCTTTTTTTGTTATGTTTTTTCTGACTGGATGTCTTTTCTTCTGCCTTGTCTTCCAACTTGCTGATTCAATCCTTTTCTTTATTTCACCTACTTTTAATTCCTTCTAGTGTATTCTTTATCTCAGATATTGTATTCTTCATTTCCTCCTCATTCTTATTCATAGTTTCTATGTCCTTCTTCATGCTGATATATTTCCCTCTAAGCTCCTTGTAGTTCTCTTTGAGATCCTTTGACATCCTTATAAGCATTATTTTGAACTCTATATCTGATAAATTGCTTGCCTCAATTTCATTTAGCATTTTTCTTGACATTTCTCCTTTCCTCTCTATTGGAGATTGTTTCTTTGACTCCTCATTTTAGGTGGCTCCGTTTATTTGTTTCTGTATATTAGATTGATTCTGTATTGAATTCCTGTCTTCATGGTGTGGCCTTCTGTGGTAGGAGACCTGTGGGACTCAGTGGTGAAGTCTTCTTGAACTCCTGAACTGGATGCTCTAGAGGTGCCCTTAATGCAGTTTATGTGGGCTCTGTTGTTGTACTTGGCTTTTGGTTGTTGTTGGCTCATTCATTCATAGGTTCTCTCCTCCAGTTGGCTGACTGAGAGTCACAATCACCACCACATCTCATGGTAGGGTTAAGGTTCTTCCAGGAAAACCACTGTTAACCACTTCAGCTGAAGTGATGTGGATAGTATTGAAAGAAAAGGTAATTGAAGGAAAACAATCTCAAAGCTCTCAAATTCAGTCTCCACCACCTTCCTATTCTCTCAGTTCTTCAGATACGTTTTTAGAGATAGGATTTTTCTTTTTTTGCCAAGCAGAGGAGACAAGCAGCCATTGCAAAGCAACAATCCTCTCCTCTCAGAAATGGTAGCGCTTCTTTCTGCACTGTGCCTGACATCCTTCCTTCATACCCCAACTTTTCTTTCTAGCTTTGGAAATATTCAGAACTTCTCCAAAATCTAAAAATTATTTTTCCTTTTAGCTAAGTCTCTTATCTAAGGAGACCCTTATTTTCAAACTGAAGCTTCCAGAACAGAATCATTATATAAAGAGTTTCTTATAATTTTATTATAAGATATAGTATAAATAAATTGAATGCCATAGTAAGTAGTAGAGACAGTGAAAGATTAATTGAAGCTTTATCTTTAAAATAATTTTTAATATAACCTTGTGTGTGTTACATGCAGTAGAGTCAGCTCTGACACTTGGCAACTTTTTGAATGAGTGACATGACAATGTCCTTCATTGACCTGCCTTCAACAGACCTGCTCAGCTGCTGTAGTCTCATGCCTGTGGCTTCCTTTATGGAGTCAGTCTGTCTCACATTTGGTCTTCCTTGTTTTCTACTGCCTTCTGTTTCTCCCAGCATTATTATCTTTTCCAAAGAACCCTGCTTCCTCACCATGTGCCCAAAGCAGGACAGCTTCAGTTTTGTCATGTTTGCCTCCAGTGATGGTCCAGGACCCATTTATTCATCTTTCTGGTGGCCAAGGGTATTCATAGAGCTCTCCTCTAATACTATATTTCAAATGAATCAATATTTTTCCTATTACCTTTCTTCACTGTCTGAATCTCACATCCATGCATGTAATTGGGCACATGAGGTGTGGATGTCTTAGCCTGGTCTCTAATGACACATGGTTTGAGAGCTCATGTTTTGGTGGCTCATGTTTTTGCTGCAGGTCTTAAAAATTGGGGTATATTATGTGAGGTTCAGCTCAGGAAGTAGTTCTAGGTATGAGCTCTCTCTTTATCGTGGTTTGCTGGCTAAGAGATGGAATTACTAATGAGATTATGTCTCAGCCTCTCATACTGGATTTGATGTAAGGTTTTTGTTTGCCAATGAGATCATTATTTTTTTCAAAGGAAATTGTTCCATATGTAGCCTTTATTTGGTGTGGTCATGATTGGGGGGTTTAGGATCTGCCTAAATTGCCATCTGAACCAGAACCTTCCTTCTATTTAATAGTGAGGGTTCTGGACTTGACAGTGAAAGCAAAGGCAACACAAATGTGATATATATATATATATACACACACACACAAATATATGGTATGTATACATATTATATGTATATGTGTATATAATATAAATATATATGTATGTGTACATAAAATTATATGTTATACATATATTTTTTATTTATCCATTCTTCAATTAACAGACACTGAGATTGTTTACACACCTTAGGTATTGTGAATACTGTTTTGAACATGGGAGTATAGATATCTCTTCATTATAATGATTGATTTCATTTTCTCCAAGTATGTACCCAAAAGTAAAATTGCTAGATTACATGATAATTCTATAGTTAATTTTTTGAGGAAACTTTATATTATTCTCCATATTGACTGCACTAGTTTACATTCATAACAAGAGTGCACATCTTTGCCAACATTTGTCTTTTTTTTATCCCCACCTAAGGACATTTTTTAATTGCCTTTGGAGAAAGAGGGAAAGGGACCGACATCTACATGAGAGAGAAACACCAACTGGTTGCCTCCCATACATGCCAAGACCAGGATCATCTGCACCCAGACAGGGCATCAAACCTACAACCTATATATGTGCCCTGAATGGGAATCAAGCTTGCAACATTTCCATGACAAGATGATGCACCAACCAACTGAGCCACACCATCCAAGGCTTCCTGTCTTTTTAATAACAGCCATTATAACAAGTGTGAGATTATATCTCATTGTGATTTTGATTTGCATTTTCTTGATGGTTAGTGACACGAGCACCTTTCATGACCTTGTTGGCCATTTGTATGTCTTCTTTGGAAAAATGTCTATTTAGGTCCCTTGCCCATTTGTTGTCTTGTTTTTTGTGCGTGAGTTGTGAGTATTGCTATTGAGTTATAAGTGTTCCTTGCATATTTTGGATATCAATGCTCTGTCGGATGTGTGATTTGCAAATACTTTCTCACATTTGATAGGTTGTCCTTTCATTTTGCTGATGGTTTCCTCTGCTGTGCAGAAGCTTTTTAGTCTGATGTTGTTACATTTGTTTTTCTCTGGTTTTGTTGCCTTCACTTTCAGTGTCAAGTCTAAAACATCATCACCAAGACCAATATCAAGGAGCTTACCCCCTGTTTTCTTCAAGGAATTCTACACTTTCAGGCTTTACTTATGGGAGTTTTGTAGTTTCTGGTCTTATTCGAATTGTTCTATCTTTGAGCATCAGGAGCACTTTCAGGCAGGTTGCTATGTGTTTTGACATATCACCTACTCTTTGTTTTCTGAGTACTTACTTAATTTCTGGTAATACATAATGCTACAGGCTCTGGTATATGTTTCCTGCCTCAGCCCAAGAAATCAGTTATTTCTCCCAAAAGCTTTGGTTTCTATTACTGAATTATATAAAATATAAGCTTCTTAAAGACAAGAATCTTGTTTTTTTTACCACATTTCAATATCCATCAGTATGTTCAGCACCAAGTAAGCACTGGATTAGTTCTTAAGGAATGAATACTTGAATGACTGCAGGGGTATTGTAACTTTATTCAATGACCCAGTAACCTCTACACATATCATATCTTAGCTAGTAATCTATAAGAAAAGGAAATGATGGGCTTGTGCTCTGGGTGCTGTCTGCCTATTTAACTTCTTTGTGCCTTATTTCTTTACTTGTAAAATGGGTATAATAAAAACACCTAACTAGCAGAGCTATAATGGGCTAATTAAATAACTCAACCCATGTAACGTACTTAGAACTGCACTCTGCACATGGCAAATTCTCAATAAATATTAGATATTATTATTATTAATGTGTTATACAAAAATATGACCTGCATGCTGTTTTAGGGCTCTTCTATGTACTACCCTTGACAGCACCTATTGATTTATATTGATTCTCCATTTAAATCTGTTAGTCAGAGTCAAGGCTAGCCTTCATCTCACTTTGTATTATAGTTTAAGGATGGAAGTAATCACACCTTTAGATTCAACTGAGAAAAAAGTCAGACAACAAGTAATAACATAAACATAACTACTTACTGGTAACATTGGCCTTTATTGTTTAGCATGGACCTGAAGCCTAAATGGGCTATCTAATCCTTCCCCTAGACCTAGGTGTAGGACCTGCATGGGGATGGTAGGCTCCACAGAGGGTCAAAGAAAATGATACTTCCTTCCAAGTCTTGGCTATTGTAAATTGTGCTGCTATGAACATTGTGGTGCATGGGTTCAAGGAGCTACTACCATTTGCAACAACACGGATGGAACTGGAAAGCATTATGCTGAGTGAAATAAGCCAGGTGTTGAAAGACAAATACCATATGATCTCACCTTCAACAGGAAGATAAACAACAGAACAGACAAGCAAGCAGAATAAAAACAAAGACACTGAAGTAGAGAACAAGGGGCAGTGACCAGAGGGGAGAGGGAAGGGAATTTAAGGGGGAAAATGGGAGGGATTTAGAGGAACAAGTATAAAGGACACAGGGACAATAATTAAGGGCGGTGGAAATGGGAGGTGGGGAGCATGGGGCAGGGTGGGCTGGGATGGGAGAAATAGACAGAAAACTGTACTTGAAAAATAAATAAATAAATAAAAAGAAAATGATACTTCCTTACTTTGAGTTCAGACTACCATGTCCAAAAAACAGGCCAAAGATGTACAGCACATTTTAACAAAGTAACCCTGCACAGGAGAGAATTGCAGACCAGTGAATATCAGACTCAGGCTGAGTTGTTATTCAGAGAAACTACCCTTCCTCTTAGGTGGAGAAACAGTGAAGAATAAAATAAAGACAGCATTTTCTACTCAATACTTTTGTGTGGGATGATGTTCTCATTACATGGACTTGCACTAATGAGAGGAGAGAAAGGAAGTGCTTCTTCATAGTTCCTACCTCCTTCCCATAATGTGGAATCATAGAAAACCCTTTCCACCAGATAACACAATTGTGTCACATGTAAAGAATTTCGGTGACTGAAAAAGTCTCTCTTAGCCACCTGAACTAGAAAAAAGTACAAGAATCTGATTGTTTCGATTTGTCTGTTTTTAAACTCTAACTGCATTTGTTTTAGGGTACCTCAGGCCTAAAACAAATATTATATATGGGAGTCGGCTGCTTAGGATAAGGGCAGTTTTGTTTCTATTACATAAATTCAAGTTAAGATAGGTCAGGAGACTTAGGTACAAAACATATGCTTCCCTCTTAGTGTCGACCGCCTGACCAGAATAGTGCCTTTTCCAGGCTTTTATGAATAGACTGATTGGCATAAGTATAGCTAAAGACATTACACTAAAGAATAGGAACTACAAATAGATCATATTTTAGCAGTCTGTGCTGAATGTGAGGCGGTGTTTGGAGTCTGATGCTGAAAATTTTGACGCTACTTCAGACTCAGTAGGAAAGAAAAGATTGGTATGAAATCTGCCATCTTTTTGACAAGGCAAAAGACTGGTAAGGTCTTCATTTTTGTAATTTTTATATAGTCTAGTGAGTGTCAAAGGTTGGCTTTCATGCTACTTTCCCCATTTTCTGAATTCTCAAAATGTTCAAGTATCTGTTGCCTCTTTCTTTGATGGACATATTCATGGGAAGGTGAGCTATAAGACAGGATTTATTATAAGAATCAAAAGCTCAAGTAACTACCAGGAAGGCAACATAACTAAGCCAGAAATGTAAATTGATTATAGGAACAATAAAATGAACACTTACAAATTTGCCACCAAATGAAACAGGAAACATATTACCAAAACCACTGAAGCTCCTTATATGCCCATTTACAGTAGTATTCCTTATACTCTTTCCCCCTAGAGAAAACTACAATTTAATTGCTTTTCTTTTTTGGTTTGCAATATTTTCTAAACAAAATTATTGTTAGTTTGGCTAGTGGGAGACTTAAAGAAAATGGAATCATATTGTATTCATTATTCAGTAACTTGCTTTCTTTGTTGAACATCCCTAAGATTTTCAGTTTATATGGTTCGTTCTCTCTCTTTTTATAGGTTTCCAAATTATATACAACAACTAATTTTTCTATTCTATTATTGACAGATGTGTGATCTGTTTCCAGAATTTTACAGTTACAAATAATGCTGCTGAGATAAATAAACATTTACACAACTCTGGACGCAGATTTGCAAGGCTTTCTCTAGAGTATATTCTGAGAAACAATTTCTAGATTGCAGGAAACGTGCTTTTTCAACTTTGCTACGTAGTGCCATAGTGTACCAGGATGTGTGCCATTTGTGTGGAGTGTGCCACTTGTAATGGGAGTGTGTTATTTTAAATGCCTACTTGCCATATAGGAGAGCTCCCTTATTCCAGACCTTTAGCAGCACTTGGTATTTTTGGTGTGTTGAATTTTGCTAAACCAGTGAGTGTTTGGAAAAAATGTATCAAACCAGTGAGGAAAAGCATCTCATCAAAATTTGAATTTGCATTTTTATGACAAATGAGGCTGAGTACCTTTTTATATTTTTAGAAACATTTATATTTTCTTTTCCTGTTCAATGACTAGGGATGTCTTTGTATTTTTTATTTTTTATTTTATTTTTCAATTACAGTTGGCATTTAATATTATATTAGTTTCCAGTGTACATCATAGTTGTTAGACATTTATAACTTGTGAAGTCTCCCCTTGGTAAGTCTAATACCCACCTGGCATCATACAGAGTTAATACAATATTATTGACTTTTCTTTATGCTATACTTTATGTGTCTATGATAATTTTGCAACTACAAGTTTGCAACACTTAGCCCTTTTCCACCCAGCTTCCAAACTCCCTTCCCCTCTGACAATCATCAGTTCATTCTTTATGTCTGTGAATCTGTTTCTATTGTTTGTTCCTTCATTTTGTTTTCTAGATTCCACATGTAAGTAAGTAAAATAATATGGTATTTGTCTTTCTCTGTCTGATTTATTTCACTAAGTATAACACTCCAGGTCAATCCATGTTGTCACAAATGCTAAGATTTCATTCATTTTTATGGCCAAGTAATATGCTATTGTATTTATGTATCACATCTTCTTTATTCAGATGTCTGTCTATGGACACTCAGGTTGTTTCCATATCTCGGGTATTGTAAATAACATGGCAGTGAACACAGGGATGCATATATCTTTTCAAATTAAGTATTTTGGATTTTTCCAAGTAAATATCCGTAAGTACAGTTACTGGCTCTTAAGGTAGTTTTATTTTTAATTTTTAAAGGAAGCTCCATACCTAATGGAGTTTTTCAAGTGGCTGTACCAATTTGTGATCCCCTCTAACTATTCAGGATTCCTTTTTCCCCGCAACCTCATCAACACTTATTTGTAGATTTATTAATGATGGCCATTCTGACAGGTGTGAGGTGATATTTCATTGTGCTTTTAATTTGTGTTTCTTTGATTAGTGGCTCTGAGCCTATATCCATATGTCTATTGGCCATCTGTAGATCCTCCTTGCAAGAATATCTATTCAGGTCCTCTGATCATGTTTCAATTGGATTGTTTGTTTGTTGGTGTTAAGCTGTATTACTTCTTTAGAAATGTTGGATATAACCCCTTATCAAATGTGTCATTGGCAAATATTTTCTTCCATTTAGTAAGTGGGCTTTATATTTTGTTAATGGTATTCTTTGCTGTGCACAGCACTTTAAGTTTGCTATAGTCCCATTGGTTTATATTTTCTTTTGTTTCCATTATCAGAAGAGATATGTCCAAAAAATATCACTAAGAGCAATGTCAGAGTTTATGGCCTACATTTTGTTTTTGTTTTTTCCCTAGGAATTTTATGGTTTCAGGCCTTACAATTAAGCCTAATCCATTTTGAGTATTCATGTATTGGTACAAAAAGGGGGTCTAGTTACATTTTTTGCATTTATCTTTCCAGTTTTTTCAATATTGTTTGTTGAATAGACTGTCTTTACTCTAAAGTATATTCTTGCCTCCTTCCTCATAGACTAATTGACCAAACAGATGTAGGTTTTCTAGGCAACCTATTCTGTACCATTGATCTATGTGTCTGTTTTTATACCAATACCATGCTCTTTTGATTACTATAGTGTTATAAAATAGTTTGATAGCAGGTAGCATACCTCCAACTTTGTTCTTTTCTGTCAACATTGCTCAGGCCATTCAGGGCCTTTGTAGTTCCATATAAATATTATAATTTGTTCAAGTTCTGAGAAAAATGCAATTGGTATTTTAATAGAAATTTCATGGAATCTACAGATTGCATAGTGTAGTACGAACATTTTAATTATGTTAATTTTCCCTATCCATGAACACAGTATATATGTTTCCATTTATCTTTATCTTCTTCAATTTCTTTCTTCAATGTCTTTTCATTTTTTGAGTACAGGTTTTTTACACTTTTGGTTAAATTTATTCTTAGGTATTTTTTGATGCAATTGTAAATGAGTTGGTTTTCTTAATTTCTCTTTCTGATAGTTCACTTTGATATATAAAAACACAGTCAATTTCTGAATGTTAATTTTGTATCTTACTAGTTTAGTGAATTCATTTATCAATTTTAATAGTTTTCTCATGGAGTCTTTAAAATTCTCTATGTACAATATCACATTATCTGCAACTAATGACAGTCTTACTTGTTCATTTCTAATTTAGATGGCTTTTATTTCTTTTTCTTGTCTGAATGCTGTGGATTGGACTTCCATTACAATGCTGAATTAAATTATAAAAGTGGACATCTTTATCTTGTTTCTGACCTTAAGGAAAATACTTTTGCCTTTTCCTCATTGAGTATGATTTAGCTGTGAATTTATTATATATGGCCTTTATGATGTTGATGTATGTTCCCCTATTCCCACATTGCTGAGAGATTTTATCATAAATGGGTGCTAGATTATATCAAATGTTTTTTCTGAATCTACTGATATGATATGATTTTTATCCTTCATTTCATTAATATGCTATATCACATTAACTGACTTTGAATATTGAACCAAACTTGCATTCCAGGGATAAATCCCACTAGGTCATTGTGTATGATCTTCTTAATGCATTACTAAATTTGGTTTGCTAATACTTTGTTGAATTTTTTGCATCTATGTTCATCAGGGATACTGGCCTATAATTCTCTTCTTCTGTAATGTCTTGGTCTGGTTTTGGAGTCAGAATAATAATTACTTTGTAAAATGAGCTTGGGAAAGTTTCCTACTCTTAAAATTTTTGAAATAGTTTGAGGACAGGTGTTAGTTCTTCATTGAATGTTTGGTAAAATTCACCTGTGATACCATCTGCTCCAGATTTTTGTTTGTTGAGAGTTTTCTAGTTACTAATTTGATTCCATTCGTAGTTATCAGTATGATAAAATTTTCTGTTTCTTCTTGATTCACACTTGGAAGATTATATGTTTCTAAGAATTTATCCATTTTCTCTAGATTGCCCAATTTGTTAGTGTATAATTGTTTGCAATATTTTCTTATAACCCTTTGTATTTCTGTGATTGTCACTTCTATTTCATTTCTGATTTTATTTATTTTGGTCCTCTCTCTTTCTTTCTAAATGAGTCTGGTTAAAAGTTTATTAATTTTATTTATCTTTTCAAAGAACCAGCTCTTGGTTTCATTGATTTTTTTCACTGTTTTTTTTAAAATCAATTTCATTTATTTCCACTCTGCTCTTTAATATTTCCCCCTTCTATTCCTTTTGGGCTTTGTTTGTTGTTGTTTAGGTGTAAGTTTAGATTGTTTATCTGAAATTTTTCTTGTTTTTTAGATAGGTCTGTGTTGCTATGAATTTTCCTCTTAGAATTTCTTTTGCTGTGTTCCATAAATTTTGGGGTGGTTTTGTTTCCATTTTCATTTGTCTCAAGGTGTCTTTTGATTTCTTCCTTGATCTCAGTGTTTACCCGTTCATTGTTTAATAGCATGTTATTTAGTCCCCATACATTTGTATGTTTTCTTTACTTTTATTTTTGTATTAGGTAGCCAAAACACCTATAGATTCTTTTTCTATAAAATAAACCATATGTTTTTTTCCATTAAATAAGAGACACGCTTTTAATTTTGACCCATAGCCTTATTTATTTGACTATTTTGAATATGTTGGCTATCTCCCACGTGGTATAACATGTCTATTTGATTGCTGTCAACTTCAACTGTTGTACCAGACCATGGAGTATCTATCGTCCAGTGAGAAATCTCCAGCACAAAACTCTGCAAACCATTTTTGACATGTTTTGTCAGTCACAGCACCTTCTTCACACACTGCAAAAATCATTTTGTGTGTGTTTGAGTTGTATTTTTCTTTTCTTGAAATAAATCATAATATGCTTACACAAAAATTCACTACTTTTTTTACTGCTGATCTAACAGCTATCACAATACAATTTAACAAAATTGTTTTGAACGAACTTAAAGACAACTAAGCACTACTAGAGCCATCTTATAAAAAAAAAAGTTTTAGGCCAAACCAATAACTGATTTCTAGTTTCATAACATTGTGGTCAAAGAAGTTGTTTGATACAATTTGAAATTTCTTAAATTTATTGAGATTTGCTTGTGGCCTCACATTTACTCTTTCCTGAAAAATGTTCTATGTGTGCTTGTTAGCAAAGCTTCTTCGGGGTAAAATGCTCTAAAAATATTAATTAAGTTCATCTGGTCCAATGTATGATTTAATGCCACTTTTTTCTTATTAATTTTCGGCCTGGATGATCTATCCATTTATGACAATGGGCTGTTAAATCTTCTACTATAACTGTTGGTCTCTCCCTTTATGTCTGTCCATTTGCCTTACATATCTAGGTGATAGTATATTGTGTGCATAAATGTTTACAAGAGTTACATCCTCCTCTTGGATTGATTTCATTATCATGATGAAATGTCCCTCTTTGTCTCTTGATAGAGACTTTTTCAAATGTCTATTATGTGTAAGCATTTTGAACCCAACTTTTAAAAAAATTTCCATCACTTGAAGTATTTTTTCCATCCCTTCATTCTCAGTATGTCTCCTATGTGAAGTGGGTTTCTTGTAGACAGAACATGTATGGGTCTTGTCTTCTTTTTCATTCAGCATTTAATCTATTTGCATTTGTGAGTTGTTTTTATTCTCACCCAAGAACATTTTTTCCATTGTTTTTAGAGAGAGAGAGAAAGAGGAAGAGAGAAAGATCATTGTGAGAGACAAGCATTGATTGTTTGCCTTCTCATATACACACAAATAAGGGATGAAACCTACAACCTGGGTATATACACTGACTGGGGATCAAACTCACAGACTTTCAGTCTATGGGACAATGCTCCAACCAATGGAGCCACACTAGCCAGGACTAAAGTGATTATTGATATGTATTATTGATTATTATTTGTAAATATGTTCTATTTTCTTTATTTCTTCTTAAAGAAGTCCCTTAAATATTTCTTGTTATAGTGGTTCAGTAATGATAAATACCTTTAACTTTTCCTTATCTGGGAGGCTGTTTATTTTGCCTTTGATTCTAAATGATATCCCTGCTGGATATAGTCCTGGGTATAGGTCTTCACTTTTTATCACTTTTAACATTTCATGCTAATCCCTTCTTATGTGCAAAGTTTCTGTTGAGAAATCATCTGACAGTCTTATGGGAGCTCCCTTATAGGTAACTAACTCCTTTTCTTTTTTAATTTTATTTTTTATTTTAAGTATATTTTTGTGATTATGCTATTACAGTTGTCCCATTTCTTTTTCCCCTTTATCTCCCTCCACCCAGCACCCCACCTCCCTCTAGCACCCTCTTCCTTAGTTCAGGTCCATAAGTTCTACATATAACTTCATTGTCTTCTCCATTTCCTATTCTATTCTTAACCTTCCCCTGTCTATTTTGTACCTACCATTTATGTTTCTTACTCCTTGTACATTTTCCCCCATTGTCCCCCTTCCTACTCACCACTGATAGCCCTCCATGTAATCTTCATTTCTGTGATTCTGTTCTTATTCTAGTTGTTTGTTCAGTCTGTGTCTGTTTTTCTTTCTTTAGGTTCAGTTGTAGATAGGCATGAGTTTGTTGTCATTTTACTGTTCATAATTTTGATCTTCTTTTTCTTAGATAAATCCCTTTAACATTTCATATAATAAGGGCTTGGTGATGATGAGCTCCTTTAACTTGACCTTATCTGGGAGCACTTTATCTGCCCTTCCATTCTAAATGATAGCTTTGCTGGATAGAGTAATCTTGGATGTAATTCCTTGCCTTTCATGACTTCGAATACTTCTTTCCAGCCCCTTCTCACCTGTAAAGTTTCTTTTGAGAAATCAGCTGATAGTCTTATGAGAACTCCTTTGTAGGTAACTGTCCTCTTTTCTCTTGATGCTTTTAAGGGTCTCTCCTTATCTTTAATCTTGGGTAATTCAATCATGGTATGTCCAGGTGTGTTCCTCCTTGGATCCAATTTCTTTGGAACTCTCTGATATTCCTGAACATGCATGTTCAGTTCCTTTGCCAGATTGGGGAAGTTTTCTTTCATTATTTTTTCAAATAACTTCTCAATTTCTTGCTCTTCCTCTTCTCCTTCTGGCACCCCAATGATTCAGATGTTGGAACATTTAACGTTTTCCCAGAGGTTCCTAAGCCTCCCCTCATTTTGTTTAATTCTTGTTTCTACATTCTGTTCTAGTTAAATGTTATTTCCTTTTTTTGTTTCAAATTGTTGATTTGAGTACTGATTTCCTTCCCTTCACTGTTGGTTCCCTGTATATTTTTCTTTATTTCACTTTGTATAGCCTTTACTTTTTCCTCTATTTTGCATTTATACTGAATCATTTCTGTGAGCATCCTGATTACCAACACTCTGAAGTCTGCATCTGATAGGTTGGCTATCTCCTCATCACTTAGTTTTGTTTTGTTTTGTTTTGTTTTGTTTTGTTTTCCTGGAGTTTTGATCTATCCTTTAATTTGGGCCATATTCTTTTTTTTTGTCTCTGTGCACTGTTACATTGTAAGGCAGGGAGCCTTAGGTGTATACACCAGGGTGAAGCAACCCACTTCACTTCACTGTGGTGTTTTATGTAGCAGAGGGGTCAGAGAGGGAACAATGCCCTTTGCTCAGCTCTTGCCACACTTTCAGTCACTTCTCCCATTATCCACAAGTGAATTATGCCCTTCTTGTGCTGATTCCTGGGTAGGTGGGTTTGTGTTAGTTCTAAGATCTCAATGGGTCCCTCAAATAGACTCTCCTGTGAGACTGGAAGTTCCTCCCACTACCACCGCCCCTGCAGATTTTTACAGCCAGAGGTTTGGAGGCTTTAGTTTCCTGCACTAAAACCCTGGGTTGTGCAATCTGTCTTGCTCCCCAGTTGTTCTTCCCACTTTGCACACAAATGGGGGACCACCCAGTGTGCCAGCTACCACCTCACCTGCCTGGTCCATGAGTGGCCACCATGCTGGGCATCCTCTCTACCCAGGCTTCCCATCTCTGCCCCTCCTCCAAGTCTGGATGAATTTTCTTTTTTTAACTTGTTGGTTGTTGGACTACCATACAGTTCAATTTTCTGGCAGTTCTGGGGTTTTTTGTTGTTGTTGTTGTTGTCATTAAATTGGTTGTTATCCTTCTTTTGATTATGCAAGAAAGCAAAGAGTATCTACTCTCACCTCCATCTTGGCCATAAGATTTCTTCATTGTTTTTTTAATATTTTTATTGATTTTAGAGAGAGTAGAAGGGAGAGAGAGAGAAGCATGGGTGTGAGAGAGAAACATCAATTGATTGTTCCTACTATGTACCCCAATCAGGGACTGAATCTACAACCAAGTCATATACTCTAACCAGGTATCTAACCCATGACCCCTCAGCCTGCCAGTGTCACTCCAACCAACTGAGCCATACCAGCCTGGATGTAGCTGCTTTTATTTTGCCTCTTTTAAGATCTTCTACTTTCTCTAACCTTTGATATTTTATTTATAATGTGTTTGGCATGGGACTCTTTTGGTTCATCTTATTTGGGACTCTTCCTGGATCTGTGAAATTTTTTCCTTCACTAAGTTAGAAAAGTTTTCAGGTATTATGTTTTAAAATAATTTCTCAATCCTTGCTCTCTCTCTTCTTTTTCTGCTTCCCTTGTGATGCAAATGTTGTTACTCTCAATGCTGTCCTAAGGTCCCTTAAGTTAGCTTCATTTTTTTAAATTCTTATTTCTTTTTGCTGTTCAAATGTGGTGTTTTCTGCTCCCTGGTCTTCCAAATAGATGATTCAGTCTTTTACTTCTTCTAAGTCTTCTGTTGATTCCTTACAGTGTATTTTTCATTTCAGTTCATGCATTCTTCATTTACGACTGCTTATGTTTTTAATCTCTATTTTTATATTTCCTGTCTTTTTGTTGAGGTTCTCACTAAGTTCATCCATTCCTCTCCTAAGTGCATTGGGCATCTTACAACCAGTATTTTAAACTCTGTATTTGTTAGATTGATTGTCTCTATTTTATTTAGTTCTTTTTCTGGAATTTTGTCCCACTTTTTCATTTGTGACATGTTTCTATGGCTCCTCATTTTAGCTATCTCTCTTTGTTTTTTTTGCTATGTGTTATGTAGCTCTGTTATGTCTCTCCATCTTGACATAGTGGCCTTGTGTAGTAGGTGTCCTACAGGGCCCAGTGGCATAGTCTCCCTTGTCACCTGAGCTGGGTGCTCCAATAGTGCCCCTTGTGTGGGTTTTATGTGGCCTCCTGTTCTAGTTGAGCCTTGATAGCTAGCTGTTGGCAGTTTAGTGGGGGATTTTGACCCTTAGTCTAAGTCATTGCAAGGATTGGCCACAATCACAGCATACAAGTTGCTCTGTGGAGCCTGATGCTTCAAAGTGTGATTTGCCTCAGTGTACTCTGATGCCTGCTAAGACCAGCCTTTGGTTGTGCATTTTGTAGAGCTAACTGGGTTGTGCTCTGTCTGGGTCTGAAGTGAGCCTTTGTTTTGCATCTGGAGCCTTTTAGGAGAAGCTCTGGTGCAGGCCAAAGTTAACAGCTGCCTGTGTTCTGCCTTGGGCCCCCGAGTGTGGCCTACAAAACAATCTAGGTTGGTAGCTGCCTGTGCTGGGTCTGGAGATTTGTGGGAGAGTCCATACTGCAAAATGAGGCTTGCTGTCATCAGTACTAGGCATGAGACCACTCAGCAAGAACCAAAGGGTTTGCAGAATTCAGCTGCTGCCTGCCGGGGGCCTGTTAACTTCTGAGAATTATTAGGGAATCTGCCATGCAGGCCAAGGCCAGCTGCCCATAAGGCACAGATCCTTAAAGAACCTCAGACTGTGCATGATTTGAGTGGGATATGGTCTCAGGGAGTTACCATGGAGGAGCCAGTGGTGTTCACCAGGTTAATGCAAATTCAGACTGGGCACTAGTGCTAGATGAGGTCTGTCATCAATAGGTACAGGAGGCAGGAAAACCAGTCAGCACCTTACTGGGACCTGGGGTCTCTTCAGAGTTTTTAAGGAAGTCTGCAGCAAGGGTGGAGTCTGGTTATCTGCCTCTGAATAAATCTGAGGCAGTGTGAGACTTGGAGGGAGGAGGGTCTTAGGGAGTCATTGGGGTGGGGCAAACTGCATTCACCAGGTTAGTACAGATTCAGATCTGTTGCCCGCTTGTGCATGCAGGCAGTATTGGGAGAGGGCTCAACACAGGAAAAATGGTTCCTGCTTGGTAGCTGTCTGGGAGGAGGGCTCAAATCAATTCAGTTTTTCCAGTATGTCTCTGGCACCCCTTGAGGTGCCATCATTTTCCAGGAACACACAGTGAGTGCCTGTGAGTAAGCAAGTGTATGTGTGTGTCAGTGGGGGGGAGCTTTAAAAAGACTCCTGAGCCCTGGCCAGGTAGCTCAGTTGGTTAGAGTGTCATCCCAGTGCACCAAGGTTGCCAGTTCAATCCCTGGCCAGGGCATATACAAAAATATAGCAATGAATGCATAACCAAGTAGAACAACAAATCAACCCTTCTCTCTCTCCCTCTGTCTGCGTAAAAATTTAGTAAGTAATAATTTTAAAAAGGAGGATACCTAGGACTCCAAAAGCCCTTCATTTCACTCTGCCACAATCCCTGCTGGTTCTCACGGACAAATATTTTTGGGACTCCTCTTCTTAACTCAGATGCTCTGGGCTGAGGGGCCTAGTGTGGGGCTGGGATCCCTCACTCCTCAGAGGGGTCCTATGCAGAAAAGATATCCCTCCTGATATTCAATCGCCAGATGTAGGTGTGGGGTCAGCTGTTTTCCATCTCTACCCTTCCTACTAATCTCAATGTGCTTCTTCTTTATGCCCTTAGTTATATTTGTTTTGTTCAGCTGGTCTTCAGGTGGTTCTCCAGGGTGGTGGTTCTATAATTTAATTGTAATTTTGACAGCATTTACTTACTCCACCATCTTGATCACCATATATATATATATTTACTATTCAATGTTTTGTCTAAATTTCTGTTGTTTCTGAGTCAGAGGATGGTGGCTAGATAGGTGAGAGCAGAGTCCCCTTCCCCCTGCACACAGGTGGGACACCTAGCTGATCTTCTGAGGAGCAGAGTCAACAGCTAATGGTATCCCAACATACACGAAGATTGGAGGCCAAAAATTGTAGAGGACATTGAAAAATCAGATGGTAAGGAGAGTGCTTCAGGACAATAAGGTCCCTGGGATCAGTGAGGGGACCAGATTCTTGGGAGAGAGCCAGGTCAGAAGCTCCCTCCCCTGCCAAACAAGGTTTGAGCAGCACCAGGATGGACCTGGATGCTTGAAGTCGCAGGGGGGTGGAATAAGGACAAAGAGGCAAACACACAGGGGTAGTGTGCACCCACTGAGACTGTGGAGGCCGGCTGGGAAGAGTTGGGCCGTGAGGGGCCCTGGACAATTCAGTCCCCAGTCTGGTTGGAGAGTTGGACTGTGTGAGAGGTCAGGCACTTGTCTGGAGCGGCAGACATGAATAGGAGGAATTTTTCAAAAATAAAAAGAGAAAAAAGAGGCACTCAGTGGCTGTTTGGGGAATCTCCTGCAGCAGCTGCCCCCACCACCTGCACCCCTACTCCTCCTGCCCAGCCTCGGCAGCTGCACTCCTGCTGTGGTGGTGGAGGATCCATGCTCACACCAGAAGTCTCAAGGAAGCATCTGCAGCAGCAGCCATGGCAGTGTCCCTGCCCTGCAGGGCCAAATGGCTCTTTAAAAGGAAGGAAGAGAAGCCCCTGCAGAGGGGAGTTGCAGGGCTCAGGGAGTCAGCAATCCCCAGAAAGACTTAACTCAGCTGGGGGGCTGAACTATCCTGAAGGCACTCCGAGAGTCCCTAGCATCTAGGACAGCAAAGAGTGAGAAGGTGGTGTGTAAGATGCCCCTAATTGGTGCACCTCAAAAACAGCAAAACTGGTGGGCTGAAGGCATAGGTTAGGGGCAGAAGGGCAATGGGGACCCTTCAGTGAACTGAAGAACTGGACTGGAGGCTGGGCAACTGTGAAGAGTGCAGCTCAGGAAGGGAGAAAAGCAAAACCAATCCCCCCTCAACCTGCTGCAGCCAGGAGGACCGGCAGAAGTGGCTTGGACAGTTTGAAGGCAGCAGGAGGCTCTTTTATTTTTAAATATTAAAAAAAATTCTTCCTTTATACCCTTCTTTCTTTTTTTATTCCTTCTTCCTTTCTTTCCTATTTTATTTTTTTTCCTTCCTTTTTAAAAAATTCCTACAAGTGAGACATTAAACCTGAAGCTATGAAAGGACCAGAATTAGACCCAAAGAGAGGTCATCCCAACAACTGAGACAGTGAGATAAATTTTACTTTGCTACTCCAGAGAACTTGAAAGTTATTATACAGTTGCATTATTGATTTTTTCAGTATTCCTATATCCTTTGTTGTATTTGTATTTTTATATTTCTCTTCTTTCTGTTTAGTCTTCTTTGCTTGGTTTGTTAAATTGCATTGTTTGACTGGTTTCCCTTGTTCTGTCTTTCACAGTGTATTTTAATTTTTCATCTTTCACTTCACTTGTGTTCCAATAGCACCCTACTCTAGGTCCTGTACTTCCTATTCTTGTCATTCCGATCACATAGATTCTGTCATATGATTGTTGCTCCATTACTACTATAGATAATTGGTGTTCCATACAGTTGTAAATACTACACAATACCTTTCCCAGATCTGAGCCCACTTCACTGTTTCCTGAACTTTATTACTGTTGTGGTTAACTCTATTCTCTCACACACTACATCTATTTTCTATCCTTTACTCTCACTTAACCTCAGAATCTGACCACCCTCATGCTCACTGTTTTCTATAGCCAATTCACAATCTTTCCTCCCTAACAAGACTCTTATCTTTTTTCCACCCTTTCTAAAAAGTGGCTAGCTGGGTGAAATATTATGGTTAACACTATACATATCCAAAGGGTCTCCTATTTTTCCTCTACAGCTTGGTACTTCAAATACCATAGACTACATTCCCACTGTCTTAATCCATTTTGCCTCCCCCCTCCAACTAATCACAAAAAAGAGTAGGTGGAAGCCGTGAACACCAGGATACCTGCCAGAAGAGGAAACCCACCAACAAAGGAACCACCAACAGATAACAACAAAAGAAGATGAAGGAGGGGGTGGAAGCCACACTAACATCAACCCAGGACCAATCTGAAAATACAACTAAATGGTGGAGAAATTACCCAGAAAAAACAACTGAACAAGAGTGAGAGAGAAGATTCAAAACCTTGTATACACAGAAGAACCATCTTCAACACAACCCGCCCTCAACAGCACAACAAAATACAAGATGTGGTGGACAGAGTGACTCTGAGTAAACCAGCTGGAGGGAAGGACCCACCAAAGAAAGACCCAACAACAGTCAAAACCCAAAGACATATAGAGATCCAACATAAACAACAGCCCAAGACCAGAGAGCTCATATCAAGGAGAATACACCACTGAATCTCAGAGGCCTTCTACCATAGAAGTTCACACCCCAAACCCAGGGAGTCGTAAAAGATCCATTTAAGAAGCAGAGGCTAACAAGAAGAGTCTCACAAACAATAGGAAGACAAAAAAAAAAAAACAACAATCCCCAAATGAAAGGAAAGGAGGGAGCCTCAGAAAGAATGCTAAATGAAATAGAGGCAAGTCAATTATCAAATATTGAGTTCAAACCAATGGTTGTCAGGAAGCTCCATGAGCTCACAGAGAATTATCAAAAACTACAGGAAAACTATAGTGAAATCACTGCAAAGTATATCAACATGAAAAAGGAAATAGAAAACTATCAACAAGGGCCAAGAGGAAATGAAGAATACAATTTCTGAACTGAAGAACACAGGAGAAGGAATCAAAAGAAGGCTAGATGAAGCAGAGGATCAAATCAGTGAACTGGATGACAAGGTAGAAAAAAAATAACCAGAAAGAGCAAGAAAAGAAAAAGAGGTACAATTTACAATAACCCAGTGCTGACAGCAACCTAAGTGCCCATCAGTATATGAGCAGATCAAAAAAACTGGTATATTTATACAATGGAATACTATACAGCAGGGAGAAAGAAGGAGATCCTACCATTTGTGACAGCATGGATGGGATTGGAGAACATTATCCTAAGTGAAATAAGCCAGGTGGTGAGGGACAAATACCATATGACCTCACATTTAACTAGAACATAATCAACCAATGAAAAAAGCAAATGAAATATAACCAGAGATATTGAAATTAAGAATAATCTAACAAAAGCCAGAGGGAAATATGGGAAGTGGGCTAGCTATAAAGGCCATGTGGCCAAAACTGAGGGGGAGAGTGGAAGCAAGAGAGGGAGGTGGGTTTGGCTGTGGTGGCAGGAAGTGGTGGGGGAAAAATGCAAACAACTCTAATTGAACAACAATAAAATAATTAATAAAAAAATAAATTTCTCTTGTGTTATTTTAAGGCCACTTAAGTTTCTTAATACCATCTAGAATAGTTTCTGTATAGTGTGAGAGAGTGATCAAATTTTATGTTTTTCTGTATGGAAAACCAACTATCACAGCACCATTTTTTGTACAGTATATATTTTCTTCACTCATTTACAGCCCCAGGGTATTCATATATGTTGGGTTTGCTTATACATGGGTTTTGCTTCTGGATTCATTATTCTCATAGTAGTTTACTTATGCATCTCTATGACACAATAGACTATCTTGATGATTATACCTTCATAATAAGTGTTGATACTTGGCAAAGTAAGGTTCCCATCTGGTTCTGCTTCTAGTTGTTGTTATATATATTTCTTATTTCACTTAAATTTTAGAATCATATTTTCAAATTCCTCCTCCCCCCCAAATTGGGAATGAATTAAAATTGCATTGAATCTAAAGACCTTTTAGGTAAGTTAATGTCTGCATAATGCATTTCCCACTAATTTAGTAATTTCTATACAGTTTTATAAATGTCTATATACTTTAAAATATATTATGCCTAGTAAACTTATATTTCTCTTTTAATTATCATAGTTATTATTCTCTTTCCTCTTAAAATGAACAGGATCTGTTTTGAACAGTAGTGATGGTAGGGAACATCAGTGTCTTGTTTTTTTAAAACCATAAACATATCTAAAATTTTTCCATTACATATAATCTTATAGTTTTGTTTCTAGGCTAATTTCAAGTTGAAGACATTTATGTTGAGATATATATAGATAGATAGATAGATAGATAGATAGATAGATAGATAGATAAAGATTCGTGTTAGGCAGATAGATTTTGATAAATATATATATTCACTAATGGTTGTTGAAATTTATGATTTTAATTTTATTGTTAACCCAGTAATTAACCCTTAGTTAATATTCTGAACTCAGACCATCCCTGAATTCTAGAATAAAGATCCTTTTTATTACAAAAAGTTTGTAGTACATTTTTACTCATTCAACTATATTTTATTTAGAATTCTTGCATAATATTCTTAAGAGAAATTGACTTGTAAATTTCTTTCTTGTTTTATCTTCATCATATCTGGAATTAAGGATATACTTGACTTCAAAAGTAGTTGTACAGTTTTTTTTCTCTTTCTCTGTTTCTCCACTTTTTCTTTTTTTCTGAAAAAACCAAAGTTAGGTAACAGTTATCTGTTCTTTGAAATTTTGGAAGAACTCACCTGTAAAATCATTTGAGCTTGGGCATATTATAGAACTTTGTAGGTCTTTAATTATCATTGTGATTTCCATTCTAATTTTCTATTTTTATGTTGTGCCAAGTGTTTATTTTTTCTATCGTTCAATTTTATTGACACTGGGTTCACATTTATTCCTTTAAATTCTGTCTTTAGTTATTTCCCTCTTCTCATTCTTTGTTTTGCTTTTCTTAAATATTTTCTCCTTTGGGTACATAATCAGTCTTGCCAAAGGTTTGTTTGTGTTTTATTTTGTCAAAGTACTGACTTTGGCTTTTGTTAATGTTCATTTTTCCTCTCCATTAGATGTTTAATCTTATCATCAGTGTATCCTTACTTCTATATATCTATCCATTTATCCATTTGTTTTATTCCTTTTCTCAACTCCACTTTTAAACAGTTCTATTATAGTATAATTGACATAGACTAAACTGTGCATATTTATAGTATACAATTTGATAAGACTTGACATATGTGTAAAACCATGAGATGATCATACAAGTGAAAACAGTGAACACATCCAGCACAGCAAAGTTACCTCATGCCTCTTTGTAACCAGACTTGCTCTCCCACCTATTTCACCACCCTGGTGCACAGGTAAACACTAATCTGCTTTCTGTAACTGTGAATTCTTTGTATTCCATATCATTTACATAAGTGGAATAACAATGTATGTACTCTTTTTTTCTGGCATGCTTTACTCAGCATAATTATTTTAATTTTCATCTATATAGTTGTATTGAGATAGATGTTGCATCTATATTTAATTTCTTTATATTGCCGGGCAGTATTTCATTCTGCAGATATACCTGTTTCAACAAATTGACTATTAATGACCAATTGATATACACTGGCAAAACATTGTCTCTCAGTTTTATTATCATAACTAAAACTGCTATGTTATTTCATGCACAAGTTTTGCATTAACATATATTCTCTTTTCTTTTGGGTAAACATCCACAAGTAGAATGACTAGACCATGTGTTAGGTGTATGATTTACTTTTGGGATACTTTGAAAATGTTTTTCCAAAGAAACCTCATTATTTTACATTCCCAACAGCATAGTATGGGCATTTTAGATATTCTATAACTTTGGAAACACTTGTGGTCATCTTTTTAATTTTAGCCATTCTAATATGTAGTAGCATTCTATTATGAAGATGCATGATCATCTTTCTGAAACAGGATAATATGGCAGCGAGGTAGGTGGAAGCAGAGCCCAGTTCTCCCCTGTCCAGTTGGAACACTTAGCTGATCTGCTGAGGAACGGAGTGAACAGCCAAAGGAATCCCAGCTAATATGAAGTTTGGAGGCCAACAATTGCAGAGGACATTGAAAAATAAACGGTGAGGAGATTGCACTGGGATGGTAAAGTCCCTGGGATCTGCATGGGGACCAGGTCTGCTGTGGCCTCCACCCCAGCCCTTGCTGCAGGATACAGGGAGGAGAGTTAGATCACCAGTCCCCTCCCCTACTAGTGTAAGTAGGGCAGCCTGGCACCAGGAGGGACCTGGATACTGGAAGTCACTGGATGGAATACAGACAAAATGGGAGACATGCAGAAGTGGTACATACCCACTGGGACAGTGGATGTTGGCATCAGAGCAATTGTGGTGCCAGTCAACACCTGGAGAAAGGGAGGAGTTAGGCTGTGTCAGACTCTGACTTCGATAGTCTCTGGACTGGTTGGAAAGTTGGGCTGTGTGAAAAGCTGTGCACTTGTTTAGAACTGCAGGCAACTGCTTTATAAAGAACTCTCCAACACCAGCTGGCTCCCCCTGGGGGTGATTTCAGTTGTGTGTGCCCAGAGAATGAGTGGCTAAGTGGAACCATGAGCCCAAGCTTGTCTTGCGCTGCACACCCGGAGGCTGACTGGAGCCTCACACAGAGACTGAATGGCTAAGTAGAAACAGCACACCTGACATTGACTTAGGTTGTGAACAGCTGGGTGGCTGATTTGAGCTGGGCAGCTCACAGAGGATCTGGGCCAGAGTCTGGAAAACTGTGAATATTGCTGCCTAGACCAGGTCCCCATCTTCTCAAAACCATAGGAAGGGAGAAAAGTGAAGCCCAGCCCCCCTCTTCCTGTTGCATTCAGGAAGACCAGCAGAACTTGCTGAACATGTTTATAGTCAGCAGGAGGCTTACTATTATTTATTTCTTTTTGGTTCCTCTCTCTTTTTTCCACTTTTTTTCTTTCCCAAAGTGATGCAATAGGATGTGGAGTTATGAAGAGTCCAGGGACAGATCAAAAGGGGGAGCACAAGACTAACCTCAAAAACTGAGAAACTGAGACAAATGTCACTTTGCTATTCCATATGGCTGGAATTTTATTGTTGATGTGTATTATTTTTTAAATTATTTTTACCACTTTTATTTTATTAGTATTTTAAAATTTCCTTATGTTTAGTTTTCCTCATTTTTTCTCTGTTTAATTGCATTGTTTGACAGGTTTTCCTTATTCTCTGTGTATTGTATTTTAATTTTCCTTCTTTCACTTCACCACTGTTCCAATAACACACAACTCTTGATCTTGATACTTTCTATTCTGGTTATCCAAAATATATATTTCTTGTCATATTATTGTTGTTCCAGTACTATTGTAAATGATTGTTGTTCTATTCAATTGTACATGCTACACAGAAACACTGCCTGATCTTAGCACACTTCGTTTTATTCCTGAGCATTATTATTATTGTGGTTAACTCTATTTGCTCTCGCACTACACCTACCTTCTTTCCTTTACTCTCACTATATCTCATCATCTAACCTTGCACAAGTGCTCCATTTTCTGAATTCAGCTCACAATCTTCCTCCTCCTAACAAGAGTCTTACCTCTCATTCACCTTTTATAACAAATTACCAGTTGGGTGAAATATCAGTTAACGTTATACTTATCTAAAAAACTCCTATCTCTTCTCTACTTGCTGGTACTCTAAATCCCATAAAATACTCTCTCATTGTCTTAATACATTTTGCCTACTCCCTGCCACTGATCACATACAAACATATGTGGGAGCTGTGAACATTATTATAACCTCTAGAGGAGAAAAACCACTAACAAAGAAACCACAAAAAGGTAAAAACCCAGTACAACAAGACAGCCCACACAAACAGAAAGAGCAAACCTAGAGCATCCAGACAAGATAAAAAAGAACACACTACTGAATCTCACAGAATTCCTACCATAGAAGCTCACCCTACAAAAAGAGCTAGCAAAGTAAAACATCAGGAAGCACAGAAAAAAACAAAAATAGTCACCTAAAATGGGGATACAAAAAAGAAAATGCAATCAAAAGGAATGGAAGTTTCCCCATTAAAAGAGCTAAATGCAATGAAAGTAAGCAAACTATAACAAATAGAATTAATAATAATGGTTATAAAGATGCTCAAGGAACTCAAAGACAACTACAAGGAACTGAGTGAGAACTACATCAGCTTAAAAAAAATAGAAATTATAAAGAAAACCAGGAAGAAAAGAACAATAAAAATCTCAAAAATAAAAACCACATTAGAAGGAATTACAGGCAGGCGAGATGAAGAAGAGGTTCGAATCAGTGAGCTAGAGGACAAGGTAGAAAAAACACCTAGAAAGAGCAAGAAAAACAAAAGAGGCTCAGAAAGAATGAACAGGTGGCAAGGGAGCTGCATGACAACATGAAATATAATAATATCCATAGAATAGGGGTAACAGAAGAAGAAGGAGAAATAAAAAGCCTGTTTGAAAAAGTAATGATGGAAAACTTCCCTAATTTGATGAGAGAAAAAGTCACAGAAATACAGGAAACACAGACAGTCCCAATTAAGAGGAACCCAAGAGGCCCACTTTAAGACACATTGTAATTAAAATGGCAAAATTCTAAGACAAAGGGAGAATCTTAAAGTCACCAAGAGAGAAAATGAAAGTAACATACAAGGGAGCCCAGATAAGGCTAGCGGCTGACTTCACAATAGAAATGCTCCAATCCAGAAAACAATGGCAAGAAATATTCCAGGTAATGAAAACCAGAGGATTGCAACCAAGACTACTCTGTTCAGCAAGGCTTTCAATTAAAATGGAAGGCCAAATAAGGAGCTTTGCGGACAAAAGAAGTCTAAAAGAATACATCTCCACTAAACCAGCTCTGCAAGAGATGCTAAAGAAACTGCTTTAAAAAAAAAGTAACAAAAAGAGTTAGAGAAAGAGGAACACAGGTATGAAAAATGGCAATAAATAAGTACCTATCAATACTAACCTTAAAGGTAAATGGATAAAATGCTTGAATCAAAAGACATAGAATAGCTGAATAAATAAGAAACAAACCTACCCTGGCTGGTGTAGCTCAGTGGATTGAGCACAGGCCTGCGAACCACACAATCGTGGTTCGATTCCCAGTCAGGGCACATGGCTGGGTTGCAGGCCAGTTCCCAGCAGGTGACTCACAAGAGGCAACCATACATTGATATTTCTCTCCTTCTTTCCTTCCCTTCCCCTCTAATGATAAATAAATAAAACCTTTTTAAAAATACAGTTTAGAAACAAACCCACACCTATGCTGCCTATAAGAGACCCACCTCAGAACAAAAGACCTACACAGAATGAAAGTGAAGGGCTGGAAACAAAGATTCCAAGCAAAAGGATGGTGGGGGGGAAGCCAGAGAAGCAATACTCATATCAGACAAAATAGACTTCGGAAAGGGGCCATAAAAAGAGGCCCAAAAGGTCACATCATAATACTCAAGGGAAGAATCCATTAAGAAGACATAAACATTGTAAATATTTATGTACCCAACATAGGAGCACCCAAATATATAAAAAATATTTTGGAGGACTTCAAGAAAGATATTGACAGCAACACAATTATAGTAGAGGATTTTAACACTTCACTGTCAAAAATAGACAGTTCTTCCAAACAAAATATCAACAAAGATATTGTAGCATTGAACAATGCCTTACATGAAAAGTACTTAACTAATATATATAGAGAACCCTTCATCCCAACGAAGCTGAATACACATTCTTTTCAAATACACATGGAACATTTTCAAAGATAGACCATATGTTAGGACACAAAACAAGCCTCGATAAATTCAAGAAAATTGAAATCATATCAAGCATTCTATCGGACTACATGGGATTGTAACCAGAAACCAACCATCAGGAAAAAACTCAAAAACACTGAAACTCATGGAGATTGAATAGCATGCTATTAAACAATGAGTGTCTGTACAGAAGATCCAGAGACACATGAAAAGATGCTCAATATCGCTAGCTATCAGAAAGATGCAAATTAAAATAACAATGAGATACCACTTTATACTGGTTAGAATGGCCACCATAAACAAAGCAACAAACAAGTGTTGGAGAGGTTGTGGAGAAAAGGGGACCCTAATCCATTGTTGGTGGGATTGCAGACTGGTACAACCACTATGAAAAACAGTATAGAATTTTCTCAGAAAACTAAAAATGGACCTGCCTTTTGACCCAGCAATTCCACTACTACAATTATATCCTAAGAACCCTAAAACACCAATCTAAAAGAATTTATGCACCCAAATGTTCATTGCAGCACAATTTACAATAGCCAAGTGCTGGAAACAACCTAGGTGCCAATCTGTAAATGAATGGACCCAAAAACTGTGGCACATATATACAATGGAATTCTATGCAGCAGAAAGAAAGAAGAAGCTCCTACCCTTTGCAACAACATGGATGGAAATGGAAAGCACTATGCTGAGTGAAATAAGCCAGGCATTGAAAGACAAATACCATATGATCTCACCTTTAATAGGAACCTAAACAATAAAACAAACAAGCAAGCAAAATATAAACAAAGACACTGAAATAGAGAACAGGCTGATGGGGACCAGAGGGGAGAGGGGAAAGAATTTCAGGGGAAAAGGGGAAGGATTTACAGGAACTAGTATAAAGGACACATGGACAACAACTAAGGGGGGGGTGGAAAAGAAAGGGAGGTGGGGAAAACTGGGGAGGTGGGCTGGGATGGGAGTAAAATACAGAAAACTGTACTTGAACAACAATTAAATTAAAAAAATTAAAAAATAAATAAAAATAAAACAATGAATGGGTCAAGAATGAGATCGAGGAGGAAATCAAAATTTTTTTGGAAATAAATGAAAATGAAATCACAACAACCCAAAACTTATGGGACATAGTGAAGGCAGTCCTCAGAGGGAAGTTCATAGACATACAGGCCTACCTAAAGAAGATAGAAACATTTCAAACAAACAACCTAACCCTACACCTATAAGAACTCAAAGAACAACAACAAAGACAGCCCAGAGCAAGTAGAAGAAAGGAAATAACGAAGATCAGAGCAGAATTAGATGACATAAATTCTAAAAGCACAATTCTAAGGATCAATAAATCCAGTACATGATTCTTTGAAAAGATAAACAAAATCAACGGGCCTTTAAGCAGGCTCATCAGAAAGAAAGCGAGAGGACCCAAATAAAAGCAATCAGAAATAAAGGAGGAGAGATAACAACCGATACCACAGAAATACAAAGGATTATAAGAAATTACAACAAACAACTATATGCCAAGAAATTTGAAAACCTAGGAGAAATGGAAAAATTCTAAAAAAAAAATAGTCTCCCAAAACCCAGCAAAAAAGAAGCAGAAAGCCTGAACAGACCAATAACAGCAGATGAAAGTGAAACAGTAATCAAAAAACTCCTGACACACAAAAGCCCTGGAGCAGACAGTTTCACAGGAGAATTCTACAAGGCATTTAAAGAAGTGCTAACCCTTATCCTTCACAGATTATTCCAAAAAATTCAAGAAAATAGCGGACTCCCAAACTCTTTTTATGAAGCCCACATCATCCTAATCTCAAAACCAGAGGAAGACATAACAAAGAAAGAAAACTTCAGGACAATATCACTGAAGTTGGACACTAAAATACTCAGCAAAATATTGGCAAACCATATCCAACAATACATTAAAAAGATCATATACCATGACCAAGTGGGATTCATCCCAGGGATGCAAGGATAGTAGAATATTCACAACTTAATAAATGTAATACATTACATAAACAAAAGCAAAGGCAAAAATCACATGATCATATTAGTAGGTGCAGAAAAAAACATTTGATAAGGTACAACACCCATCTATGACCAAAATACTCAGCAAAGTGGGGATAGAGGGAGCATTCCTGAACATAATAAATGTCATACATGAGAGATCTATAGCCAACATCATACTCAATGGGCAAAAACTAAAACCTTTCCCACTAAGATGAGGAAAAAGAGAAGGTTGTCCACTTTCACCATTCCTATTCAACATAGTATTGGAAATCCTAGCCACAGCAATCAGATAAGGAAAGAAAATAAGAGGCATCAAAATTGTAAAAGAAGAAACAGAACTCTCATTGTTTGCAGATTACATGAGAGTGTACATAGAAAACCCTATAGACACCACCAAAAGGCTGCTTGACCTAATAAATGAACTTGGGAAAACAGCAGGGTACAAGGTCAATATTCAGAAACCAAAAATATTTTTGTATACCAACAATGATATATCAGAAACAGAAATTAGAAAAAAATCCCATCTGCTATAGCAATAAGAAAAATAATGTACCTAGGAATAAACCTAACTAAGGAAGTAAAAGACCTGTACTCAGAAAACAATACAACACTGAAGAAAGAAATCAAGGAAGACACAAACAAATGGAAACATATACTGTGCTCATGGATTGGATGAATTAACATCATCAAAGTGTCCATACTACCCAAAGCAGTTTATAGATTCAATATAGCTATTAAAGTACCAATGGCATACTTCACAGATATAAAACAAACACTCCAAAACTTTATATGGAACCATAAACAACCCCTAATAGCTGTAACAATTTTGAGAAAGAAGAACAAAGTAGGAGGGTTCACAATACCTGATATCAAACTGTATTAAAAGGCCACTGTAATCAAAACAGCCTGGTACTGGCATAAGAACAGACCCATGGACCCATGGAACAGAAAAGACAGCCCAGAAATAAACCCAAGTCTCTACAGCCAATTAATATTTGACAAAGGGGGAAGAAGCATAAAATGGAACAAAAATAGCCTCTTCAATAAATGGTGTTGGGAAAGCTGGACAGCTACATGCCAAAAAAAATTAAACTTGATCACCAATTTACACCATACACAAAAATAAATTCAAGGTGGACAAAAGACTTAAATATAAGCCATGACATCATAAACGTCCTTCAGAAGAACATAGACAGGAAAATCTCAGGTATGTCATCCAGCAATATTTTCACTGATATGTCCCCTAGAGCAAGGGACATAAAGGAAAGAAGAAACAAATGGGATCTCATCAAAATAAAAAGCTTCTGCACAGCTAAAGAAAACAGCATTAAAATAAAAAGACAACCAAATGTATGGGAAAATGTACTTGCCAATGATACTTCAGACAAGGGTTTGATCTCCAAAATATATGAAGAATTCACATGACTCCACTCTAAGAGGACAAGCAATCCAATTAAAAAGTGGGTAAAGGACTTGAACAGACAATTCTCCAAGGAGGACATACAGAGGATCCAGAGACACATGAAGAGATGCTCAATATCAATAGCTATCAGAGAGATGCAAATTAAAACCACAATGAGACCACTTTACACTGGTCAGAGTGGCCATCATAAACAAAGCAACAAACAACAAGTGTTAGAGAGGTTGTGGTGGAGAAAAGGGGACCCTAGTTCACTGTTGGTGGGATTGCAGACTGGTACAACCACTATGGAAAACATGGAATTCCCTCAGAAAACTAAAAGTGGAACTGCCTTTTGACCCAGCAATTCCACTTCTAGGATTATATTCTAAGAACCCTGAAGCCCAATCCAAAAGAATTTATGCACCGCAATGTTTATAGAAGCATAATTTACAATAGCCAAGGGCTGGAAGAAACATAAATGCCCACCAGTAAATGAATGGATCAAAAAACTATGGTACACTTCCAGCCAAGATGGAGGCATAGGTGGAAACATTGTGCCTCCTCACACAACCAAGTTTAAAGACAACAAAGATTTAGTAACAAAATCGCAACCAAAACAGACAGAAAATTGAACTGTATGGAAGTCCAGCAACAACTAACCATTTATCACGACCAGTAAGAGGGGCGGAATCAGCAGCTGGCAGAGAGGGGCGCAGGAAAAAGCAGCTGGAGTGACCCAGGCATGCAGGCGGCAGTTGGCAGATCCCAGGCATTGTCGGGTGGCAATGGGCGGACCCAGTGAGGGTGCAAAGTAGCTGGCCTCGGTCATACAATCTTGCGCAGATAAACCAGGTGAAAAAACAAACAGTGAGATAAACTGCACAACCCAGGGGCCCAGCACTGGGAAAAAAAGCCTAAAAGCACCAATTGGAAAAACTTTCGGGGGTCGGGTCCCAGGAAAGGCTCTCAGATTCACAGAGAGTTTGTTGGAGAGACCCACAGGGTCCTGGAGGGCGCACAAGCCCCCACGCACCTGGGAACCAGCACCAGAAGGGCCCAATTTGCTTGCAGGAAGCAGCAGAGGTGACCAAAATCTGAGAGAGAGCAGAACAAACGCCATTGCCCCTCTCTGACCCCACCCCCACATACAGCGTCACAAGCCCGCGACTGGGTCGCCCCACCCTGGTAAACACCTAAGGATCCGCCCTTCATACCTAACAAGTGCAACCTGACCAAAACATTAAGGCTCAAGAAGAACAGCTCAAAGCCTCAGACTCAATACTTCTAAGCGATCAAGAGATAGCCAACCTATCAGATCCATAGTTCAAAACACTGGTGATCAGGATGCTCACAGAACTGATTCATTTTAGTCACAAATTAGATGAACAAATGAAGGCTAAACTAAGTGAAATGAGGGGAAATGCACAGGAAAACAATAGTGATGGGAAGGAAACTGGGACTCAAAACAATGGAGTGGAACAGAAGGAAGAAAACAAGGACCAAACAGAAAAGAATGAAGAAGCAAGAATTTTAAAAAATGAGGAGAGGCTTAGGAACCTTCAGGACATCTTTAAACATTCCAACATCCGAATTATAGGGGTACCAGAAGGGAAAGAGGAAGAGTAACAAGTGGAAAAGTTATTTGAACAAATAATAAAGGAGAACTTCCCAAATCTGGCAAAGGCAATAAATAGACTTCCAGGAAGTCCAGGAAGCTCAGAGAGCCCCAAAGAAGGTGGACCCAAGGAAGCACACACCAAGGCACATCACCATTACATTACCTAAGATTAAAGACAAGAAGAGAATCTTAAATGCAACAAGAGGGGAGGGGTTGAGAAAAGGTTCTTTGTATTTCTGAATTCAGTTTGCTAGAGTTTTAATTAGATTTTTTTCACTTATGTTCATGAGAAGTTTTTCTCTTTGTCTAGTTGCAGTATTAGGACAATGGTCACCTTAGAGAATGAGTTGCACAGCATTCCCTCTTCATTTCTATGGAAGCGTTTCTCTGGAATTATTATTACAGTTTCTGGCTGGTGAAGCTCAGTGGATTGAGCACAGGCCGGCAAACCAGAGGATCTCAATTCAATTCCCAGTGAGAGCACCTGCATGGGTTGCAGGCTGGCTCCCTGCAGGCCAGTTCCCAGCAGGGGATGCACGAAAGGCAACCATACATTGATGTTTCTCTCCGTCTCTCCTTCCCTTCCCCTCTAAAGATAAATAAATAAAATATTTAAAAAAATAAAAAATAAAATAAAATAAAATAAAATCCCTCACAAAAATTTTGGATTTTTTCAACCTTGTGACTCTATCAGGTTTTGCTTCATGTATTAAATATTTTTGTCCTCCTGATGAGTATCACTGGTTCTTTAACCCTGGCAATTTTTTTTTGCTATAAAATCTACTTAACATAGCCCCTCTAGCTTCTTTTTACATATGGTATATCTTTTTCCTTCCTTTTTAAAGTTACTTGTATTTTTCTATTTAAACTGTGTTTCTTATAGGCAGCACTTGGTCAGCAATGCTTTTATTTTCCAAATTGACAATCTCTCACTTTTAAAGTGATTATTGATATGGTTATATTTATATTGATCATCTTGCTATCTAAGGTCTATTTGTTTCACCTATTCTTGTCCACTCTTCTTATTTTTTCTCCTCTCTTTTGGATTGAATTTTTTATAGTTCTATTTTATCTTCTCAGTTGGCTTATTCACTATATCTCTTTAATTTTTAATTTTAGTCATTACCTTAGGATTTATACGTGTTGAACTTATCAACCCATCTTCAGGTGATATTACATCACTCCCTATATAATGACCACATAATACTTTCATTTCTTCTCTCAACCTTTGTACTACAGTCATACATTTACTTTTATATATGCTTCAAACCTCATAATAACAAAATAACAAAAACATTGTTATTGTTTTGTTTAACACAACAGTTCTTTCTTTTAAAATTTAAATTTAAAAATCTTAAATATTTACTTACATAATTACCATTTTGGCACCTTTCATTCCTTTGTAAAGGTCCAGGAATAAGAAGGTCAAAAATACAAACAGTAAAATGACAATAAGCTCACAACTATCAACAACTAAATCTACAAAAACAAAAACAAACTAAGCAAACAAATAGAACAGGAACAGATTCGCAAAAATAGAGATCACATAGAGGGTTATCAGTGGGGAGGGAGTGGGGGAATGGGGGAAAAGGTACAGGGATAAGAAGCATAAATGGTAGGTACAAAATAGACAGGGGGAGGTTAAGAATAGCCTGGTGAATGGGGAAGCCAAAGAACTTATATGTATGATCCATGGACATGAACTAAGTGGGGAAATGATAGTGGGAGGTGGGTACAGCATGTAGGGGAATAAAGGGGAGAAAAAATAGTCTATGCTGGAAACTTTTTATTTTTACCTCAAATTTAAATGATAGCTATCTTTCTTGAATAGTAATTCTATTTTTGAGGTGTCTTATTTTTTCTCTCTAAGCTCATGCACCCTGTGGGTATCAGCTAATTTGTTTAGTAAAGTGGACTCTGGGGAGAAGCTGAGTCCAAGCCTGGGAAGGGAAAATGTGTTTGACCATCTAGCATTACAATCTGGGCTTGACTGTATCATTTTTCCACCTCTCCACCTGCTGAACTGACTCTCATATAATGGGCCGATGCATCTGCTTTGGCCATGGCTGTTTTCCAAGAAGAGACTCTAGTTGGGGTTTTATACTTTTGGGTACTGAGGAAGAGAGGAGAAGAAGACAATGCTCAGGGGGGCCTACCTCACCTACATCTTTATTAACTGCTCTCCACCTTACCTGGTTCCAGCACTATTACCCTATCATCCCACAATTTCTAGGCTTATATTCACTCCTGACACAGTTGGAAGGGAGGGTCAGGAAATGCTTTCTATGTTTCTCCTACCACTCCAAATACCAGGCCTCTTGTAGACTTTTTCTCAGGCCATCTGCACAGCACCTCACTTCTTCATATTATCTCCTGCTCACTCCTTTTGGGATATGGAACCATTGTCTCTGGGTTAACCTTGGGAAACCTAGTTTGTGTCCTTTTAGCTTGGAAATCTGTGTATATTCAATATTTATTTGGGGTCTCTGCCATATACCCGAGCAGGGGTACTGTGTTGGGTACTTCTCAGACCCAAGCATCTGAATTGTAGTTATTGCTGCTCAAAGTTTTTCTTTTGACCTGCTGGTCAAACTCAGTTCATTTTGGCTGGGGTCATTGCTCTTACATTCTGCTTCCTTACTCAGAGGTCCACAGAAAAAATCCCGTTGGGGGTTTTGAGATGTCATTCACAACTCTTCCTTTTCCCTAACAAAGTCCAAAACAAGAATCCCTTAAGTCTCAGCTCCTGAGGCACAAATTGATGACTTTTAGAATTCAGGTGAGATACTCCAGTTTCAGGCTGTGACTTTTATGTGTTAACTTAAAAAGTTAAAATATATATCAATCTAAAAAGGTGTCCCCTTTGGAAATTCTACCCAGAAAAACCAACTCTCTTTTAGCACACCCTCCCCCTCACTTCCTTTCTCTCTAGTGCTGATTATTTATTAGTGGAGTCCGAGATTTCTCTCTGAACAGAGACACACCAAGAGTAGCTGAGGTCCACAGTGAGTTCGGAAGCTTTTCCTGAGTCAGCTCAGCACACACCTTTCCTGAAGTGAAAGCCATCAAAGGCTCTGGGGTTGCTTAAAAGAAGACCCACCAAAATCAAATTTCTTTTAGACACAATCCATAGTGCATAAAAATTAATCAAGTCCTATCATGACTTGCATTATTCATAATACTTAATGGTCATGTAATAGGAGTTTTTATTCAGCAGTTAAAGTTCATAAGTGTGGGTTTTACATGAAGATGAGTATTATACTGATGGTTTAATTACACACCTTTTTGCACACCAAAGGAAATGGGTTATGAAGGTTTTGTAATTAAGGAAACTTCTGAGAGAGAATGAGCCTAAAGTGAAGTGATCTTTATGTTTAAATCAGTAACTCTTTGAAAATGTCCAAACCAGGAAATGATACTTGAGGTTAGAAGTTGTTTATAAATAAACATGAGCTCTGTCTGTCACTGTCTCTCTCTCACATGATGCAGACAATTTTATAGTTCTCATTCTGCAAATTAACATTATCTGTTTTTTTAAACTGAATTTAGCATTAAGAAGTTATCACATGTCCTTCCCTTAAGGCCAGCATGAGAGACTTTTTCTCCAAAGGCATCAATTTTAAGTTCACAAAGTAAGTCACCTGATGTTAGGCCAAAAATAATTAAACCGAATCTCTACATTCTTGATTTTATTTAATCCAAACTACACACTTTCTCCAAAATAAATTTTGTTTTTATGTGGCAAATAATTTGACCTTCTCTGTGTTACTGAAACCTAATATTATTTATTCTTTCTTGCCCCTAACACACACCCCTGCACATATCCAATCCCAACATCTTCTCTGACTTTAGACCCTTTTAGTCAGCTGCTTACTCAACATCTCAGATTGGGTGGTCAAGAAGACTCTTGAGTTAGAGAGTCAAGAACAATCTCTTCATGTTACTATAAATCTGTTCCTCCTGAAGTTTTCTTAATTGGTAAATGGCAACTCTTTCCTTCCAGTTTGTCTCACCAAAAGACTTGGGTGTCCATCGGACTCCTTTCATTTCTCATTGTCGACACTATATTCCATTGATCAATTTTCAAAATAAAACCCTTTTCACCATCGTTACTCCTGCTCCCTTAGTCGCAGCCACCATAGTCTTTCTTGTAACTGATTCTTCTACTTCCGCACTTGCTTCCTTATGTTTACAATGCGGTAGCCAGAGGAATCCTTTTAAAACCCAAGTCAGTGGGTGTCATTCTTTTGCTCATAACCTCCAGTGTTCATCTCACCAGTAAGAAAAGCAAATGTCCTTACAGTGAGGCCATTGATACATAGTATTATCTGCTGCCCATTACCTTTGTGCCTTAATTTCTTATAGCCTTCTTCACTACTTTATCTTGGACCCTCAGAGCCTTTGCTTTTCCTGTTCCCTCTGCCTATAATGTTCCTCTCCTAGGTAAAGATATGGCTTGTTTTCTTCAAATCTTTATTCAAATATTACTTTAGCATTGAGGTTTTTAGTATGGCCGCCACTCCACCAGCCCTCTCCCCAGTATTTTCTATCCCTTGTCCTGGCTTTATTTTTTTTTTCTGCCAACCACTTATTCCCATTTACCTTACTATATTGTCTGTTCCCCTTTCTAGAAAGAAAGCTTTGGAAGGCAGGGATTATATTCTGCTTTGTTCACTACTAAATCCCCAGAGCCTAACAAGGTGTCTGACACATGGTAAGCACTTAGTATATCTGCTTGTTAGGTGAATGAGTGCTCTGTCTCCAAGGTGTGACCAGATTAGAAGTAACTTGAGGACTAGGGACCCCTCTTTTAATGACGTTAGCTCAACACAATGCTTATCACTAGTAGTGGTAGTAGACAGTTGTTTTGACCTCCCCAGAACCACTTATTTTTTAATAAAGGGACAGTTTTACCCTACTCAGTGTGATTCTAGCAAGTATTTCTGACAGACATGGCCAGTTAAAGAATATCCCTCCCACTGTCAGTCATTATGATTCACTGGGAGAGGTGGGGATAATTCACTAGGTCGAGCTAGAGTCCTCCTCTAGAATTATCTGATGGTGAGAGCAGAGGACATTTACCTTGGACCCACAGATATGGCACAACCTGTTGTAAGTTTATTTGCAGAGAGAAAATAATGGGCAATACTCACAATATTTACTAGCTGTTATGACATGGACTACAAGCAGCAGAACTGAACACTGGGCAAAACAGTAACATTATCATACAGCTGTGTGCCACCTGAGTTTCAGCTGAAGAAACCCACCTATGGTAGGAGAGTATGCTGTTTATACCCAGGGAGATGAAGTTTTGTGGGGGATAGACAAGGGGACGGAGAAAGTGATACTATGTAGTGAGGAAGGAAGTACATAAAATATGTGCCACCCTCTGAGTACATTCTCTATATGCTTCATCTTGTTCTCTTGTTTAGCATCTTTTATATTCTTAATTGGTGTGCTTATTTGAAGCTATGAAGACATTTCTAGAAAAATTGCCACATTTGGAGAGCTATGCTCCACCATTAGCTACTCTTCTTTCTGCTTAGCTGTGATCCTGCCATTTAGTCAAGCCTGAAGCCAAATTTCCTCTGATCAAGAAATGAGAGAAATGATACAAAATTCATCCTAGTAATTTTTCAGTGACTCAGATCAACTATCCCTTTTTGGCATCTTGGACTATGTCAACCTCTGTAAGAGCACACTCATTTTGCCTCTCTTCTACCCCAAAGAGGTGCCATTCTTCTCCCTGATACCACTGTATGTTGGAGTTCTAATTTTAACTTCAAAATGTCAGGAGAAGAATAATTTAGAACCTGTATTTAGAATGTCACATGATTCTTTCTCATGAAGCCATGATAATGAGCCTTTGCTTTTATCTCGAACATCAACTAGCCCATGCTCTCCTTCACATTCAGAGCGCCACACATATAGGCCTCCTTTCATATCCTTGAACTTGGAATGTTCTTTTCTGCCACGGGGCATTGACGAATGTCATTTCCTCTGTGAAATGACCTCCACTTCATAATACATTCTTTGGGACTATTTGATTACAAAAAATAGAGGGCCAACTCAAACTGCCATGTACAAGAGAATTTATTGCCTTACATAATGGAAAGTCCAGGAGTATATTCTAGCTTCAGGCATGGCTAAATCCAGAAACCCAAGTTATGTGATCAGTATATATATTTTTTTATTCTCAGTTTTGCTTTCAGTCTCTCATCCTGGAGTTCCTTGTTGGTCTTGGTCTCAGCTTTCTGTCTTGTTCTAGGATTCCATGTGTGTCTCTTTCTCTTTTGTTTCTGTTTTCTTCTTTCCTGTAATTTAGATGGGCCCTTTCCACATTATATCAAAAATGATCTTTCCTTTACATTCCTTGCTCTAGGGGACATATCAGTAAAGAAGTTGCTGCGTGAAATATCTGAGATTTTCCAAGGAATGTAAAGGAAAGAATAAACAAATGGGATCTCATCAAAATAAAAAGCTTCTGCATGGCTAAAGAAAACAGTATTAAATTAGCAAGACAACCAACTGTATGGGAAAACATATTTGCCAATGATACCTCAGACAAAGGTTTAATCTCTAAAATATACAAAGAACTTACACGACTCCACTCTAAGAAGACACCCAACCCAATTAGAAAATGGGAAAAGGACTTGAACAAACGCTTCTCCAAGGAGGACATACAGAACATGCAGAGACACATGAAGAGATGCTCAATATCATTAGCTATCAGAGAGATGCAAATTAAAACCACAATGAGATACCACTTTACACCAGTCAGGATGGCTATCATAAACAAAGCAAAACAACAAATGTTGGAGGGGTTGTGGGGAAACGGGGTCCTTAGTTCACTGTTGGTGGGAGTGCAGACTGGTACAACCATTATGGAAAACAGTATGGATTTTTCTCAGAAAAATAAAAATCGACCTGCCTTTTGACCCAGCAATTCCACTGCTAGGATTATATCCTAAGAATCCTAAAACATCAATATCAAAGAACCTATGCACCACAATGTTCATAGCAGCACAATTTACAATAGCCAAGAGTTGGAAGCAACCTAGGTGCCCATCAGTAAATGAATGGATCCAAAAATTGTGGTACATATACACAATGGAATTCTATGCTGCAGAGAGAAAGAAGGAGCTACTACCCTTTGCAACAACATGGATGGAACTGGAAAGCATTATGCTGAGTGAAATAGGCCAGGTGCTGAAAGACAAATACCATATGATCTCACCTTTAACAGGAAGCTAAACAACAAAACAAACAAGTAAGCAGAAAAAAAAAACCCAAAAAACAAAGACACTGAAATAGAGAACAAGGGGATAGTGACCAGAGGGGAGAAGGAAGGGAAGTTAGGGGGAAAAAGGGGGAGGGATTTGGAGGAACAAATAGGAAGGACACAGGGACGAGAACTAAGGGGGGGGAGGGGAAATGGGAGGGAGGTGGGGAGCAAGGGGCAGGGGAGGCTGGGATGGGAAAAATAGACAAAAAACTGTACTTGAAAAATAACTAAATAAAATTTAAAAAAAAAAAAGATTAAATAGACAAATTTTGTTCCCAGTGCTTAACAAGGTCAATAAATATTACTTTTCCTTTAGCTCCATTAGTTCCAACAAATTAAAGGGACGTTTATCATGAAAAAAAAATGATCTTAGTGTGTCCTAGCCAATCTACAATTCCTTCAGAAAGAGTATTTCTCTCAAAGGACTTTTAAAAAGTCTTGAGATAAGCACGAACCAGGCAAATGAAAGTACCAGTGTGGCTGAAGTAACACTGATGGAGGGGATGGGGAGAGTGATGGCTCCCCCAAAGAAAAGTAAGGGTGCTCTACTTGATGAATGGAAATGAATGCTGGTAAGCTAAGTCACTGAAAGTCCACCTGCCTGGTTCTCACACACCTTTTGGGTCTTCACTCTTCTTTTGTTTTGAAGACCTACTCCCTGACCCTCCTTCTCAAGTACACATCTCTCTGTGGATTACATGTTCTTATAACACTTGGAATTTGACATTTCTACATGAGGCTGTGTGACTAAGGCCTGGTTCCCAGCTAGGGTATAAAAGACAGGATAGGCAGTGGGTCTGTTTGTTCTCAAAACTCTATTCCACTTATTAACAATGTACTCCATGACTTGCTCTTCACACAAGCTATCTTCCCCAGTTATTTATAACTATCTTGTAATGTGGGAATTTTTACTGAAACTCAAAGAGGTTTAAGTAACTTGACCAAAGTTGTATGGTCATCAAGAGGCCAGGGGGACTGAAATCCTGTTTATCCCGGTTCCACGGCCAGGCCCGGCCTTTCAGTTTCCAGCATCTCTCGTTTCCCTCCAGGCACATTCAGGGCGGCCCTACAAGGAGCGAGAGAGAGTGATCCTGGTCCTCAAGGAGTTCAGGTTACTCTAGGCGTCTTCTCCAGGGACACCAGGTATCAGCTAAAGTGGGATCCTGGGTACAGGGGTGTCTATTTACTTATTAGAAAGACTTTTAATGTACCTCATTGAGAAGATTCAAGGAAGGTGTAGGGCTGCTCACCATACATCCAGGAGCAGAAATAGTCCTGTTTGAGATGAAGCAAGTCATAAATATCCATGACACACAACAGATCCAGTCTTTTTCCACATCCCAAAATTGTTGTATTTAATAGTGTGCATACATTTAAATGTTTCATCTCCACATTACTTGATAACTTTATAATATCTTAAAAATGAATGGCAATGATTCTATTTTAAAGCTATATTATTATGTAAGCATGTTTGGTACATTTATCTGAAACTCCTCATCTTGCTGAGAGGCTCTTTATAGGTAGGTGGCATGACCCCGGCCAACAGTTGGGCCATAGAATCGGACATGGAGGAAAATACCAACCCTCCATATTCTTGTCCATGCGACCTTGAGTATGTTACTTAGAGAGTCTCAGTGTCATCTGTAAAATGCTGGTGACCATCCTACCTTGCAGGTTTGGTGTGAGAATATGATTGCAGGGGTTTACGCCACCTCCAACCTTCTTAGCGGTGTAACATTTGTTCATTTACTCAAGAAACATGAGTGTGAATTCCTGGTCCTTATGCTGGGGGTGCAGCAATGAACCACACAGGTGGTGTCTCTGCCCTGGTAGCTGGAGGGAGATGTGCTATAAGCAAATACACAGAGGAATATATGATGTCAAGAGGTGCTAGGCACAATGGAAACAATAAAGTAGGCAATGACTGCAGACGGCGGAGTGGTGAGGATGCCATGTACGTTGCATGGGAAGGAAACACCTCTCTCTCAGAACATTGGAAGAGAGGGATGGAGTGGGCCATGCAGAGAGCCAGAAAAAGAACATCTGCTGGAAAGAAAATGGAAACCCTGAGAGTGCTTGGTGTCCAGGGACAGCCAGGTGGCCAGTGTGGCTGGAACAGAAGTGTGGAAAGGGGCAGTTTCCTCACTGGAACATGCATCTGGGTGAGCCACATCTCAGGAATTACTGATCTGAACTGTGTAAAGCACTCAGATTTATTAACAGTGATTGGAATTATGATTTTGCCATAGGCTTGATTTATGGTAACTGCAGTGATGACTTTAGTGTTGTTCTATAAAATTTCTTGCTGACTCTTCTGTGAAGTCCCATGCCCCCCTCACTCCAGCTATTGCCTTTACTTACAACTTTTCTCCTCTTCCTCCTAGCATACTCTTAGATATCCTTTGGGGTTCAGGTAAGCACTGTGTGCTCCAGGAAGCCTCCCTGGTTGTCTCCAGTGGGATTAGGTGGTCTTCCTCTATATTCCTGTATTCCCCCTCTCATTAACCCATATTGCATTACAATACAACTGAAAGTTTGAGAACTATTTCCCAGTGAACCACTGGGTGCCCTGAGACCAAGGCTGTGTCTGTCTTATCCCTGGTTGTATCTGAAGCATTGAATTTGAGGTCATCTAATGATTATTTGGGGGTGGATGGATGGAAAGATGAATGTATGTAAGCATGCATGGACATGGATGGATATAGATGGAAGCATGCATGGGGGTGGATGGATAGGTGAAGCATGCGTGCTAGTGAAATTTGCCCCTAATGGCACATTACAAGGCAGAGTTTTATTAGACAATATTGTAATATTGATGAGATATGGAGTGCCACACAAACTCCATGCTGAAACCATGGATTTCATTTTAAAAAGTCCCCAAGGAGGAATATGTTATTAAATTTTTACAACTTTAAAATTGGAAGGGACCCTTTTAATCATTGAGTTAAATGGACTCAATTAAGAGGAAGAGAAAGCCGAGGAACAAAGAGGTGAAGTAACTTGCCAACATCAACCAGTTCATTGTAGTCATATATGGGACTGGTAACCTGGAAAGTGAATTTTCTAGCATTTGATTTAAAGAATGTGCTGGCCACTGTCTACTTCTAGGATGCCAGGATTCAAATGCTGACATGCTATAATGGATTGTCAGTAGATAAATATGATGCTGGGAAGAAGGTGGAAAGGACCTGTGCTCTGGGAGTTGGGTATTTTTAGATTTGATATATGTTGTGGGCAGGAAATCACTTAAAATCACTTTTATGTGATAGCTTCTAAACCCTTCAGCCTAGTGAAATACTTTTGAAAGTATTTTAACTTCTGGATCAGACACACAATGCTCTGACACACTTGGCAGATTTTTTTTTTCCCATCCACTGAGTCCTAAAGTAGCAGGCTTGATCTGAAAATAAATTATTAGTAAACATTTGAAAGTGAGAAACAAATTATTCCCAAGAACAAGAACACTTAGCTCCTTTCTTCAAATACACACTTGAAAATTTCCAAGACTCTATTCTGTGAGAATGCTTGAATCTCTCCCTAAATCATAACATGGGTAAACTTACAGAAATATTTTTACAATTTTATTAGAGGTTTTAATTCACTGCTTTATCTGTCTCTGTTAGACTGCAAAATAGCTTTAAATATTCAAGTGGTAATTAATGAATCTTTTATGTTGCAAATCAAACATTTTCTTCTGTGTGCTGGTGAAGTAGAGGTGAGGAAGGATTTAAAGAATAATCGTTTCTCCCAACTCCACACTCTTGGCTAGTGTGTACCTCCTGTTTTAGGAGTGGCTTTGCATTTGTTGCCTAGTGGGGCTAGTGCTCAGTGTGGACGATGTCTGCTATCTTTCTGAAGGTCAAGGTTTCTTATGCGTTTCTTGCCAGAGACATTCCTGACTAGATGGAAAGGTTTTTGAATATGGAATTTTTGCTTGAGTGCAAAATAATAAAAAGCATGTGTATGTTAAGAAGGAATCAGCTTAATGGCAAATGAACATTGGCCTATGTTAATATTCTATTACAGTAAAAACTTCTATTTAATACATTTTCTCCAGACTTTTTCCCCCCAGAATGTAATGTATTTTTCTAACTGGTCTGCCAACCTAAAGAAAGTAAATATGATACATTTGATTTATGGTAAAGTCAATAACATGCACAAGCCATTTAAAATTATGTTTTAAGTATAGAAATATCAACTCAAGGAAACATGTATAGTACTATATTTCGAGGAGGGAGAGTGTTAGCTTTACAGGGGCTGAAATGACTTGTAACTGTTATTCTATTTAGAAGATATTTTTTAAATGTGGTGCTTTGTCAGGTGGTAAGAAAGCAAGTCGGAAATCCTGCAATTTAGTTCAGGACATAAAATGAAGCTGATATTCAAGACTTCATTTAACACAGCAGTTTTCCTTTCCTCTCTCACTAATGAGCAGTGAGCCAGTGAGAGCAGCCCTTGAGAACATTCTCAAAAGAACTGACAAATCTTTGGAAGCCACCCTGTGTTCTTCTATGGCCCTAATTAATACTGGACTCGGTGACATTTATGTATCAGAGCAATAAGCTAAACAGGAAACAATTTATGTCACCTAAAGCTTTTTAACAAATCGATGCAGCTATTTGTAATTGCTTGTTTCACAAGATTAAAAGTGCTAAGGCCTGATCTTCATCCATGGATTTGTGGTCAACCTGACCTGTGCTTCCGTTGTTTAAAAAAAAAAAAAGAGTTGGTGATCAGCACTGACTCCCATCAAGTAATCCATATTGTTAATATTTCTGGAATTTTAATGTAGTTACAATTTATAGCCAATCAAATGTGGTTACCTAAATTGCTGTTGCTAGTAGACAGTTTAACTGTCTTTATTAATTACAGTATAATTTAATGTTTGAGTACTGGCACTTGTGTTGGTCATTTTTATAGCTAGAGAAGTTATCTGCCTTATGACGAACCATTTTAGCATTTTCAATGGAAATTTGCTAATATGATGAGTGATAAAAATGTCACACGCTGGTAAATAATGATTATTGCTTTGGCTGAAATTAATTCTTGAAAGACCAGTTACCTTCAAATTAACATTGTAACTTGAAGCTTGTCTTTTCCCCTCCTTATTATCTCGAGATAAGCCAAAAAAAGCCTATGGGTAACTTCAAATGAATATATAATATATGTACATATATATGTATTAAGCATCAAATGTCATTTTACAGAGTGGAAATAAGGTGACATAGCTTTTGTTTTTTTAAAAATCAAACTACTTAGAAACAAATAAAAGCAGGTTTTATCTGGAGTGATGGTTTTCTAATGCAAATATCGTCCTACAGTTAAACCAGTGTTTTTGTATGTAATTTAATTTCCATCCAATGTGAATTTTGTCTTAAACCTTTCATCAGTCAGTCCATTCTTTAAATGAAGGTTTGAGACCCAAATTCACTTTATTTGGATAAAAAAATACTTTTAGTTGACTCAAGTATAATGATGATGAGATAAACTGTGATTACTACTCTGAACATAAATGCATTGTATCAAAGAAGACAAAATCTAGTAAGTCAAGTAAGACTAATTGCACTTTTTGATCTTTTTGGGGGGGAGAAGGGGATGTTACTATCATGTATGTGTTCGTGTTGGTGGGAAACAGAAATTTCTGAGTCTAGGCTCTCTATAGAAAAACCTGATTTAAAAGAAAAATCAGTGTTTGCTGCCTTGTTTACCTGAGTGACAAGCCTGAAATAAATATGTAAAAGATGTCCCTGCTCTAGAAGGGTTCCAGAAATTTAATTAAAAATGTACCATGCATCATTATAAAATTGTCACTAATGCATCATCATACTTGGTTTGGGTACACATATTCAAATGTGTACTTACCAACTACATACGCTGTTAGGCAGTACTTATGTTCAAGCCTAGCATTTTAAGGAATCTCAGTTAACCCTAATCTTATATTCTTACTTAGCAGGTAGATGAGAACTAGAAGGGTTTGACTGTTTCACTGATCATCAGGCTAGAGAACTTCTAGATTGTGGCCTAAATGCTTGTGAAAGGACGCCACTTCACAGCTTAATAGCAAAACCTCATATTAAAAAAATGTTTTCCCTAATTTAGGATCTTCAAAACAATTCTAAAGAAATATTTACATGGTCCTCAGTATCAGTCAATGACTTTACTTAATAAAAATTGCAAGGTTAATTTTCAAGTCTTCTCTTGGTTTGTGTAATGTGCTCTGCATTACACAGGTAATTAATGGTTTTCGTTACCACGCTTTGGCCACTTAATGTGCTGCTTTCAATAGACCAGCGATTTTCAACTGGTGTGCCACAAGAATTTTCAAACATGCAATACCTGACTATTTAACCTGGGGTATTGACCTATTCCTTCAGATTGTGATATAAAAAAATGACAACCAACACAATAATAGCTGCCTGATGTGAATGAATCAAAATTATACTTACTTTGTTTGGACTGGCAAAAAATACCTATTTTGGTGTGCTGCAGAATTTTGGTAGTTTGTGTGCCATGAGATGAAAAAGGTTGAAAATGGCTGCAATAGAACGATTTAATTTTTGCTTAAAGATGCCCTAGTTCATTAATCCTTAGAGTGTATACAAGAGTTATATTTAATAATGTTCTTATTTTACTAAAGATAGGTAATTTTTTTAAAAATACAAAGATTAAGATAGTTTTTCTGAAATATTTACTGGTGTTCTACTGTTTTCTTCACTGAATGCAAGTTACCTAGCATATTTTTGCTGGAATATTTTTATAAAATCATTTGTTCTAATCTAAGCATTTATCATTATATGCAAAGAGATTTCTTGATGAGAATATTATAGACAGTGCATATTTTTGACATTAGCATTTTATTTGGATGACTAATCTTGCAGATGTGCAATTTTAATGAATTATTCATGATATTGCTTTCCTCTGAAATTTTAGTTTGCTCTTAATGCTAGTTATTAAACATATTGTTTTTCTCTATAAAATTTGATGAAGGAAAATAAAGGTGTGCTTCCTCGAGAGAGAAAAGGTAGCTTTCTCTTTTTTGTTTTTCCAGTTCTGTAAGTGGAGATGTTCACTTTGAAATCCCGAGAACAAGTGCTCCAGCCCTCTGTGATGTTGACTGCTTTTAGATAAGACTGATTTTAATTCAGTGTTGGAAGCAGCTGATGATAAACCCAAGGCATGTGCCTGTCATACAGTATCAGCAGGTCAGAAGGGGAAAGAAACTTAGGCTGTGGCAACATTCACTACCAGTGTGAACAACCAGCATTTTTATTGCATTTGAGAATGCTATAATGTCAGTAATTAGTACTGACTACACAACATTTTTTTTATTGTCTGTATCCACAGACACGGAATGATGGAATTACACTTGATGTCAAGGAATGAGTTTCTTTTATGCCTTATCAAAATAAAACAAAACAAAACAAAACAAAAGGTTCTTATTACTGGCAGCACACATCTGTGAAGCACCGTGAGCGCGGTCCGCACTGTACCATCTTCACCAAGGCTCCTGGGTGGCAGAGACCGTGTGAACTACACTGGGCCCACAAAATGCCTTTAGAATTACAAGTCTCATTCTCAGGATAAAAAAGTGAAACCAACTCTCAAAAAACATCCAAAATATCAAAAGGGTACACCATTAACCAAAGGTACCAAAAATATTCAAACTCCTTATCAGCATGTTCTTTGTACCCTTGGAAATGGAGCTCAGCTGGAATGTGGAAAGGAGAGGAAATATTTAATTTTTTCATGATAAGATAGCTAGTGATTAACATCATATTTCTTGGTTAAGAATCCAAGTTGTTCTTTACCAGGTCTGATGGAATGCTGGGAACAGTGAGAGCTGTCCAAGGGTGCAGGCTGGTGGTCACTCATCCAGGACACAAGCCTTGATATTTCATTGCGCTGCTGGTTCAAACCAGGCAGCATAACTTGTCTTACCAGGACAGACTCTAGAAACCAGTGGGATGGATCCTCATTCCTGACAGTGCATTTGCCTGAAACAAGGGACTATCTCCTTGGTATGCTTTTGTTTGGGAAAACAAAAGGTAACAGACTGTGTTTACATCTTGGCACCTTGTACAGTTTTCTTTTTTTTTAATACAAAAAGTTCCATAGCTTTGACACGCCCCATCATTAATCACTACTTCACTGATAAACTTTGAAAGTGTGACCCTGCAATTTCATCATGCAAAATATTTACTGCAGCAGGAGGAAACATTTCTTTTTATCTTTTCAGATGTATGAACTTCTTTAAGATAACCAGGAAGGCAGTGGTAGGATAAACACAATAGATAGGAATGTATTAAAAAACATTAACACACATGCGCACACACACACAAAACCTGTACAAAATGCTCTAATCAATGAGAAGAGGGGAAAAAAAGTCTGTCAACTATGTTACAATTTAAAAGCAAAAAAAAAAAAAAAAAAAAAGGGAAATTTTCCCTCCCACGTGTCAGGAAATGTCATCCAATATTCTTAAAGCAAGGATAACTAAATAAAATACATGTGCAGCATAGTCTGCAAATCCATTACATACAGTAGTTTTTTCCCAAAGCTATTTTTAAGTAAAATTAATATAAAGCAGTTGCACAAAAAGCAAAGGTATTTTGACAAACAGGTGTATGCATTTATTCCTTTTTAGGAACAATATCTAAAAAAAGAACCTCCCTCCTCCCTCCCCCTAAAAAGACAAGATTCACACAGACACATTGGGATATATGTACAACATAATAAACCCCATCCTAAAGAAGCCACTGTGATAGCCCCAAGGGATACAGAATTGAAATTGTAAAAATCATATGAAGTTTGCTAGCTGTAAAGTCTGAGAATTGTTTTTTTTAGTTGGTTCTTCTGCAAGGCTGTGATACCTGCAAAGATAAGCAAAATCTAATTTTTCTTTTTTTTTCCTTTTGCTACAGTCTTTAGACTAAGCATGCAAGACATACAACTAAGTGCAACTGAGTGAAATGTATTTTTTTTAATTTTAATCATTCCCTAAAGGTTTGAACTGAGGTATGCGTACTAACAGTTTCTCATGCTGTTATCTTTACTCATGTCTAGCTACACATGCTGAGAATGAACTAATCTACCAGATTTTTATCCTCTTTTGAATATCAAACTAACCAGCAACCACTCAATTTAGAAGCACAGGGCCCCCTTCCCATGACCCTGTCTGGCTACTGCCTGCACATCATGAAGCTGCCTGCAAAAGTTAAAAACAAGTCTCAAGTGACCACAGACTGCCCTTTATACAGAAAGCAGAGTGAAGCTTCAAAAGTTAACTGCCAAAAAAGCTTTTGTACCAAGCTTACAAGTGGACAGGAGTGTTACTTCTTTTTTTAATAAAAAAATGCTGACCAAAATTTAATCAGAAAAAAAGGAAGGAAAAAATGTAAAATAAAAAAAAAGACCCAGAGGCTATATGACAAGATAAACCAAAATCAATGCAGTGATTATAGCACAGGCCTTGAACAAAAGTGGCATACAATCTTTTTTTTTAAAAAAAATGTATTCTAGAATTCATTTTATGTGGTCTGTTTCCACTGTGGAAGCTTTCTCTTCTCTCTGAATTTGATCTTGTCTCCTTTACTGGACACCCCTAATCTTCAGTGACATACATTCATGTTTTTCTTTGAGATGGGACTCCTTTCCTTCATTTGCTCCTTTAATACAACGACCTATTTTTATCTTCAGTAGCCCCATAATATCTCTTTACAAAAATGAGTTTTAGGATCTTCAGGGATACAGAAGAGAAAAAATCAACAACTAAAAAAAGTAACAACTTTGGTTCCATTACCTACTCGGTGTTCTAAATTTATGATGAAGGAGCAGTTCTCTTCCTCAGGTTAGCAATAGCCTATATCTCATCAATTGCCTCTAAATTCTTTTGCCTCCTTTGATCAACAATAAGAGGATATTTGGCTTCATCAGATAAAGCATAAAACAGAGAACATAATTTACCTTTGTGTAATATCTTTGGTAATTTTAGAAAAAAATAAGGTACAAAAAATATAAATAAAGCTCCAAAGGGCTCTCAAATTAAAAGCAAGAGCCACAGTCCTAGATAAATAAATGAGTGACAGGAGAGTGGCTGCAGCATGGAAGTGTCCAGGGTTCTCAGGATGGAGGTTGTGCTGACAATGGCTGTCGCGTCCTGCATGTTCATTTCCCAAAGAGCCCGGGGCTGAGATGCGCCCCATCCAGTTAATGTCTTCTACTGTTAGCTTTTGATACTGGGTTGGTGCGATCATATTGCATAACAAACTGAACTGCAGTAGCAAATTTGCACATATGAAATGAACACTTTAGCATTTGCTGAACTCAGTCTTCATTCACTGTCGTAACAAGTTCAAGCTGAACTCTATTTGCATTCAAACAGATTAATGCCACCAAGCAGGTCTAACTGATGTTTAAATTTAGTACCACCACCACCACCACCTCTTTTAGCAACGTTTCTCAGGGAAGCCAGCTTTTTTGGTCATTTTGCAAACAAAGCAACCCACACTGGTTTAACACGGCTCATTACAACTTGGTTCCATGAAGGTGAGCCTTCCACAGTCAGACTGTCAGTCTAACAATTAGGATATTTTTTTGGAGGGTGCTGCCTGTGGTTCCTACTGCTGGTAAGATGCTGTGGCATTTATTAAGAATGATGGTAGCTGCAAAAAAAATAAGAGGAAAATCTGAAACAACCCCTTCTGCTTTGTAAAATGATTCTGCATTGCTCCTAGAGTGTGTCTATACCTTTTTTTCTGTCATTCATTGTCTTTCTAGCAGGACTTCACATCTGTGTGAGAGGACCTTCATGTGTAGAGTGCAGCATTTGGGACCTTTTTGAAAAAGACCAAAACGGAATGTCTGCCGGCTTTAGAGAAAATGTGGTGATGTCTGAAGGAAAATGGAATGAGGGACAGAAAACTACAAACAAGAAATGACATTCAGCTTTGTATAATAAAAACACCTATTAACATTCATCACAAGGTACAGAAAACTTTTAAGCCTCCAAGAGGCCATGGGCCCAAGTGGAGGCCTGAGGTCAGAACTTAAAATGGTATAGTAGAAGCAAGGGAAAAAAGCAATACATTAAAAAGTTTGGGATAATTATTTTTAACCCCTCCCCCAATACACACACACAAAGGCCTTCCCCATCCCAACTGGAAGCAAAAAAAAAAAAAAAGTGTAAAAGGCAGTGATAATCAACATGCAGTACTGTGCAAATAGGTTGTCCACTGGAATCCTTAAATTCTGGGCAGAGGCTTGGTCTGCAGTGTAGGTGCACATGCTCAGTTGGGTGTCCTCGGGCTCCAACATTGGCAGGACTGCAGTTCAAAGTCTGCTGCTAAAAGTGAATCAGTTTAGCAAATTTACAACAGATGTTGACTGCTAAGAGAGGAAAATCCCAAGTACCAAACAAGTCCATCCAATGCACAGAGTACAAATTCCTTTTTTCAACAAAAAGTAGAAAAATCAAAAATACTCCCAAATGGGATTCTTGATGGCACTAAGAGTTAACACATTTCAGAGTTGTCAAAATATAGTGAAACTCCTCCAGACTGTACAACAAATGGAGAACGATTTCACTGCTAACTTTTGACGTTTTGTTTTGCTTTTTCCCAATCTTTATTCTTGGGACCGGCCTGCCCAGGCATTCACTCCATGTCCTCATTTACTGGTTCGTCTTCGTAATCTCTGTCGTGGTCAAAATCTGGACTGTGGTTGGCTGTTGTCACTAAGGATAGAGGCCCTTCAGCTTCCTCTGGATCAAGGGGCTCTTCTTTGACATGCACAGGATGCCTGGAAATACAAGAAAAGGTTCATTGAGAGACATGCCCAATCCAATGCAATTTAGTTGTTTGGGGTAACACTAAAGCACACTATAGGACAACATTTTTCAACACAGCAGCCACTAGCCACATGTGGCTATTTAAATTAAAATTAATTAAAACCATACAATTTAAAATTCAATCTCTCAGTTGCACTGACCACATTTCAGGTGTTCAATGGCCACATGCAGCTATGGCTACCATACTGAACAGCATGGAGGCAGACATTTCTATCATCACAGAAAGTTCTTTTTACAGTGCTGCTCTCTAGAATGACTGATCTCGGGACAGAAGAGGGCCTCTTCCTCAGTGGTGTTCTCAGACTTCACTGTGCTCTCCTGTCACCTGAGGATCTCGTTAAAATGCAGAATGTGACTCAGAAGATGTGGGGTGGGGCCTGAGACTCTGAATCTCTAGTAAGCTCCCAGGTGATCCTGCCGGCCTGAGGACCACACTTGGAGCACTAGAAAAACAGGCCCTGACGTGGCATCCTGGATGCATGAATACAAATCTTTAAATAATTATATGAACTAAGGATCTGTAAGACAACAGTAGTTTGTGGGGATCACAGAGTGAGGAAGGCTGGGTAATCACAGCTCACTGTATTCTGCTTTGCTAGTTAACATGCGGAACCTGTGAAAGAACTCTCCTGAGACCGACCCCAAGCGAGGTTCTATCATTAATCAACTTCAAGCAAACACAGCAAAGAGACACCATGATACATGCTTGAAACTCCAAATTAATGCATATTTTTACAAACTGTCAATAAGGCAAGAAAAGCCCTGCCAGGAAACACAAACGAAGAGGAAGAGGCTCCCTCAACACAACAATGTGATAAGAAAGCAGAGCCCCAATCAGAATAATAACGCTGTCAGCCGTAAACAAGGCAGAACATGAGGCCGGGCTGGTAGCGGCCACCAGGATGTAGGCCCTGCGAGATGATCTGCCAACTGCCTCATTATGGACTGAGCAGGGTTCAGCCTAAGGGGCCCCGCAGGGATCACAGGACACCACTCTGATAACAATTGAGAAATGCTGTTCGTAAATCATATTTACAACCAACTCTTTACAAATACAAATTACTTTCTGTTATGGGGCTTTTGATATGTAAAAGAACCATTCAAGTTAAACTGGCCCCTTTGCTGGGACAGGCTGCAGAAGGAAGGATTTTTAATTGACATTATCAAGTATTAGTAATAAGAAGAGTTACTGGGGATGGCTGGTTTCCTAAATAATTGATGCTGTATGCAAACCCCGAAGGCAACTTGGACCATTTAAAAACAAACAGGAGAGCTTTGGATTGCTCTTGGATGTAAACCTTCAGAAAACCAATTGACTCTAATATTAGCACAGCCTAGAGACTCTTTGGGGGGAGATGTTAAGATCAATAGCTTTTAAAAAACCATGCCCATATTCTTAAAAACTATTTGCAAAACAAAATATAGCCAAGTTATATGACAACACACTTTACTACCTGTGCTCTACCTACTTTTAGTTTTTTTAAGGTGCCATTTATCTGTGTTTCTACAGTGAGACCCAGGACTGGCTACATAATTTGCAGAGCCCTATGTAGTAAGAATTTCAAGACAGAAATGGTTTTAAGTATGGGAACCCATGCACCTGCCTACATGAATGCCTGGAAAGTCAGCCTGGGCAGGATCCCCCTATATTCTCTAGGGAAGAATTAGCTGTATTGATTATTATTCCTTAAAAAAAGTTGCCCATAATCCCTAATTAGTGGAGGTGTTTTGTTCTAGCCTAGCCTCTCCATTTGGGGTCATATTTTTATATCCTGTAAACACAGCAGGACACAACTGTTTATTTTTCTAGCTTTACAGTTATAATTTTATGGCTATGTGAGATACCATTAATTTGTTGACACATTAGCACCTTAATACTCAAGAGTTTGTGATTGTCTTTTTTCTTTCCCCTCTCTTCTGCTATGTGTACAATACACTGACAACTTTTATCCATTAATATTTCTACTTCTGTTGATTTACCCCTTTAGGATAAATTTCTAACAATGAAATTTAAGTTAGAGCAAAGGTCAAAACATCTTTATGGTTCTGAGTTATTGTGATAATAATTTCCGAAGGTGCTATATCAATTTAGACTCAACCTAATCAGCACCAAGCATTATGTTTTAAAAATATTTTGTTGCTTATCAGGTATAAGGTAAGCTCAGGTTACCTTATATTGTGTTTCTGGAATTACTGACAACAGTGTACATTTCTTCTTGTTTGTTTCACATTTTCACCACCGAGAATTGTTCATTGTCTTCTTCACTTAATCACATGGTTGTGACGAATTGGATAAAAATGTGTCTGTGTTTTACTCTGCTATATATTGAGGTTCAAATGTAGTTTTTCAACATTTTCCTAGTTTCATTATTTTAAACTCAGATTTCATCAGATTTATTAATCTTTTCTGGTTCAGAAATCTGAATTTGATATGTGAAATAAAAGGATATGGGAAAGAGGGGGTGGGAGGACCTAGAAGAAATTAGACAGTCATAACAAAATTCTTGTCTTACAGTTTTTAGACTTTGACAAGTATTTTGCTGGGCAAAACAATTAAATAAATAAAAACCCGATACCTATAAGCACCCCCCAACACTGTGCACATTAGGGAGTGTTTTGTTCCTCCCTCCTCACATTTGCAGCCAAACTTCACTAATGTTATTACCATCACAAAGACACGAGTAATGACCCTGTCATGCCTACTGGCTCACGCGCAGTGCCAAATGCAGAGTGAGCCCCGACAAGTATGAACTGATGCGATCTTCTGTGTGACAACCTGACAACACAGCCAGATTGAAATCCAGCGTCCTGATATTTCCTGATACCCACAGATCCCTGAGTGTGGCAAATGCATTAATACAGACACACAGTGCTCAGACAATAAGAGAGAATGGATTTTCGTTCAAGACATACTTCCGGTAAGATACAAACTGTTTAGATACTGTGCTTCACACATACCCACGTGTCTTCCTGAAACCGGAGCTGCAGGATACTCCTTCTTCTCTTGCAGGTCAAACTCCCCACACCCACGCCATTTTTCTTCTCCAAGTCCTACTTCCCAAAGGGCTACTAGTGAGTAACTGTAAAACCACACATTTCCCACCTTATATCTGAGTAATTCCTTTGTTTAGCGACTCTGGGAACACAAGAGTTTTAAACTAAAGCAGACTGGTGTTGAAAGGCATTGAGTCCCCAGGGTATGTGCACAGCTTTGAGTATTCTGCTTTGTAGCTCCTTTAGCTCCTATCAGTATAAAACCGTAATGTCCCAAAGCTGTAATTATATGACTACTTTCTAGGGTTTCAAAAGAGAAAGAAAGTATAACAGTATTTGAGTATCACATAAATGGTAAGGACGAAGAGCTCTGTTTTAACACCAGATATTACCTAGGCTACAGTACTAACAAGGTCCTTTAAGCCTTGCTGTAAGGCTTACAGCTTGATTTATTTCAACAGACTAGAACAGTTAAGAAACAATTTGCATCATAGCAGGGCAATGTATACTGGACAAGAATGAAAACTATGTCATTAGAGAATTCGCTTAATGGAAATCTGGGGTCAAAACGAGTCACAGTCTATGACACTGACAGCGGGCATAGGGGACGTGCTGTTGACATATGATTGTATTTAGCAAGCAGTGTGAACCTGCAAGATTTAAGCAAGAAAATCATATGCATTTTGATGTTTTTATGTAAGGTTTCTTTTTTTTTTAAGTAGCTGAAACCTTCATTTTGTTAAAAATTATGCTGACTGCTGTCAAACATGGTTTCTGGTAATACTGGGGTTAAAGTTGTTAACCAAATTAACTTTATAGTGGCTTTATCTTGTACAGCAAAATTAACATTACTCTAAAATGCTGCCTGAGGTTTTTATCCAAGTATCTTTCTTGTTTTTCCTTTTAGAAGTGAACCTTTATACTAAATAGGAATATACATCAACTAAGTCTTGGAGTTCATATGGATTATGAGAAACAGTATATTTTCCATTCAATAACATCAGATATTTTTGCTCTAATGAGTCATTCTTGAAGTAGCTTATATAGCGATTCACATTTTCTCTGAACTTCCTTGATGACTAAGTAAAATCTCCTGTTATGACGATGATTCAAAAATTAACATGAGTGTGGTAACGATCAAGTCAGAAACACCATGTTGCTTTAGAAAGCAGGATACATGGGAATATCTCTTAGAATAATGTGGAGTAAATAATCAGAGACTATTCATATAAACTAAAAATCACTTCCATCTTTAAAAATCATAAATTCAAAAGCCAAATAGTCAAATTTTGTATTCCCCCAAACCCACCAATTACCCTGGTAGAAAGCATTTTTTCTTTGTCATTAGATGCCAATGCATTTTGTTCCTAATCACTACAGGTCACATTTTCCATTCCTGTTGCTCAAATAATCTTAAAATAAGATGTTGAGGTGTAATTCAGAAACGTTGTGTTAGACAAGCAGCTTATTCTAAGAGCTGACATGCAAACACTGAGCTAGTTTACTCCTTTAGAGTGGGCATAGTTTTGCAGACACTGGCTAAAAGGAACACTCATTCTATAGCACCCCTCTTCTAGACTCTCACCCCGCCCGGCAAATCCAATTATTTGGGAGAGGGTGGTTTCTGTTCTCTTTTGACCTTTTCCTGGGAGAGGGAGTTAAGAGTCCCGCTTGTTCCCTCCAATGACACACCCACAGGGGGCCAGAGTCTTTCCGGTGGTTTGCCTGGTCCTGGGGACATTCACATTCAGCACGGACAAATACCACCCCTCACTTCATTCAGTTATATGTGTGCTCATTACACTGCTGTCTGCTGCTAAAATGCTCCTATTAATTTTCCTTTTGATATTTTAAGAGCAACCTATAAGTCATTCTGCCTTTCATTGGTGCCATCACTAATGCTTAGTAACAATGCTCTGGCACTATGTTCACGGTTAAGCTTATCACACAAGCAGGTAAACAAGCATCTTCTTTCTCCCCACCAGGTTCAGCATGCCTGCGAGTTGAACAAACCACAAACTTTTTCAGAGTGATGCACACTAATTTTAGGAGGACAAGGTAAGGTGGCTTAAATAATAGCCTGAGATGCCAAGCCGAGGGTTTTTACTGCTGTGTGTACTTAAAGGCTGCATGAAGCCATTGCTTTTAAGGGAAAGTTAGAAAATGGTGCTAACTGAGCTAAATGGTTCCAGAAGTACTGGGTTGCAGGAAATCAGAAATTATAGGAAAAGTGTACAAGTGGCCACAGAAGGGCTTGTATGCACATAAAACAGGGAGGCTGGAATCTGAAAGCAGATTATCTTCTGCGTGGACAGTACTCACACAGCTTGCACAGGGGATCTGCCCGGACTGCTGTCGCTCTCGTTGCTGTTGGTATGCTCCATTGCCCCGTTCAGCTCTTCCCGCATGGTGCTGGCTAAGTTGCCCAGAGTGGGATTTCCCATGGAAGCGGTAGTGTATAGAGGTATACTATTCTCAGCCATCGAAGCCTGCCATCAACCAAGAGAAAATTTATGAAGATGTATGGTATGCACAGAGAGGAAAGCTATTAATTACAGGTGTATTTGATAATCTCCAGTTTAAGTTCACTGTAGTGTGGTTGGCAAATTCAAGTTTCTAGAGTGAGACAGATTTTGCTTTAAAAGTAAGACTTGTGACACATGTCCCAAGCCTGGTTTCAAAGAACTACCCGGGGCAGGGGGGAGGGGGAGGGGGACTCAATTCAGCCCTGCTGCGCAGAGTCACATGGTTCAGACAAGGTGATCTAATATGAGGTTTATGTCTGATGCCTTTTTTCAAGAGCAACTGAATATTTCCAGATCACAGGGAACTGTAATGGAATTTTCATTTCTTTATCCACTTTGATGACTGCAGTATTGGATATTAGAGATTTGATTAGATTATTCTGGCTGCACAGCTCAAACTTATGAGAATTTCCATAAACATTTACTTCATAGAACCTATAGAAGAGGAAGAGACTATAGAATTGGAATCGGTTTTTATCTCCCATCACTCCCCTTTTTAATGATTTCTGAATTCGTTCAGCTGCAGTTTGAGACAACTGGTTGAAGGTAATTCCACACACTCTTTCAGACTCAGATCAGACCAATCACCTAGAATTTTAGGACTATAAATCTATCTATCTATCTATCTATCTATCTATCTATCTCTGCCACAAAGAAACTCTAAATCATAATTTCTTTGGGATGCTTAAGTAGATCCATACTGAGGGTGACAAAAGCAGTCCAAATGAGTATCTGCAAAAAAAAGTGTGAAAATTAAAAGAAAAATTCCTGAACTTTGTAGTGGAAAACTGTTCACTTCCTATCTACTGCATTTTAATAAAATGGCCACTCAGTCTGAAATGCAGAAAACAGTCAATTATATCATTGGATTAAAGTCTCCATATTGTTCATGTGGGTAGTGATTATGACCCAGGGACTTTTCATTTTATTGAAGAGGACAGACTTTCAAAAACTGGCAGTTGCAATTAGATCAAGATTTATCAAAACTGTCCTCTTGGAGGCCACACTATGCCTGGTTGTCCATCCTAATGAGGAAAATTACAGTCACAGGACAATCTGGTATGTGACTTCAATTGGCCAGTCATGCAGAGTCCAAACTATTCTAGAAATCCTGGCTCTAGACAGAAAGTAAGAACCAAACATGGAAAAAGAATGGGTGTAAAACTTGGCTACAGGGAACCTTCCTATTATGATAATCACAGTCTCACTGAATGAATGCCAAAGCCTGAAAAGCCTTCTGGATTCAAGCCCCATGTTAGAACTATATACACCTAACCTAGCATTGGCTAATGGCCTGTTTCAAAGCCAGGCCACCTGCAAGCCCACAGCTTTTCCTTCCTTCCACTTCAAAATTCATATAACTACCTTCTTTTAAAAAGTGGGATTTTTATTTCCAAAATGAGTGAACTCATTCCAATGAATAGCAAATTTGAACATTTGTCATTTTCCTGCAGTTTGTCAAATAATCTGTATCTAGTACTTTTTCAACAAATCTCGTGTAATTGCAATAATACATTTTTTTAATTTTTTGGCAGAGCGAAAAGCAGGAGTAGTTTCTAGATGTGTGTGGTGTGCACACAAACTGCAGCTAGATGAGCATCTTAACTGCCTTTATTTGAAGCAATACAGTGGTCATGTCTCTGCTGGTCATGAAAGCTCTGTTAGGACTATCATCTGAATCACTTTCCCCCCTAATACCACAAGATTGGCTCTCACTAGCTCATTTCTCTATTATATAGTCAGAATGTCGTAAAAGTGAGGCCATCTCTAGCTTAGTATTTTAGCGGCTGCTCAATCCGATGTTTATGAGAATGTGCTTTTGGGGATGAGGTACTCATCCAATGGACAAGGCAACCTTCTTGGGGTAATTCGTTCCCCTTGGCTTTTGAAGGGTGCTAGATGTAGGCCATTTCTGATTGGGACCGCACCATAAAACATGGGGAGAGACCCAGAAGCCACACTGGCAAAAGGTATCGATAGGGCAAGCACTTACACTGATGCTTTGGTTCTCAAATAAGAAAAATGTAAGTGAACACACCTGGCATTGTCCATTTAAAAAATAATCCATGGACTGCAAAGAGAACACAGTGCCTGATACACAATAGAGCCACTTGAACATTCTTTGTTGAGTGAATGATAAAAGCAACCCACTCAAGGTTAGAAAAATATCCACCAACTGCTTCTGCCTAAACAAGTGGTTCCTTTTGTAATTGATGTCCACCTAAGAAACAGCTGGGCTACAATTTTTATGATGGACTTAATTGTATAAATAGCCCTGTGCACAGTATGTGGTTTTGTACCAAACTGGCACCTCTGCCAAGAAAACGAAGATGGTTAACTCATGGTGCTAAAGCCCATAAGTACCATCGCTCCTGGAATGTGAACCACTCTGAGGTCCCTAGGGAAAAGGCAGTCTATAAATATGAAGCTTTATAGTTACCCTTAGTTACTACACTTTTTCAAAGCATAATGCAATCTGTCCCAAGTCCAATGTTTTATTTCTGTAGTAGATTCTGCTGTCCTATTTTATATATTGTACATCTTGCATTATGTTACTCTAGTAATCTTTTAAAGATGTTGTTCCACTATTATTTTTACTTGTCTTGAAAAATGGAAATGGGCAATAATGGAAAGGAAGGCCTGCTGGTAGAATCTTTATTTAATTTGCACAGCAGAAAGTTCCCTTATGAGATTGTCTACTGACCACGGATCCAAACTGACAGAGGACAGGGAAAGGACCACTCCTCAACATGAAATTGTACCAACTGATTTACCTTACTTAATTATGGACATAAAGTCCAGAGAACACTTTCCAAAGTGTTCTTGGAAAACTGCAGCAGCATTTTGGGCACTCACTAAAAACAAGGAAAGGTGCAGAGGATGCAAAAAACAAATGTTTTAAAGATGAAACTTGAACAGCTGTGCAATGATAGAGCATTTTAATTGAAATTAGTTACACTGTTAAGGGAATCCAGAAGATGGAGGATAACTGCCTTTTTTTTTTAACCCTTTCTGCCTCATGAATGTAAAATGAGCTTGTAATCTTAATACTATTCTAGAGACAGCAGAGCAGCCTTTAAATTCACACTTCACAAGACTCCAGGGAAAATAAGTTACTAATGAATGGTATTTACAGTGGTGGTATCTAAGCGTGCTTTCATTTGCTTTTCTAAAGTTACTGTGTAAACTACAAGTAATTAAAAGAAATGTAGAGAGTAGTTCCTCCTATTAAATTTGGGTCAGGCTAAGAATAAATAAATATAATTACTGAAAAGCTAAGTTCAGTGAATTTGCCTCCACAGTAAAACTGTGTAAAAGGCATGTCATCCATTCTTGGGAGCCTGAAGCCTCTGCAGAGTGATCTGGGAAAATAATTTTGTATGATGCAGAGTAGGTGCTCAATAAATATTTGTTTAATGCGTAGCAAAGCCATCATTATCTCCTCTTTAACCCACCCCATTCCCATAATACCAAGTGTCTCAACCATTCTTTAATTATCATCCTGAAAAGAGCATTGTTTGAGACTTCTGCTTCTCTATTCATACTGTCCCCTCGTGAAGCCTGAATATCTGTTTATATACTACTGCCTGCTGGAGGAGACACAAGACATCGTAAGAGCTAAGTACCAATTTTAGGGTGACCCAGTCCTCATCAAGAATGCTGTTAGCAAAAACGTCCCTTGGAGATCTCTGCTTAATACTATTGCAGAGAAGGTCTGCAATAGTATTAGGTCATAAATGCCAGCTCTATCTATAGACTATGTCACCTGCTGTGGGCTTGCAGGTGGCCTGGCTTGCAGAGTCCCTCGGCCTCTGTTCCAGAACAATGTAGGCAAGATCAAAATCAATCAGGACCACTGGCCACAGGGACAGCCTACCTGTGAAGTCCTGAGGGAGGCTTGAATGCTACTGAGGTATTTTAATGAGGCGGTACTTCAGTCTTCTTGTGGACTCATGAAATGACTTTACTACTTGGTAACTGAGGAACATAGTTAAATAAAAGGCTCGGAAGATGCAGATGCTGCCCTCAGAACTCGATTTAGTGATGAGGTAATCTCCCTTCTGCTCAGCGCAGGGGCTGTTTCCCTCCCCACCCCAGCACCATTGGTTCCTGCCCTGGGCTTGCTTTGTTGGAAGGTAATGTTCTGTGTGTTCACTATGGGATCTGAGCTATCTGCTGGAATCCTGAAGAGTTTTCTTTAACACCTCTAACATTTAAACAAAAACAGTTTACTATTACAAAGCAAACCAAACCCAGATATTACAAAGCATCCCCGACCACAGACAAAAAAAGATGCTAAAACAGACTTTAAAAGAAGAAGTAAAAAGCTCAGCTTTCCCTTTAAGCCTGTGAACAATAGAAGGTCACGTGATCCAGTGGCCTATCATCCAGCACATTAATAGCTGTGCTAGAGTAATTACACTTGTGGTATTTTTGCCTCAAGTGAAATTCTGAAATAAGAGGATGGAAATTATGATACTGCTGATAAATATTAATAAGTGAACTTTTAATTTTTTTGCCACAATATTCAAAATGCTAAGCATCCTGCTAATGCTGAAGCAGCCGATGTGTTTGCCTCCAGGGAGGACGATGCTTTGTGCACTTAAGAAAAAAGTTTAACGGAATTAAAATTTAATATCTAATTAGAGTGAGGCTAATATATTTTGAAATGAGTGGGGGAGACATGTGCGTCTGCTGTGTACTCGGGACAGCTATTCCTCTTACCTGTAAAGCTGCATTGAGAGGTGTGCAGTAGGCGTGGCTGCTCTGCATGTTTTTAATGAGGGAAGGATTACTGCAGAAGAAAAAGAAAAAATTCCAAGTTAAATGCAAGCAACCCCTGAGTTCCCAGGTAAGTTTTATTTAAGTTTACTGGTAACCTTCCAAATCAGAAATTTCCCCCACTATCAAAACCAAAGAGAAATTAGGTTTTCTGGCTCTATTGGGCTGGTCTGTGTGAACTCCTCTGGGAATATAGATTATGCTCTTCAAGGAAACTGGGCATAAAATTTTGGCTTAAGTAATGGGCACTCCATCCACTGAAAAATATTTATATCAAAATAGTGACCTCTCTGCCAATCTGTAACAGCTTCCCTTACTCTCACAGAAAAGCAGAAGCAGCCTGGGCACTGGGCTTCTGGAGTCAGGGAGCTGACTGCAGCATTCTGGGGCTGAGCTAGCACAACGCTGGCTCTGACATCTCTCCATGATTGGAACTGTAGAGTTACTGCTAGGGAAATGGCATGGTGGCTCCTAATGAAGATCTCCAAGGGACGTTTTGCCAAAGGAAAATAGAGAGCAGGGCATGCTAAGGAGGGTCGCTGCTAAGTAAGGCAGGGGGGTGGGCTGCAGCTTTCCTTGCACGGCCAAATCTGGGAGGGTACGAGAATATATATATATGTTTCTTTGTGTGTGTATAGTGTGTCTGCTAACTGAAGACGAGACACTGTTTTAAGAAAATCTCTAGCCTGGTTAAGAGTAAAAATGCCAAATAAACACAGAGGAGATAATGTGGGAAGAGAGGAGCTTCTGGTAGTAAAGGACCTCCATTTACTGCTGGTATTTAAAGGGACTATAGGAGCTGTTACCCATTTCTATCCTAAGTGTGAAGCATTTTAATCAAACATGTCACTAAGTGCATATTATTAAACTAAGCAAAAAATAGAAGAAATTTACCCAAATACACATATTAACTCTAAATAAAAACTTCCTTTTTCCTTGGAGGAATTACGATTCACACAGAAGTATTTAGTTACAGGGTCCCCGTATGCTGCTGAATCAAAAGATAACCAGTATTTGCATTAAAGACATCAAAAAAGCATTATTCAAGGCACTGGTGTTCCACAGAGAAACAAGAGATATACATGTACAAATCATACAATTCAGTTCTGTTGCAGAAAGCTGTGGCACTGCTACTTGGTGAAATGCAAAACTACATGGGATGGGTCAACCATGCAAAGCCAAAGCAACAGCAGAAAAAAAAAACAAAAGCAAGTAAAGGCTCTTACTGTGCGACAAGCTCGTCAAAGTTTTCATCGGGGCAGTATTTGCGAGGACGGCCTCGTTGAATATGGCGGCCACGTTTAAACTCTTCGTCATCAACTGTCCAAAAGGACCCAAACTCATCCTCTACTCTGACAAAGCACTTATGCAGTGAGAGGTTGGTGCGAATGGCACCCTGGGATAGGAGCAGCAGCAAAGGAGATGAGGTGGCAACAAAAGGAGACGGGGTTGGGGGTAGAACAGACATCCAATACAGGGAACAGGAAAAAGAAAATAAAATGCAATAAGCATAAGCAAATGGTTTGTGAGGGTTAATATGCATTGCCACCTAAAAGCTACTAGCATGTGATGCAACAAAGACTGGCAAGCAGGGCGGGGACTGGTGGGCATACAAAACAGGAGGGATGAAATGCTTTTTTGCTTCCCTTAACTGAGACAACGTGAGACCAGTCTTTTGGTCTAACACCATCTTGCAGCCAAAGCCTCTATGTTACACTTGTTAGCACAATCCAAGCTGGGCTGAGAAGTTCAAACACGGTGGACGTACCCACTGATCTTTTGTGGCCTTCGTTTTTGGAACTCTACTTCATCCACTGTCCATACTGCCCCTTTAACGTTTTCTACTCGCACAAAACACTTGTGAAGACTAAGATTATGACGCACTGCATTCTGCAGCAAGTATAAAAGAGAGAACATTTACATTTTCTATAAGAAAAGACTCCAAAAACAGCAGTAAATTCAGCCTAACAGTCCACATTTGTAAAACCATCCCCGAGAGCTGTAGCAACCACCCCCGTGGACAACCTTTTCTTGTGGTCAAGAGTGCCTTGTCCAAAAGCAAAGATTAAAAACCCCAAACCATACATTAATTGTACTTTGGCCTTTTAGTCTAGTCTCTGGTCACAGTGATCCAGAAGAAAAAAAATTTAATATGCATATAAGCCCAAAATAGATTTCGCAGTAAAAACCTGAAAATATTGTTAATATGACTTAAAAATAAGGAAACATGTACAGCATAAAACCGTCCCTTTAAATTCACTTACCTCCCATAAAAAGGGCAGTTTATTTCTATTTTTTAAACCATGAAAGATGAAGACTCAGTTATTATTCAATAATATATTTTGTTCTTGTTCCTTTTGTTTATTAAAGTTTTGGCTTTAAAATCTTCTATGGGTTTTCTCAGATGTATTAGGAAGAAACCTAAATTGGATTTTACCATTGAGAGTATCACCTCCTGTAGCTGATGGAAGCAGGGGGTGAAATGACCCCCTATGGATCAGTATCCATCATCAAGCTATGTGTTACCCTCCAGAATCTAAATAGAAATTGGCCCTTACTATGGACAAGCACCTTAATTAACTGAGAAAATGCCAAAGGAACATATGAGTAGAATTCTCAGTGGGAAAATGATGATATTCCTGCATTAATGGTTTCAACACACACGTTTCTTTACCATGGTTAAAAAAAAGTCATTGCTGTTCATTCCTAGGCGGAGACCCTTGACATCTATAATCTATCAGAAAGAAAGATCTGAACTGAGGGTTGAAAAGCTTCTAACATCTCATCTCTCCTTTGACTTCAGGAAAATCCACAATTCTTACCGGATCTAATAACAAGCATGGCTTCATGTCTTTAGTTCTCCTTATTAAACTTACTGATCTGGACTCAAAAATAGACATGAGGACATTACAAAGAGACACATGCCATCTACTCAAACTTTCTTCTTATAAGGAATATGCAGGTGTCGGTGGCACGAGAAGTTGATGCCTACATCGCACTTCATATGTATACCCTGCTTCAAGCCCTTTCCTCAAGTCCATTCAAGTTGCTATTGCTCAAACCTTCTGTACCCCTCCCCTTCCACCACTTGCAATATTTCCTGTCTAAATTAGCCTTCAAATGAGAAATCTTAACATTTTAAGAAGGGTTTCAATTTTTGAATAATCATCATTGGTAACTCTGACAAGTCAAACTAAATAATAACAATTTTTTTTTCTTTTCTGATATGGAATATTTAGAAGATAATTAGACTAGTTTTATTACATGGCCTGATGAACCTGCCCATACAGAGAATCCACATGACAAATTCTCGGGGAGCTTCTGAGCAATGTTGGAATAACTGGGGTAGGTTCGAGACACCCAGGTGACAGTGAAAAGATACCTTGATTCACAAACAGGTTAGCTAGCTTTGCATGAAAACAAAACACTCTGAAAAACATTTGGCATGTTATAATCGTACTTAGTAAGACCAATTTCTTTGCACATAAATTGTAGTCTAGTCTCTAAACAAACCTATTTTTTATACTGTACACAGGTACAGTACAAGGATGCTAGGCATTCACTGTTAACTCTTAGAACAACACTGAGAAGTTTGAAGAAAAAAATACACCCAAATTTCATTAAAAAAAAAAAAACAACCACCAGACTGAGCAAGTATACATACAGGAGACATAGCTGGGAAGGAAATCCACATTACTTCTCATCTTAATTGCTGTTTGATGTTTTAAAATAAGCAGCAAAACGTACAGAACTGAACACATTTAAAGAAGCCATGTCTGGAAGAAAGGATGCTTCAGATTTGTCTGAACTACATGGCTATGTAAGTAAAGATGTAAGGTCAAAATTTAAGTTTTGTTTTCAAAGATGTTGTATATCTAAGCAAAAGCAACTAGAAATCAAGAGTTTCCCCAAAAGATGAAAAAGCTCTTTTCAGTCATCAATTTAACTGGACATTTCTTTTTTTTCTAAGATCATAATACAAATAAGGACACATAGAGGAGATTATACACACTGGTGAGTCATTCAGTACTTCATTTAGGATTATTTATATTAATGACACTTTCTTCTACAGTTTGCAAAAATGAAAATGTTAAACCAGAAGACCTGAGCTTAAGTATCATGTTCATAACTGATCATTATTTTTAAATGTGATTATTTGCTATTTATAAAAGGTAATTTGAAGAAAATGTCTGCCTCATACTATACTTTCCAAATTTTAAAAAGTACTCATAGCTAAACTTCCTTTGTATTTTACCTCCCAAGGCAGGTGGAGGAAGGAGGGGAAGAATGTTAAACACAGGTTGCCTTCAGTGCCCACGTATTTTAATGGAAATAATAAAAACATTTTAGGCCACCTAGATATCCATAGCTCTGTAAATTTGATGAATTAATTCTACTGTTACATTCATTTTCTTTTAAAATTCTAATTTATCAAGAATGTAACAGAGGAAATATGATTTGTTTTTGCTTGTGTTTTTCTCCTATACAAAGTTAAGGAAGTAACAAGAAAGATATTTATTTTAAGCAAAACAAAATTTCCTTATACTCTATAATAAATCCCTATCTTATTTAAAACAATGCCATGTAAAAATACCCTAAAATAGTTTCATTTTACATGTGTCTAAATGTTTTAGAATTTAGGGAATATAAAAATTCTAGATAGTAAAAATGCAAAAAAACCCCACCTTCTCACAAATATTATATTATTGTACCTGCCTCCTTGTACACTAATATCAGAAACTAAGAAATTAAAAGTAAATGGGAAAATTAAAAGATGTGTGAAGGCTTCATCTAACACATCAGAATAAATGCTAATAGAATCTATGAACCAAATGCTGAACTGAAAAATGAAGTATGTCACGTGACTTCACACTTTGTTGGGGGTATCCAACATGGACCTATAGAATTTGACCTGTTTTAAAGCAAATGGGGGTTAAAGTGAAGTTACGTAATTCCAAAGCTACTTTTCTTCCCCAGAATATCTAAGTTTCTTGACTTAAAAAAACAAAAAAATTAATCAAGTATTGTGCTCTCCTGCAGTAACTCCCACATATAGTGCTAGTGCTTGGACTGCAAAGCTTCCTTCACTAATTGGGCTAAGGAGATTTTATACAACCAATGAGAGTTATGTCAAGTTTATCTGATCATTTCTCCAGGTCCTTAATGGCATAACAAATTATCTACGCATCACTGCAAATACTGGTGGTGGCTAAAGACACAAAAGCAGGATGCTTGTGTTAAGTAATAGGACAGCCTCAAAATGAGGGCGACAGTGCCCCTCTGCTCCATTCTCCTACATATTCCAACCAGAGGAGGCTGATTTTATTGGATGGTCTGGCCAAATGTCTGATGCCAATGTAATGGAAATCTTAACTCCCAGTGCCTTAACCATAATGGAACTATTTTATTATGCAACTATTACTATAAATTAGACTCTCTGGGTGGATCAAAAAATGTAAATGTAACTTACAATAAGTGCATTTTTTTCCAACAACAAACTCTCTTCTAGAAATGGTAAGATCAAGACTGAACAGGCCTGTGAGAAAGATTACCTTCCACGTGGCTGCATTGCGTCGAAAGTAAGCAAACATTCGTGTGAACCAGTTATAGATTTCATTTAGTGTTAGCTGCTTTTCTGGAGATTCAAGAATGGCCTGTGAAGTCAAAGTAAGAGAAGATAATTTATGACCAAATCAGCAGAACTGCCATTAAACAGTTTCTTGCAAATATAAAATAGCCATGTTTCAGAGCTAAATCCTAAGAAAGGTTTTACAAAATGATCTCAGATTAATGGTTGTATTTAACAGCTCAATAGTAAAAGTCAAAATGAAATTATCTAATTGTTTTGAGTTTTTATTTCTGTTTCCATACAGAAATATTAATTTATTAGTCATTCATAAAGAAGAATCAAAGAGAAATGCAAAACATTTCACTAGCTGATTAAAGCTCAGTAATTATTTAGAGCTCAGATTAATTCTAGGGATCAGAGATTACTGTAGCTTGTGATAATTGACTTGCCATCTTTAAACAGGCTCATTTTCACTGTTGTGTGAAATGAATTTCCTAATAATCACATCGTATTGTAATACTTAATCAAAAGCAATTATGTTATATATTTCAGTTTTAAAAAACCTTATACACAAGGTTTTAGCATGCCTACATTCTAAATGGTTTTAAATCTACTTCATCAATATAATATATCCAGGTACACATATACCTTTTGATATAACTTCATATAATGTGTTATTTACTTACCTGCCTAATTAAGGATGCGTATGTAAATGGTGGTCTAACTTCTGCATTCTTATAAAATTCTTGGTTCTGCGCAATATCTGCTAAATAAGAATCATTGTCTTGTTAACTATGACATTTGATGCTGGTTTACAAAAATTTCATGCTGCAATTTTACATGAGGCAGAAATAGATATCTACCTGAAGAAATGGGCACGTTGTATTTGTCTGAGTACCGCCTGCGGATGGGTCCCACCGTGTGCATGCTGGTGGTGGTGATGACGGAGGGTCCTTGGGTGTTGGGAGTGATGGGGGCAGTTGGGGTGGTTGGAGTATGAGGTAAGCTCTGTGGAGAAGCCTCTGATGCAGATTTAGAGAGTGTGACACTTGATACCAGATTCAGCTGTAAGAAAAGAACAATTCTTAGAAGACCTTAAAAAAATACAGAACAACCAGGAAAACAACTAAATTATAGCAAGAATAATACAGAGGGGATGGCCTGGCTAGTTTTATTTCTCTAAGTAGATGTTTCTAATCAACTGAAATATAAGGTGAGTTCCCATGTAAACACAACTCACTCAGGAGTTAGCTGGGATTTGTGGATATAGACCTGAACTCTGCAACAAGACTTTCTGCAAGGTGTATTGCACAGGAGTGTAGCTGTTTTCATTATTTTATTTATTTATTTATTTATTTGAGAGAGGAGAAGAGAAGGAGAAAGAGAGGGAGAGAAAGATCAATGTGTGGTTGCCTCTCATGCGCCCCCTACAGGGGACCTGGCCCACAACCCAGGCATGTGCCCTGACTGGGAATAGAACCAGCAACCCTTCCATTCATAGGCTGGAACTCAATCCACCAAGCCACACCAGCCAGGGCTGTTTTCATTTAATTTTTAATAAAACCTTTAGGTTTAATGAATTTAAATTTAGTCATGTGTCAGCAGTGCCCCTACCACACTGCACAGCACAGAGACATGCTACTAAGATTCACAATGAAACATCTTAGATGGGAACTACTGCAAGTATGTTTGACCTGTGACTGAATTAAAACAAGTTATATTGATCCAGTAAGCTGTCATTTTGTTCTATCAGCCAGGAGAGACTAATCTTTGAAAGCTTTAAGTGTAATCTTGACTACTCTATCAAACAGGAGATTGGAATATACTAATAAGGATATGGCATATAAGAGATATGGAACTACAAAATTTTTGATGATTTTCCCCTTTCAAGTTACAATTATTCACCAATATACAGCATAGGGAAAAAGTAGGCTTTATACTTGTTTGTATGGAAAATAGTTAATAAATAATAATACAAGAAGCAACTCTATGTTTCACAAACAACTGTAAATGTACTTTTGTTCCACTCTATACTGTAATAATCTATTACATCAGGTAAGACAATGAATACCGTTTATTTGAAGTAATATCAATAGTACTGTTTTGATTCTTTCTTTGTATCTACCAACTTAAATTTCATCCTGGGTACTTCCTTTTTTAATACTAAAAAAAGAGGCTTATCCTCTTACCCCCCATTCCCCAAATCTGTTGTTAAAGAAATATTAAGTCTGGCTGTGCTGAAGAACTTGATCGTTTTCAACATATTTATTACAGTTTATATAGAATTGCTAACTCAGATACGTACAGTTGGCCCAAATCCAAGAAACTTCAGCAGAATTGGCTTACTTGATAACATTTTCTCAAGCCATATTTCGAATCACTTAACAAAATAAGACTGTTTCACCATCACAATAGTTCTAGTACAAGGCATTATTTGTGGAAGGTATTCAAAATGAGATTCCTCTGAGATCATAATCAAAGAACTTATTAAAAGAGAGTTCCAATTTACTGAGACGACTCAACCTTGCTCATACTCTAGTAATGAAAAGGCCATGAGAAAATTCTCTGCCTTATATGTTTATAGTAATTCCATAAAAGGGCAATGAATTTGAAGAAAAAGGAAGATCAAATATGGTTGGGTAAATATGAATGGCAAAATGTAAACATAGTGTTGGAAACTGAATGTTGGGTTGCCAGCTTTTATTTGTGCTTTCTTTTTTATTCTTCCCTTCCCTTGAAATGGTGACTCTGTCAACTGAAGATCCCTGACCTGTACCCCTATGCCTGACGAGAACAAGCTGAGGACACTGCTCTGCCCTAACAAATCTCCAGTCAAGCTGGGCAGGGGCCAGGAGGACCTGTTTTATTAGTGCTGGAAACCTGACTTCATGACACACATCTGCAAACTGAGTCCTTGCAGTTCAGAGCAGCAGCTATGGAACAGAGCAATAGAGGAGGCCGCAGAGAAGCCAAGTGAGAAGGCTTTGCCTCAAACCCTTATCACTGACCACGTGCAAAAACTGTGTATAAGCCTCAGCTCAAAAAGTCAAGGAAATAAGTGCATGAAAGTCTAAAGCTCATAAATTTATAACTCTTAAAATTCAGAGGTGCTACACCTAAGAATATTAGAACTCTCTGGAAAGCCATGGATACCATGTGTAAAAACCAAGTTGTAAACTATTTGCCACTGTGTGGTTTTTTACTTCTTTCTCATACTACCACTAACACTTGAGATGTTATTATTCACATTTTACAGATAAGTAACTGAGACTCATGAGAGATTGAATAACTTGCCCATATTCAAACTTGTACTTTGTGAGCCTAGGTCTTTTGTATGATCTTCTTCTTATGCCCAGATAAAGAGGAAAAATAAAACAAGACTAACCAGTTTTATTTTTCGGCAGGCTCATTTTTGGAAAGGATTCAGTTATTCCTGCTTCTAAATGACATATAGTAAATATTCCCGAGCAAATATGGGGCCTTTGATATTAAACAGAACACACAGTTGCTGCCCTTGAAGAGCTTACCATCAAATGAAGGCACTACTCCAAGGAAAACGTGCCGACCACCTCAAAACAATTCTGAGGACTAACTTGACTTTCTGGCCTCTCTTTTCAGTTTACAGGATTACCCTAAACACTGTAACTTTCTTTAAAATGTTATGAAATTTTAATATAAATACAACGTCCTTAAAAAATATGTGTGCTCCATTCCAGTTTTGTGGAAAAGATCACCAAATCTACTGGGTTCTACTCTAATTGACAAACACCAAATCTCATGTAAACACCCAGGAAGTGAGATCCATCTCTGGGTGCTCACAGGCAACAGTTAACAGATAAGTCGCATATGACAATGACAAAAATATAAGACTAGTCTGACTCTTACAGCTTTTACAAAGGTCTCAACACTTGGACCATTCCTACCAAAACAATAGCAGCAGAAAATAAAATTTCTCCAGGTTAGCATGATCCACAAAGAAAGAAATATATTAGCATTATATGGAGGCTTGTGAATATCAGCAGCACTTAGCCAGAAGAAAGCAGAGAGGAGGCTTCCTAGACTTGACAAACGACACTGTGCTCCACACCCACTGCTGGGTTGTCTCTAATAAGCCACAGAGGAAGCAGCCAATCTGAGCTAATTACCAGATAAAAATGTATTGTAAAGACTCTAATTAGGAGATGAGGATGGAGTTGATCTAATGATTAAATGCTGCATTCGACTGACCCCACCATCAATGTGCAGTGGTGCAAGATGTCACTGGAATATTTTGCAGAAACAGTAATTTTTATTTCGAGGAGGGGAGGCAGTAATATTTGTAATGATGGCTACGAGGTAAACTAATTAAAAGACAGTTCCTAGAGGAAGAGGGTGGTAGAGAGCAGCTGTGGCCATTCCAACACCAAATGCCAAGTCTCAATAGAGGGACTGCAGTCAAGTGGAAAATTTCTGCCTGACCTCTGCCCTTGCTATTAATTTGCAGGAAAACTAATGACACATATACATATTCCCACAAAATTGTTCTAATTGCTAATTTGCCAAAGGAGCCCAGATTCCAAATTAAACATGACTGTAGCTTGTGAGAGAAGAGAGAACAAAAGGCTGTAAACTCCAAACACAGGGCGCTCTGCCGTGCGAGATCATTTGAAGGCTGAACCAACAAGTTAATGAAATGTCAACCTTGTCAACTGCAATAGAAGTTTCTTTACTTCTAAACTTTTGTTCTATGATCACATGCTCATCTTGAGGAGAAGCCATCTTGGGAAGGAAGGTCAGGAGGGACAGAGAAGACAAGCAAGGGGAAGGGGTTCAAAACAGGCTGTGTTCAAATCTGCTCTTTTAATTAAGGTCTGTCTGACGACGGTGGACAAAAAAATTAATTACAGGCTCAGAAGAGCAAATCAGGAATGGCGTGGGTTTTGCTATAATCTTGAAATATGCATCTTAATTGTAAACTACTAAATCTTAATATAATCATCAATTCGAAATGAAAGCGTATGTGCTTCGTATTTCTGACTGCAGCTAAGGTTTCAAAAGATAATTTTTTTCTAGGGCACAAAGCAGGAAGGGATTGGACTGGGAGGGTTTCTTTTCCTATTTTTCTTATTGTGTTCATTTTCTATTTAAAAAGAAGTTGCTATGTTTAGAAAAGTTAGTAACTCTGATATTTTCTACATGGCAAGTTTCCACCATGTGATGATTTGGGCAAAGATAATCTCTTTGAAAGTCTGGCCAAAAGTTAAATTCTATGTCACTCAAAATTGCTGTAGGGTTTTATTTTTTTTAAATTTATGTGTGCTCTTGACCATCATTACTGAAGGACTGTCCTGGGAATCTTACCAGCCCGGCTATTGTAACTGTCTCACTACCTAATATTCTGCTTAGCTCCTTTGCAAAAATCAATCTTTACTTTATAAACAGTAACCTCTGCTTTCTTTTAAAGATGATGAGTCATTCGTATTTTAAAAAAATAAACAAACCACTGATGCAAACCCAGACAGAAACAGACTTGTCGTCAAGTATTCCCATAAGAACTCATTTTTATTTTTGTTTGTGCTCTTGTCTCACATGAGAACAGAATCTGAGAACAAAAGACAATCCTGAAACGAAAACACCAAGAGACCTCACTGCTTAGTAGGGGGCTTTCAGGCTCACAGAACTCGTGTTTCTGCTGTTGGTTTTACTGGCCTGAGTGGCTCAAGTCCTGCTTTAACTGTGATGGGATTTCTAGAAATGAATCACTTGCATTTGTTCAGGGAGGGCCTTTCTGTGGCTGAAGGGACATTCCCAGACTGTGTAGGCTAGGACGTGGTGGCAGGGGGAGGCTTTTGTTCGCAGCTTTGCCTTCCTTCGCCACCTCAGACTGGCCCTGTGACTGTTAAAGGGGTTGGTGTCACTGACAGTGACACTCAAACAAAAACACCGGTACTGAGCTGAGGAGGAGACTTAATGAGGAAGAGTGTATAAAAATAGCTACGTGTGTCTGTTGGAGAACCTCCTTCTCTGACTGCCTAACACTGTCTCTCAGCCACAGCTGGGTGGCATTGGCCCAAATGGTTGGCTGTTTCTCTGAGTTAAAAGACCCCCTTTGCACACAGGGAGCACTGTGTTTTTATAGCAGCTAAACTATTTCAAAACAGTCCTAATTGCTATGGTTAGAGGAAAAGAGAATGTGTAAAAAGGAAAATCCAATACTGCATTTCACTTCAAATATCCCAGTTCCTCTAAGTGTTTTATAACATTTCATAAGGAGGGATATGTGACCTGCACTGTAATTACCTGTCCACCAAATCTGAAGGAATGCAGTTTCTTCGAGACCAGGGTTGTGCTCTGGTGTGTAGAAATACCCTAAAGCAAGGTGTACTTTTCATGTAGTCAGTATTATAAAGTGTGATTTACAGTGTTTTTCTGACATAATGATAGTGAAGTCTTTTAAAAATATCCTTAACAATTTAATAAAGTCATAACACAGGCACATTTTTTTTCTGCTGCTGTTTTTTTTTAACTGTTTTGTCCACTGAGTTACTCCTGCCTCTCAGGAAACAGCTCAGCTAATTCTCCATGGAGTATATATGAAGACACTATGTTTGGTGTTTACTTTGACAATGTTATTGACTTTGGAACAAAAGAATATCAACCACATTCATCATGATAGTTTCCTATTGTCTGATTTTTCACTTTTGCTTCTCTTACCATGGGAGAGGAATCTTTTAAAACTCAAAATACAACAATCTGACTATTCTAAACATAAGTCTAGAAAAGCTTTTCCCATCACATGTGCTCACCTGCTATGACAGAGAGCTGCCCTGGGAAACACACACCCTTCCATCAGGGCCCAGCTTTAATACCATGGAAAGTATGAAATGGGTATTTTGTCTGATGTTGGCTATTCCTTAACTTCCTCCACACTGCTCCTCATTACATACCTTCCTCAGAGACACACAGACATATACACCTACTCTTAGCCCAGGGAAAGATTCATGAGGCTGATTTCTTTACACTCCTCCCATCTATCTAGGTTTCATGATGTTACTTTGCCCAGAAGTCTTCCTGGACCCAACCAAAGTAGCTCAGTGTTCTACTCAGTCATAGCACAACGCAAGCAGTGAGAGAGTAAGAAATTGTGTATGTGTACATTTATATGTCAGTTTGTTCTACAAGCCTCCGAACACCTCAAAGGCAGGGACTCCTGTAGCTACTTTAGTACTGTTTTTATGCAGCATGCCAATAACTCTTTGTTGATGCAATAGCTTGATTTTAAATGCAACCTGCAGTCTGAGTTGTGGGTATAATTATTTTGGGCTTGAAAGATTTTACAGTGAGCAGAAGAGGATGCTATTGAAGGGGTCTGAGGACTAAGAAGACTGCAAGCTCATATTCCAGTTCACCAATATCCACCCAGCATGGGTGAACTTGTACCCACTTCTAAAAACTTGAGGTTTGTCCTGAGGTAAGTATATCCTCTAACTAGTCAAACGTGAAGGCAAGTTCCACAATAGCATCCAGAAAATACCATCTATGAGTTGATGTAAGAACAATCCAAGAAGATTTTGGCAGTTTCTTTGATGGAATGAAATGGACATTGGTTGGATGACTAGATACAACAAATGACACTTACCACCCAAATGGCATTGAGCGAAAAGCAACGTTTATAGCTCAGCATTCGATCACTTAGTAATTAAGAATTTAAAAACAAACATGAAGTTCCTTTTAAATAGAAATAGAAAAAAACCTCAAACTCGCTATCGAGGCTGTAACATTAAAGTCCCCATCTCTGGTAGATCTGAATTCTGATGACTGCTTGACTTCAAATCAAAGATTCTAGAAGAATATTCATTTGAACAAACACTATGCATTCTATTATTTAAGGTAAAATAATTATAGGCAAAAGAGAATACTGTACACATTAGACTCGATCACCAGATAGCTCTATATCACTAACGTTGGAAGAATCAGGAGTCTGCTATGTGTGTCTGCCCGTTTTTTTCTTTAACCATTTTTGGGGGCAAAGAAGTATAAATTTATGCAAAACACTACATGTCTACCTTTTATAATTAATTTCCCAATGCCTCACCTATACATTTTTAATAATTCCTGATTTATAAGATGGTATCTAATAAAATTTTCTATTTTCTAGTAAGTGAAAAGAAGGCAGGTTCATTCCAGCAACAGAGTGTCACACAATATCTGCTTGTCAGGCACCAATTTTTACTTCTTACATGTAAGTTAAAGGATAAGGAATTTATAATGCTGCCTGTGAAGGGAACCACTTTTCATACACAAATGTGATCTTTTTATTTTTCAAAGGGTAATACAACAGTACATTTACATAAACTAATCCAAACAATCTATGTATTTGACAATGGCAAACCTCACACAGACGGCCCATTGTTGGTTTACATCTTGGAGTTCTTTATATTGGCTGGTAGCTCGGCCCTAGCTGTCAAAGGTTTGACTTGGACTCTAAATAAATGGTTATAGAAGTGCTGTGCGGCGATATTGAACTTCTTTGCAAAAGAAAACCTGCTGTGTATGAATTCAAAAGCTATTAATTTTTCAGTCAAAAATATTCATGCCTATTTCTTTTAATAAAGAAATACTGTGCAGAGCTAGTAAGAGATAATGTTGACTAGTGGTAGAGAATTTTCAATAGAGCAGTTAAAAATAAATTTAGTAGGAGGTCCCCTTCAAAGTTATAATTTTCAACAATGTAAAACCTTTTTTTCTAATACTAATCAAGATAAGCCTTCCTTCCTTGTGCATTTACTCCAGGACTGGGTTTCCCTGTTCACTGGCTACTCACCACTGGTCCTCATGGAGATTCCCCACGGTCCTTCTGTGGCCCAGGCAGGCTTACACTGACTGCCCCTGCGGTTTGGCAAGTCTTTCTCCAGTTTTACCCTGTCTCCTCCCTGCAAGAAGTTCATGACCCAAAATAGGCCCATTTCTAGACTCCAAACATTATTCTATAATTGTCTTTAATCCATGGAAGAAGTGGAAAAGAATCTCATTCTCTCCCTTGCTGCTAGGTTTAAAGACTCCCACCCTTCATCCTGGGAGGAACCATTTCCCTCCAAATAGAGGCCATATGAACACTTTCAGAGTTTTAAGGTGATTAGTTCCCTAAAGAGTTGACTATGCCCACTAGTGAACTCAGTCATTTCAGGGTCTCACCATCCTGAGCTCATAGTATTTCTAGGATTCCTGTAAGAAGGAGGATTTTATAGAAATACCAAGACTAGCACAGCTGACTACTGATTCCACAACATACTGAATGGCCTATGCTTGTTTTACCCCTTTCTTTTTGGTAGCCTACAAACTCAGTCCTATAGCTATTTACTGCACGACACATGGAAACGAAGGGCTTTTTCCGAGGAAAAATGGATGTGCACAGTGTTTAATGATTTTATGTCCTGTATCTCAGTAATGTGTTCTGTTTCAGACATTAATTTTGTCTGCCAACTGCATCCTGGCAGGCTACCATATTTGCTGGTTAATAGTCTGACTCCGTTTTATTTCTATCACCATAAATCATACATATATGGGTGTATGTTTGCTTTATTTATAGAAAAAATCAGTCCAAACAGATAAACCAATCCTTTGCCATGATGCTGCATCATTGCATGTTGATTAAAATTACTGGTACTAACTATAGATTGTCAACGCTCAATTAATTTTCACACAGTGATTCCATGCAAAATCAAATAAAGGCAGTGTACCTTTAATTTTTACAAATCTTAAAAATCAAGAAGCAAAGCGACTCTATTTTGAATAATCAGTTGAAGGTACTAGAGATTTTTAGAAATGTAAGTATATGACAAATACAACTATTAAAGAGATCAATGTAGAACAAAGAAGGAGGCCCAAGACAGCAGTTGGGGACACCATCCTTCCACTTTGTTACTAACTGTCTCTGGAGAGCCCTCCTTGACGTCAAATAAAAGGGAACAAAGAACGGAAGGGGGGACCTCTAAAGTTAAACAATTATAGTGTACCGCATTTAGTTTCTGAATTGTGGAGTCGTGTTCACTTCAGTCTCTTTAGATGTTCTCCATAATCTGAGCTACTCTGATGCATGTTTCCCTGCCTGTCACACTCAGACTGGATGAGCCCTTGTTCCTTTCCTCCTGCTCACAGTCTCAGCTTCCCTGGGCCCCGAGGCCATCATCTTTGCCTCTGTGGCCTGGTTGTCTTTTCTCTGCAGCATTACCATGCAGAAAGTTTTTCCTCTTTTCTCCCAGTGAGTTCTCATAGCATATTTTAGTACCTCACTGTAGCATCCAACATCTGTCCCAAAGAAGAGCTGACTTTCTGGGCCTCATGAACCAGGACTGGGCCCTCATCACCCCATGTTGTCTTAAATGCCCAGCACTATACCCTATTCATAAAAGTTTACCAGATATAGTCAGCTCAGCTTAGCCTTAACTAGTCAACACTACCAGAGTGGCCTGCCCCCTTCCTGTGTTTTGGGTGGGGAAGCAGACAAGAAATGCTGTCAGGTTCTTCCCTTTGGTGTAGCTCAGTACTTACAGGCTGAGGGGCAGCTTTGGGTTCTGTAGACTTCACATGCAGGTGGGTCATCATGGCTTGCAGGCGTTCTTTGTCTTTTGCAAGCTAGGATGGAAAAATACTTTGTTATTTCTTCAAATACAGATTTAAATATGCTGTTACTATTACACATCATTACATCCAAAATGATACATATTCCAAATTAAGCTATGGCACCATCACACATGACACAATATTGTTCATTGCTTCATCATTTTGAAATCTATGTGACCACTGCCAAACTCCAATAGCTGGAGGTGTCTGTGTGAGATTTCTCAACAGAAGAGACTTTAGCTTTTAACTATGCAGATCGAGACCTGCTGGCACCAAGGAGTCCCATGGAACACAGACAGCTAAAAGACAAAAAAGTGAATCATGCCTATTAACCAACCTTGTTCATGAAGAAGCCAAAATAAAATGACCTACGTAGCTAAAACTCATAAATTCATCTGCTGTGGTTGTGGGAACAGTCCTAGACAGATGGGTACATTTATGCAAAATTAACTTCATCTCTCCTAACAGGTAGGCACAGATTAAGACAGTGTTGGCAAGCAATGTTATTAGCAGGGCAGACACAAGGCTACAGGTTCTCATGTTCAAATGTATGCAGAATAAGCTTACTCATTTACTCAATATGTAAGTACACACCATGTGCTAGTCTCTCATGTTAACAAAAATGGAGATCTCCTCCATCTACAGAACACTGTCTGAAGGCACAGGAGTTGCTACTTGGATTACATGGCAGGGACCCAAATACTGTTTTATCGGATGTTACTTGCTCTATGCTTGCCCTGGACTTTTTAATACAGTATTTTCTAAAGTTCAAGACAGTTGAGCATGGGGGATGTATAATAAGTACTTTTATGAAAGGAGTGGGAAGTATATACCCAAAGGATAATGGTATAGTTAAGAGAACAGCTTAGAATTGTGGGAAAATGTATGAGAGGTTAATGAGAGGGAGGGACATAGAATTAAGGAGAAACTCATTCCTCCTATGTCACATAACTAAGCTTAAATCTTTCAAACATGAATTATTTTTGTAACTCTGAAATTATTTCAAAATAATGACCAAGCAAGATATTTTTAAATAAGGTATTTCTAGGGGAGGAAGTGTTTCAGCAATTGGAGTGACAGAGGAAGGGAATGAGTACACAGGCCAGAGAGACAAGGTTTTCAGCATCCTAACTGGATGACTATCTCCAGCCATATCACATTTTTTCTTCTTTATTCCCTTGTGGTTCAGGGAGGAAGAAATTCCCAGGGCAGCGGCAGGGGCCAGGGCAGGGGGAGTCCTATAGTGTTAGCATTTATCTTCCAACAAACAGGAAATGAAAATGATACCATATTAGGAGCCACTTTATGGTATTCATCTTCTGTTCTTCAGTAAGTTATTGAACAGCCAAACTAAAAGATTTGAACACAAAAAACATAATGCTTAAGGAATTTAGTTTTCCAAAGTGGCTCAGTTAGAGCAATTAAAATGTTAGCGATGACATTTTTTTACAGTTATGGTTTTTTTGTGAGTGTTCTAAATTTTTGGATGTTTAAAGTAAAACATTCTTAATTTTTTAAAAATGTTGTTTTAAAATTATAATGGGGCAGAAGTAGGAAACAAGTAGTCTGTCAGAGTGAACATTACAAATTAAAGGGTGAGAGGTGATAATTACTGAAGAGTCTGATGAATATTAACTGTGACTTAATTTGGGGGTAAACATTGTTGATATAGTAATTACAAAGACCAAAGTAGAAAAAAATCCAAATTCTCAGCATCAAAAAGAATCATCACCTCTATATTGCATGGAAATGTGTACAGGCTGACCTTTTACTAGTTAAAGACTGCAAACACATACCCAGACTTGTACACACAGCCACACCCATAGCCCTAGAGGTCACTACCATAGGGAACATTTTATTTTTCCATGAGAATATTAGTTAGACTTCATCGTCCATTTTGAGAATTATCCAGGTTTCTGATTTTGCCTCAACCTCAACTCCACCTATAAAAGATGGGCAAGGTAACAGAAAAAGGCAAAGATCCAAGTTTTTGTTTTTGTTTAATTAGTGCAAACTAGCATGTAATATATTCTTAAATGAGCTTTGAATTTTTATCATCAATTCTAGCTCCAACACAAAGTGTTTTAACAGTTAAAGGAAAAAAACTGGCAGAGTTTGCTTTTTGTTTTTTTAGGCAAAGGCTAAACCTTCACACCTACTGAAACCACATCCTCTCTTTAGTCTTGCATTTATAATACTCACTGGCCCTTCAAAAAGCTTTCAGAGTCTTTACTACCTTTTATACCATCATTCCATGAGCTCACCATCCCATTAATTTTCATGGCATCCTTTCATTATTATGAGAATACAAACATTTAATATTAGCAAGCATATACCAGCATTCTGTTATAAACCAAATCCCATGAAAAGAAAAGGATAAAAAATTCAGTTCAAAGGTCAATTAAAAATTTGGTTGGCATATTTTAAAAAAAGTTCTTTACATTGTGAGATCCAAAGACAATGGCCTTCCTAGTGGGTTAGGATGGGCGTGGACATAAAAAGAGTGGCTCATGTCCGGGAGTGCTGGGTTAAGTCAGCAAGTTTTCTCACCAGTTATGCAGTGTGACAGCAGTGTGGAAACAGGTAAAAGCTCCCAACTTTGGGCACAGCAACCTTTGTAAGTCTTCAGTTGTCCCTGTGAATCTGGTAAAATAATCTCTGAACTTTGAAGGGCTGTTCTGAGGAGTAGGGACATTATTGCACATAAGCTCAGCAAAGAGCTTAGTGCTTAGGGATGTTAAAAAAATTTTAAGGGAAAGTTAAGTCAGTGAAGTCTATATAGATTTCTCCTGGCTAAGCATATGTTGGAATCTGCATCAACATAACAGGTTCAATGGAGTTTGTGTAGCTGGGCTCATTGGGGAGAGATTTTTAATGCTTTAAAGAATGGGAAAGAAGAAATCCATTTCTTACAGATATGTCTCCAGTTCTCACTGTATCTTTCCCTCAGCTTAGCAAATCCTTTTCCTCCTTGGCTGAGATAAGCCATTCCTTCTTCTATTAACCATAGCCTTAAAGTGGGTTTTAGACAGTCCAGGCTGTGAATGACCAGAACGTGTGCACTGCCCCAGACCTACCGATAAGTGCCTAAGGCTAGGAGCTCCATTTAACATCTTCAAAGATAAAAACGAAGGAGATTAAATACATTCTTTTAGCAGAGAAAAGGGAACATGGATTCGGGTTCACTTAACATGATCATTTTATATGCTGTCAGACAGACTGGTTTTCACTTGTGAGAAAAAATTCTAAAATAAATGAAGGACTTGGGGTATGTAAAAATACTAAAATTACTGAGGACAGGTGAGAAGGAGCCAGATAACTCATTTAATTTCACAGAAGCCAAGACTGAGGTGGCTATTTTAAGTCTTCTAGCCCTACTCCCACATTTTATAGTTGCGAAAACTGAGAACCACAGCTGAATTTACCTAAGGTCACGGAACTGAGAATGGGCAAAAAATACAATGGAGTTCTGGTTATATGAGGCTTGGTCTGACTTCCCTACATTGATGTGATCGTAGGGCATACCCGAGTCACTAACTGGGAACAGACGTGCCTCTCTCCTGCTTCCACCCTGAGCTCTGACACAAGCTCCACAAGAGGATGGGACACCCATGTCTTTGTAGCAGGAACCCCATCTATGATTGGCAAGTCTGATTATTCCTGTGCAATGAGGAGTCTCCACGTAACTGACTGGGGTGGTAACTGTTCTCACTAAGTCCAACACTCCAAGGAGGAATGTGGGAGTAGGTAGCTTGAATAAAGACCCCAAGTGTCCAATTTTAATGAGGTGGGTGTGGGAGACAGTCCTTTCTTCCATGGGCTGAGTATGCCTTGAACGGAGGGCGGCTGTCTGGGATTCCTCAGTAGTTCTCTATCCAGCAATGATCCAAACAGAATGACTGAGACAGAGTAACACATGATCAGAAAAAGAAGAGCCAAAGTGGGGTGGGGAAAAGCACTGGCTGGAAGGGGTACAAATGAAATTCTTCTACCAAGCTGATTATTTATTAAAAAGTGGTTTTCACAACACTTTACGAAACTATGGCCATCCTGATCATCCACATGTCTTTCCGACTCGGCTTCGGTGAAAACTTATAAACAATTTCTTCACCACCTACTACAACTTCCAGGTGGAGGCAGCCTACAGCTCACTTCACCCTGACTGAAGAACTTCCCCACTTTGATTGTATTCTGTCACCATCTTCACATTCCTTGCATGTTGTTATTAAAGACTCTCTTGACATTTAAGCAGACGCACGCTAATACTCAGTCATAGTCTAGGAATTCTAATGCTCCCAGAGTTAGGCAGGATTTTAAATTATGAAAACTAAGTGCCTGTTTTCAAAGAGACACATAGAAGGGAGAAACCCAGAGACTCTTCTTTTTCTTGGCTCTCCTCACAAAGCTTTGGCAACACGACACTACAGTGTTATCAGGCCCTCTTTCCCCAGTGTTCCCTGAGTTTGTTCAGAGACAGCCATGAGGCTGTCATCCCACTGTCACTGTCCTGAGTACTGCCTTGGAGGGGGTTAGAAAGGTACAAAGGGGCTCACATTAAGATAATATATTTGTGAAAGTCCAGGAAGCAGGTGTGATTACAAATAGCACTGCTAATGGTAGCATAATCACATGTAAAGTCCCTACAGTAATGGATTTGTGTTAGCCTTAATGTCTCCCCCTGCTACTGAAACCTGTGTATCTTTCTCCCTGCTGACACTTTCTTAGAGCTTAGGGATGCTGATGTAGATGATTTAGGAAACTGTGTAGTGATCCCAGTGTTACTGAGCTCCAGCCTCGCCCTGCTGTGTGGATTGCAGGGGAGAGTTCACCAGGCAGAAAAGAGAACAGCCCAACACCCCTGTTTTAAAACCAGTGCTGTGCAATTCTCAGGTGTAGGCATAGAATCTCACAGGGCCAGGACCACCCTGGTGAAAACCAGCACTGGCATAAAAAGGTGTGGGTTAGAAAGGCTGGGCTAGAATCTGGGTGCTGTCCACTGTTCGCCTCTGGCTTTGAACAAGTTAATGAGACCTTCTAAACCTTTGCTTCCTGATCTGTAAAGAAGGAGGTAACTGAAAATAATTTTGACTCTAAGAGGCCTATTATTGTTAGGATCACCATCCATTCACTAATACCTTTTCAAAGAACAATAAGAAATATTACATTAAACATGCTCATTAAGTGTGAGACAAAAACTGATTTCCAAATGTGAGTTTTTTTCCTTAAAAAGAAAAGATTCTTAGGATTGAGGAAATAGGGTAAGACTCAATGAAATTGCAGGTATGAAGCACCTAGAACAGTGCCTTATATAGTTAGGAGTGCAATAAATATCCTCTGAAGTGGTTTTCAAGGCCCTCTGAGAAATAACTACAAGCAGCCCATGAAGCATTCAACGGCCCTCTACTGAATTGAAATGGACTGCCAGGGTGACCACCTCGCTGCAGTTCGCCCAGAACTCTGCCAGTTCCGAAACTGAGAAAGCATAGTCCCAGGCAAGCAAACTGTGATGTCTGGTCACCCTACTTTCTATTGAACTGACAGATAAATTTTTAAAAGAACAAGAAATTTTTCCACTATCCTTCTCCTTCAGTCTACAATCAGGCTAAACTTTAAGTGGCTTCCGTGGTCTGGAATGCCTTTGCCAGTCCCCCTTTCCCTTGTCCTCCACAATGCTCCCCCGCTCAACCCGAAACTCTGTCTGCACTTGGAGAAGTTCTAGTCTTACCCTCCCTACTAGGTTGCACATTCCAGGAAGGAAGAGGCCACCTGACTTATTCGTCCAGTACTTTTAATAGGCGCTTGACAAAGAGCGACTAAATAGAATCAAACTACCAAAGAATAATAGTAAACACTTTTCCACCCACACCCCCTGCCTGAGTCAGGGGGATTATCCCCAACACTTCGGTTGGCTCCCTTTCCCCTTAGCTGCTTTCAACATTCACTTTAAAGGTTCTGTAGGTTGAGGGGTCTCTGGAAGCCCGTCCTGAGCCCTGTCTGGACACATGCTGAACCATGGACGTGATGGAAATGCCCAATCTCTGGGGCTCCTTTTTTCTTTCACGCAAAACCCATCTTCATGTGACTGAGCAAGGTCACATGGTCACAGAATAGATTCAATCTAACGCAGTATTTGTGGCCAGAAAAAATGTACCTACGTCACGAATGTCTCAGCTTTCTATGGGGGTCTTTCAAACACTTTTTTTCTTGTTGTCTGTTAAACTGAATGTTTTCCTCCTTTTCTAAAATGGAATTCTGTTCTGGCCTGTGAGATACCTCTTATGATATCTCATCCAGAGACTGATTGTTGTGAGAAGTCCTAATAAGTGTGGCTCACCTGAGTGAACCCAGGTAAGTGGATTAATATGAATTTAAATTCCTGTGCCCATGTCTGGTAGACAGTAGGTGCTCAACTATCAAGGAAGGTTCAAGTGCTTCCTTACAGTCCTGGCCTTGGCATTTGTGGTGGGCAATCGTTATTCTCGACTCACTTCTAGTGGCTTTGTCTCTGCATCTCTGTCTGGGTGGGAGGGACCTATATAAACCTCACCTATTGATTGTGGCAATTTTTTTCCTCTCCAGTACTATCTCATCACGACTGCATATCATATGAAAGAATCTGTAAAAAGAGAACATCTAACAGAAATCTCAAATGCATTCTATGACCTCAAGAAGCCATATCCTTGACCCAAATGATTTCTATGGTGTCCATGTGTTTTTCTGTAATGTGCCTAGGTATACAGTGTAAGGACCTCACACAACTTCTTGGGTTTATAACGCTGGGCTTGCAGGTAATAGCCAGGGTTACTCCATTTAGTCCATTGATAAAATGTCAAAAATACTACAACTGTCTTTGTACAATAATAATGAAATGCATTAAGAAATATTCAAAAAGGCTCTGAATACTCACTAAGATGTTTTTTTCTGAACCCTCTTCCTGCGCAGTGAGAAGAGTCACAGGGTGTAACATGAAAACTGAGTTAACCAACCTTTCTCTGTTAACAAGCTCTATATAAGGTGTCTACTGCTAAGAAACATGCATTCCATATTCTGATATCTTCCAACAAAAGTGCTCACAATAAAGATGCATCTCACACACCACAGTGATTAGAGAGATCTAAGTCAGAGCCATATCCATCACCTTTACTTCTACCTGGTTGCCTAAACTCTCACCATTAGAATCTCCCGGCTTTTCCAAGTAGGAGGCAACACAATGAAAACATCTCTAGCCACTATCCCCTATGGCTATCCATGGTGATTAAAAAATATATGTATTCTACTCAGTTCTGTAGGGAGGTCTGACTACAGTAAGAAATATCAGTGCCTTCTTTTTGGATCAGAGTTGAGGTTTCCAGGGCTTAGAATCCACCAGCTAAAAACGGACACAGAATAGCACTCAAGTGCCTTTTATGAGCTTTGGTCATGTCTGGTGCTGACTGACTGCCCTACTGAATTCTCCCATGAAATCCTTTCACACTGATTCTGTAGGGCAGACATAAAGGCCCTCTGCTGATCTCTACTGTCCAATTTGGGCTTATTGGGTTTGTTTTTATAATAGGCGCACATGTGAATTCTCGTGCTGTAAATGCTTGAGAGAGGCCTTGTGAGTCAAGTCCGGTGGCAGGGAGAGATGTCTCTTCCCACTCTCACACTGCACTCATCTTTGGGGAGTCAGGCAAACTTTGATCACTTCTTCCTGTAGTGCTCACTGGTGTAAATATTTTTCAAATTCAAGTTAGTAAATATACTTTGAGATACTTGGAAGCTTTGGTATTTCCTGGACTGGGCAATGCCTTCTTTGAAGGAAAAAAGAAGTAGCTCTTTGGTCAGTCCTGTCCAAAGCACCCCTCTAAATGAGGTGACACACTAGTCTGCTGCTCAGAGAATGGTGGGCAATGCCAGTGAAATGAGACAGGAATACCTGTCGGCAGAGACCGGATTTCTCCAATATCTCAGGTTCTATGGGCACGATGCCTGTCAGTCAATTAAAAAAGTACATTTCCAGAAATGGGTGAATCAAATGGCAACTGTGAGAGCAAATGCTGAGCTTCAGAGAACAGGAGGCCTGAGATGAGAGGAGCTGTGAGTGTAACTGTATCTTGCCCCAAACTCTCCCAAATGTGCCAGATCTGCAGCCTGGACTTTCATTCTAATTCCTGATAAGGGCTTATCTTGACTCTAACACAAGACTAAGGGTCTTTAAATACTAAAAACTGTTGACATTTGTGTGTGTATTTCATCTGATGGAATACTAATGAATAGATAAAATCTTGTTTTGGTTTGGTCCCTTCCTAGAACTGAAACTCTCTTCTGAACATGTTTCTGGTGTTTTCCAGAACCCATTAGTGCTGGCTAGCCCTGGTCAACTGATGGACAGTGCTAACAGCAAATTAGTTACTCACGGTCTGTTTTTGCTCTAGAATGTAAGAACCAGGAGGGCAGCCCTATCTGTTTTATTCACTGTTGTACTCCTTAGAGGGTCCAGCAAGGTTCCTGCTATTATAGGTCCCAGGTAATGTCTGCTAAATGCATGAGTTGATAAATGGATGAATGAATGAACATATCCCTCAGCCAGCTTTCCATGACCCCAGAGATCAGCAGGTACTTGTCATGTAAAATCGCTGTTGAGGAAACCTGACCGATGTGGTAACTAGCCTAATTTTATACACCAAGGCAAAGGGAGAGGTAAGAAAAGGAGAGTCGACTTTTAGGTAGGTAGTCAGGAAAATAAGGGAGCAAGTCACTAATAATGTGATGAAATTGTCTTTGCTTGGCAAACTTCTTCTGCAAGGGCCAGCCAGGCAGGAAATACTGTCAGCCCTACAGGGCACAGGGAATCTCACAATTACTCAACTTTTCTGTAGTAGCCCCAAAGCAGCCACAGATAATTTATAAACAAATGGATGTGACCATGTTCCAATACACCCTTATATGGGGACACTGAAATTTGAATTTCATATAATTTAATTTGCTTTTGATTCCCACTCCCAACTATTCAAAATGCAAAAAGCTTTCTTAGCTCATGGGATTTGGTCCACGGTCTGCAGTCGTCAACCCCTGCTTTTGACAAGCACTGTTTCAACCCTCTTAATAATTCTCTCAAGCTTAGAAAAAAACCAGACCCTTCAGAATTACCCTGTCCCTTCTTTCATCAAAGCAGATTCTCAAGCAAAAATATTATTTGCAATATCACAGGTATCTACCACATAGTAACTTCTGGCCAGATAATCTTCTCAGATTCCTACCACAAGTTGAAAAGTCTACCTTCAGTTTGATTAGCAGCTGACGGATGAAGGAAACTCTATAAATAAATGAAATCCCCAAACGATCAAAGAATCCTCACATCAGTTTGTACCACTATTCAGGCCATATCTACGGAAAAAAACATTAAAGCTCCCAGGAGATAATTACTTCACTTATTAATGGTTTACCGCCTTTTTTCCTCCTGCTGGCTCTTTGTGGAGAGTGAGGAGTGACAGATACATACCCAGTTCCTGGGTAACAGGGGCCCCATATTCAGATGTGCAGTCTGTAATGCCTACCTGGGCCAACCATGACAGCAACTTTAGTAGATAATTTACTCTAGGTAATCTTTAAGAATTTAATTCTACAATTAAATAAACAAATGAAGAAATCTGTATAACTTTATAAATCCCACCACCAACATATGTAAATTCAGGCTTGATTCAACTCAACAGCTTACTATTATACTTCAATATATGTGAACTTTGTGAGATAAACATACAACTTTTCTCCTTTCCAATTAACATGCTAAATTAAAAGATGTTTCCAAAAGCTTACATAAAAACCTAGGCATTTTATGATGTGCCCTTTCCCTGTATAAATATTCTGCTGTTCTAGTAAGTTCATATCTATTGTCTGAATAGAAAAATATTAACTAGCTGAAGAAAATAACTTTTGAGACAATCTTACTTTAAAAATTATAATGCCATGTAAGACAATAAGTAAATTTTAAAAAGTCCTTTGTATCCTGAAAAGTCACAACAAAAAGTTTAAGTGTGTTTTGGCTGATTTTTCTCTGCAACCGTTTGAAGCTGTAAATGACTTAACTCAGTAAAATTCCAAATGTAATTATCTTCTGTACTTAGCCCAGGGCTCTCCATATATCTCAGCATTGCTGTCTTGCATATAAAACAGCCTTTCTGATGGCTGGTAACAATATAATGTACAACATTGTTTTAATTTCCTCCAGTCGGCTAACCTCTTGCCTGCACTAACCAGCCAGAAAAGAAGCCACAGTGAGTCACCAAGCACTCAAACGCGTTTGGAACTCAGTTGCATAAATGGGGTTTGCAAGGTCAGGTTTTTGCAATTGTACATTTTAATAATCTCCACTTCTGACCCAATTTTTACTTTTAGCAACTAACTTTCTATTAGTTATACCAAGAATGGAATTATTGATAAAATATGGTAGTTCATACACAAGGTATACCAGAAGTGGAACCCATATTAACAATGCCCCCCCCCAGCCCCTGTTTCTTAAAACTGGGATTCACAGGAAAACTGGCAGAAGCTTATTTTCTCTAGTCATAAAAAACACTCAGTATGATCCAGTGGGTTTCCAAGCACAAGATTTTATATATGTGTGTGTTTGTATGCATACATGTCTCTGTGTGTGTTTAGAACATGTGCAGTGAGCTTTCGGTCGTTCTGTGGGGGGGACAAAGACAGGCGAGGATGAAACACAATTTCTGTTTTACTCTGGAATTTAACTCTGGAAGATGTGCCTGCCTGTGTGCTCACTTGTCACTTGCCAAGCCTCGTGCACTTTCGCTAGCGCGCTCTCTCTCTCTCTCTCCTAGGCTTGTTTCCCCAACTCTAGGTTAATAATATTAGCACCTTAGGGGACTTAAACTAACAACAGATAAGCAGAGAGTTAAAGGAGGACAGAGAAGGAGAGGGAGTGAGGGAGAGACAGGACACTGAAAGGGGTGAGAGGTGGCTGCATGCACACAGACACATCGAACTCAGAACGCTGAACTCAGGCTGAACTTCCCAAAGAACAAAAGAGCAAATCAAATCACATGCAACAAGTTTTGGACCTCCCATTCAATAATGAGTGCACAGGAACTCAATGCAGAATACTGGAGAAGTCTGGAGTGTGAGGAACACTGAGGTAATATGAAAAGGAAATTGGGTTTACCTGTAGCTCTAACTGCTGAACAACCTGCATTTGTACTCTACATTGAGCTGTACTTCTATCGTCCAGCGCATGCTCACTGTTGAGATGTCTGCAACAATACATAGAAAATCATTAAGCGAAATGGAGAAACAAAAGGAAAATATAAGTTACCAGGATGTTTAGACATACACTAGGCAGTGGGTCTGGTCTCCCAGTGGAGAGCACTTTTGTGGGTGGCCTGCCCTGTCCATCCCCACCACTTAGTACTGATATTACATGGAATTTAACACTGTCATCACCAAAGTAAAAGCCTCCTAGGGACAAGTTCTGCAGAACATATGGAGATAAACATTTACACATAAATAAGAAAATTTAAGAAATTAAGTCAAGGCAGCATTCAAGACCACCTCAATAGGCAGAAACCTGAGACAGGGCTCAGAGTTCAAAATTGTTTCATTTGTATTACGGTCTGAATAGGAGCATTTGTTTACAAAGAAAAGTGACTTTATATTACTTATGTACAACCTTATACTGAAATGCATTAACATGAATGTCAAAAATGGTAAGAGGTGGAAAATGGTATAACTTTAAATATGAAATCTGAAACATGAACCTACACATGCAAATTATGTACCAATGAGAGGGAAAAAAATGCAGACAATTACTTGAAAGGAAAACTCTGGCTGGGCTCTTGACTGCTAATGGTCTGGATATCCAGTTCATGGATGATTCAGGCCACATGCTGGGTATGCCTGTCTTGTGGTCCTTTTACTATTTATTAGATTTTCCAACAGGGAAAATGCTAACAAATTGAAATTTCAATCAGCTTTACCATATGCAGGAGCTCTGCTAATCAGAGGGTTGAATCAAAGCTTAAAATCTTCAAAATAAAAACTCCTGTACCTGTATTACTCAGTCCTTTCTTATTAGTGATACAATAGACAATGAGGGATTTGCCTCAAATTCTAGTAACAACATCTTCGTGACATTTAGGCAAAAATCCATTTAGATTTAGGATCAAATTACTGAACACTTTCCCAACAACAACAGTGACAACAATACAGGGGACGGCTGATTATTAAGACTTATTTAGGGTGCTACCGCATCTCAGTTGCTTTTTTCCAAGCATACTTAAAATAAGAAATTTAGAACCCAGTTTTGCAACTTTTCAAGACAACTAAATATACCAAATATTTGCCTTTAGCACTTAACTAGGTAAAATTAAGCCTTATG